>NC_044028.1:15170000-15837767 GCF_900496995.4 Aquila chrysaetos chrysaetos | reverse complement strand
CCTTTCTTTTTTGTAAACCTATAATAACTTTAGAGTTATATGTTTAGAGACTGGCCAGAGAGAAGCCTTAATTAAAACAATATTTAGTAGATTCGACCTGATTTGGTTAGTCAACACTGTTCTGAATGACAAGTGACTGAAAAAAGTACCTTCTGCAAATATGTACTTGTCAGAGTATCAACAATATTCATAGACCCTGAACTTGTCCTACTGCTGTTGCTGTTTATTCTCCCCTGGGCCTGTTTCTTGCCGAATACTCATATAGCCTCTCTCTGTTGTTTTCTACCATTTTTAATACGCCACTTCAGAAGTTACTGAGAATGTCCTTATGTCATTCATTTTCCTCGCTCATATTGTCTCCCAATTTTGCCCTAGTCATCCCCCTCTTAAGAACTATATGAAGGTTAGTAGGCTCACATTTATAACTAATAAGATTAATAGATTGATTTTGATAGTTGAGTTGCCTGCATGTGTGACATAATTCATGTGTGATAGGTAGCACAGTTTGTTGTTGTGTACATAGCTTATATGCAATATATTTCCTGTGAGAAGAAAATTTTACCTGTTAAATAGAAAAGCAAGCAGTATTGCTGTTTTCTCAGATAAGGTCTGGCTAGTAAAAATTACAGAAAATGCTATTTTTTTACTTAAAATAAATTGGGTATTATTCATCATCGTGAAACAACAAATGTCTTAAGAGGAGAAAAGAAAAAAGAAAGGAATTTTTATGTGACCTTTAGAAACATGTCAAATCTCACTCTCCAGCATTCTTGCTGCTTGAGGAAAAAAGCCTTATCTTCTTAGTGATTCTTCTCCAAAGTATTGAGTAAAAAATTATAAGTCCATTTCAGTACTGTCTGGTCAGAATTTTTTTCTGATCTATACTTCAGAGAATTTGAATAGTACAATGGGTTAGAATGTCTGGTTTCTGTTAGACCTATTCATACAGCTAAAGAGCATTAATTTTGAATTTCATGAAAAAAGGGTTTTAGTTAGCTGTACAATTCTTTCAATCATTTACCAACAAAATTAGAAGATAAGAACCAGGATTTTTTTCTGATGCCTTTCTTTTGGGAAAGCTCTGTTTTGGAGTATTTTGCTTGTGAGCAAAATGCTTCTGTAACAATGGTTTAATTTTTCTGTACCAGAGAATGAATGTAACTTCTGAACTAGACAGGTTGCATGTAATTGCATGTAATTTCATATTTTTATTCTTTTTAAAACTATTTAAAATATTTTTAGAATTTGCAGTATATTGTGCATCATGCAAATACAGGGTTATAGATATTAGGTCTAAAAATATTGTGATGCATCTGAATTGTTTTTAGATGGTAAAGCATAGTATGGAAAGGAACTCGGAACAAGTTTAGAAGTCACATTGTGAATTTTGCAAGACATGCTGAAACATGTCGTGATTTGAGAAGTGTTTATTCTGACCACAGTTGTTCTCTTTTAACCTCTGAAACATGTTGGTATAGATCTTCATCAGTCAGGGTCATTTTGCAGAATAGTACCTATTTTTTCAATACAAGGACAAAGCAAAAGGTATGTGTTTAGGTAATTACTAGATGCATTTAAAAAGAATCCTTGGAAAAAAACTTGTATTTTTTAATTTTCTAGCTAATAGAAAAAAATTGAAGCTCTCATCAAGTTGCAGAAAGGAAAACAGAAATTGAAACAAAGCCATTTATGTCATATATAGATCTCACTAGCTAGTAAAATTAGCTGCTTATGTGATTCTTGGTGAAACAATGCCCATCTTAATCAGATTCGATGTCAATAAGGCATGCATGTTTCTTGAATGACATTTGCAATGAGTAGATTTTAAATTTAAAAATAAAATACAAAGGAATTGCTAGTTCTTCATTTCAACCACACTCAGCATGGAGGTATAATTAAATTAATACATTTAGTATTTTGGTAAGCCAGTACTCCAAAGTATGAGGAAAAATGTTATTGCAGGTTAAGAAGTCATTGGACTTCAGTTTGGGTTTTAAAACAATTGTGTTGTTGATAAAAGTGCCTAAGGCTGTAAAAATATGACTGGACACACCTGCAGTATTTGGGCTTTGAAGATCCCATATAGACTGACAGTAATACACTAGAATTGAGCTTTTGGCTCAAATGCTGAGATTGCTGCCCTGTCAGCCAGGCCCTGCAGGTGGTACCTGTCCCAGGCCAGGTGCTCTGTGGGTTTTCAAAAATAATTTGGTGAAGAGTCCCAACACTCTCCCTCCGTGTTCTCAGTGTCAGAAGTTCTCCTCTTGACACAGTGAAATGGGCACAGCAGCAACTTAACTTAACCTCCCACTACCTGCCCAGTAGGTTTTGTCAAATGAAAAGTTAGATAAGCCACAAACTCTCTACAGTTTTATGTCTGTTGTGTTTCCAAGGGTGCTAGCTCTGTTACTGATGGTTGCTGTCTGGATTGAGGTGATTTTTCATTTCCTGCTGATCTGATTTGCACTTGAATAAGCACAATGGCTGATTTAAACGTGAAGACCATGTGGACAGCAGGAAAGGCAGCAAGTGATGCCAGGGCAAGGAACAGGGGAGACGATATAAACAGAGGGGAGGTTGTTGATAGATGGTTCCCACCTCAATCAGACAGTAAAGGAGTTGTGCAAGTTGGGGATTGGAGAAAACATGCTGAGTGATGACAAACTGTCTCCTTGGCTAGCTTTCTTAGGTCAAAACTGCAGTGCTGCTTAAAAAAGCTTAAATCCTTTGTTTACATAGCATATGGAGTTTTTATTTATTAGCATTGAACCACGCTTTATCTAACCTTACTGAAAATAACTGATCCAGAAACGAAATGGCTTTTTAGTTCTTCAGTAGTGTTGCCTCATGTTATACATTCCTTGAGACTCCTTTTTCAATGTATGAAAAAGGAAAGTGCAAGTTACTGTTAACTGAAACTTTGATACATGTTCCATGGTTTCGTAGAGTTTAAATACTTTTTTTTAAAAAATAATTTGGTGCAGTATTAGAGTTTGATAATGTAATCAGCTTTTAGTTATTTTTTTTTTCCTGCTCAGTGATTCACATGCCATGAATTTTTTTCATTAAACCACTCCAAGGGTCACCAAATAGAGACTATAAAGGACCCCAGATACCTCTTCAGCATAATCAGTTCACTGCAAATTGGCTGCTGGCCATAATTTTACTATGTAGATTGTTTAAATGGACCACTGGATTTTTTTATCATCTATTGTTTTAGAAAATTAATAAAACAGGAACAAATATTTAGTTGATGCATGGGGCATAATTCTTTAAGATGATGCTACTGTAGTTTCAGGTCTCATCACTTTGTCATGAATTTGAGGGAGTGTGCAGTAATAGTGAGCTTGCATAAATTAAGCATTTTAGACTGCTATAGCATGCATATAATAAATTTTGCACGCTCACTAGTTTTGGTAATATCAGTATGGCATAATACAGTCCACAGGGGTGGACATAAGTCCCAATCTGAGAGAGAGGGAGGCTGGTCAAGCATCTGTCTTATTGCTGCTATGGAATATACTGCAAAACCTTGGCAGTGCTAGTGCAGGTGCTAAAGCCCATAGGCATATTTGGTCTAATTAATTAGAATTTTTGAAGAGCTGTAATATGAGGGTATGTTTGCAGATTCTCTGGTCTTCCATTTTATTTCTGACTACAGCTGCTGTTTGCAGCCACAGAGATACTGGGCAAAGTACAGAGTTTTACGCTTCTTTCTTACTTTGGATCCTTCAATTTAAATATGGGCTGAAATTTTTGGTTTGGGGTTTTAGGAGCTGGGTGGAAAGCTATTTAGTAAAATGAATGAGAAGCTTTAATCTAGTTGACTGAATATCAGCCCACTAATGAACTACTGTTGTGAAATATGTATAGCCATTACTTTGGTGTCTAAATTATCCTCACTTTAAAGTTTTATTTAAATTCTTAATAACCTTTATTAGATAGAGGATTCCACCCAGAAGCTTTCAACCTCCATCAAATCTGATAAAATCATGTGCCATCTTAGAAGTGAGAATTACAATGTAGTATAATATTGTCTAAGCTAGGATAATGGAATAAATTAATTAATAGAGGTTTTGATAATTAATTTGTAACAAAACTAATCTGAAAGCTGATTTGTAAATTTTTTTTTATTGGCTGTAGTTTTCTTCCTCATAATGGACCTAGAGAAGTATTGAGTGGCCATTGAAATTCCCAAAGGAGTATTTGCTTCAAGGCGAATCAGGAATGCTGCCATAATTCAGGAGACAGCTTTTGGCATAAGGTGAAAGTCAGATCCGCTCAAGTTTAGGTCAAAATTTAGAGGCCTCTCTGGAGTGTTTATGCTTCTAAGTATTGTCCAGATAACTTTGTGGAAGAAATTCCTCCCTGTGGCTGGTCATGAATCTAGTTACATTAGAAACATTACTACAGGAACTTGGCTGAAAATTACCATGTAATGTGTGCCATTTAATGGCTTTTCTTTTAAATTGCTTCTACTGGAGGAACAACATAATCCACGTGGTCTTAAACACCCATAACTAACCAGATCGTATTTTTATGATAGAAAACAAAACTTCTCGTTCAGAGTATCTACCTGCAAGAGGCACTGTGCATAGATTCTCTAGATAGTTTTCTACATAGATAGTTTCAAATCCTACAATTCAAAGAAAACAAAGCCTTTCTTAGAAAATAGGTGGAGAATTCTGGTTTTAAGAAGTTAATATGAAAAGTAAATGTGAAATAGTTTAGTTTTCATAATGCATTTGCTCTTTTATCTAGTGTCTTGTTGAGACCTCTGCTGACTCTTCAGGTTTTGATTCTGACCTCTGATGTTTACTGACATCATATCCATCCAACGAAGTACCCTCTTAGTGATCCATTTTATAGTTCCTCAGTTGCTTAATACCCATGGCATTTAAAGCATATGAAAGCATGAGATTCAAAATTGGAGATTTAATGGGCAGGAGTGTGAGTTATCCCCTCCTTGGAGGAAGGTTATAATCAGAGGAAAAGAGGCAGCTTCCACAACTGAGGAATTTTGAGTCTTTCCGAAAATGAATCTCTACTTCCTGCGCTGCAGGGAGAAATGGGAAATTGTAGCTTATATTTGTGTGAGTTGGGCTTCTTTTTGTTGGCTGTCTTCAACCTGCTCCTTCGCCTTTGTTACAGTAGAATCAGTTAATGTGAAAATTTTACTGGAGTTCTAGGATAGAGTGTGTTTGTGTTGCACACATGATTACTTTGTAGCTGTACGCTATGTAGCCAGATGCGTGGGTTTCCTTTGGGAGTTGTCACAAGTATGTGACATACTGACTTAGAAAGTGTATTTCTCATTAGCACAATGGAGCGTAGCAGTTTGAAAGGTTAAAACAGTGAAGTCTGTATACAACATGCCTGACCAAAAGCTTAGACAGTATTGTGGAAGGAGGGCTAACAAGCATAAGGCTGAAGGTAAACCTTTAAATTTAATGACAACTGTAGTTTTTAAGTATTTGGGATTTTCTTTATCTTGAACCTGTTGGCTTGCCTTGGTTCTTTCATATAAAAGCTATCCAGAGTTGATTTAACTCCTAATTATCCTTCAGCAAACAATGAAAAGTGAAAAAATGTGTTAAGTCATACAGTAATAGTAACATCTCCTGTGTTTTTCAGAAGGAAGTAAGTCTCTAAAGTGTTTCTAACTTGCGTTTATTTCTTCCTGGTTTTCTCTATTTCTGTCTATGTGCCTTAAAATATTAGTCAAGCATAAAAAGCTTATTTGAAAATTCTGGAAGATGCCTAAATGGAACTGATATTCACTGGGTAGCATGGACACAGTAAGCCTTGCTGTTGCAGTACTGGTGGAGCTATGCTCTTGGGAAATGTATTTGTAGAGCAGCTGTGTTGCAGGCTAAAGATGCTAGATGTTTATGGATGCTGAAGGTCATAGCATGTTTTGTGAAAATGCTGGGATTTGGATTTCATGAACTAAGTGTTGGGCTGCAGTTTGCACCTCCTTCCATTATGAAATGCTCTTTTAAACGATTCGGAAAGGAAATTTACAGTGGCTCTGTTTTGCTTTACTATGAGGAACAATTCAGTAGTCTACCATCCCTGAGACAGGGTGATCTGCAGGTTCTGTAGGTTAAACATCCATGTTTCTCATGAGAAATCTAAGGAGAGTGCTTTCTCTAGGGTTCAGCAAGTGGTAAATAATCACATATGTTCAAAACCTATGCAGAGCTTAAAATAATTTTTATGCATGCTGTTGAACTTTATACACGTTAATGAAGTTGCTGTTCATAGTGGTTGTGTTTATCAACTTATTTGGTTGATTAAAAATAGTATTAAAAAGGAGGAAAACTATGTTTTTTAATTCCTTGCTGAAAATGGAAAATGGCATTCTTAAGTTACTAGAATCTCTTCTTGCCATCAGACGCTTTTACAAAGTCTGTGGTGTAACCTTTCAAATTATACAAACCCTCTTTGCAGTTTTGGGAAGTGCATAAAAACGACAATTGTGCCCTCTGCTGGAACTGGTTTTTAACTCGCTGTCCTCTGGCAGGTTTTTGGAGGAAAAAAATGCTGTAAGAGGAGGAATTGGAGTAGCATGACATAGTACAAGAGATTAATTAATTAAACCTGCTTAACTTTAATTGGAAAACAAATAGTATAGTCATTTATAGTATTAGGATATCTTCAATAAAAAGATATATTTGAAGGTTCTTATATTGATCTTTTTTGTGCCCTTAATTGGTAATTTGCATGTTATTGGGAAGGGGGGGGTCATTAATTTTTTTTTTTAAACAACATGTTAAGGGTGTGAATTGCTTAGAAGGGTAAAATTTTAGTAGGACAAGTAGGAGCAAATTCCAATCAGATAATGTCCAAACTGATTTTACTTTTGTGGAAATAAATATGTCTAATTTTGTTCGTTAAGCACTGTGGCAGTTCTGTCTCTTGTAGTATATTATAAATTTGTTGTCACATTTTTCCTGCATTTCTTTATGGTGGCTTTATTTAATCATTGGAAAAGTGTATGCTATTGTATTAATGTCTCTATTCTGGAGTTATGGTACAATAAAAATGAAGATACCTAATGGTACTTAAGAGTGATGAAGAAATACCACATCTAAGATTTAGAACAAATTGGGCCAAACAGAAATCCACTGGGATTTGAATTAGATCCAATTTACTTTATTCATTTTTTTCTTTGGAAAAGGACAAAAGTCAGTTTTCTAAGGCTTAACTATTGTACCTTAACATGTACATGATATTTCTTATTTTCTATATTAAGGAATTCTTCATTACTGGTTTAAAATGTATCTGTATTTATAGATTATCTAATACGTGTGAATATATTCATGTGTGTGTGTCTGTATTCTTATTCCTTCCCCCCCCCCCGCCCCCGGTATTCTTGGTAAGATACACATTTAGAAGTACTCAGAAAAATCTGTGTTAACAATTTCTGTGCCTTTTTAATGTGAATGAGTTACTTTTCAATTACTTTTCAGTAATTCCAAAACAGCATTCAAAATTGATTTCATATGTTGTAATCATACAGGTAGATATTTTAAGACAGAATTTAGCACTAAGAATAAGCTTTGTTAATTTGAAGGAACATACAAATACATGTATGTTATGATATATCATTATGTCATCGTTAATTAGGACATGTACTTAAAGTGGTAGGATATAAAGCAGACTAAAAGCACAGGTAAAGCAGCTCTACTTTTCAAAGTATGCTATTAAAGGAGTGTTTGATTTTCTCTATAGAGCCATTCAAGTTTAAGTATTTACTTCTTTGTGAAGCAAATTACTGCTTTTCTTTTTTCTTTTCTTTTCTGTTTTGTTTTTTTCCTTTCTGGTTTCTGTTTTTCCTAAGTTAGTATAAAATGTTCTAAACACATGAAAAAAAATCTGAGAAGTCATGTACTATCTTGTCTTACCAGTTGGTCTGTCAGGTCTCTTCACTACATTTACAACTGTCCTACAGTTACCATTCACTACTTTTGCATTATTTAGGCTGTCCATGTCCAAGTGGTATGTCAGTCCTTTTCAGGGGAGGAAAAAAAACAAAAGAAAAGGTTGAGACCTCTGTCTTAAGTATACTTATTTGCACAAGGTTCTTTAAACATGGTAACATTTGGAGCAAGAGGCAGCTTACACCTGTGAAAAAGCTTGGTAACTATTGCTCACCAACTTCAGAACAGAAAACCACAATAACTTGGGGCAGGTTTTGCAAAAGAGATGTCTTGGAATGCAGTTGTAGACCAGTGTCATCCTACGCTCATGTGCAAGGTAATGGTCATTGGAAGTGTCCTTTCATCATGGGGCAAGATTTTATTTATTTTTACAGTTTTTACTCATGTAATTTGCCCACAGCAGTGCTTCTAAACCCAGTGTAAGTTTTATGTACAGGTAGCAAAGAAGTCGGTAGAGCGAGTGCAGTTGTACTCAAGGCACGCTGTTGTCGACCGCACGTTACTAAAGAACACTTTATATTCAGAGCACTAATGCATTTACTTGTGCATTGTTGTAAAAGGTCTCAATTTTAACAACATTTTTCAGTTTACTTTTCCTGAGATGGAGAATTGTCTTAAAGCTTGGTAGAACAACCGCATCTCATTTCTACTGTTATATTTTTAAACGGTTGAAATAAGTGGGTATATAGCTTTTCTTTATCAAAACCTTCCAATGTATCAGTGAAACTAAGATACTTTAAGAAAAACCCCACAAACTCAGATCAGTTCAAGGAAAGGGGTTTACGTGCTTTTTATAGTGGGATTAGTATGACAGAAGGAAGTATGAGTTTAAACTGCATCTACTGGATGGCAGTGACAGAGGTGCCGGTGGCGGGCTGGCCTTGGCAAAACCAGCCCAGCGCCCGCCGAGCCGCTCCTGCCCTCCGAGCGCGGGTCCTGGGGGCGGCAGTGCGGGCGTCGGTCGGCTCTGGGGCCGGGGGCCCCCCTCCTCCCGCCGTGGCGTCCCCTCTGCTGGCTCTCACACTCTTCAGTCCCTCCTCCTCTCTCCAGCCAGTGGTTTTTGCCCTCTCTTACATACCTTCTCCCTATGTTCTACGTATATGTTCTCCTCGGGTGCCACCCGCCGGGCTGAGGGGCTTGGCTGTGCCCTGCGCTGGAACCGGCCGGAACCGGCTGGAACCGGCTGTGTCCGGCACGGGGCAGCCCCGGCCTCTCCTCACAGAGGAACCTGCAGCCCCGCCGCCAGCGCCTGGGCACGGACACTCAGTACTGTGATGGACGGTAAAACTAGCTAGGTTTTTTTCAATTCTTTCTTCTATAAAACCTTTTTGGATTCTCTTTAGTTATTACATAGAAATATATAAAAAAGAAAATGAAGGAATGTAAATGAACAGTGGTCAGTCTTCACAAACAGTGGGATGAAAATTATTCGATAAAGCAACTAGCCGTTCAGGGGAGCACAACTGATTTATACATATGGGTTACACCTTAAAGGCTTAATTTTGAGCGCTCGCCTTTTTCAGCAATGCACAGAGCACTTGTGAATTCCCAGTACTTGTGAAAGCAGTGTGTACGTGTATCCCCTCTTTTTAATGGTTTTGAGAATGGCAGGCCAACTTAAACTCCATCGGTAATCATGGTTTAATTCTTACGTGTACTCTGTGCTGCTCTATTTTATTGCTGAAGTTATTTTTGTGAGAAATCCATACCTATTCTCCTTTTGCTATTCTCCCTCCCCCCTCCAGCTGTCGGGACTGCAGACTCAGCCAGGGAGCTGAAAATCCTTTTATTCCTCAGTAGCAATAAAAGTTCAACACATCAAATTATCTCCCCATTTATTACTGTGCCACCTCATCAAAAGGCTACTGCAGGAAAATTTGTGAGAAATGATATATCCTGCAGATATAACTGAGCCAAGCCATAACCAAGGGTCTCTTAAAATAAAAAATGTTACTCTCAGCTGGGTCTGTTCTGTCCTCTGTTTTGTCCTGTTGCTCACCTTGGCCCCCCAAAAAATTGTCCTTCATTTTCTTCTTCCCCGAGCCTTTCTGTCACTGTTTTCCTCTTTCTGTCATAGTCCAGAACAGGCAACCACAAGGTGTTCCCCAATTTGATCAGACCTAAAAAATGCACCTTCCCCATCTTGCTTTCTTGATCATCTTTTTTTGCAAAAAAAGGTCTTTTATTAAATGAAGTAGGGAAGCCATGGCTACTGCTTTAACTCGGGCAATGCTGTAAATCACAAGCTCTCTATACAGCTGTCCAGTAAAGACATGCTTCTTTCAGTGGTCTGTAGCTTGTGGGGACACACTGGCCAGGAACCGATTGAAATGCATGTTTGGTAGCTTATGTTTCTTGACACACAATTTCTCTGAGAAGTACTGGACCATGCATGCATAACTGGACTGTGCTACATTTGTACACTCAGCTACAGGCTGTGGAAGTGGGAGGAAACAGATGTAGTTTGAAAACCTGTAGAAATTTGATGTCCTGTGAGTTCCTTAAGGCATGATGAAGAAATGTAGCTGTGTCGCAGAGATGAGAGATGTAATGAAATGCTGCCTCCTAGATTCAGGCTCACTGAATTTTGTGCATTACTGGAGCTCTTTTGTCTCAAAAAAATAGGTTACTTTTCTTCAGATTGTTGGAGGTATATTGGCTCTATGAAAAAGAAGCTGAGCTCAAAATCGGATCCTTCAATTCTCCTTGGGGCATTGGGTAATAGAAGTTACCGAGCTTGTCCTGGAATGCAGTTTTAGGAAAACTGCTCTCTGTAGTCTCGTCATTGTCCCTTTGATTCATTGGCCTTAGCCTATGATGTAAATACCTATACTAATATACTCAATGATATAAAACAGCACTGAGATATAAGCTGGAATTAGTGACGCACACTTCCAAAAAATTTAGGTTTTCCTTAACATTTCTGCTTGACCATCCCAGTCAATGAACTTTTGTCTACGTTAGTGGTTTTGTGTGCTCTAGTTTCAGTATTAAAGTTATCTTGGAACTGGTGAGGCAGGAAACAAATTTCATGAAAGGTATATAATACTGAGCCGCTGATACAGTTTTAACTGTCAGTAAACGGGGATATTGTAACTATTTTGAGAAGTTAGACATTTAAATGAAGATTTACATTGATGTCTAGTTTTTTAGTATGGAACTGTCTATCTTTAAATCTACTGTTAACAGAAATTGCAGTGAATAACATAATGGCCTTAATGGTAGCCAAAGTTGCAGCCTGCTGTTGCTTCAACTTTTAAGACTCCTGGATATATTTCTTTGTTATCCTTGGCTAGAAGTCTGCCCTCTTCTTCCACTTTGTGCTGTAATCTTTCCTAATGCTTACTTTTTAATAAGGCAAGGTTAGTTGGAATAAGTCATGCATTTGTGCTCATTTCAGATGCATTTTTAAAAGTATAAAGGGTTTTCTTTTCAGCTGTGTAAAGATTTATCACAATGTATTGTATGTTGTTAAAATTTGTAGCAAGTGGTATATATGTGCCCTAAAATATTTCTAATTAAGTCTGAAAATGTAAGCAACAGAGTAAATTCTGTCCCATATGTTTATGTTCTTTGCCTTGTTTTGCTTTTACAGAAGTAGGCAATTAAAACGTGTGTATATATTACATTACGTTAGAGTAAAAATTGGATTTGCATATGGTGTTTTGTCATCTTTCATCTTTTAAACCATATTCCTGCTTATCAATTGGTTTTATGATTTTAATTTCAGGTTATCTCTATTTATGCTGCTGTGTGCCTGACATACAAAGCAGCCTGAATTCATGCTTCCCTGGCATTGTGACAACAAGATTTAAATTTAAGAGATAACACAAGCAGCATTTCTAAATGATCTCAACTTTTCTTATGTAGATACATTTAAATATTTATTGGAAGAGGTAGATTGTATTCCTTCGAGCTAAATGTTGTATATGTGGTATATTGCTTATGGCATTTATTGCAAGCTGTTCAGCAGATCAATACATTAGAAATAAAACCAGAAATTGCACATATTATGCCCTGCTCATGGAACCTTTTATCTTGGATTAAATTTGGATCTACTGTATGATGTAAGAGTGTAACATATAATACTGTGGCTCCTTACCAATGTGACTTCTGTTTATTGATTAACTTTCTTGTAGTGAACAGTAGGTTATCCATAGAAATGGAGGAAAAATAATTGCTAACTGTTTGTGGTAATTTTCTTGTGTTCACTTACTTTAGGGAAGATATGTGAGAAAACAGTTGTTAAGTAAGAGCATATATTTAAAGTGTAGATTCTACAGACCTGGTATTTCTGTGTTTGTGCTGATGGGTACAGACTTCTTGATATGTGCAGGACATGAACCAATTACTTCTGTAATAGATTTAATTGATGTTGAACAAAAATTTGCTGCTGAAAAAAGGAAGAATTCAGGCCATTTGGAGCTTAACAATGACTGCTGTTCTGGCACTGATTTATCTGCAGTGACCTTTTGCAGTATGGTTCAGGAGACATGAAGCTTCACATTATTTTTGTTTCCCCTAGAAAATGTTTGAAACACCAGAGAAGTGTTTATGAGATAAAGTTAAGCTTGTTTCTGAGTTTCTGTTGAAAGCCACTGTTCTCAAAATATGTTTCTGTTTTTCTACAAAAAATGATTAATTCAAACATAATTCCAGTCTTCTAGAGACCAAGTAACTTTCACATATATTTGGTTACCGTTATGGTACAATATAGTGGATGATGGAGACAATATAATGAAGTGTATCTTCCAATAACGTTTTGGAAACTATCTGGTAAAAGGTGTAAATTAAAACCCAAGCCTAGGGCTCTTTTCTTGATGCATACAAGTATAGAATTAGTTATGTCTGTTAGGAAACAGCAAAAATTAACATGTAAAGTGAGCTGTTGGCTTTTATGTTGCATGATCATGAGTTTTGTTTTTTCAACAATTGTGCTACATTTATTTCTTTTAATTAACAACTGTCATACTGTTTGGTTTAGCAGTATAAGCTCAAGGAATGGCAGCAGCTCCTTACATGCATCGTATGTTTGAATGCAGTTACACACACTATGAGACAATGATTGAAATCACTGCATTTGGGACAGTCATGGCTTGGGGCACATATTAACTGTCAGTTCAACTAGTTTTGAAATGAAAATAAAAAATTGAATGGACCTTTTAAATTCTAGCTTACAGTCAGAGGAGAAATCTCCTTAAAATTAACCAGTTTTTTATGATTTTTCTACTTGCGATCAGTGAGTCAGAATTTCATAGTTTGTCTGTTTGCTGACCTCTTTGCCCTATTACATTCATGCAAATACATATAAAAGTAAATCACTGGATCAATCAATAAACCCATTTATTACAATAACTTCACTTCATACTAAGGTAGTAGGAATTTATGTAGGGTCATATTAAAAGTATTTTCCTTTGCCTTAGAGTTAGGTATACTAGGTGAATTCCTTCATGAGAGTACTTGCATACCAGTGAAAGAAAGATACTCAAAATGTATCTTGTTCCATGTCTGCTGTTGCCATCAGGACTTTCAGATTAAGCCCTTTGGGTTTTGTTACACTAAATAGGAGGAAGCTTGTTCCAAGATCCAGGCACTCTTGACCAACTCTTGAAATGTGTTACAAAATATGTTTAAGAGGTTTGCAGAGTTGCCCAAATTTTGGAATAAACCAACTACAAGATCATAATTCTCAGATCAAATTACCTCAGCAGTAGCACAAAGACAAAGTGCTATAGACTTCACTAGTCCCCAAACCAATAATTTTCATATTACTGTTCCCAAATTTCAGGTTCTGTATTAAGTGTAGCTAGGCTGAAAAATTAATGGAAGTGTGTTTTGCAGTTTGTCAGAGCTAATGTAAGAATTGGGAGATTCCTTTAACTTAATCATGTGTTTGCACAGAATTGTGGTCATGAGCAGCTCCATGACCTCTTTTCATGTGTACTGTTAGGATAATTTTATAGTGGAGAGATAACAAGGAGATTTTCAAAGTGATGCTCTTGTCATGCACGGAAAGCTGTGACCTATTTCCTAACATGTTAATTAACAAGGAATAAGTACAAAACAGTGCCCATTTAATGGAAAGGGCAATTTAAACTTTAACAGAAAGGCATCACTTGCAAAGTAATAATGAGTAAGAAACATAGTACAACATTTCTCATACTCTACCTTATTTCACATCCAGCTGGCCTATCAATTATAACCTGTACTCTACAGATGGTGCAATATATCAGAATTAAGTCAGTCAGTTAGTTTGTTCCCAATTAAGTGCTAATACTCCCAATGGAGAATATTACCCTGAGTCTTAGTTAAGTGCCCGTCTTCTAGTATCCGTTTACGGTCTTATTTTGTCATTTTAAAGAGATGCCCTGTCGTTTAGTCCAGAATGTATTCTGGCTTGTTCTTCCAAGTGCTACCTGCATTGTTGCACTCCTTGTTTTTATTTGGAAGTGAGATAGAGGATTTGATATTTCAGGGGGCTGGGAGTAGAGATACCATGCAAAACAACCTTAGGATAAGTAAATTGGTACTACAACGCATGGGACTTTACACCATATATTTAGGTGCATACATGTACTTGCCATTACAAAATCTTAATGCTTTAAAGTAGCATTACAATGTCCAACCGCTCCTTCTGTGGATTAGAAGCTTAATGAACTTGTCTCCTGAAGCTTATTAGCATTACAGGGCTTGCTTTTTTTCAATGACTTACTAGACAGGTTACTTGAGCTTGTATTTTACTTGCTCCATCTATCCTATTTTACTTGGCATTACAAGCCATTTCAGGGTTGCTACTAATAGATTGATATCCAATTCCATTACACTTCTTTCCACTTCTAGGTCTTAGTCTTTGCCCAGTTAAAGGCTGGCTAATTTTCTGACACCTTTCTTCTCTTACATCTAAATGTCAAGCTGATCGTGGATTTGGTCACTTGATCTAATGGACTTGCTGTCTTCCCCTGTTAGTCTTTAAGGTGACCCTTCATTGAGAGGAAATCCTTTGATAGAATTTGTTTTCTGAAGTGACTCCAGAGATTCCAGGCAATTACATGAGCTTCTGAATATCTTTCTTTAGAAGTTTAAAAGGCATGCTCTTCTAGTGCTGCTTAAATTACCCTTGTGGATTTGTTGCCATGCTATGGGAAATCGCCATTATAGCATATTCACTGAATCACAGTTATTTCGGCAGTGTCTTAGTTATGCAGAGATGTATAAAAAAAGTTACCAGTTTCAAAGTGTCTGTTCTGAGCCCTTTCTTGGCAGCCTGCTTTATAATTTATATGACAGTGAGATGGAAAAATTGCCTTCTATAGTTGTTGGCAAAAGCATCTCTTTGGTACTTCTAGTGCCAGCAGGAATTAAAGTTTGGTAACATACTTAAATTTACTGAGAATTATTTAAATGTAATTAACTTTTTTACATAATCTCTGACAAAAAGAAACGGAAATGTCAAAACCATGTATTTTTGTGGATATGAAATATTGTTTGTGGAAATAAAGTTTGTGTGTATCAAGGAAAATCATCATGTAGTTCCAGTGCCAATATTAAACAGTGATAAAGCATTCTGTGGTAAGTACTGAAATTTATATGGATCACAATGCATATGGATTCATATGGATCATAGTTCAAGGTTTATTAGACAACTGCAGTTTTACTTTTCAACACAATTTTGTGTGTTCTACAACAATTTCATCTCTGTTCAGGGGTGGGTTTTTTGTTTTTTTTTTTACTGTTTTGATTTGATGGCTTAACATTTCTGAAACATAGTATGATCATAAAAATAGATGTACTGATTTTATTTGCATCAAAATTAATTAATAGCCTCATTTTAAGTTTTCTTATTAAATATATTTGAAATAAAACCAAATTATTATAGGTTGCATATGTATTAAAATTTTTATCCGGCACCTTTTTTACTTTGCTTAGATTTTGTATTTTGTTGGGGGTTTTGTTGATTTTTGTTTGTTTGTTTGATTGTTTTGTTTTCCCCCCTCAAAAAAGTAAATAGTGTTATGGCCGAGAGCCCAACTGTAATGGGCTCCTATTATCTTTTCCATAATTGGTATTTTAGAAGATGTGCTGCATGTCTTTCCAGCATACAGTAAGTGAAGTTGCTCCTGCCCTACGGTTTCAAAGGAGAGCCCATAATCTCACTCACTATGTGCAACTAGCTTTTCAATTTTTGTTATATTATAAATGGAATAGAACCAGTAAAAAAATTTGTTGAATCTTTAGTTAAAACATGAAGCAGTTTCAGAATGCAAATTGCATGCAACATTTTAGATAGTATTTTTCACTTCTTGAGTATTGTACTTTTTTAAACAATTAGAAATTCATATTTTAATTAAAGTTCTTGAAGTTGAATGGGGGGTTAAATTTCAGTGTTTTTAAGTAGCAGCTTTGACACACGTAAAAATATTCAAATATATTTATTTAGACTATGCTAGCTTCTTTTTATTGTATATTCATGCTTTTTATTGAGTCCTCAGATAGATATGTGTGACTCTGTGGACTTTTGATGGAAGGGAACTGCTTTATTAGAAAGCTAATTATGATGCCATAGTTGTCCTATCATGCAAAAACCAGGAGGTAATTACGAGCTTTGTCTAAGGAACATAATAGTAATTATGTGCCAAGGTACAAATTAAGTACGTTGCAAGCCTGTGTCTTCAGCATTTCTTAGTAAGTAAAACGTACTGGTACAGTATCAGTAAATAAGTTACCAGTGTCTCTGTTTTATTTATTTCAATAGGACATTACTCAAATTTCTATGCGTACAACTTAATGACTTCACAGAAAAAAAGCTTGCTATGCTTTTGTTCATTTAAAAGAAGCAAACAAACTTGCTGATAGCTGCTTGCTGTTTAATAGTTAAAAAATCATTAGACTTAATATTTGAAATCATTAAAATCTATGCAATTGTTTAAATAAATCTAAGTAGCGAAAAAAAATAACAGCTGGAAAACAATTGTGTGCATAGCTTTGTATTTAAAATGTTTTCCACTTTGCATCATCTTTAATGTCATATGAGAAGTTAGTCACTTCCTTGGCCATTGGATAAAAATTATTAAGGAGTCATGTCTTCAGTAATTTGACAGCCCCAAATCTGGGACTGTATAATTCTTTGTGGCTTACTTGTAAACAATGCATGGCATATACCTTGCTAATTACGTACACCCCTCATGTCTGCAATTTGATGCATCTGCTTGGGTCTGGTAGATATGACCTTGGATTTACAGGAGACTTGTGCCGCTGAAGGAGCAGATGGAATCTAGGCTGTGTATCCCACAGTGTCTGAAGTGGCACTAGACATTTACGTTTAGACAACTGACCACAGCCTTGTTGCAATGGAAAGTACATATCGTGCAGTAAAGTCACTGTAAATGTGTCTGAAACAAACAAACAAAAAAGCTCCCAAGCATGCCAAGACAGAAAAACAAATTAGGAAAACTGACCAGGACTTTGATTTGGTAGGTCCTGAAGACTGGAAATATTGGTATAAAAGCATGAATATGACTCCTTTTCCTCTCAGTTATGTCAGTTCAGAAAACTCCCCCCCTCAAAAGAGTTGCCTGTGTATCCTGCTTGCATTCAGCATATGATTTCCATTTTGTTATTTCTTTTACTGGCCTCTCTTGTCCCAGTTGGACTTCTAGCTTTTTGTCAGGGTAAGGTACAATATTTGTTTCAATTGAGTTGTTGATTTTGCTTTCTAGCGATAGAAGAGTCAGTTGGCAGTACCATATTGTGTACTTGGAGTAGTGCATTATATGCTGGTGACTAAACCTGCCATTTTCTATTAGGTATAAGAATATTAGTCACCTGACTCCCTTTCATTTTCTTTGTCATTATCTTAAATTTCAGATTTAATTGCTTGTAGTGGGACAGTAGAATGGACAAGACAAGGCTTTTGCGTAGACTGTTGGAAAGTGACAGAAAACGTTGAAGGGACATTGAATGAAGTGGTTCCCTTTTAATGATTCTTCACAGATCCTCAAAGGCCAGCAGAGGGTGGGCGTCTGTAGTTGCCTCATGTTTCTGTCGGTCTAATTGAATTTACAGATTGTCAGTTCTTGCACGGAAGGCTCCTCTTCTGGAGCTCTGAGACAGAAAACTGTGTGGGCACATTGAAGGGGGACTGCTGCTGGGTTCTGAGCTTAACCGTCTGGTGCTGAGTGATACAGTAGGCAAATTAGGGGAAATGAAACGGATCTAACATAAGCAAGTGAGGAAAAAGTTTGGAATCTGTAGTTTTCCAGTAAGAGAATTGAAGTCAAAGGGTAAGGATGGGGGAAAGAAATACTCTGGGATTTTTAAATTATTTTTTTTAATAGTAGTAGTTTGTAAGCAAGCACTGAAGGGAACATGGAGATTATAACTAAAAGACACTTTCTGTGCATTGACTCTGTATTTTACTAGTGTACATATTTTCTGCTAAAATTCCGTTTATTAATCCTTTGCAAGTAATGAGTACATTTTAGGTAACTAGGTAACTTTGATACCTCATTGAAACTTATGAGGATTTAACAACTGTAAATCATGTGACTTCCTAGACACTTGTCCTTTTATTAATACTGCAGAAATGAAGTTCTGAGCAGTTGTAGATGGTTGAGACTTGGGACTATGTAGGTTACAATTTAGAAAAACAATTATTTGTGAGTTGTTGATAACTTCAGTGCAAAAAGGTAATAGCTTAAATAAACATAAAATACAGATTAATACAGAAAATTATGTTAAATGAAAAACTGAATCTTCAGCATAAGTTTCAATTTAAATGCTTAAAATGCAAATATACAAGTTCTTAGCAATAAACATGGGAAATGTAAATTCTTAAGTTTGTGTTAAATATTACAATTATTACTAAATAATTGTGAATAATAACTAAAAAGGGTCTGTAAAATTGCTGTAAGTGAAGTAGTTATTAAATGTTTTATAATGGTCTGTAAAAACTGCAAAATAAAAGGACTAGAACAAGAAAACCCTTACCCTCAAAATGAGGCTTGAGTGAAAAACTTAACTAATGTATTATAATTGGAAACAATGGTCTATGCTGGATTTATTTATTTGAAAAGAATGGGCGAAAAAATCAAGAAGAAAAAAAGCTTTACTTCTGTGGGTCCTTAGAAGAGGGTAAGTTGAATAAGGAGAATTGAATTTATTTTACTTGTTAAAAAAGTTCCTCTTTTAACATTCATTTCTCATACACAAGGCTAGTGCAGTGAATCATTCCCTGTTCGCATGTAGATACCTCTACCATGCACATATTGTTTGGAAATATGTCTAACCCCATTAACTGGAATTGGTAGTGGGCCATCATCCATCTTCTGATAAACTGCATAAAGCAAGAGCGTAGACTGTGATAATACGGCTTATAACCATGTCAAGTCAAATAGCTGTTTATATCTGACTAATGACTGGGGTGGAGATAGAAGTTGTATTTCTTTTTCCAAAGGAACCTCTGATAAGATTAGAAATGTCCTTCACAGTCGCTGCTTTGTCCTTTAGCCGCTCGCCCTCCCTAGCCAGTTCTGGTAATTAAGATGGGACCATTAAACATGTTCTTATCCATAAGGCTAAAGGTAGGGAAACTGCCTGATAATAGAATCAATAAGAAGGATCTTTCAAAGCTTCTTTTCAGCAAGTCTCTGAAACAGTTGAAACATGGCTGAGGCTGAAATCCAGGGGCAGTACCTGTATAATATTCTGTATTCCAAATAATTTATATTAATGATAAACAGACAAGCAAAAGCTTAATAATAATTTTCAGTGGTCCTGGAACATACGAAGTGATTGAAGTTGATCGAGGCAAAGATTACACTCTAATAAATTTTGCTTCCCCCCCTACCCCCACCTTCTATTGTGTGCAGAAATGCCACCAGTGTCAGTGGTTTGGTATATGCTGCATAAACAGGAGAGAAAATTGATGATGAGACTGTTGTGTTTATTGAAAAGATTCAGTTTTTCAAACTGTGAATTTTGTGAGCAGTAATCACCCTAATTCTTGTCTAGTCAACATATGTAAAAATTAAGAATGACAATTTTCCTTAATCTTCACACTCGCTTTTGAGACAGAATCATGTAGGTGTTATTGTTAGTAGTATTACTCATCATGTTCGTTCTTAGTGGAGATCCTGATGTTGCCGTGTATCATTGAAAGCTTATCTCCATGTGCTCCCATTTTGCTGACATTAACACTTAAATAATAATGATTCTTTTGTAGGATTTAAGGGAGCCTTAATTAATAGGATTGCCCTTTTTGGACACTCTTGAAGCCATACCTGGAGCATTATGTCCAGTTTGAGCCTTCCAGAACAAGAAGGGTGTTGAGTAGAAGCTGGAGCATGTAATGTACTAGCAAATAATTGGTGAGCACTGCTGTCAGCCATGACCTAAAGAGATTACAGTGAAGGCAGTAGGAGCCAGGGTATTTTCAGAGGTGCACAGCAAAAGAACAAGCAGCAATGGTTGCAAGTGGCACCAGATGAAATGCTCATTGGAAGTGGGGGAGGGAGGAGGGAGAATACCTTCACAATGAGAGTGGTTTGCTACTGGAACAGGTTTCTCAGAGACATGGTGGGCCTTCTATATTTGAAGATATTGAAAGCATGACCAGACAAGACCATGAGAAACCTTATCTCATTTTGAAGGTAGCTCCAATTTGAGCAAGAGGTAAAGCTAATTGACCTCCAGAGATCTATCCTTCTGGCCTCAATTAATCTGCAGTTCTGTTTGTCCTGATAGGGTTTACAAATATGCATACAGATCTGTGTATTTATTTTAGTAGGGAGGCTGAACCATTGAGCCCATATTCACTACCTGAAAGATGTAGGAAAAGCAATAAGAAATGATAGTGATGTTAAGTACTGTGTAAGTCAGTTTTATTATTGAAGTTTTTACCCTAGTTACTTCCTTCACATTCAGTATTAAGCTCTAAACTGACTCTGTCTCAGTGGCAGCTGGATTATTTACTTTTTAATTTGCAATGCATTTTTAACGATTGCACAAAATAAAACATAAAGTATTTGAGCAGATGAGGCAATTTTGATAAGTAGAATTAATAACCTGAAATAAGTTTTTATAAGTAGTGTCACATTAAGAATGTAGACCTGACGTGATTAATCTTGGAAGGAAAAAGTTGAGGGACATCTTCTTTAGGAAAAATCATAAACAAATATATTTCCTGTTCAGGTTCTAGCTAAAAAAATAATACGGACAGCAGCTGCTCAAGCTTCTTCATTCTGTTTTCCATGTTGTTCTAACTCTTCAGACCCTTTGGGGAGAAACAGTCCTCAGGGAAAAAAAAAATAAATGTATCTTTCAGCAAACCTGTGCCCATCTATTTACTATTTTGAGATTGTGAGAAAGATGCATTTGCAATGATAATTTCCATGGTGTAGATATTTATGCAGTGTCCTCAGTTATAGTTAATTCTATATATGCTCTCCAAAGCTATTAAATTAAATAGTCTTTCAGCTGTTGGATGGAGGCATGAGGTGTGTCTGTTTGGATTGATTAGTGAGTGATCAAACAAAACCCCTTTTTTACATTAATCTGGAATTTGGTTACCAAAATAACGCTTAGAATTTTTTATGCAGACTAATTTTGAAGAGAGGCAGAAAGAAGACATAGTGGCTTGAATTTTTTCAGTCTCTTAATACAGGTGATGATCCTGAGTGTGTGAAAGCCCAGGGTGAGAAGCAATGTTGGTAACAGGTTGGATTTTTCAACCAATAGAACCAGTTCTTCACAAGGTCTCTGTTCTATCATCCTTTACAACATTGGTGTTGGATTTGACCTTTATTTTGTGTGGTAACACATTCCTCTTATGTTTTGCAGTGTCAGGAATCCCTTAATTTTTCTCAAAGGGTTGCTTTACTCTTTTTGAGAGGAGAGAAGAATTCAGCAACCAACAGTATTTTCATTCCCAAAACTGTCAGTCACCTGCTGAAACCATCTAAACCTCCTTAAATTCAGAATGGAAAAGCATTGTCTTTTTCTTGTTTGCAATGAAGTGAGCATTATAGTAATAGAATAATAAGTAGTAAGGTGCATGCCTGGGTTATATAATGAATGTAAAACAAAACTAGATTTGGTGAGGAAAAAATGGGATTTAAACAGCTGCTTGAAGTGAAAATAGATGATCCTGGGAAATCACTAGGAAACAGCATATAGTACTAATAAAGTCAACATTATTATTTCCACTTTTTTGACATGTCAACATGTTGTTTGCAGCATTTTTCAGAATAATAGAATTTATTCAGGCAATTTATCCTTAATGTGTGTAGTATAAATAGTTTATGTTGTGCTTGTATATCATATTAACAATATTTGATTTGTGCTTTCTTTACAAATTGGAAACATTGATTTTCCTCTAGTTCACATTTTGTGTTTAGGCTAGTGCTTTCAGTTCCCATTTTAGGTTCTGTACTTTGAAATAAGTTGATTTCTCATAAAATTGTGCTCTTTCGTAAGAGGGTCTACAAGTGCCACATTTCTTTTTTAAACATTGCTTGTGTCTCTTCTGGAGCCAATTAATGCCTTTAAGTTTAAGCTTGCTTCATAAAGAGCACTAATAGTGTTCCTCCCCTTATTCAGAACAGAAACCTACTAGTCTTGACCTCGGGTGGTACTCATCCTGGGATGTTACTGTTTTAATTCTCTTCTTTTTTGCTTCTACTTTTTTCCCAACAATTGTGACAAAATGGCCTAAGTCTCAGTCTCTGGAGATGACCATCAAAAGTTTCCATGCACCTGCTGATTGCAAAGTAACTGTTGTGTGTATAGAATCTTTAGCTTGATTCTCTGAAGTTCTCTAACTTCCCATTCTTAATTTATCCACTAGCAAAATTTATTTGAATGTTTTCATTAGTTCTTGCTTAAATGTTTTTGAGGTGCCTTGGGAATCACTGTTGATTTGTCAGTCCCACCACATATCTTTTTTTCCTTATTTTCATGACTCAGACACAGCCTCTAGATTTATGTTCTGTTGTTTCTAGCCTGTGATGAAGTTTTGAAGATTTGTGAAGTTATTCAAAACTCTGATTAAGACTTACATCTCCATATGCAATATTTCAAGACTTGGTAACCATAGTGAGAATCTGTGGGTACATAGGTCCTTGATTTTATTTTGTCTCATTTTCCTGTAGATTGAGGTAGTTGTTAAAAAAAAAAAAAAAAAAAAGTAAATGAATAAATAAAAAATAGGCTGCCAATTCCATCATCTTTATTTAGGTGACCTACATTTGCTTAACATAAGAACACATAATTCTTTGGCTGTAACTCAGTTACAGTTGTATGCAGGTGTTTTGCATCATTCTTTATGTATACCTATATAGAAGTGGATTTACTCTATGGTTCAGACGTTTGTGTACTCGTTGGGAGCAAATAAATTTTGAGCAGTAAAAGACTTTTTAGGAAAACTTCATAGCTTTGTAATGATTGCTTCCAACGTTTCACAAAGCAAAAATTGAAAGCTACTGGTATGTACCTGCAAAGGTACATGAATACATAGGCAGATGTATGATTTGCATCAAGTAGGTGTCTTTCTATTAATTCAACTTCATTGTTATATTACAAAGATTGAAGACCTTTAGTTCAGCATGCTACAAGCGTGATAAATCTGAGTTAGGTCTACCTTTTTAGTCGCTTGGGATTAAACCTTTTGGTGAAGAGATCCATTAATGTGTTTTAAATCTATTGATTCATAGTAGAAAGGCACAATTTAAACTCGGAAGTCACTGAGTGAACTTTCCATTAAGTTAGGGAGACTGTGGTCACAGCTCATTTGATCTTTATGAAGTAGAAAATGTGATGTAGACCACACTGGCATTCTATTAGAGGAAATCATGCATTTAACCATGTAGCAAAATACTGTAGCCAATTACATGAACATACACCTATTTTACACATGGCTGATCCTTTGAGCATAAAGTATTAACAATGCACATACTATCTTGTTTTAAGGACTATTTACTTTTAAGCCAATGATATGGGGTAAAGTTGAAAGAAAAAATGAATTAATTTATGATTTATATCAAAGTTTTCTAACTGGAAATCAACCTTGCATAGAAATGTGTGGATGTTCTTCAGCTGACATCAGCAAAGACTAATTATAACCCTGTTTTATTAAACGGTATCAGCTGAAATTACATTTAGAAAAGAAAGAAAAATGTTCAGTATAAAAATCAATTTCTTAAAACTACTATATTTTAAGAATAACTTTGAATTTATTAGAGGATATAAAAATATGTTCTGATTTATAACTTGGCTTTTTTCTACTTTAGGGTGTATGTGAGGCTGTCAAAATCTTTACATTTCACAACATCTTTTCTTTAAAAGTAATAGGGTGAACTTGCTCTTAGTATTAGATGTTTACAGTGTGATCTCACAGTTCAGTAGGCTGGGAGTTGATTTGCTTAATGTTACTATCCCTTTTGAATTAATTTGATTTGTTTATATAAACAAAACTATTCACATGCACATGTGCATGGACATTTTAAAAAAATGCCTTTATACAGTTTAGTCACAGTGGGCACTTTCTTACTGTCAGGAAGTTAAGTAAAACATTGAAAGTTGATAAAAAAAGTTGAGAGCTAAACTTTTACAGTAAAATGTTGTGGGTGTCATTTGAGGGTAACTATGATTATATTACTAACTTATTTTTCCATTCCTGTTCAGATGTCCCCATACCTGCTGTCTAGGCTCTGAGCATTTTGAATGGCAGAAGCTTATTTATTTCCCCCCCGCCCCAATCTTTTGGCCTTTATGGTAAATGCTATCGGGAGGAAGTAAAATCTTTACACTGTAATTCATAATGACACAAACTCTTTTCACCAGTGGTTTTGACTTATTCCATTGCCTGAAATAAATTATGAGCTGGGAAGTTATAACCTCTATCATTATGGGCTTATTGTGTGTATTGGCACTGCACAATTGGAATGGGCATATGAAGATTAATGTGTTGTATGCCAACATGTCCTTTCCTATGCAAAACATTCTGTGAGTATTGAAGTGATTTGTACAAGAATTTTGCAGGGAACGCCAAAGCTAAGTCAAAGTAAATTAAACATCCCCATCTGGCTTTACTTTCTTGCAAATGGACACAGCTATATATTCCAATACAAATTACTCTGTTTATTATAGCTGTTATTTACAGTGCAGTTTTTCTGAAGCTCTGCTATGTAGTCCATTAGTCACAATTTTTCCAGAAAGATTTCTGGATCTTGAAGATGTCCATGCTGAGGAAATGACAGAACTCTACATTCTAGGTAGCCAGCATATTCTTAAAATGCGACATTGGTCTGACAATACTGCATCTGATTTCAGTGGCAGGAAAAGATACTTTTGAAAAGTATGATGCACATGTTATAGTTCTGTTGCAAGTTCGTAATTGACAATGTGTAAAATGAATTTCCTAATCATACCTGAATCTGAAAAGAGTTCTAGCGATTAGTCTTTCGTCCAAGAGAATTCTTTTCATAGAATTAACAAAGCAGCTTTACATTCTATTTTTGAAGGATTGGCCTCAAATTATTTTAAATATTTGTGCGGTTTATTTTAGTGGTATTTTTCAGAGTGATATTATTAAATGTTACTGAAATAAAAGGAAAGAGAAAGAAAGAATACAACTTGCAACCCAGTTCTCCACTATGGAGTGAACTCAGGGAGCAAACTTGAAGTCACTGAATTTTGGCAATAAAGTCGCATGGTTAGACAAGGTAGCATTCCTCTCAGCAGCTCAAGACAGATCTACCTACCTACCCTATAGACTGGAATTATCAAGGGCAACATTGACTACATGGGAAGTGAAAGAAATTACAGCTTTAAGTTGTATGAAACTCAGTGAGTGAAGAACTGAACTGAAAAACTGTTACCAAAAACATGATGATGTGTGTGTATGTATAGTCTTACATATGCATACATACATACATACACCCATATATAATCTTCCCTTCAAACTGTGTTATAATTTCATGTCCCCTAATGAAGTTTTTCTTCGTTTTACACACCTAGACAAAGAGTATTGGATGTTGAGAGCACTTTGAGAAGGTAGTTTGCATTGGTTTTCCCTGTTTGTTTTTTTTTAAGGAAAGGTTTGCACTAGGTCTGTTAGTTTTAAGATCTGTAGATCTTTGAACCTGTGCTGTGTTAGTTCTGACACCTTGAAGTAGAAAGCTAACGTGGGTATACTCTGAAAATATCATGCTGAAAAGTGCATGTGAAGTCCCATTCTGGCCAGTATTTTTTGTGCTTCTTTAGGCAGATTTCATGAAAAATTGTATTATACTGATAAAAGAAAGTGCACTATACCCAACTGATGATGAGTGTGAGTGCATGTATGTGTGCATTTTTATGTAAAAAATATGTATTTTCATGTACCTACAAGAGACTTGTGTAGTCATAAACATGACACACTGTGCAAGTCAGCAGTGGTTATATTTTCATAGTTTTCTGGGAAGGTCTTTTTGATTTCCTAGCTAGAGGAAGTATTTCCATCACTGAGCACTGAATGAACTTGGAGATGATCTGCAGTAAAAGAAAAGATGGGTGAAAGTAACAAGAATGAGCTTCTGGTTGCTTATCAGTGAATGCACATACTTCCCTTTTCTACTGCCACCTGACCAATGTTGTGTCTCATAAGAAAGTGATTACAGATAGTTCTAATCCCATATTCCAAAATGTCAAGGCAAGGATTAGTCTAGCTAGTAGTTCTCTCTCAAAGTTTGCTATAAATACTCTGCATCAAGTCTGCTGGAATTTCTATTTTTGTACAGTGGTTGGTACTAAGTAAGGGTTTGGTACTGATGGGTGTTACTGGGCAGTCTCAAAGGATAATAACAAATATTTTAATTACGCAGTATTTGATAAAAAATGGAGCATTGTGTTTTCACATTGTGTCCAGCTTTTACAGTTTAGCGTTAGAAGTGTAATGAAAAGTAGGCAATAGTAGATGTAACCTAGCAAATATGAATTCATATCCATTTTATTTCAAGAGACAGATGGTATAAATCTATTTAGATTATATTCAGTTTTCTTGCAGAAAGGTGAAGAGATCCAGTATTCTCCACAATCTTGTCATGTGTGTACTTACCTAGGTGTCAAGGATTATACATTTCAATCTAATCTCGCTAACAGCAACCCTGGTTTCCTCAGGTAGATCACTTGATTACTGTGTCACAATTCTCCACCTGTAAAAAAGGAATTTGGAGTGACGCTTCCCCTCTACAGTCAGGGCAGGACTATCTTAAATTACTAATGTGTTGTGCTGATACAGGAACTTTGATCGTGGTTAGAGTATCTTGGTCTTGATAAAATACAAATGCTAATAGTCTTGATGAAAGTTACATGAGAAATGCCACTAATAATAAGTAGATTTTTACTGATCAGATTATACTAGGAATTGTTGTTGCAGATAGCATAAAGTAAATTGACAATTAATAAATACAGGTTGATACTAGGAAAGAATAATGCAGAGAAATGCTTTGTTACAAGAAAAAAAGAGTAGCAAGTCTTGTATTTAAAGCTACACAGAACAGAAATGAAGGAAAGTACAGACAATTGTGCACTGTGAAACTGTGTGTGCAGGTTGTTGGGTTATTTTTGTGCCAAGCTAAGGGCAAAGTAGGAATTCTTCTTTCTGCCCTACTGTACCGTAGGCACCCCGAAGTGGATGGAAATGATGAACTTCTGATTCATCACAGTCTCTCAGTTGTATGGCTTCACAAATTTTTCTCCTACTTTGAGCTGCAAAGTGACTTACTTATTCTTCTTGCTTCTTATTTCCTCCAAAATTTGAAATACATTTGTTCAGAAAGATAGACAGACATGGTTCTCTCGTGCTTCTTGCTTTTGCTTTGGGTAGTTGGGTACTGTGCTTAGATGACTAAGCAATTCTGAGTCCCGCCCCCCAAATATGACTGTTTCTTTGACCTTTATGGGTGATTTAAATGCTCGTACTTAGGATCAGGAAAACTTGGAGAGAAACTATAAAAACAGTTTAGTATCCAAACTCCTGCTTAATGATGAATAAATTTTGAGATACTGAGTACGTTAAAGAATGCTTAACAAAGGAATGAGTAGCAGCCTACAGCTAAACTTAGTTTTCTGATCAAGAAAGTAGAACCTTATTCCAAAAAAAAAGGGAGCAACTATTGCCTGAAGAAGTGAGTAGTGCCCACGTATACTGAATAGTGACACAGTGCAAAGACTCTAGCTGGGTTGTTTCAAGCTGAGAAGATGCCTTTGATGGAAGGTTGCATATCCCATCTCCTGAGAAGTAGGTCTGTGTGTACATTTCTTGTATTTATTTGGAGCTTTGAAATAGATCAGAAAAACATCTACATGTAGTATACCAGAGTCCATCATTACTTACAGTAAAATGTGAAAATCTATCTCTGACACAAGTCAAACATTTTGGTACAAGCCAGATAGAATAATTAGACTTGTTTGCATATTGAATAGCAGCCAGCGAGTTCTGATTGTTCTCAGAAAAGTGCTCAGGGTTCCAGTTTACTACAGCTTAGTATAGAAAAAAAAATCTTTTTTGGTTTGTTTGGATTGGGGGGAGGGGGTGCTTTTTGTTGGGTGGTTTGGTTTTTTTGTGGGTTTTTTTTTTTTTTTTTTTTCCAAATGCTAAAATGTTATCCATATATACATGAAGTATAGCAAAACTTGATAGTTCTTTTGAATCATTCAGTTGTGATCACATAGAAATGCTTTTGATTACTGATGAAAATAGTTTCTGGATTCTTACTTTTTATACCTTTAAAGCCTTCAGAGACACTTTTTATGCATCTTTATTCTTACAGGAAATGGTAATTCTGAAGTTTACTAGTAAAATTCATCTTCAGTACAGTTGTTTATCTGATCTATGCATTCATTAATAAAGAGTCCCTGCTGTTGTTGGCTCCGGCACAACTTAATTAATTACTATTTGAAATATGGATGTGGTAAATGATCCAACTTAGTGAAACAGGAGAACAGCTGTTACCTTCTTTTATGTTCTGAAGTCACTGGCTTTTCTCCTTATTTGTGTGTGCCATCCCCTTTTTCATCTTACGACAATAATTCCATAAATTCTGGACTCAGATTCATCTGTAAACCCTGATCCCTGTTTTGTTTTCCCACTGTGTCATCTTGTTCTCCTCTGCACTCACCATTTTATCATCTCATCTTACAACCATCCATTATTGTATCTCCCTCTTTTCTCTGTCATAGATTTTCAGAATCCTGATATCCTTTTTCTTTCCAGTCCCTTTCTTCAGTCATTCTGCGTTCCTGAAAGCCAAGTAAGTTGTTTGCTATTACACTGGAGAAACTACTACTTTTGCCATCTTTCCTTGTGATGTATTTTTCTAGTGGCATATGCCTACGTGGTTTCTCAAAACAACATTATGAAATTAATTAAAAGGTTTTTTCCTAAATATTTCTATTTTCCCTATTAGTCCTGCTGCTATTTTCTTTGGTCAATTACTGAACTAAATAAATCTTTGCTTCTATGTCTACCTTTTTTTTTCCTCCCCCTCGCCCCCCCTTTCTTTTTTCTTTTTCCTGTCTAGAAAAGACACTGACAGCTAGTTTTTAAATAACACCTCAAATTGCTGCAGGGTTTCCCATCAGCTACAGGCAACAGCATTTCTGTGCAATCAAGTGCTGTAGAGAGGGAAGGTAGACATTTTAGTCCTGCACCCACACAAAGTCTATCAGTTACAATATCCTCAGTATCTTTCCCATGAATATCCTTGCACCTTAAGCTGTGGTGTTCTCTCACTTGATTTCTTTTATACTCAGATTTTTTTCTGAGATTTTTATATTTGAAGCTTGCTTGGTTTGTTAAAGCAGTGCTCTAGTTGACCTTACCCTCAGCAGGGGAGGTGGACTATGATCTCCAAAGGCCCCTTCCAGCCTCAACCATTCTGTGATTCTGTGAAGTACAAGAGAAACAACAATGGAGAACAAAGAAATGAGTATGGAAAACACTGTGTGTTCACTGAAAGAAATATTATGCAGAACTAACAAATGTCATTGTAGAAGCAATTTAACCAACTTACCTCAGCACAGAAGATGTAAATCCCGATTGCAATATGTCAGAGAAACTGAAACACACAGTGGGATACATCATATTTGGCTTTATTCTAGAACAAAGCCAAATTAACAAGTGTCATTCTAACTTGCTTATTTGTTCTGTTAGTTATATGGCGCACCATTCTGAATATGCTTTGGCAATATCGTTTTAATTATTTTAAGGAAAAGACCAAAATGGAAGAATATGTTTGCAAATGTAAGCACAACTTAAATCCTTGACATAACTCTTATGTATGAAGGCATCTATTATTTTTTTATTTCCAGGGAAGTTTTATGATTTCAGAACTGAATAGCCAGGGAGGACTTAGGAGTATGTATAGTATGTAGGACTACAGAGACCTCTAAAAATAGACTACAGTTGTTTATGCTTTTATAAACATAGAATGAAGAAAACTTTACATTCTTCACTTTAGAGACAGAAAAGAGGAGTATTTAATGAAAAAAGTTATTTATGAAATTATTGAAACAAAAGAGATCATGAGGTAAGGAAAATACTGAAAAAATCATAAATCTAGGACTGTTTCATTTTAAGGAGTGTGATTTTCTTTTGCAGACTGCTATTGTAGAATCAGACATATACTTTTAAAAGCAAGCAAGTCTTGAAGCTATTTCCTTTTTGAAATGAGATGTTGGATTACAAAAAAGATTTTATTTTCTTTATAGAAGTAGGTGGAAGTCCTTTCATTTCACTTATATTCGATTCTGATTATTCTGGGCCACAGAGTAGGGGTTGGGGGAAAAGGAGTGGGAAGAAGAAAAAAATAGAGACAGAATCTTTCATTGTCCAAAAGAGTATTTTCTTCTATCCCAAAGAACTAAGAAACCCCTTGTACTTAAAGGAGTGATTAATGATTGATCAGTCTTAATACATATGGAACTGAAAACAGCTCATGGAAGGGTTGTCTGTTGGGTTCAGTCTGCTTATTTTTAAGGGAATGGTATCAATTACTGTGTTTTCTGTAGATATTTGGGGTCAGCTATTTGAAGGAATGATACAAATTTAAAAAAAAAAATATTATATAATGTGTTGTTAATAATACCTACTGCTCGTTCTTATCCCTTATAAGTGTCCCTTTTCTAATTGCTGTCCTGGTAACTTTTTTTGTGGCTTCCTGCTGTCCCTTCCACTTCTTTTTCTTTTTTCACTTACAAAAGCAGTAGATTCAAAATTATGCATGACTGGGCTAGAAACATTTATCAACTCTTGTTTATTCTCCACACAGAAGTACCCATTTCCTAGTCTCTTCTGTAATTTCTTTTTTTTTTTTTTTTTTTTTTTTTTTGAAACTGTCTTTATTTTCCCTACCTTCTCTATAAGTCTGATCTATTTTGCACATTGTGAGCCTGTCCTGAGACGCTCCCACATCCACATCTATGGTATAATGCAGTGCCATAGGGGGTACCTGAGCTACCCATGAGCGGGCACTTATATCCAGAGCAGGGTGGGTAGAGCTTTCCCAGCCCCCAGCTGTGGTCCTGGGAGAATGACGGCTGCATTTGCCTGGAACTGAGTGGTTCAGATACGCCAGTGCCACTTCTAACTCTGAGCTGGTTTGCTTAATCGTTCTTACTGCAGTGCAGGGATATAACTCGATAACAGTGCAGAAATGGGGAGTTGAGTTGTGGAATATGTGTTTGGGAAGAGCAGAGTCTTTTAAAGAAACATTATCAGTCATTATAACAGCTGGTGGGCTCAGCTTTCCAGAATAACACATATTTTGTATACAGCATTGCACAGAGAAGATTACAGTAGGATTTTAAAGGAGAAAATGAAGGAAGGGGTTGTATATTGAGAGGATCATTATCTCTTGAGATGATCAATAGTTTGGGAGGCAGGATTGTGAGCTGATTCCAGTGGTGGTCTTCCATTAGGTTTCGTTCACCTTTTTGTGTCTGTCTTGCATGGTTATCATTGGTCTAATTTAGAAGCTTTTGTTAATGCTTGCTCTGTTCTGCCAATGGCAAAATAGACACAGGAAATAAGGATAATTTTAACAGCTTAGACAATTTAAAGGTGTGTTTGTCAAAGCTTGCTGATTCCATAGTTCTAGACATGCAAACCTCTGTTTTTCAGGTGTTGGTTGTGGTTGATTTTTGGAGGCAATTTGAAGGTTGGATCTGTGTGTTTTTCCACAGCTACAGCATATACAGTATGTGTAGCATAGTTTTTGTTGCTAGCAGAGGTGTAGTATATTGATGCATTGCCCAAGTACAGAATAGAATAGACTATTTCAGTTGGAAGGGACCTACAGCGATCGTTTAGTCCAACTGCCTGACCAATTCAGGGCTGACCAAGTCAAAACATGGTATTAAGGACATTGTCCAAATGCCCCTTAAACACTGACAGGCATGGGGCATTGACCACCTCTCTAGGAAGCCTGTTCCAGTGTTTGACCACCCTCTCGGTAAAGAAATGCTTCCTAATGTCCAGTCTGAACCTCCCCCGGCACAGCTTTGAATCAGTTCCAAACGTCCTATCACTAGATACCAGGGAGAAGAGCTCAGCACCTCCCTCTCCACTTCTGCCCATCAGGAAGCTGTAGAGAGCAATGAGGTGGCCCTTCAGCCTCCTTTTCTCCAAACTAGACAAGCCCAAAGTCCTTTGCCACTCCTCACAGGACATGCCTTCCAGCCCTTTCACCAGCTTTGTTGTCTTCCTCTGGACACATTCAAGGACCTTCACATCCTTCTTAAATTGTGGAGCCCGGAACTGCACACAGTACTCGAGGTGAGGCTGCACCAATGCTGAATACAGCGGGATAATTGCCTCTTTTGACCGGCTGGTCATTCTGTATTTAATGCACCCCAGGATGCGGTTTGCCCTCTTGGCTGCCAGGGCACACTGCTGACTCATATTCAGCTTGCTGTCGACCAGCACCTGCTGACGCCTTTCTGCAGGGCTGCTCTCCAGCTACTCCTCTCCCAATTTACACTTGTGCACAGAGTTACTCCATCCTAGGTGCAGAATCTGGCATTTCGACTTGTTAAATTTCATCCCATTAATCATAGCCCAATGCTCCCATTTATCTAGATCCCTCTGCAAGGCCTCTTGTCCCTCAAGACAGTCAACAGCACCTCCCAGTTTGGTATCATCCACAAACTTGCTAATGGTGCATTCAACTCCTGCATCCGGATCATTGGTAAAGATATTGACCAGAACTGGCCCGAGAACTGAGCCCTGAGGAACACTGCTGGTGATCAGTCACCAGCTAGATGTAGCCCCATTCACTACAACCCTCTGAGCCCTGCCGTTCAGCCAGTTCGTCAGCCAGCACACTGTAAACCTGCTCATCCCACAGCTGGATGACTTGTCCAGAAGGATGCTGTGAGGGACGGTATCAAAAGCCTTATTAAAATCCAGAAAAACTACACTCGCCACCTTCCCTTCGTCCACTAGGTAGGTGACCCTACCACAGAAGGTTATCAAAGTAGTTAAACAGGACTTTCCTTTTGTGAACCCATGTTGACTGTGCCTGATGATTGCATTATTCTTTAAATGCCTTTCAATAGTACCCAGTATAATCTTCTCCATAATTTTTCCAAGAACTGAGGTTAGACTAACAGGTCAGTAGTTCTCTGGGTGTCTTCCCTCATGCCCCTTTTGTAGATTGGAATAACATTGGCTAGCTTCCAGTCAGCAGGGACCTCCCCAGACTGCCAGAACAAGGTAGGTGATAGAGAGGGGTCCTGCCATAACATCCACTAGCTCCTTCAGAACTCTGGGATGAATCCCATCAGGCCCCATGGACTTGTGAACGTGTTTGTTTACTTACTTTAATACACATTTTCCTCAAAATGTTTTGTGAGCAAAGAATTGTACTGATGAACTATATGATGAACAGAAAATAGATACAGCTAAGGAGAGGCATGAATTCCAGAGAAACTGGAGCTGAGTATTCATCTCCAAGACTTTTCTTATTTGCCACCTGTACCAAGGACATGACAGTTTTAATCTCTTTTTAAGTCAAATGTGAGTTCTAATTGTGATTACAGTAGTAACAAGTAAGTCCAGATTTTTTCTACCTGTTATATGGTGCACTACTTTGTACATGTGTTAGCAGTGTTATTATTTCCAAAGAGACTTTATTTCAGTTTGACCCTGGCAGATGAAGTCATGGCTCTATCACAGGGCTATAAGATAATACACAAGGGGGTTTTTTTAGGGTTTTGGTTGTTCTGGCTGAGGATCATGCATGTGTTATTGCCTGTTTGTCAGAGATGACTACTCCGATACCCAAATCATCAGAATGGTACATGCATTTATGTTGCTAGTTTTGCAGAACCATATTCACTGCCAGTCAAAACAAACAAGAATTTTTCTGTGGGAAAGAAATACTAAGGTTATGTCAGGATAGTATGTTCAGATATCCACAGGTCTGTTTCCCTAATATAGGCAAAATCCACATGGAAGAATAGGGAAATCACGAGTGGAGATTATATAGCTATATCAGGTAGTAATCGATTTTTTTTTTTTTTTTTTAATTAGCATTTGAGTATCAGAGTTTTGGATTAACTGAAAAAGTACAGGCAATGCCTTGTATACTACTATCGGTGTTGGTAGGGTAACAAATTACAGTGAGGATAGTTAATTGTCATTGTCATCTGCTACAATGTAGGCAATGGTACACTAGAGAAAGAAAAATAATACTTGTATATGACAAAAAGTGCAAAAAGGCTGTCTTTTACCAGGCACTGTAATGATGCACGGGCAGTACTCCTCAGTTTTGGGTGCTGACAGAACCCACAGTCCTAGTAAAGATTTATCTCAAAGTTTTGCTGGTTTTTCTTCTTCTTCTTTCCTCACCCCACAGCATATAGAAAAGTAGTATGTCATGATACTCAGGCTGAATATTTCCCAAATAGAAATGCTGTAGACTCAAGGACCAGAACTGTACAATTCGCTGCAACCTTTTCAGATGTCTGTTATCAAACACTTCAGAATATTTAAAACTTTGTATTTCATAAGGCATTTTGTTTTGTTTTGTTTTTAGTGAAGAATATAAGCATGGCTTCGGGAGACTGACACAAAAATTTCTGGAAGTCCGTTGATTTGGCCAGTTCTTAATAAAGCACTTAAAGCTTTTCTTTTAGGATGGGAAAAAGTGTATTTAGAAACACACAATTTCTCATGGTCTGTATTATGATTAAACTTCTGTCTTTATTCACTTGAAAACTTAAAAAACAAACAAAGAATAAAAATTTTCATTCTTGTTGGGGTCTCAGTTGAGAGGCTGAACATCATTCAGGGTGAATTACTCTCTTGTCCTAGAGCTGGTCTTTCTGATCAGGGTAGAGCTGTTTCAGTATGTTAGTGAAGATGAGCTTTGTGGATGAAAGGAAGTCTGGTGCCCAGAATTACAGAGACTTAGTTGAAAATTAATTCACTGTCCATCCAATGTCCCACAGCTGACTAATGGGGGGTGGGGGAAAGAAAATCATATTCTAATATAAATTCCTGATGTAAAGAGAAATGTAGTGATCTGGGTACTTATGACTAAAGCAAGGAGCTTTCTTCTGCCTGGAATAATTATGGAGAGCCACTTGAGTGCATTTATTTTGAAAAATCTTAGACATGTGTCGTGGCATCTTATATTACCTAACATACAGTTAACCGAACCACTTACAGAAGAATGCAATTATAATAGAATGTGATTGTAGGAAAAGTTTGGGAATTTCTAAATGGGAATAATAAACAGATTACTTGAGTTGTGATGAAACTGGCTCCTTTGCCTTGAGCACAGCGAACTGAGATTTCAAGAGGTTCAGTTTTTTAATCAAGTGCCTTAAAATTTCTATAATAAAAAAAAGACTTCAAAGAGATTAAAAAAGAAAAGTAAATAAAACAGAAATAATATAATTAAGTTTTGACCCCTTAAATTGCTGGCCTTCAAAGCTAATGCTGGAGAAGCACAATATTATTAGCAATAAAAAGAATTTGCTTTGCCCTTTTAATATTACCATAAACCGATTGACTGAGATGGAATGATGTTAATATTTAAGAAGTAGGACACTAGATTCTATTATCTCAGAAACGCTGTCACCTGGTACACTCTGTAGTCCTGTTATCTAATTATTGTCCTTAAATTGCATTAGTGTGCCAGCAATTTGTCTACTGTTGGAAAAGTAATTGACATTTGGGTTACTGCTTCATATTTGGGAGACTCACTAGCTGGTTCCAAAGAGTCCTCTTCTGTCAAAGCAGATAAGCTAAAAGAAAAGGGAAAGTCTGTGGTTTAGAGTATGTCACTTATATAGTGCTCTTGTAATTTGGTATTAAAATTCAGGTTATATAGCAAAGCTAATTGTCAACTGAAAAGGGGGGGGGGGAGAGTGACAAATTAATAAATGACACTTCTGACTTTACCTTTGGTGCAGTCTACTCTTTCACTGAGTGCAAGCAGTCATATACTAATATAAAGAGCCAAAGTAAATGCTGCAATGATGTGGATAGAGGGGAATGTTTGTTTCTTGGCACCTGTTGTAGTTGGTGTTTAAATCTACAGATTTTTAGTCAGTAGATAGGTATAGTCACAGAGCCATGGTTACACACATGAATGACCTCTTCCATGCTCAGAAACTGAGCCATCATAAAGGTGCTGAAATGCTCTACTTTATGTGACAGAGAAGCTGCATGGAGATTTGCTTAGTACACACATGATATTGGGATGTCTGTCTCCTCAGTGGGGTCAAGCACCAGATTATAAAGATTTCTTTGTAAGAACTGATGCTTGTTCTGCCTTAGATTTCCAGCTGGTTAGATAATGTTAACTTCCATTTGGCTTCCCATACGTGTTTCTAAGGCAAGTGGCCCACTTTGTTTTCTTTAGCTTTAACTTTTTTTTTCTTTAATAATATTTGTGTATTATCATTAAAATAAAAAGTAATTGGATTTCAAATAATATTTTTTCTAACAAAAATACATAGTCTTTCTCCTGATGTTCTATAGTAATTTTAGTTTCCTGTTTTTTTAGTGTTTGGAGGAGTGCTTCCAAAGTCTTTTTATACAATTCTTTTGGTTAAAATTTAAAGGATATTTATTATTCCATGTAGCCTGGATAAGGGAAGAACAGCCTGTATTTCAGCAATTACATTGCACTAAATATGCTTCCATGTTTCTGCAAAGGGTTTGGCTCATGTCTGTGTACAGTTAAATGCTTAAAACTTTCCAGACTAACGTAATTTGGGATCTAAAGTTGATTAGAGATGCATGATTACAAAATGCACATAATACTATATGTGACAACTGGAATTAAATTTAAAAGATATTTTAAATTACTACGAGGAATGTAGTTGTCTAGTGGTTGTGATAATTTTGCTAACATAATTTGTTTAGAGACTTCTCAGTTCATGTTTAAAAACAAGAAAATCTTAAATCTCTTCAAAATTATTTTTTTCCCAGGGCTATTGCATAAACTGAAGTTTAATGCTCAAACTTATAAGATTATAATGTCAGTATAATCCAAATGAAAAGTTTAGGAATGTTGGCTAAAACTGAAAACCTCATCTGAGTTTCTCTTGACTATAACTTTCGAAAAAGATTTAGAGCACTGATTGCACATCTTTAGAGGTCTCTGCCAGCATGTCTTTAAAATACTTCATCTTCCAATGAGAAGAATCAGGATTGTTTCTCCTCTTGATGGCTTACATAATATAGCCACGTTTTTTTAACCATTATTATGAATTTGTTAAGGCCTTTTGCGGACCATGTAAATTGGTGGGCTATTATGCATAAACCATACTTTATCTCTTCCATCCCCCCCCCCCCCCCCCAAAAAAAAAAATTGAGTCTGTAGAAAACTGTAGGTGAGCTTGATAAGATTATCAAAGTGTCAAAAGGTTTCTGCAATCATTTGTGGTAGTGTAATTCTCCATATAAAAATACGTTTGGAAAACAAGCATTTTGCCCAAAAAGTGCCTGAAAAGGAAGTAAGTTTTCAAAAAATACTTGAGTTGATTCTGCAGCGAAAGTGGTAATGCAATGAAAGTTTGTATAGTGAGAATGGAAACATCTATCATAAAGAAATTCTGAAAATTAAGTATTTCAGAAGAACAATTAATGCCTCTGTACTGTACTTTATATGAATAATGGGCTACTGTAACAAAACAACTAAAGCTGTAGTCTGAGAGCATCTGCAAAGCACCAGTCAACCTGTTCTGTTTCTGGACTGTTTTTTCTTCATCTGAGATTACTCTGAGGTTATTACTTTTCAGAAAAGTAATACTGTATTAATAATTGTTAGTAATTATGTATTTTTAAAATTCTAAAATGTCATAATTTGAGAGTGAGAGTGTGCTCTAATTGATCAAGGGTATTCAGAGATAATGTCTCTATTTTTTATAGACCGTTAAGGTTGTACCCGGAGAGGAACAGGTGACTCGCAGTGACCAGTGGGGTTACACTAGCATTACACTGTGAGTCTCTTGTGTCAAATGTGAAGCATTATTTTGCTTTAAAATTCTAATAGTACCAATAATGAGGCAACTTTTACTGTTAAATCAGGAAAAGAAAAATAACCTTTTTGCCCTGAAGAATGGTGTGTTTAAAAGGTCAGAGCTGTACCTGGGGGAAGAGAGATGCCTAGTGGTAGTAATGGTAATCCAAAGTTCTTGAAATGCAGTAAAAATGTACGTTTTCAGTAGGACAAAGGATATTGCAGAAAAAACAGTAATTTCTTAGACTTAGGATTCTTGCTTACAGTGCTGTTAAAGTTAGGTAAGGCCAGGCTTTTAAAGTGCTCAGGACCAGAATTTCATATTCTCAGCCTACACAGCAGCTGCTAGATTTTCAAAATAGCTCAACTCCTAACAGTTCCTGTTCTGCAAGGCACCAGAGCGCTTATGAAAGTCTGGCTCTCATTTGGGTGCCAAAATGAGATCTGAACTCTCACGAAAATCTGAGAGTACGCTGATTTCGTGGGGAAAAAGAAAAAAATAAATATCCATAAAGTGAGGATGAAAATTAGATTATAGCAGTATATTTATTTCTTAGCAATTAATTTCTTGCTGTGATTATGATAGTACTCTGATAACCAGAAGTCTTATTCTCTGAATAGTTGTTAGAGGACTACATAAACCAAAAATAAAAGATGATCTGTATAATTATTTCTAATGGATTCATCTCTCTTGTTAATGTCACTTTCTTGACATCCTGTGGTCCTCTCTTTTTGAGGCACACAGAACAATGATCATATGGATTTTTCCTCTAAAGTTTAATTCAGACAGGAACAACTATATATAGAACGTATGTGTACGTTTAATGCAGGTATGATGCCAACAATAGATGCAAAAAATTCTAGTTTAGATATATACTCCTTGAAAGTCAGTTATCTCCCTAGCCTTTTAAATAGAAAAAAAATTAACTTCAGTAGTTGAGAAGAGGGAAATTTGCTCTAACACTGCCTACAGTGAAACTGGAAGAAAGGAACCTGCTAGAAAAACTTTTATCTTCACAATATTTACATAATTAAAATGTTACACTAATGTTTTGTCTGGAGTGGAGTTGGTTTCCAGTAATGTGTGGGGATTCATAACTATGTTTAACAACGTGGATCTGGATAACACCAGAAAGGGAAAGTAGTTGTTGGCTTTAGAGATCTCTCTAAAATGTGGTCCTTTCATATGTAGGAACAGTGTCTTAATTTAAATTTAAATTTTTCTTGTTTCCACAGGTAGTCCCTGCACCATTTTTGTAAACTTTTCTATGGCATTATTTCCTCAGAGATAATGGTTTCCAGCGATTTATGTGGTACAAAATTAGAAATTAAGACTTACTACGAATGTTACTTTTAACAATTCCCAGTCTGTGTCTCTTTAATTCTATACTTATGTCTAGCACCCGTAATTTTTCATCAATACATATTTTATCATGGAATGAATACTAACATATCTTGCAATGTGTATGCAATAAATGTATATATGCAGATATACTTGCACATTTATATATGCATGACATAAATGTCTGTGTGTGTACAACGTAGATGTCGCTGTATGGCTTTCCTGTCTCATCTATCTTGGTGCAGTAGTTCAAAGTTTTCCTCAAAAGCTTGATGTTCTTGAAATCTCATTCATATTTGAGGACATTTACAAAAGTACCTACACATCACTTACTGAATCTATGAAACGCTTCCTGAAATGAGAAGAAAGGTGTGCACTCAGGCAACAATATACCAGGAGTGCTAATATGCTCTCCAAACAACATTCATAAAGGTTGAGAAAAAGTTCACTACCCCCAAGAAAACAGATCTTTTTTTGCCTTTTGTAGCATCTCTGTTCAAACAAATACACCGAGAAAGCAAATTCTGCAGCAGATGCATAAGCTAACAAATTAATTTTAATGCCAGCTTTTCAGTTGACTTGTGTTTTGCCATTTTTAGCATTAGCTCCATTAATGTAAGTGTGTATATAATTCGTATTATGTCATTGTACGTGTATTGTGTTCTGTATATTTGGCTCTTTATAAAGAAAAGAAAGAATGCAATTCAACATAATTTCTTCTTTCATCCTGTTCCAAAACTGTCTTCGGGTGTGTTTGAAATTTGTTTATATTTCCCACTCACCCCCCATGAATTTGTAGGCATTTAAGAAGGCTCAGCTGTAGTTTTCCTGCATTCATCTAGAAGGATTAAGCCCTGTATTAGCTTTGTTTTGTAAACAAAAAGATTACATTATCATTGCCCAGTTGCAGAAATATATTTGCTTCCAAAGTTTATGTACTTCAGCTACAGTAAACTGTAGTTCTGTTTATTAACAGCTGTCTGACAAGGTGTCATCACAAGTCACAGGGTAAACTGGCAATTCTGTAGTAGCCACTGTGATATGCACTCCGAACTGTTCTGTTCTATGTCTATGAAACCTCCTTCAAACATTAGTAGGCAGATGAAGTTGGTGAACAAAGATTACAACCTTAAAAATTCTCTGTCTCTGCATGAATGACTTGGAGCTTTGCTGAACTGAGCCCAAGGCTGACCTCAAGATTTTGTTGAGTTGAAGTTAAAGACCAAATTTCCCCTGACACTATCTATAGAGGAATTTAGAAAATATGTAACTTCCTTTCCTCTTATTCCCCAATTATTTTTAAAGGCAGTAGTGGCATCTTTTGCCATTTACACAGACTTACTCATGCAAAATGAATATTTTCTTAGAATAAGTGCCAGAAGGCAGAAATTGTTATCTTTGAACTGAACTGTTTAAAGAAAGTCACCTTGAAAATGTATTTATTTATAAAAGTTTGATGTCTGTAGCCATGTGTGAATAGACATCTGAATGTAGCAAGGAGTTGCTACACACAGTATTCTGTTGTTGAGCAGCACCCTATAAAACTGCAGGCAGCTTATTCAACTAAATTAACAAACAAAAATGTCAAAATAAATGAAATGTCTGCCAGAATTAAAATATACAAACAATTTGTCAATTACAGGTTTTAGGACAAGTAATGTAGCTTAACTTGAAGACTAAAATCAGAAACACCTACTTTTTAGATAATAAGTATGCAAATGTTTTGAAATGTGCTTGATGGCTAAATAGTGAGCACCACAGTGGTGTTTTCTGGGTGCTGAGACATGCTAGTAAGTCTTTGGAAGGTTTAATGGTTGAAGTGGGGTGATTTTTCTTCAGTTTTCTGAGACATCAAGATGCAATTTACTGGTGTTCTTCACAGTCTATCAAAAAATTCCTTCTTTATGTGTCTGAATAAAATTTGAATGAGAATAAGATGAAAATTTATGAAAATAAGATGAAAATAAGATGAAATAATAAAAATATTATTTTCTACTATTTTTTTTCTGGTATGTGTTAAAGGATCATTTGCAAATATGTTTTACTCCTTATCCTGTTGTCTTTATTCATGCAATTTTTGAAAGGATTTATCTTTTAGCCATGTTGGCTTTACATAATTGATCCATCCAAGAATTGAATTGCCTGTAGGTCAAACATGAACAAAAATGTAAAGTTTGGTGAAATTTTTCAAGGAATAGTCTTGCCTTGCACTTAACATGCAGAAATATCACAGATGAAAGATCACTTGCCACTATGAAGCGGACCTGGAATTCGACTACTAGATGCTTTCCTCAGTGGAAACGGGCTAACTTAGTACCGTACAGTACAATCATTTCGTGTCTCAACCGAGTGCAAAATGAAAGAAGAGAAATTTGAGGGCTAGAGTTTTGGAAGGCAGGCTGAAAAAAATAGCCAAATCCCCAGCATATTGATGTATAGGTTGCCAATCCTGATACATTTGGGGAAAACGTGCCCCACTCAGAAACTTGTCTCTGTTGCCATAATAAATTAATCCTGGTTGTGGGAGTTAAGGGGGCTCCTCTCAGAGCTATGGTTATGCTCATAGTAAAAGATTTGACAGGCACCAAAAAACCTGAACAAAAACCCCCAAAAACCTTGCCTTGATTTAGAAATAATAAGACTGTATGGAGATGTCAGTGGGAAATGCATACCCTTTTCGATTAGCCTCTCTACACTCGGGGGTGGAAATCATAAAGACTTTCCAGTCCTTTGTTGTTTTTTTGCCCCCCCCCCCCCCCCCCCCGACTTGACATGTGATGGGTTTCTTTTTTTTAATGTACCTTCTACTGACAATTCCCCTGCCTCGCAGCCTCAGACCTTTGCTCTCTTTAAAAGTCTCTGTTCCTTTGCCAGTGATGCTTGGGCTGATCAATTGAGTGAGTTTTGGACAGGTTGGATTAGAGAGTAATCCATGTTTTGTTGATTTCTCACAGTAACTGTTTGATTTAGGACATTGGATGTTCTTTTTGATTTGTCATTTTAATGTAAACTAGCGGAGAGCCTCCTGGAGTGCTGAAGTGGAACATAATCCTCATTTTTGCTAGCACATCTCTTGGGGAGTTAATCTGTATTTGCCTTTCATGTAGCTTCTACGACTCAAGTCTCGGGCACTTTACAGACTTTAATGAGCTGAGCCTCACAACTTTGCTGTTACGTAAAGGAGGATCTGTTGTTCCTGTTTTATACGTGGAAAGAAAAGTGTATAGATATTAAGTGATGTGCCCAAGGTTGCTTGACAATGTAATGTTTGACCTGAGACTGAACTGGTGGACCTAGTTTGGGGTTTTTTTGCTTGAAGTGATAGACTGTTATGAATTCTCTTTCAAAACAGTGTTCAAAATCTTCCAGGTTCAGGCTTTTGGATAGACAGTCTAAGTTAACTTCCTACCCTGAAGTGCTTACAGTCTGACAATGGAAAACAGAATGGGTACAGAAGCACAGGGAAATTGCTACTCGCCTGAAGTCACACGCAGCTGCTGGCGAAAGAATGAAGTATTAACCATTTTTCAAAATAATTTCCTTAATATAATTTTTGCTGGATATTTCCACACTCCTTGTTTGTCTGATAGTTCAAAGATTTTTTTTTTTTTTTTCCCCTGTATTTCAGGAGCTCTGTAAAAGTGACATGTTTAATGGGAATGGCTTAGTCAGAAGTTCATTTTAAATATGGCTTAATAGGATGAGTGTATTTAAAGATTTATACATATTAAAATTGAAACTGTTCATTTAGCCTGTCTGCTGGGCTGGGGAGGGGAATGCATACACATGCTATTTGTGAATAGTGGTAAAATGCTGAAGATGTACTTTTATATTCCTATGGGTTCCCTAAGATGCATAAACAAAATCTACATGATAGAAAGAATGTTGGCTTTGTAATAAGCTTCAGTGTTCTGATTTTTTATTTCTTTTAGTATATTGCACAGTCCCCATTAACCAGCCAACAAGAGCATAGCACTGAAGTAAAAACTGTCCTCAGCTTCATATTAAGACCAGCTTAGGTATATGGCATGTTGCTATTATTTGCCTTGATAATTTTTTAAAAGGAGGAGGAGCTCTGTGGTTGGCTTTTTTTTTGACACCACATCTAATCTATTTCCTAATACTATTATAAAATAGCCATATATGTAATTTTCGTAGTTGTTTAATGCCAGATGCTTTAAAGATTTTTTTTTTTTTTTTTTTTTTCATCCAGGAAAGTAGTTTTCAGGTCTGTAAAGACTGAAATGGAGAAAATTGAGTTTTTAGAAATAAGGGCTAATGGCAGAAATAGCTGGTTTGTGTTTATGGGTGCAGGGTGTTGGGAAGTTGAGAAGTTCTGAACTCCAAAGGTTGCTAAGACTATGCCAGTAACGGCAGTGGTCAGTACCTGGTGGATATCTGAGAAGAAATGGGAGGCTGCTGAAATTCATAGTTGAAAGTGTTGGGATAAAATTTTATATCCAGAGCCTCATTTGGTAGCTTTCTCTGAAACTGTTCTGATTCACACAGCATGAAGAAAAAGAAACTTTCTAGTCTAGATAAATGGATGAGAAAGGTGGTAGAAAAACTTCAAATATAGACTTTACTGGAACAAAAATAATCTATTTTCATTACACTTAGGGCACCGATGTCTTTCTGTATTCAAAGGAAGAATGTAGGCCTTGATTACTTCTTGAATTTGACACAGCTATGGCTATAGTCCCCTAATTGTGTCATGCTTTATCCAGTGCTCCGATAGCTTTGTTAATTCCCAAAGAAAAATTCTAGATGGTGATCAAGTATAATATGTGGGAGTCCTCTTTAGGAAAGAGATGGATGAAAGGAACAGCTAAGTACTGAATATGGAAATTAAGTCTATTTCTGATCGCTAGGGGAAGACTTCTTTTCTTCAGCCCATAACTGTGGGAATTCAAAGCTTAAGCAAAAGAAGGCAGAGCTGCAATATGTTCTGAGGAATGTGCTAAGAATCAAAGCTTACATACTGACCAAGCAACTACCCCCCAAAAAACGTACAGAAAAGATATTATCGTTCTTTTGATACTGGATTGAGGTTGGAAATAATGTAGTTCACGATATCAATGCCATTTTGTTACTTTCAGCACTGTGTTCCATATCCTGGGCTAATAAAGCTGTCCTTTTTTAAAAAAAAAAAAAAAAAAAAAAAAAAAAAAAAAGAATTTACTGAGGACTGAAGCGGTCATTTCGCATGGACAGCAGAATAATTTGAAACAGTAAGAAAAGAATTGCACACAGGAACTGGAATTGTGGTGTGGATTCTTGCCAGTGCTGCCCAGGGGAGGCCTTGTGACAGACCGTGAGGTCACCTCATGGATTTAAAAGGCTTATTTGTGGAATTAGAGTTGAGATATGAAAAATGATTCAGTGAAGAATTATAAAAGAAATTTCTTGTTTCCTTTGAATAATGGCTCTAAATGTGAGTGGAATATTTCAGCCTATTGTTCTCAGATGATGGCTCTCTTGGGATGGAAGAGCCTTTGTGCTTGGTATTATCTTTGTGAAATATCAAGTAGGAGAAGGAGGGAGAGGAAGAATGCACATCTGTGTCTGCATGCATGTGTGTGTGTGTTTCAAGTAGCCACTTTGAAAGCATTTGTGTGATATATGAGTAAGGTCCAGCTAGTTATTGATGGTCCCTGGGATCTGGGAAAGCTAGTTTTACTCTTTTGCTCAGGGAACAGGTAGTGCCCATAAAGGATAGGGCATGAATCTTATTTTGTAAATAACAAGAAATACGCAGTTTATGCATTGGGTGTGGGTAAAAATAGCATTAAAAGAGAAAAATGCAATATAATGCAGTTTATTTTTTCTAATGCTTAGTACCAAAAGATTTTTTTTCTGCAGTAGTAAAAAAGTGTGACTTACACTTCCATGCTCTCTCTATACAATCTCAAAGACATGGTATATTTGAAAATTGCTATATTAATAACTTTTAGACAAGCAGAAATGCAGGTTTTTAGCATTTGATTCTTCATACCCTTGTGTCAGTTCCAGTCATACACATATGTTCAGGTGGGATCTGTGTATCAATTACATATTCAAAGACTGTAATTAAAAGTTTGTGAAGTTTTGTAATGGATATATAAACCACTTTTTTTTTTTTTTCCCCTGCTTTAGGTCTGTGTGGTGTGAAATTCTGAGCAAAATATACTATAGAGAATATAGTTTGTTTTTTTTGTCTCAAGTACTGCATTTTTATACATACGGTGTTAACTGATACATATGTAATCATAGAATGCTGAATTCTATCCATTGCCTATATTTTAATAGGGTCTAGCGTTTCCCTTTGCAACCTCTTTCCAGTGCTTTAATTTTCCTTTTGTCCAACATCAGCAGTTGCCTAGGTATGTCCTTATTTCATTCCATTCTTGCTTTTTCAACAGTTGAGGAAAGTTATTCAAAGCTATTTTAGGGCCCTTTGGTGATGTTATGCTTGGGCTAATTAGCACCCATTCATTGGATGAGCTCTCTATCACTGGGACTGAAATATGTGAAGAGTGCAGAGCTTTCTATTCTTTATGTGCCTCAAAAACCTCTTACCAGATGATTTGCTATCTTTAATAAAGAAAAGTAGGAAGGATAAAAGGGAGTCAGTGAACTGCCACTCCACTGTTAGAATCTCTGCAAGATGTGACAGAAGGTTATGATGCTTCAGTAGCATCCATCCCCAAAATGCCAGGACTCTGGAATTTATTAGAGGAAGAGGATTGTGTTGTGTCCCTAAATACTTCTGAGACTCAATGGTATCATCTGCTGCCATCACTGCTGGAAGAAGATCCAGATGAAATGAACATTTTGTGTAGCTTGCAGAATGTGCAGAGTGAAAACCTGTGAGGTTTGCATAACTGAGGATGTTTTCCATACAAATATTTGCTAGTGACTGTTCATCCAAATAACTTCAAAAAAATCTCGGATGGAGTTGATTTTAAGCAAAATGGAAGTAAAATGACCAAAGGGTTACTACAAAAGTTATTAATGACAACCAGTTATACTTCAGTGGGTAAAAACTGCAAGACAATACTCATATCATTCATTGTGGCATGACAATGTCATTCTCATTAACTGTTTCCTTGAGCTCTTTACATTGCATTTGCATCCTGTGTACCCTGTCACTGCAGGTCCAAAGTCTGTCTTCCTGGACAGAGCCTGCTGCAGTCAGTAGGTCTAGGTCTGTTTGACCTCCTTTTTAGATGGGTGTTGGGTAGGAATTCTTCTTCCCTTTTCTAAAAATTTTAATCTTATATTAAGTACTCATTTAAGAACAACAAAATGGACTGTATTTCTGAACATTTGGCTTTATAAATTGCTTGCAGTATTTTAGTAGTATGGGAGCTGTTTAAGGTGAAATAAAAATATTAATTCCCATTATTTACCCCAGGTGTACGTTGCTTTTGGTCACTGTGTAGTTGTTCAAATAAAATGGGTTTGATTATAAAATCTTACAAGGTTATTTCACAAGTCTTACAGCAAACGTACTAAACTAAAGAGGTTATAGAAGAAGTGAGTTTGCTCTCTGGCCTAAATGTATGGCTTTTTTTTTTTTTTTTTCCCCCTTTCCAGTTTGAGTCAAGGCTAAAAAGTGAGCTTAGCTATAAGGGGACTACAAGTGACCTTATCTATGATTTGTCATCTTTCAGCAGGTCAAGGCTGACCATTTCTTATTGTTTTATCATAATTTTTTGTAGTTGAAATTAGTTCTTAATTTAATACTGCATTCTCTACTCAGATACTCTTTAAAGTGCAGGATGGGAACTGTAGCTTCTGCCTTGTACTCCTGAGATGCGTGTACTTTTCTGGCCACGTTCTCTTATCTTCTCTACCTTATCACTGCCTTGCTGAAGCGTTATTGTTCTAAACCTATATATTTTACATATATTACTAGGAAAACTTTTCGAGCTTCTTCAGAGCTTTAAAAACCTGTGCCTTTGAAGTACTTCTGCCACAGTAGTTTTAATGAAGCTAAACAGAACAAGGAACATGATTTCTTTAAACATCAGCATTTCTTGACAGAACGGACAGATTAATGGATGAAATCCCTTGGAGGCCTTGGAAGTTTTCCCACTAATTGTAATGACTTTGGATAGACAGCACAGAAAGAGAAGAAATAAGAGTAACAATACATAAAGTTGGGTATATAAATGGTTGCTAGTAAGAGTTCTATGGAAAAAAAACAAAACCTTTTTTTCAGTAGCAAAGGAGTTGTGATAGGAGGCATTATCTCTTTGCAAACAGCACAGTGCAGTCTAATAGTGGAAGTGCTACTTTTCTGAATGACCATAATATTATTACAAACAGAACCTATAGAATTTGAGTTGGTGGAAGTAATTTGAAATAGCGTTGCATTATACTAGTAAAGAATTATAGCAAAACTTGTGTTTTTTTTTTTTTTATTTATTTTTAGAAGTATCAGTATATTAATTGGCATTATCCAGCAACATGAAAAAATGCTTTTTATGAGGAAATCATACTGGATTTTTCAGGTAATGCTTTTGTGATTGGGATTTAACAAATGCCATTGAATATTTTTGCATTACTTGTTTATTGATATAGAATATACCAAAAAGTGTTTTTCCTCAAGTACGAATAACTTGCATAATTAGGAAAATAAAACTAAATTTTTTTTTTAAGATGGATTGAATGTGAATTATAGCTTGGATCTCTATGTCAGAAAATGATCACTATTCACCTGTGTGTTAACTAATACTAGAAAAACTGATAATCAGCACCATTGAATTAACAGCTTCTAATTGGTTTTAGTGTATCTAAAAGATAGTAGATGTTTCCTGCATAGTTTTTGAAACAGTGCAGTTTACTGTGTTTTGATGAAGTAGAGTCAGAATTGCTAACGTGGTACATGACGTGTGCCACAAAACAAGGAGTTCACAGCAATTTACTGAAATTTGTATGTATTGTATCTTGTATATTTTGTGTGTCTAACATGATACTTTCTTATTAATGTTCCAGAGATGATAAAGCGTAAATAAATGTAACAAAATAGATAAGCACATACTACAGCTTTTCTAGTATTATAGTCTCTTTTGGCCAGTGGCTAAGTTAATAACATGTCATTATCACAGAATTATTCTGCCCTTTTTGATAATGGGCAAATAATAAATGTAAAATATATCAGCCAGAACCATTAAACCAGGTATTTAGTCTTTGGCCAGTGGTTTGGCATCCAGGTGCTGAAAGATGCAGTGCTATGTTTATGATTCTAATTTTAAAAGTTTTATTAAAGTTACAGAGTAATTGCATTGATTTCAGTACATTTTGAAGGTTAAGAGAAGCTCTGAAAACTGAGACTCTTACTTAGGAGCCAAAAATACCAACTTAAAATGCTGCTAGGAATGTAATTTTGAAACTTTTGGTCAAAGGTTTTAAATACGAATCGACCACCTGCATAGTTAGCCCAGGGTGTCCCTGAGAGTACATGAGACTACAGTTTGAATTTATAAGGCAAAATATAATTCCTGTGTATGAAATAAGGCCTAACCATCATGAATTGTTTCTGAAGATACTTATACTTGGAAAACGTGGTTGTGATTAATGAATGACTCCAGACTGCTTTTAATGTAACAGTAGACTGTGCTATAAACAGGAATGGGAAAAAATGATTACATTTAATAGGGTAGCAGCTGTAAGGATGCCATTATATTAAGTGACTTAATGAATACTGATCTTGAAGCAATAAATCAAAATGCAAACAATCTACTCTAATCAAGTAAGCAGAATATTTCAGATACTTAAATTATATTAAATGGACACTTCAATCAAGGTATGTACCTGCACATGTTCTTATGTTTAATCTAGTTACTGTTTGTGTAACATAGCTGTTAGGTTATATATTTAATGCAGACTTAGTCTTTTCTGCATTTTCTGTTGTTTTTTTTTGTTTGGTTTGGTGTTTCTTTTTGTTTGTTTTGTCTGTTTGCTTTAAGGAAAGAAATTGCTTGCAGAATAATTAATAGTCCATGTTAAATCCTGTCCTGGTACTGGTTGATCATCTCATCTAAAGAATGATCAACAAGAAGGTTATTGTGAAAGCTATGGCTACAGTTTCTACAGTTAGGGGTAGCTCTGAGTGTCTGCATTTACAAATTTATTTAGGGGTCTTTGTGTATATGGACATATGTGTACACATACATGCCTGTATATAGGTGTGTGCGTGTGCAAGCGTGTGCATGCACGGGTAATGTCAGTTGCTACCCACTAGTGCAGAAATTGAAAAACAAAAAAATGATAGCACCATCATTTTCTGCGAAACTAGTACCTGTTCTGACTTTGTAAATACTTAATATGGAAATTAAAAAGAAATTACATTTTGTATGCTGAGATTCTAATTCTGGAGTCTCTAGCGGGATTATGAAAGTGTTCTTTCACAGTCCAAATGCAGTTGGATCAGTTGTGAGCCTACAGACATTCATATGCATACAAAAAGGTATAGTTTCTGGAGAGCATTGACAATGCAAAAACATAAGTACTTGTATCTATCTTTGTAAGATGCTGGTCTTAGCTTGCTTAGTAAATATTCATACGCCTTGACTTTTTCCTGTTTATTTCACTTTGCACAACTGTTTCAGCTTCATCAACATTTAGTATACATTTAGTTTACTTACTGACCAAACTGGTAAACTTGCAAGCCAGAGGGAGATGGTGCGTATAGGGGCATTTTTGAGCCACACTTGCATTTCTGTTGAAGAGTTGCCTGAGAATCCATCACTGAAGAATCAATACATACCTTTTATATTTTCTGAGTTTATACTTAGTTTTTGGTTTGTTTGGTTTTTTTTTTATTTTTTTTAGAAGTGGGAAATAGTACCTGTGAGGCTTCTGTAGCTGATTAAAAGTATTCAGAGGTCCTCAGTATTTGATTCTTCCCTTTATTTTGGGAATATATTGATGTTTTTGCCTCATGAATCATTCAACTCTGCTCCTGGTGTCTCTAGTTTTGTCTGGGATCAGAAACGTGCAGTTGACCCACTTCTTGATAGTTCCACAACAGCAAACTTGATTCATAACAGCGGAAGTGGAAAAAAACCATAGAGGTATCTCGGTTTTGTAGGCTGCTTGTCAAAGGTGTGAGTAGCAGGTGAAGGTCTGCATTGTCTGTCAGCAGAATGAGGAGGATGGAAATGTATTCATTTTGATGGTAACTATAAGAGATGGACTGTCTTTGGATTAACAGAAGGGGATATTACAGCTGCAAGGTGTAATTATACCATGCAGCTATACATCTGGCTTTTCAGAACGTGCAAGATGTAACAAGCCGTCAGGAAGAAATCTAGTACAGCTATTTCTGGATTAGGCAATCACAGATCTTATGCTTCTGCTGCTGACAAGTACCAACCAACGTCTTGGCTGGGTGGGTTTACCGAGATGCTTTTTTGTTGGTCCAACAGTAAAAATGAATTCTACTAAATAAAATTGGCACAACCCTTATATTTGGCCGTGGCTGTCCCTAACTGCAAGACACTTTTATGAAGTGCCCTAGTGCAGGTGTGAGGACAGATGTCAAGGGTTTTGGCATTCATTGTATTTGGTTAAACAACATCTTGAAGAAAATGGTGGAGCAGCACTGAACTAATTTTCCTGTGTATCCAGCCCTACATACATTAAGAAACAGACAAGTGCAATGGGACTTGAGACTTCCTGCTTTATTTTGAAAAAAAATTTGGTTCCTATTTTGTTCCTGTTGTTCCATTGTCAACGCACCACAGCACCAAGCCTGTCAGAGTTCAAGCAGTGTCTGGATGACTCTCTTAGTTATATGATTTAGTTTTAGGTAGTCCTGCGAGGAGCAGGGACTTGGACTCAATGATCCTTATGGGTCCCTTCCAGCTTGACGTATTCCATGATTCTATTCTATAATTCTAATTAAACCATTTACATCAAGGTTCAGGGGACTGGCTGTGATTTAGATCAGACCTTCCTAGTTTGTGCTAAAAACTGATAGATAATAACTTTGTTGTGTGAGCAGAGCTGATCTTCACTTGTCCAAACTGCAATTCTGCTTAGCCCAAATTGGAGACCAGTAGAAAAGTATTCACTGAAATTGCCCCAAATTTTTAACTATCGTTTGTAATAAAGTAATAAAAGATGAAACTGTCAGTCACAAGTTCCAGTACTGTAGACTTTGAGAGTACCTTTAATGTCACCTCTAAATGTTGCTTACTTCCACTTAAAGAAGAACAAATGCTGTTTTACTGCTTTTAAAATGATGTTGCTGCAAAGCCCGGAACAGGCCATAAGCAGTTAATAGTGCAAGAAGAATTGTTCATAGGGAGACTATCAGTCTTTTGTGCACTGACGTTGATGTTACTGTCGGTTGACAGTGAGCTTTTATAGTCAATCCATTGAAGTACAAAAGGCCATGTTTCGGAAACTGTCATTAAAAGTGCTTCTGTTTTGTAAGAGCAGCACATCCTTTATTCTCTCATAATGGAATTTCCCATAACATATGAGACAGGCCAAAAGTTGAAAATGTTATCATCAGAGGAAAAATAGGTTAAAGTCCCTTTATATTTGTTAATCCTTTTATTCTTTCCAAATTAGAAGTTCATCTTAAAAAACAATAGTTCACTTACTTTGGTTAATTCACTTTTATGATTTTTACGATCAGAAGTCACATTGCTTTCCAACGTGATCTTTCAAAGGTGTTTCAGCAAAGCAGTTATCTGTTAATTTGAGTAATGCAGCCAAAAACTGATCACTTTGAAACTAACACTGTGTCCTGTGTCACAAATGCTTGCTGCTTTGCTGCTTGTCACAATGTAATGACTGGCATGATTAATTGTGCAAATAATCCTGAGAAGGGGTAAGTTCTGTATGTCTAAGGCCTATTGCTCATTTTCAGTTTTATTCTGATAGAGATGATAGTCCTAGACAGGTATGGATGTGACATTATACCAGTCCATAAACTTTTAACTGATCCTGTGAACACCTATACATTTCAAACGTGGAACCTCATGGTAAATCAATGTTAAATGAATATTGCCAAATTTTTATTTGCAGTCTGTTGGTGTCTGTGCTGACTAATGGCGTGTTGTGTACCCATGGAGCCCTGTCTCTCTGTCCAGTACTCCTGTATCTGAGACAGATGGACATAAATAGTTGCTTTCAATAAGATGGCATTTGTGTTAGCGATTTGTCCAAAAGATACACTTGGTTTTAAATTGTTTTTTTTAACTTGTTGGTGTGTAGAGTGCCTTGTAAGACCTTCTTTCTGACTCTCTTGGAAGGATGGGTGAGGTGAAGAAGTATGGAACGTTTGTCAAATTCATTGCATTGCTGTAATGACTTGGGTGACCCTATTATTGAATGGGATTGTGAAGATGCATTTTTGTATTTTATGCTTTTACGCTTTTGTATTTCCTAATGGCTCAGCTGAAAATGATGATGTCTGCTGAATTTTAATATTTGAAATAAAAAATCCTGCCCCTTCTCTGGTAATCCTTTTGTGAGTGTAGAGAGAGAGAAGATCTTCAAGAAGGAGTGTGTGGTCCCTGAGAGGGAAATGCTTGCGTTCGGGTGGAGCTACATTAAAAAGGTTCCTTTTTCTCCTGACTCCTTAAGTCTAAGAAAATTCTGAGAATCAGGACAAGAGAAGGGATATGCCTCTCAAAACAGAAATCAGCTACTGAATTAAAAAAAAAAAAAGTTTCACTTTTGTTTTATTCCTTCATTCGTTTCATCCATTCATTCATTGATTAAAAAAATTCTACATTAAAAAGATAGCAAACTGAAAACTAAGATACTGGTAACATGATGGGAATGGATGCTAGACTTCAATCCCTTTGAATGCATGGCTTCTCAAGTCTCTTAGTCAAAATGTTTCCGCTGAATAATAAAGGAAACTCTGAATTCACTGTGTTGAATTTCCGTTTGTTCTGTTTGTGTCACAGTTTGCCTAATATATTGGAGGTAAGAGGAGTCTGTGTGCCTGTAAGAATATTGGTATGCTTGAATAAATTAAACACTATCTGTTTTTATGTCATTATAAACCCAATACTTTTTATTGATTCATGTAAGCCCCAGAAATTCTTTTCCCCTGAAGGAAAGAGAACTTAAAGTCAATGAAAATATATAATTGTAATTTGTCAGCAAATATGTTTTATGCCCCCACCCCTCCCTTTTTTCTCTCCCTATTCTAGTATTTTTGGCATGTGTAAAGTTGTGACACTGATTAGCCTGGCAGCAAAAAGGGTAATGGTTTCTTTCTAAATGTGTGAGAAGGCAGGAAATAATACAAACAGAAAAGCAGCTTGAAGCAATTAGGTGAGTTAGTCTCAAGTAAAGGGCTTGGAAGTGTTTTCCTCCAGGAACACATGCTTCCCAGGACAAGTTACAGGTTGAAAACATACCCCAGGAGGCTTTCACCTCAGTTATTATTCACCTGTGCATCCAAGCAGCTAATAAAAATACTGTTTATGAAAGAGAATCTGACATCAGCAGTATATCAATATACATGTTACCTTGATATAAACAACATTCTAAGCATAACATTTTAAATAACTTAGGTATTTCAAATAAAACTATTTATGTGGAAATTTAGCAGGTTTGCAGACCATCTCTCTTACAAGGCACTGAAGAAACAATATCAAGAGACCCACATTATTCTAATACTCGTTTTATTTTTAACTTAGCATAGATGTATAAGGGGAATTGAAAATGCTGAAGATGCCACGCGCCTCTTCTCTCACCTTTTCTCTTGACATTATCAATTGTAGTATGAAATTTAAAAAATATATTTTTTCCACATATGTACCAGTTAAAATGGTTTAAGTTGAAACTAGAATGATAATGTGAACACTGACTAGTTACAACTTAGGCTGAATTTTTGAGTTACAGTTTGCTTAGGCTGCATTTAAATTGCTCCTCTAATAGAGAAAGACTTTCTATCTCTCTTCTCAGGATATTGCTCCTTTGGTTCCTCAACAGAACTGTTGAGGTTTATGCGAAGTATGCACGGATATATTAAAAGCCTGATGAGAGCCTTTGAAAGTGCCAGGCACTTACTGACAAATCCTAGAGGCTTATTCATGTTTTTTAAATGCATGTCATACTTTTCCAAAAGTTGCCTCATTATCTTTATTCTTTTGTTTGAGTTCCAGCTTCCTGCATTTTTCTTGTATTAGGAAGATAGGTAATCTTTCAAACTACTGTAGGCAATTACTTTACTTTGGTATGGATTACTGACTTCTATATATAATAGGCTTTGTATACAGTATTACGGATATCTGAGTTTTGGGGGAAGGAGCGTCATTCATTCTTTCTTTTTGCCTTTTTTTTTTTAAACATTTCTCTTGTAAATGTTCTTGATCAGGTTGGCTGGAGAGAAGATATTTCAGGAACTGTTAAAAATAACCAGTTTGTGCAATGTGTAGGAGGTTACCAAACCTGCCAGTGCCAAGGTTGTTGTATGTACTTACAGCAGATGGGTGGCTTGATAACAGAAAGAAAAGATACCCAACAGGGTTGAAGTTTGGAAATTTTTACTCTAGTACTTTCATACCTTGATTGTTTTGTATATGGATGATGGACCACATCGAGCTGTCCTGGAAGGTAACTGTGCACTGGCTGTGTTTGTTGTTAACATGGGGTTTTAGCTGGCAGTAGCTCTAAAGATAGTATCTATTCTGTCAATTGTCATTGTCACCTGTGAAACCTGCCTTTTTTTTCTTCCTTCAGTCCAACCATATTTATTAATTTTTTGACTCTTCTAATGTGGTTTGTTATGTAAATTCAGTGGGATTTTTTGTATCTATGGGCACCTTTCTTCTAATATTTTCTAAACATTGTTTCACTTCCTCAGTGGTAGAGGTTGGAAAAATCATTGAGTTCTTACAAATTAAAATTTTAGTTGGGTTGCAAGATGAGGGTCTTACCAGTGCCCCGAGGAGAAGGCTGCACTGAAAACTGACTAGACCTTGTTAGCACACCAGAAAATTCGACAGGATGGTGTCTTTACAGAAGTTTTTGAGGATAGAAGTTTTGTGTTTTCTTAGGCACCAAAGTCAGTCAAATACAAGATGTAAATCTAGAGGAGATCAAGACTTATTTCCAGTGTTCATGTACTATGTGGGGCTCTTGATATCTCCTTCATATTCGTGGATTCAGCCATGACTCTTAGTAGTGAGGACTCTCAGACTTAACTATGTTTGTAAGAAAGCATTTCCCAAGAAAGAAAACCAGAGCTAGACTTAAACCCACAGCCCCAGCTATACCAACTAAATTTTAAATCTGAGCCAGTTGTTTTACCTCATTGAAGGAGAGATGGGGCTGAAGGAGAGAAAAGCTGATTATCCAAATGGATATAAATGGATATGTTGTTATCTTGTTAATCCTTGATTATTACAGAGAACAACTGCATAGGTGATAAATAGGAAATCATAGTGGAACTCAAAGCAAATATATAAAAAAATCCAGTATTTTATACATTGACCTTACTACGTGTAACAAGCCAAACCCAAGTATCCACACAGTACCTGTGAAAACAAAGAGGAATTAGGTACTGGTTTTATATGCTTTGCTGAATCAGGACTTGTTACTACAGCGTAAAGCTGACCTAAAATCAACTTGACTAACTACAAGAAAAGTAGTGCAAAGTGGGTGCAGGCTGTGCCTCACCTTCACCATCTATGTACTTTTGCTTTTTCCTGGAGAAGGAAAAGGAAGGCTTTCAAGGCCATTTCATACACTTCATTTATCTGCAGCTGCCATAATGATTCCCATGGGCCCACCAACAGCCAGCACAAGTCAAATCAGGCTCTCGGGGGCCAGCCAGGCATAGAATAACTCCAAAATAAAAAGCATACAAGACCTGTTAAAAGCAAGTAAGCTCTCTATTAGCCAATGATACACCCTGGTGGGTTTGTACTCAGATATAGGACATGTTTTACCTAATTCATTATAGGTATTTCTGAGGTCAAGCTGGGTTCATTAGTTTGTTGCAATTTGTAATATAAATTAAACCGCCACATTTAACGTTCCAACTATTTAGGGTTTTTACTGGTTTGAAATAATTTGCTCTGGTATTTAGATTTATGGAAATAAAGCCTTATCTTTTACATGCCAGAGAATGATACATGCCCTGCTGATGAAATACTATTTAATGCTAGTCATAAGTGATTTAGTCCTGATATTTAAGGATGCGTTTGTGTATGTATGTAGATTATAAAGTGGTTCAACACAACATGAATGAAAGAGGGAATTTTTATTGTTCCTGATACCTGCTGCTTTTATAGCTCATGGAATCAATATGTGGTGTTGTTCACCATTTCCATACAAAGAGAATGCAGTCCGTCAGTTGGCATGTCCGAGGAGTTGGGAGTAGGACCCTTGTACAGCTGAACAAAGGCATTTTGTATGTAGGCTGCTGTGGTTCACTTCCACCGTCTTTAGAGCTTTCTCTCTGCTTTCCAATGTAGAGAGAAATGTTGTTTCCAAAGGTGAAACAATGGTGTTTCCCCCTGTTAGGGCCGGGACATACTGAAGTAGATCATGGTCCTTGGTTTGTGTCTGGATAGACACTTACTACTCAGAGTTGTCATTCAGATTTGATAAGATGGCGGGTTCAGCTCCTAAGGCTACAGTGTTCTTCGTGTTACGGCCAACAACTGGGGAATTTGTTATCATCATCTTACTCCATTTAATGACAAATTATTGCCTGTCATTCATTTCCAAAATCAAAACATACAGTAAAAGTATTGAGATGTAAAATTTGGCCAATTTTCAACTGAGTCCTCTTTGTATTTACTCATTGGCATAGTGCAGGAGTTCCACAGCTTACCATGCTTTTGTGGCAGTAGAAGCAGCTCTTGTGTCTGTGCACAGACACAAAAAGGTCTTTAGATATTCAGGCGTCTTTCATCTCCCAGTCACCCCATCTCATTTTGAGAATTCAAGATCTAACCTAGTTCTGTTTTCTGCCTTTTTCACAAAAGCAGTACTCTTGTAAAGAACCTTTATTTCTATTCTGATGCACCCATCCTGCCTTCTTATCTCACGTTCTGTACAAAAAAATGAAGTTTCCGAGAAGTACAATTACACATATACAGTTTGACGCTATTGGTATTTGGAAAGAGTAACACCAGACAATGGCTTTGTTTTTCACTTCAGTTGTGTTCGAATGTGGCAAAGTAGTCATAATTTTGGTGTATAATATCTTGACACTCTGATTCTGCTGTGGGTAGACCTACTCTTTCTCCCTTGACAAAATTAATTTTACCAGGTATTAATTTTGTAAATGTCTGTGTTTAGTCATTTCGTACACTTATATAGGCCTTTTCTTAAAGTTAATATTCTTTGTCTAATCTAGCATTGTACTTCTTGTTTTAGGATGCTGGCTCGTGCAGTGGAATTGTATTTCCTAGGTGTGACACCCTGGTGGCCTGCTCAGGTCAACTATTTACTTATGTAGTGTTTTATTTTTTTATAAGAGTTGGAATTAATCCTCATTCGGACTACTTATATGCCAAATTTTTCACTTTGTTTGACTGTGCAATGGAATATCTATTTGGAGATGAAACCTTAGGAATTTATTTCATCATCTATTTCAAAGACTTATCAAGTTACAACATGCTGTCCAGTTCTACCTGTCAAAATGTCTTCTAGCAGTAAAAATCTGCTATTAGTTGGCTACAGACTTTTTGGAAGACGTTTAGATTTTGGCATTAATGATATTATTGTTAGTGAAATGATTTAGAACTTAAGATGCGTAGTTCAGCTAATAATATTGATTTGATGAGTTTTGTCAGTGCCTAAATTTCCCATGTAGATTAAATCCCTTATATTCATGTCTGTCAGCTGCGGGCAGTTTTCTGTTTGTGAACCTTACATTTTATACTGTCATCTTATAGAATGTATTTTTCAATTTCTGTATACTTGAGAAAAAAAATCTATAGGTCAGATTTTGTACCCTGACCGGGTCCCATAGTACGCTGCACTAATAGGAAGAAAGCTATTCCATATTGACACCCATCGAAGAACACAGCAAAAATCATTGTCTGAGTTACAGGGCTGTGAGCAAAATATATTTCATAATGTTCATAGGCTAGCAGCTATTGACAACTTCATCTAAAAATGTAATACTGCAGGAGATAAAGGTGTTATTTCTGAGAGGAAAAAACCCTAAGATTGGCTCTCAAATGATACCTATCCATGGCAGAAATGAAGGCAGTCAGCTGCTTTGTTAGCTTTAAAATTTTAATTTGAGAAGCTTGTTTGGTCTGTCCTTTGTCCTTCACTACAAATACAATTTTACTTATGAAGTGTCTTTGAGAGAAGGGTTTCTCAAAGGTGATAAAATTTTTAAGTTAGATACAGGGGATTAGTTTTTAGTAACTTCCCTAGCACAAACCGTTCAAATTTAGAATGTTTCTGTATGGGCTGGGTTATATTTCCATAGTAGAAAGCATAAACTGTAGTCAGTATGTCTGTTTTATCTTAATACCTATGTAGTAGTTTAATGTTAGGCTGTCATGACTGATGATATCTTTGTTTCCTCTCCTATTCTTTCTCCTCAAATGAAAGTAGCTTATTTGTATTTTAATTTTTGGACTAGTTATTTGTTGTGGTTTAACCCCAGCCGGCAACTAAGCCCCATGCAGCGGCTTGCTCACTGTCACCCCATGGGATGGGGGCGAGATTCAGAAGAGTCGAAGTGGGAAAACTCATGGGTTGAGATAAAGACAGTTTAATAGGTAAAGCAAAAGCCACGCACGCAAGCAAAGCAAAACAAGGAATTCATTCTCCACTTCCCATGGACAGGCAGGTGTTCAGCCATCTCCAGGAAAGCAGGGCTCCATCACGCCTAACGGTGACTTGGGAAGACAAACACCGTCACTCTGAACATCCCCCCCTTCCTTCTTCCCCCAGCTTTAGATGCTGAGCATGATGTCCTATGGTCTGGAATATCCCTTGGGTCAGTTGGGGTCAGCTGTCCTGGCTGTGTCCCCTCCCAACTTGTTGTGCCCCCCAGCCTCCTCGCTGGTGGGGTGGGGGGAGAAGCAGAAAAGGCCTCCACTCTGTGTGAGCCCTGCTCAGCAGTAACGGAAACATTCCTGTGTTATCAATGCTGTTTTCAGCGCAAATACAAAACATAGCCCCGTACTAGCTACTATGAAGAAAATTAACTCTATCCCTGCCAAAACCAGCACATTACTGTATAGTGACTAGGACTTTTCAAGTCTTGCTTGGTATTTTTATTGCTTGAAGTTGAAAATGCCTCTGGACTATCATTCAGATTTCAAGGGGATTCTGTAACAGAGAGGCGTTGAGTACAGGATGATGCCCATTTTTCCTTATGAAATAGCTTTTTGTAACAAAAGCGTGCTTTTATTTCTCTTGTTCTCAGTGAGGGATCAACTGTATGGGACGTACAGAGCTGGTAATTTTTATATCATAGATATTCACTAGAAGGTAATAAAACTTAGTTATTCATGTTTTGCATCCTCATATCCATTTCAAAGTCCTGACTTCTACTTTAGATGACTCACGAGCTCCTGGACCAGGCGTAAGGTGTGCTGTGGTGTATGGCAGCTCACCTTCTTGCGATTACTGGAGCTGTCCTGCATCTCGACCCATATTTCAACCATTCACTTAATTCGATGGAAGGCTTCTGTGTCTCCTTTCAGTTTTAAAACTGTGGTCCTCAGCCGTCTAGGGATATTGCAGGTCAACACAGGATGGCAAATTGTCAAGTAACAGTGTTCCAAAGCACTAACTACAACTTCTATGAGGATCCTCACTGGAGTAAAGCAATCAGTTTGGATGAACTAAAACCAAACCAAAACCCCCAAACAAAACAAAAAACCTAAATCTGAATCAGGTTTGGAACACTTGAGAGTGTTTACAGGGATTTCTAATGTAGTTCACTGGCAAATTGTATTAATATCCCGAATAATTCTTAGATGAAGATAAGCCAAATTTAGCTTTTCATTTCTCACAGCAAAAAATGGTACTTAATAATTTAGAAATGTTGCACTGTTTATGATGCTGAAATCAGGCATTAAACACACACAGTGGTGAACTGGTAAAATAACTGTCTTCAGAACTCATTGGAAGTCAGGTAGGACTGGGATCAGAATATTCAAATTACTTGCAAAAAGCTTCCTGTTCATAATTGGATTTGCTACATAATGTAATTTAAATAATCTGCAAACTCTTTGTATATTCTTGATGCCAAAGCTATACACAGTTTGCTTACTTAACCTAAAGTACCAAAATATCCCAGGATTATCTTATGTATTTCACATTTTTAGGTCCATTTCATGTATTCTTCTATTAGTGATTGAGCACTGAACAAATTCAGGGTAATAAAACCAAACAAGATTATCTGAAATTTTTGGTGAGGTGAAAAGGCACGCCCTTAGGATAGAAAGAATGTCCATCATTCTATAGGTACATTTTACCATTTGAGCTGTCAAAAGAGCAGCTCAGAGGGGCCTGGCATCTCTGTCCTTGGAGCTGTTCCACTCTCACCTGGGCACAGCCCTGAGCGACCTCTTCTGCCTGCACCAGCTGTGAGCAGGGCGTTGAACCAGAGACCTCCGGGGGGGTCTCTCCTGACCTACGTCATGGTATGAGTCTATGATTCTGTAACAGAAATTTGGATAGAAAACAGTATAAATGTGTCACTATATATATACGTATATTTCTGTTATATAGGTAATTTAAATGGTATAACCTTATCTTGTAAATGCCTGTATGTATTTTTCCTTTTGGGTCTTCACATTTTTGCAGACAACTTATTTTCTTTTGAAAGGTGTGTGGACATAGACTTTTTTTTTTAATTTTTTTTTTTCCCCAACATTGAAATAAACATATCAGTTGTTATAGTAGCAATCCATGTAAATAATTTGTGGTCAGATCACGTGCGTATGTAGTATAGTTATGATGGTGATAATTTTTCTGCCTCCCGTTTTATAGTTAAAAGGGTTCTTCTAGTTGATTTTTACAATGCAAATAATCTATCCTTAATATACTACTTTTCTTCTCACTTAACATTGTTTACAGATTTTCATGTCTCTTGCTGTTACTGACAAGGAACTTCTTCAGACTGGGTAGTGTTTGCATCAGCAAAATGTGTGAAATTCATTATATACACAACTAAAATGAAAATGGAAAATAGGTACTTTTATATCGGTTGCAGGAACTGTAAATTTACTTGAGCTGTAACATTATTTTTAAATGATTTCTTATATAAGATGAACTTACTTACAAAACCTGTTCTTTTCTTAAAATAGTTGAAACTGTATTTTCAGTAATATATTAATATGTCAGGAAAAAGTAGAATAAATCTGAAGCTGATGAAGAGAAGGAAGGAACAGGGTAATTTAGCACTGAAATTATTCTGGAGTTGATCTTGAAATATTTCCAGGAGAGGAGCCTGGTACTAGATTTGAAAATCAAATGTTTCAGCCAGTGTTAAAATTTATTTCTCTTTAGTGGCAATGCCATTTTATATCAGTTCGTCACATTTGAGTGAAGAATGCAACTGTGTTTCCTAGAATTTTTTTCCCAGCGATGATAAGAGGTCTAAAATATTGGGGTGTGCTCTCAGATGGTTTATACATAAACAGAGTGATCCAGAACTTTTTATTTTAAAGCGTCTTATCATGCCTTGCATTCAGTGTGTTGCAAAAACTGGTGTATGTGTATTGTTGCTCTTTGTGAATTGAATGTGGCTTTTCTTCTCACGACAGGATGGAGGTGAACTTTGTTTGTAGCTGTTCCAGCCTACTCCTCTTATATGCTTGATCCTTCTGTTGATGGAAAGGTTTCTTCAGCTAGTAGCTTTCATTAATTGTCTGCCTGATTCAGATCTTGAACATCTGACCTGAATGTCTTTTTAAATAGCAGAGTAGTGAAAAAAAAAGGTTTTCCAACAGAAGTTTTTTTGAATTTTGTTAATGCTACTGAACTTCTCAGGCACAAATTATTCAGTTCTGTGCTGAATAACATGGTATGCTAAACCAAATTAGTTCCATGTATAGCTTCCATTAACAATGAAATTACACTCAGATGGACTTGATTCAGTGCAATTTGAGTTAGATGTTATGATCTCGCATGCTTTAATAACGTGTTAAAATCTCTTTTTCATCTGAGGGAAAAGATTTGTTTGAGAATCAAATAATTTTTACAAGACAGTACCTTGGTAATTTGATTTTCAATGTTCTGGATATGTTTTTGCCTGATTCACTGTAGCATCAGCCAGTTAAACTGGCCACCTCAGCTTTTTATAGGGCTTTACGCGTAGAAGAGCAGAGCTGTATGTGGAGGGTACTTGACAAGTGGGCAGGATGGATAGTTTCGGAAGGTGTTGGAAGTTTTTGTTCATTTGTTTTGGCTAGCACACAAGCATATGTTACCTGTATATTAGACTGTAGACTTTTGTTTAGGCCTTTCAGTATTGTTAGCCTGTCTTGTAGAGGGAAAATGTGTATCACAGATCAGACTAACACTGAAAGTTGAGTTAAGGACTGCTTGGATTACAAAGGGTTGATAAAATACAAAATTATTTCACTGTACAACTGTAAGACTACAAGGAGTACATATATCAGTGCACATTCTAGGTGGTCAGTGCTGCAAAATGGTTAGGCCGTGCAGATATACGTGTGTGTGTGTATATATATACACCCCATCCCACCCCACCCCCCGTCAGACTACTGAGAGGGTCAAGCTTGTATTTCAGAACTAGTTTCCTAACTCTGTATTACTTTTGATAAGATGATGCAAAATATTATTATAAATAGTTTGATGATAAAAATTGAACAGTGAATGTAAAGTTCAACACAAATGAAAGGTGATATAGGAATGAAGAAACTTGTCCTTTTGTACAAAACCTAAGTTAAATCAGTGGCAATCCCACTGTAAGTCATGTGCTATTCAGTAGCAGAAATTAAATAGCAAACATTTTCTGTTCTTCCACATGCTCCATCCATTCCCATTTAAAATTGGAAATCCATTGATTTTGGTGCTGATCCAGTTTCTTCTGTAACAGGGAGCATCCACTCAGCAGCACATCTGAATATGCAGCAATTCACCTGGGTAATGGTTATAAAATTACCCCACATTGCAGAGGTTAATATATATTCATTGTTTACTTCTGTTCGTTTTCTTTTGCTGAGTAGGCCAATGGTTACCCAATACCTTTACTCTGACATATGATGCTTGAACTGGTGCTGCAACCACCCCAGCCTGGGTAGCTCATTCTTAAAGCCTCCCTTGAGAAACGGATCAGGGAACTGTGAAAGTACACCCCTTCTGCCCCTTCCCCAGCAAAAGACCCAACTGTCAAATAATCCCTTCCAGCCCCGGGGGTGTGTGTGTGTATGTAAGTACTAGCAGCAGCAGAAGGGAGGCAGGCAGAAAGTGGAAGCTCCCCTTGTGACAGTAGTGAGGATTTATGTGGCATCAAGGTGATTTGCCTGACAGCACTTATTTCCCAAGTTCAGTGCTCTGAGGTAGTACACGGATCCGTCACCTTCACTGAAAACGAGGCAATAATTTACACTGTGAATAGTGCTGTGAAAGTCAATGGGAGAAGGAAGATGCCATTCAGCACAAAAGCTGACAAAATCTGATTGTTAAGTACCAGTCAGTACATTAGACTTCATATCTCTCTAAAGAGTGAGGAGGGAGAGAGATACCTTGTATAATACGGAGACATGTTACAGAAGACAGATGCCAAGTGTATACTTTCTAAAACTTGTATGGTTTAATGAATTTTTGTAGTCATTAGACTGCATTTTCTGTCTACCTTCATCGTGACAGCTGCAGTGTGTCATAGACCTTAAATCAACAAAAAGCAGTAGACTATCTTATTCTGTTTGGTTGGCAAAGAGCTTCTGTTAAAGTCTGCATTCTTTAGAGATGGCTTCCCTATCAGACCATCTGGCTTGACTATTTTGCGACTTTCATTTTCATTTGCAAATTTGCTGACATCTCAGCAAAAACACACCATGATTAGGAAGCAACCTTAATTCTGATACAGAAGTTTTGTAGGTATGCCTGGAAGGAAAAAAGATTAGCAACAGTAGTAGCAGAATGAAAGGAAAAATTGAAATCTTGATTATCAAGTAGAGAAATAATCAGATATGGTGAGCAGTGATTTGTATGCTGAAGGCAACACTTGGAAGCAGAGGGAGTGTTATGTAGTACAGTTTCCCAAAATTACTTATGACCTTATTTGGAACGTTGATAAAGATGTGTTTAAAAGGTATGAAACAGTTTTCAATACAGTCTGTGATTGGGTCCATAGCTTGTTCTACCGATGTTGGAAGCCAGCAGGGAGTTACAAATGGACTATGGAAGGTTCTTGAGGAGTATATTGTTAAGAAAGCCATTTCAAAGTTGAGAAATATTGAAACAAGTTGTACTATGGGAAGTGGTTACTGACTTTTGTTGTCAGCTTGACACTGAAGCAGAAGGTTCCCCATTTGACTGATGAAGTCTGGACTTCTGCCATACCAACAACCGTATTCCATGAGACCACAAGATGCCAATACTTGTTCTTGGCAACCAAATCTTTGAGATCCCCAAATGTCTCCCAATTTATTTAGGAGAAGCTCATTCTCCTGGCACCCACTGAGTACTGGAGACTAAGGAACAAGCAAAAGGGCTCGTCAGAAACACTTCAGAACAAGCAAAACCTTCAGAACTGAATAGACTCAGCTTATTTGTTGTTCAAACCAAACTATGAATCATTAAAATACAAGTTGAAACCAAGGTTCCCAAATAATTGCATTTCTGGAATTGGAGGGCTTTTTAAAACATGGAAATTTGCAATAAGCTGGGACAACTATAATTACTCCATAACAATTTACCTTGTTCCATATGCAAAAGGAATAATGTGATCTACCAGTTCACATCATACAGTTTTTAATAGGTTGAAAACATAGCTGATTGAATGTGAGGGTAGGTTTAGAAGCTTGAATAAAGTTTGTAGGTCATAACCTTTTTTAGTTTACCTAGAAATGTTAAGGTTAAAACTAAGATTTACCTTGTCCTTGTCAACCAGGTTGAAATAATTAACCTGATGTGTTGGGTTTGCACGGCAAGGTTTTGGTAGCGGGGGGCGGGATACATGGGTGGTGTATTGGTTTTGTGTGGCAAAGTTTTGGTAGCAGGGGGGGTGTTACAGGGGTGGCTTCTGTAAGAAGTTGCTGGAAGCTTCCCCTGTGTTCGAGAGAGAGCCAATACCAGCCGGCTCTAAGACGGACCTGCCGCTGGCCAAGGCCGAGCCAATCAGTGATAGTGGTAACGCCTCTGTGATAACATTTTTAAGAAGGAAAAAGTTGGGACAGGCGGTATTTTGGCAGCCGGAGAGAGGAGTGAGAACATGTAAGAGAAACAACCCTGCGGACACCAAGGTCAGTGAAGAAGGAGGGGGAGGAGAGGCTCCAGGCGCCGGAGCAGAGATTCCCCTGGAGCCCGTGGTGAAGACCATGGTGAGGCAGGCTGTCCCCCTGCAGCCCAGGGAGGTCCACGGTGGAGCAGATCTCCACCTGTAGCCCGTGGAGGACCCCACGCCGGAGCAGGTGGGTTCCCGAAGGAGGCTGTGACCCCGTGGGAACCCTGCGCTGGAGCAGGCTCCTGGCAGGACCTGTGGATCCCTGGAGGGAGGAGCCCACGCTGGAGCAGGTTTCTGGCAGGACTTGTGACCCCATGGGGGACCCACGCTGGAGCAGTGCTTGTCTGAAGGACTGCACGCCATGGAAGGGATCCACGCTGGAGCAGTTCGTGAAGAACTGCAGCCCGTGGGAAGGGCCCACGTTGGAGAAGTTCGTGGAGGACTGTCTCCCGTGGGTGGGACCCCACGCTGGAGCAGGGAAGAGTGTGATGAGTCCTCCCCCTGAGGAGGATGAAGCGGCAGAAAACAACGTGTGATGAACTGACCGTAAACCCCATTCCCTGTCCGCCTGTGCCGCTGGGGGGGTTGGTAGAGAATCCGGGAGTGAAGTTGTGCCCAGGAAGAAGGGAGGGGTGGAGGGGAAGGTGTTTTGAGATTTCGTTTTATTTCTCATTACCCTACTCTGGTTGATTGGTAATAAATTGAGTTAATTTTCCCCAAGTTGAGTCTGTTTTGCCCGTGACGGTAAGTGGTGAATGATCTCTCTCCTGTCCTTATCTCGACCCACAAGCTCTTTGTTATATTTTCTCTCCCCTGTCCAGCTGAGGAGGGGGAGTGATAGAGCAGCTTTGGTGGGCACCTGGCGTCCTGCCAGGGTCAACCTACCACACCTGAATGCTTTGAAACACAAGGATTTTCTCATTTTATTAGTAATCTCTTGTAAAGTCTCCATTAATATTTAAATTTCTTCAATCTCCAATTGAATCTGTTAATAACCTTACACAGTGTCAAGAAAAATCATTGGTGCGGTAAGGTGCTTAGAAATGGAGTCAAGGCAAATGTTCCACTAATTGTTCTTTGTTAAAATAATTGACATTTTGATTTGTTATGTAACAAACCTTCATTTATTTGCCTTTCCTAAATTGCTATTCTACTTTTTTGCTCATTTGGAACTCTCTGAAATGGTTGGTGGCAGACAGGCAAAATTTTTCCAAAATCAAATCCTTTTTCTATATGTTAGCAGCAGAAGACAAATAATTTACTTGGCTTCCTGCCTTTCCACAAACTAGACCTGTGTGTGCTTTCTTCCTGCCACTGTCTGCTCCCACACTGAATTGCAGAGTTTTACATTTCAGTCTGTAAGGGTAAGCTGCAGTTTGGTTGGTTGGTTGTTTCCACCTTTGTTTTGAAAGATTAGAACTCAGTCTTACCAACATGTCTCCGCTTGGAAAAGGGGGAAATTGGGACTTGCATTATCTTTTTGGACACAACCACTCTAATTCAGTAGGTGTCATGGTGGGAAACATGGAACCTGGCAAGCATATGGGCTTCTTTGTTCTGTTTTGTTTTGAAATGTTTCTTTGGTAGTTTGAGGAGGAAATGCTGAGGCAGGAGGACATCATCCCTGGGCCTGTGAGAGGAGTTCGGTATTTCAGGGCATGCACAGTCTTCCTCTCTCTTTTGTATAGTAGGTGACAGTAGTTGGCACTTCATTTCTTGGGCTTCATGGCTTCCCTCCTACACTGAGATACTCTAATGGCATTAAGTTCTTAGGGTGAAGATGTCAAATTCAAATTGGAAAGCTGAGTTGTGTATCCAGCCTACGAACACTGAAGCTGCTGGGAGCTTGGCTTATCCAAAGTGTATCTGTGTTATAGTCCATCCAAGACGTCTCAGACTACCTGGGCCAAATCTGACCAGTGTATCAAGAGCAAAACTACATTTTCACCACACAGCTCTAGTGAGGTGTGATTTTAAGTGTGAGCCCTATGTAGGTGCTCTGGTGTTACAGCTCTATCATTCAACATATTCCTATGCAGGTAAGATGAGAAAAGAAAAAACAACTTTCAGTTACTATCTTGCATTACTATATGTTTATGTTCCCATTATGAATCTTCTTGTAGTCTATTTACTGCTTCGTGTGCTGGTGAATTGGCATAGGGGTCACAAACTACATTATTTTTTTCAGCTTTAAGCAACATCAGTAAATGTAAAACTGAAGCTTCAAATCACATTTTTAATCTCAGAAAAATAGAAGTGGTGGCATTCATATGTTTTTCAATCAGTAGCAAGCATACTAAATCTCAGCGCAGGCTAAAAATTCTTAGCACAATTACAGTAAGTGTCTATTTTTAAAAAACTTAATACTTTAAAAAATGTTATTAATATTTAAACAGACACTCCAGGAGTACATTAATGTTTCTGAAATTATTCAAATTATGTTGTTATTGTTGTATTTATTACACACATTTTGCATGATAGTCTTGGTTGCTGTTGTTGCTATGCATCTGTTTATGAACATTTTCACATTTGGTTAATATCCTGGAAGCCACATGATGATATGAAAGTGAGGTGGGAGAAAACAGTTGCATACGCCCCTGTTGTATTCTTACTTTCCATCATAAATGCAGTCAACAGAGATGTAATAATAAAAAAAGCTCAACTGATCTTAGTTTTCAGAACGTTTCCATTTTTTGTCAGCTTGAGCCACTGGTTTTGTGCAGCTCTGTTAAGTATGTTGCATCGCATTTGCTTTATTTTTTAAGTTGGTGACTTCTGTCTCCTGTGCTGAAGTTTTGATTATCTAAGAAAAAAGAAAACCTAGCATCACTTGCTGGAAGAAAATGCAGTCATATTCAGCACACTTAAGAAGACCTGAAAGTAAAGGTACATAGAGGTTTTTATATATATTATTTGTCACCATATTTATTTCAGGCTATGAATAGTAAATTGACTTTGTTTTGAAATTCAGTTTTTATCTCTGTGTTCTTCCTCATTACCCAGAAAAATGTATTGGAAGTTCTTGGGATGGGGAAAAGGAGGAGGAGCCATATGTACAGGAATTTATTGTGGTCATAAAGGATGCAAAATGCGATTGCAGCTATAGTAGCAATAGTTTTGCAGATAAAATAGGAAAAAAATCCTAAATATTCCAGTTGTGCTGCAGTGAAATATCTAATTATGTGCTTTGTATGAAGTATATCAGCAATCCTTTTGATTTTATTATTCACTAATACAAATATTAGTATTGCAGATATGTTTAGAATTAAGCACATAACTTATCTCTCTGTTTGGGGACTAATGCTCCAAACCTCTTTATTTCCCTGCGATATATTTTCACACTTGCTTGGTTTCTTTTTGGTTTTATATTTTATTGTTAATATTTTAAACAATATTGTTATTTCTGGACTGCAAACCTGTATTGTGGGTTTTTTAATTCATTTTCAGAAGTTCAGAAATAAAACTTGGTGAGAAGTTGATGTGAAATAAGGCAGACCAGCCTTTACAAACCGAAGAGTAATCCCAAACTGCTCTTATACTACTATTTTACTACTATTTTTGTGTTATCTCTGCCTGGATTAAGAACAAAACTTTGTAATATAGGGCTGCTCTGAAGTTTTATTAACCAGTTTCTTACTGTGAAATTAATTTCTTCCGGAAGGAATATAAATCATCTGAGGTGAAAGAAAATTGATTTTTACACCACCTTTCACTTGTTGCACTCGTAGTAGTATTAGCTTCATTAGACTCTCAGAGTGTTTATAGGTATTATAAAACATTTAAAACTTGATATATTGAGGTACTTGAATGGGTTTCAGGCATTAGAGAATTATACTGAGTTTATATTGTTATCAATCTAGTATTTGGCACATTGGTAAGGAAATGTATGCTTTATTCTCATTATAGCCATAAATAGAAATTTTTTGTCAGACACTAAAGAAGAACTGATACATGTAGCGAGAAACCCCAAGACTTTGAAACAATGCTGTAACATTAAAGGTAAAATTTGTACAAATAGGAGTTTCACAAATATATTGGAAGTCACAAAAAGCATTTGGAATTGTGCAAGAATTCATAAACACTCTAGTTCGGTGGGCATTTTGCTTCTGTGTTCAAGCTATCAGTCAAAGTTACCAGCCATTGCAGAAAATCCCCAAGAAATGTGTTGTTAGAAGTATTTCTCCCTCGCAGTGCATGTATAATTATACTAACTACTAATATAATATAAATGCTAACGTGGCAAAGTACTTTGCCATGAAATAAAAGGACAACCTAGAGAAGATGAAAAATATTGAGAAATCAAATCCCAGGACATATTATACAGTTCACTTTGAAGTTTTATGTCTTAATTGTTTTTAAAAAAAACCCCACCCTACATACTACGTAGGGAGCATAGCTTACTCTTCTTCTGTAGATGCTATCTAGCTGATTTTGTTGTTGCCATCCTACATTCATTTTACCAATGAAGATTTTAAAGATTTTTACTGTAGTCTTTTGATTTTGTAGCTATTTCTAATATTTTGGAGCTATTAAGCAGGATTTTCTAGTTTAAATGTGTCTGAGAGTATGATAAATAGAACATTGCAGGCAGTTCCTTAATTTTTTTGTCTTTGGCTTTGTTTGCAGAGAATTACAGCTTTTTATCAAGTTGAAGTGTTTTATTTTCAGTTTATTTAGCATTGTAATGTCAGATGACCTGATTCTATCAACCATGTTCTCATTTAATGGTGATTTATTACACAAGTTGCGTATTTTTGTTTCATAGGAAGTACTCATTGAGAAAGTTCTGTAGAGTCTGAAAAAAGCCATGTGTATTTTTCTGCAAGCTGTAGCTGTTATTTGCAAAAGAAGTCTGCCTCAGTAAGGATGATGGTGAAATACTTCTTGAAGACCTGAATCAAGGTGCTTGTCATTCAGTAATAGTGGAGGCATGCAAAAAAAATCCAAACAAACCCCCTCTGTTTTTTAAAGATCAAGTAGTGAACTTAAAATTAGATTATTATTTTGTTTCCCAGAGGCATGAATTAGAGATACCTGTAAGCTCAAAGAAGTCGGTGTTACTTATTTCTGGAGCAGAGATCCTGTCTAACTTGCCATCTCTTGGCTCCCACCAGTGTTCACATTCTACTTAAAAATTCTGTTTTCATAGCTTCAGGCTTGTTGCAGTGTGCTTCTGCCACACCTTTCTTTCCAGGTGTATTAAATAAGGTATATTTACATTGTGTAACTAAATGCTGTCTCTTATAATGCCATGTCTCCAAGCTATTATAAATGAGACTTAGAAATGTCTCCTACCTAGCTAGATTTTTAAAATTCCCGTATTGCTTGAAAAATAGGGCATTTCAGAATAAGCTGCTGCTGCTGTACTGGATTGAAACTTTCCAAGTTTCAGTTTGGTTGCTTCCAGTCTTCTGTCCTGTAACTCTGGACAGACTGGGACCACAGGAGTTACTCCCCCAGTGCTCAGCAGAAGTGCATGCAGATGTCTTTTGATAAGTGCAAACCAACTCTTGATAATTTGTTTTCTTTCACATTTCTTATACAAAGGAAAAATTGTAAAATCAAATGCAGATATGAGAAAATATAATTCAAAGCTACCACTCATATACAAATCCACAATAGACAGTGACTGGAAAAGAAGCTACTGTTTTATCTGTCAGTGTTGAGCAATGGTTTTTCTTTCCAAATAGGTCTGAATTACTTGTGCAGTTTGCGTATCAAAATTATTTGTAATAGGTTCTATTTTTTAAAAAAATTAATGGGAAAATATTTTGATATTGAAAAATATGGAAAAATATTTTGGTATTGAGCAGTAGTCTTGATTTGTAAGCGGTCTTATCAGTTTTATTTTATGGAAAAAAACACTCAAGGATTTGAGTGGATCAGTGCAATTTATTACTCTGTGTCCTAAACTTTAGAAAACCGACAGTTTTTAAATATAATGGTAGTAGTTTTCTCTTAGACAATGTAGTAAATACGTGCTTTCCTAAAGCCAGGTGACTAATGGAAAAAATGTAATAGTACCTTTTAAAACTTGCATTTGGTTTCTTTGTTTTGAGGTTTTTCCCTCACGTACGGCATTTATGATCTTAGAGCATTGTTCTGTCGAGTGAAGTTAAGTTTTGAAAATATTTCCAGAATGCTTCTGTGTAGTGAAAATTCTCACATAATACGTTCTTAGTGAAGTTGTATTTGAGACAGCTAATTCTGTGTAAATTGTTGCTCCTGTATCAGTATGGTAGGGGAGTAGTTCAGAAATGAGTTTTCAATCATTCCACACCTGTACCAACAGTTAATGCTGCTAATGTTCACTGGTAGCCTGCCAGTATGTGAGAAACAGATGCCGCTCTAATTAATAGTCAAAATTAATACCCTTCATGAATGAAAATGATTGAGGGAAGGCAGTATAAACAAGTTAATTTTCTCTCAGTTTTCAGAAATTTGATTTATTTTTTCTTCTTATGTCTCTATCCCTGTTTACCTTATGTGTTATCTTCATGAGTCTGGAGAGTAGACATGCAAAACTCTTTTAGGTGACATCATTACACTATGCTGTGATCAGCAGAAATGAAGTTTGCTTGAAGAATACAGGCTAATGTGTGGATTCTTCATGTTTCTAACCAAAGATGTGTATTCACTTCATGAAGAAGTAGGGTGTTGGGTTTTTTTTTAACTCTTCACTAGTAGCAAATAGGAAAATCTGAGATATATTTTTCTTCAGTATTGCTTGTTTTAATTTCAAAATTGTGTAATTTTAATATATAACTTATAAACACTTGGTCACAGGCCTTCTGAACTCTTATTTGGTGTATTTTAGTTGTTGTTTTCAGATCATTTCGTATGCCTTTATTCACCTCTGACACTTGTTAGTGGAGCGCTACTATTTTTCTTATGCTTGAATAATAGCACATCATCTCTGTTTTGCTTCAGTGTGCCAAGGAAAATGTGCAAAGATGAAGCACGTTGCTGTCATACCATTAAAAGGATATTTTGATTCCAAGGAAGTACAAGCAGTGCATTCCTTTTGCAATAAAAATGCTAGCTTGATTTAAAAAAATGTTTCCTACAAAGAAACAGCTAATTACATTGATAGCACATTAACAGAATATGCAACTTGAGTAAAGATGCAACAATATATCAAATAAAGTAATTATATAAATTGAAGCATCTTTGAAAAGTAAGACAACAAGTTGTCTGAGTGTGTTATTTAATACCAACTTAATATCACAAGACCAAACAGTAAGACAGGTAAAGTACATCAAAATATTAATTATATGGACTCATGCTATAGCTTATAATAAATGCCTACTTACTGCTTCTCTTCAAGGGAATTGCTGATAGAAGTTAAAGCATAGCATCTTGAATTATTCACAAGTATCTGAATTACGATGGGTAGATCTAAGTGATACCCAGGAGAGCTTTGATATTCAAACAGGACAAAGCACAAAGACTTTTTATGAGTTCTCTGAAAGTTGTGGATATGAGATTTGAATCATTCCTTCATGCACACATTTTTCAAGCTACAAACTATTATGCTATAGTTCTGAAAAAAAGAAAAACATTATGTTTTGGTTTAGTAGGCTAGATCTTTATCCTGTTTTAAAATTTAAAAAAAAAAAAAAATTACATTAAAAAGAATTTCCAAAATGTTTTACAAGGTAAGATTAAAAAAAAAAAAAAAAAAAAAAAAATGCCATGATTCCTTTAGACAAATCATTACCCAACAGCAACCAGTATCTGATGTTTTCAAGGTAGTTGGTTTCAGTAACAAGATACTGAGCCATTTTTAATTTGACTTGGTAAAATTCCATTCAAGCAAGCAGTTATCTCATAGTCCTTCTAACAATATCTCTTATGCCCCTATAAAAGATGAAGACATGTTATACTGCATCCAGGCAGAATTTGGTTATTCCACAGAAGATTAGGTGACTGAGGCTGTGATTTGCTGCTTTTAGCAAATGTGACAGCTATTTTGAATCAATTCTTGGTAGCATAATTTTTGATGAGTTGTAAATTAGAAATAATAATTTAACCGTTATAGTTGGCAAATACTGTCGGGCACTTGGTAACTCAGCTGGAAGTTGTGACAGTTACCCAGTAAACGTCAGCTCCTGATCCTTTCACTTGCATGGCTATCAGCATGGGCTTCTGTTCTTTCTCCCCGTTCCTGTGGGAGAGGGTCAGTAGCTGATGCCAAGGGCAAGTTCCCAGCACCGTTGGGTTAGTTGCTCTTAGGTCCAGAAGGCAAAGAACAGCAGAGCAGCTTTTTAGGATTGAGAAAATTCTGTCTTCTAGAAGTTACTAATACTAGAGAGTGCATTAAAACAGCAATAATTTTGAAAATAAGGATTGTTCAGATACTCTTGTTTTGAAGCAGCGTGGAGGGCAATTTTGAGAAGCATGCATTTTTAGAATTGTTTTAACAACTTCATCCTCAGTTTGAGCTCATGTTATGGCACTTTTATATCTGCACTGACTAAAAGATACTTATCTGTTGCTTGCCATTGGAGATAATCTTTTTCTAAGGCTCAATCAAGAAATCTGTGAAGAGAAGTTGTTATTTTTTTATGGGAGTAGAGAAGCTATTGCTTCATTTACATATTTGTTTTGAGAAGCGAACGCTGATTTTGAGTGAAATTCCTGAGAAATGTAGCTTTGGCCAAGGGAAGATAAGAATGGACAGTGTGCTGTAATAATCATATTTGTATCACAGATTTTGAGATTCAGACTGCATTGCTATTCCCTCTCCATACTGAAAATAGTTACATTTTCATTGTAACTACATACTGTATAAATCAAATACCATTGTGCCGCGATCACTTGTGTCTTGTGTCCAGCAAAACCTCTGATCCTGAACTCCGTGGGCAGGTGGATGGAGTCAGACGTGCCAGCTGAATCCCTGTACAGTTCAGGGCAGGTATAGCAGCATGCGGGTTGCAGATTGCTTATTGCAGGATTGGAGCTCAAGCGTCTATCCCTTATTTTATGATGCAACAAATATAATTTGACTTCTTGTACTGCTGGCTGTCTTGGTGCATACGGAATGTAAACGAAACAAAGAGATGGGATTAAATGTGTAAATTTGGAATTGTTTTGGAAGGCAGTTCTGCAGGAAAACTTGCAAATATACATGGAAAATGATGAAGTGTTAATAATAGGAGTTGCAGTGTAAAAAATTGTTGCATAAAGCGAGGCTTGTCATTTTCAAAGGTAATATGGGGAGTAGGAAAAGAAATTGAATAATTTAAATATGAAAGGCAGTGAAATGGAATGAATCAAAGTATGACTAACAAGGTGATTTAGTGAGATGTAGTTAAGCTGGATGCAATGTGATTTTAAAAGAAAGGGGTAGATTTAGTAATAGAAATGTAGATGTTCAAAGCAAAATACAAAATAAGCAAAGGATTCTAAGTGGAGGTAATGTTGAGTAACAATATTTTCAGTGTAAAAACTATTAGGCATTTAATTATAATTTCATTAATTTTAGACCTCCTCCTACATACATAACAAAAAAAAGGGAACAAGTAGCCAGGTTGTTGTAATGTAAAATAAACATTGAAAGGGAAAAAATAAATGGGCCATGACTTTACAGTGTCACTGTAAAATAAACAATGAATATTTTACTGTGAACTAAGCAATGTTGGATAAAATAAAAGTTGAGTAACACTGAGAGATAAAAAATAAAAAGACAGTATAAATACCACCTAGAAGCTAGAAGCTTGTTCTATAAGATGAGCAGAAAATTAAAATAGTCTGGAGTTTATGAAAGGTTATTAGCAATCTCTACTTGCTGGTGACCTAATATTGGACTAGTTAGAGCACTGGTTAGATACAATATTTGAGTAATACGTATCAAGCTATTAGATCCTTTCCAGTGATTTTAGCTTTCACAGCTGACGTGCTAAATACATGCCATAAATTATCTGAAATGTGGGCAAATTCTTAAATGGTTTCAAGTAGTGGATTTCTGGCTCAAAGGATTTGGCCCTGTGAAAACCAAATGTATACCTTATTTGATGTATTCCTATTCCTATGTCTGATTAGCAAGGCAAAGACTGCATACACAGTGTACCTATATTGTAATAAAATGTGTACTTCTTTACCAATATCTAAATATAGAATAAAATTTTATTTTCTCATTCCATTGTTTCCCTCACTTAATGGGAAGTACCGTTGTGTATTTTAAAAAAGAAAAAATCCTGATTCTTTTTTAGATTAAAAAAATATTCAAAATGAGCTCTGCACTGAGAATTTGTATGCTGAGCGTGTCAGACTGTGAATCTTTATTATTAGTGAGCTTTATCCTTGAGTACATAGCTTGCAATTCAGTTTGAATATTAAGTGTCAGGCTCAAATGCACTGGTGAGAGATTTGCAGCAGCCAGCAGGTTCCTGTTCCAACCTTAGAAGCCTTTGACCTCTCTCTTCATTGATAAGTGGTCTTATTTCAAATGTGTCAGCTTACTAGTGTGAAGCTCCTGATGCTGTGAGTGATGGAGAAGGTACCATTACCTGCAGTTTGTGGTCTTTGTAGTACACTAGGAGAGGTTACAGATGAAGAAAAAATTGTGTGGAACTGGTCATTCAGAAACGTGGAGGAAAACGTGTGATGCTTACAAATCCCGTTCTTCTACTGTAGCACACCTAGAAAGAACTGTCGTTAAAAAAAACACCCTTTTTTTTGTTTACAAATTGCAAATCTGGGACAAATGGTTCTGCAGAGATGTGTTCTCTGTGCCTGGGCTATAGATTGCATCATTTATACTTGTGCTTTTGGTCTTTTTTTCCTCCCATGAAAATCAAAATTTGATTAGCACAGGCAGAAATGTTTTGTAGGGTGTGTTGCTCTTGGGTAAAATCTGCTGCTTTCCTTGACATATGCTTCCTACTTTCTTTTCGTCTGATCAGAGGTGAGCATTTAAACTGCAGTGTAGGATCTGCATGGACTTTTTCTATACTATGACTTTACATTTTGCAGTCGTAATTATACTCAGCTGGAAACAACAACAACGTTCTCCTGTTTGTAAAATAAACACTGACTTTTTTAAAAATCAGTTGTAGTCATTATACCTAGCAGGAGTAAATGTACAAACATGGAAGATTTATATTATTTTACTCTTTGCTGCTTTTTCATACTGAAATCTTACTTCTTCATAAACAGTGAGAATACTTTTGATAAAATTGGTAAAGATACCTCATGTGCAAAGACAGATATAACTTTTGCCTTCTCTGTAGAAATAGGGTACCTGGCGGGAAGGCTGGACCCTTTTAAGACCTAATAACCTTATAAAAGCCAATTTTCCTGAAGATTGGTAACTGTCACCTAACCCACCCCATCCCCTCTGTGTCCAGGGTGTCAAAGGATGCTTGTGTTTTCTGTGGTGATAAAAATTTCTTTGGATCAGAAAATGTGGAGTGTCTACCCAAAGGAGATGTTTTTGTCCACAAGAAACATGCTTCAGTCAGTGGAATGTGCCGTACCCTCTAATTACAGTTTTTCCGTTAGGGCTCATAACATCTGCGTGCTACTGCATGGCTCTTGATGTGTTACATTTTCCTGATCATAGTGATAGATACAGCCTAGAGTTGAACTGTTTCTGTAAGAATAATCATGTCATAAATCACAAAGCTATTGGTTAAACTATTTGGTTTTTTTTCCTTTTGGAAACTTTATTTTCCCTTGTTCTGGTCATTAATTTCAGTTGGTATTTTTTAACATCTAAAGCTCTTAGGCAATGTCTAAATTTTTATTAAAAAAGAAGAAAAAATAGGCAAATTTACCATTCTTTTCTCTACATCTGAAATTTCTTTCAAAACTCCATTGCTTATACAGGCACAATTCATTTCTTGACCTATGATAGATGAGAGAACCATTAGTTTGAAAATGTAAAATTGTAAACCCCCTATTCTGAAAGTATAATGTTCCTGCTTTTTAGTCTTTGTCGGTATCAGGGTATTCAGTGCTAAAAGCTCACCATTGGAAATGATAGAAGGACTTCTTTATAGTTGCAGTTGATAACAGTTAAGCCTTTTTCAAATTACTTGGTTATTTCTGCATCTTCTTTGAATGCCTTGTTCACTTGAATTTGTTACAGATGATCTTTTAGTCTAGGAGGGATATGAGTGTATTACCATGGTTAAGCATATGAGTAATCTTGCTTATGTTCCATGGAATTGTTCTACCTGCTCAAGAGCTTAGGTAGAAGAACAGTCTCTGTTGCAGAAGACTGAGGAGAAAAGAAAAAATTCTGAAGAAATGTTCCAAAGCTGTTATTTGTTAAGTAGTAAGTATGATGACTATAGTAATAGAGAAACTTGGTGCCTGGGACTTTGCCACTTTCTTGCACGGACTGGGGAGCTGATTTTCCCAGAGCGGTAGTCTCATGCATTTGTAGCGAGCTGTCTTTGCAGCCAAAGTTTTGAAAGATCTCTTTTTTTTAAGGGACCTTTAAAAAGCTATTCAAGAAGTTACACTAATAAAAGCAGTCAGTATATATCGAGTAGAAGGTTGGTTTATTTTTTTCTTTTTTTGGTTGGGTTGTTTTCGTTTGGTTTTTTGGAACTTCTTTTGAAAATATTTTTGAAGAAACAAACTGATTTTTAATATTTTTTCAGTTTATGTACCTTTTTTCATTAATCTTGAATTATTTCTAAAGTTTTTTTTTTTGTTCTTCTTTCATAGAGAGGTAGTTTTTACCTCTGTGTGTTTTATGCATTAGGAGTAGGCAAACATGTGGCTATATTTTTGGTGTAGCAGCCTTATGTTATCAAGAGTGCTTTTAGGTAGTCACATAAATGTAATTCTTATAATTCTGTTTTTACTGCACCCATCTCTCTCCATTGTCTGTCCAGACTATAGCTGTTAAAAAAAATTAAAAAAAAAAAATAAAAAAAAATTGAAAGGTTCTTTGAATGTCATTGACAGTATTACAGCTATTCCCCCCCCCCGCCTTTTTTTTTTTTTTTTTTTTGAGCTGTGAGTTCTGGAAGTCTGATACATGCAATAATGTAATACATTTAATGATGTTGCTCAGTCTTTGTACTTTGGATAGTTTGATCAGTGTTACTGCAAGTGAAGATACACATTTTAACATTGTTTGTAGTAGCATTAAATGAGAGTAAGAGGTGTTCCAAGAAAGCAATAGAGATAAATGATACTAGGTTATGATAAAACCCGTGGTCATTACTACAAAGAAATATTTTGACAGCAATTAGTGGTGTTTGTAATTACAGTAGTACTACTCTAATATGAGGAGAGGCTTGGTAGTCTGGCAAAGTGCTGAGAGTTTAATGACTTCTCTCGAAAGCTTGAAGGCACTGAAGACTTTACTTATCGACTGAGTATGCACACAATCACAATAATTGATGTAAGGCATTTTTCATAGAATCATAGAATCATTTAGGTTGGAAAAGACCTTCAAGATCATCGAGTCCAACCATCAACCATGCCCACTAAACCATGTCCTGAAGTACCCCGTCCACTCGCTTTTTGAATACCTCCAGGGATGGTGACTCAACCACTTCCCTGGGCAGCCCATTCCAATGTTTGACAACCCTCTCAGTAAAAAAATTTTTCCTAATATCTAACCTAAATCTCCCTTGCCTCAACTTGAGGCCATTTCCTCTTGTCCTATCTCCAGCCACCTGACAGAAGAGACCAACACCCACCTCACTACAACCCCCTTTCAGGTAGTTGTAGAGAGTGATAAGGTCTCCCCTCAGCCTTCTCTTCTCTAGACTAAACAGCCCCAGCTCCCTCAGCCGCTCCTCATAAGACTTGTGCTCCAGGCCCCTCACCAACTTGGTTGCCCTCCTCTGAACACGTTCCAGCAACTCAATGTCTTTCCTGTAGTGAGGGCCCCAAAACTGAACACAGTACTCAAGGTGTGGCCTCACCAGTGCCGAATACAGGGGAACAATCACCTCCCTGCTCCTGCTGGCCACACTATTTCTGATACAGGCCAGGATGCCGTTGGCCTTCTTGGCCACCTGGGCACACTGCTGGCTCATATTCAGCCGGCTGTCAACCAGCACCCCCAGGTCTTTCTCTGCCGGGCAGCTTTCCAGCCACTCTTCCCCAAGCCTGTAGCGCTGCGTGGGGTCGCTGTGACTGAAGCAGAGGACCCGGCACTTGGCCTTGTTGAACCTCATACAATTGGCCTCAGCCCATCGATCCAGCCTGTCCAGATCCCTCTGTAGAGCCTCCCTACCCTCAAGCAGATCGACCCTTCCCCCCAACTTGGTGTCGTCTGCAAACTTGCTGAGGGTGCACCCAATCCCCTCATCCAAATCATCAATAAAGATATTAAACAGAACTGGGCCCAACACCGAGCCTTGGGGAACACCACTTGTGACCCGCCGCCAATTGGATTTCACCCCATTCACCACAACCCTCTGGGCCCGGCCATCCAGCCAGTTTTTCACCCAGTGAAGAGTACACTTATCCAGGCCACAAGACACCAGTTTCTCAAGGAGTATGCCATGAGAGACAGTGTCAAAGGCCTTGCTGAAGTCAAGGAAGATAACATCCACAGCCTTTCCCTCATCCACTAGGCGGGTCACCTGGTCATAGAAGGAGATCAAGTTGGTCAAGCATTTTTGGTGCGTAGCACTGTAAAAATGTAATTTGACTAGTTTTTTTTTTTTTTCCCAGAACAGTTTAAACCTGATTTGAAATAAAGTAAAAACATCGCTAAAAACTACTAAGGCAGGAATAAATCTCTGTTATGTGTAGGCTTAGAAAGGAAGGGAATTACATGAAAAAACCACAAATTTTTCAGCATAACCCTCTAAAATTGTATTTCTTTTCTGAGAAATTCATTAGTAATCTGTGTGAAAGAGAATTGACTTTTGTTCCCATGCAGAGGGGGCATTGCCTATGGAGGACACATAGTCACCACTTAGCATGAGTTCTGTGCAACCTGTAGAAAATGTTGTTCATACTGCTTAAATGGTGATACTAAGAATAAGATATTTTGGTTATTAACTTGGGGGTTTTTTTTATAATTTTGTGAGAGGCTGAGGTTGTTCTTAAAGGACTATTTAGTATGTTGTAGAAAACAATTTATATTTTTATTTCTTTATTGAGCAAGTATTGAATTATGAAACAGAAAACTAAAATATTGATAAGAATATAATCAGTGAATTACATTACAGTGCTTCCCCCCCCCCCCCCCTCTTACTTTCTCTCCCACAGTCTTCATGTATTTTTGGGACATTAATCTTGATAATGGCAATGGAATGCTATGTATTTTTGAAAAATGGATCTGAAATGAAACGCTCAGTGAAGAAGTCAGTAGTGAGGTTTTGATGCCACTTGCTATATCAGCCATTGTCTACATCCAAATTTCCTACCTTACTGTGATTACATTTGTCTTTTCCCAATATGTCTTTCAGTTTCATAATATGTTTACTGTTATACTTTATACTACGGTTTTTATGCTGAAAATATTTAAACATCTGCATGGCCTCAGTCACAGGACCAACCATTTTGAACTCAGTGACTTACTTTACATTTTAAAAAGTAGGTATTCATTTAAACATTCTGGCAATTTCAATCATTATCTCAGGGTAGGGGGATATACCTTGCAGGTGATGCTTTTATCTCAAATGAGATATGGAAATAGAAGCAAAGATAGTTTGAGGATATCACAGTCTTGTTCTGTATTGCAGCCTGTAAAATGCTGCTGTACTGTAGGGCTCAGAGGAGGCACAAAGAACTTTGTGCACAGCTTGTATAGTCTTTTTAAAATAATCAGTGTTTTAACAGATCCATGGCATTTTTACCTCTAATACATGGCAGTTATGAATGTGGTGGTCATTACAATCTCCATTGTACAGATGAGAAGCTGTGTATGTTTCAGTTAATATGTTGAAGTTCTTATCTGTTACTGGTGTCTTGTCATCACATTGCACGGAATACTTAGTAAGGGGCATAGCCCTAAAGATAGGAACGTTATACTACAGAGTGGTTTGCCAAAGGTCCGGGACAGGGCTGAAATCAGTTCTGTTCCCACCTTTCAACTGTCTCCCCTCATTTACAGATGTAAGCATACAGAATAGAGTATCAGCCAACACACATAATGCAGAACGCTAACATTTGGCCTTAATATTTCAAATAAGTTCTTATGCCAAGAACAGCTATTCAGTTTCAAATGCCATTTGGACAAATCCCTGCTCCCATTCACCAAATCTCAGTATTTGTCCTCCTATCACAAAGAAAACTTCCATGATTCCTGTATGCAAATATATGCTCTCCGTACTCCTTGAATTCCAAATGTGCTGGATGCCATTTTACTTTTGAGACACAAATTTACTTCATTTTGACAGATCAAACCTTGAAACCTCCTAGAAAATTATTTTCACAGGACTTTACAGTATTACTCATTTTACAGTGAATATTTCAAAATATTCTTCTTTGCAGTGAAGGCTGTGTATCCTATATAAGCATTCTTGACTGTACTTTTGGTGTCGTTGATTGTACTTTTTCCCCTTCTACACAAAGCTTCACTCTTGACGTTATATCAAATGTTTTTCTGCTCCATGAGTTTCTTCTGTATCTGCTTCGCAGAGTACAGTCTGTGCTTTGTGCTTCATTCTTCCTAAGATTCTTTTCCTTTAGAAAATTGACCCAGGGCACCTTGCTTCCATCTTGCTCTTGTCATACAGACCACATTCCCTGGCGACACCGGGCCACCTCTCCATCACAGCAGCGGCAGCTCTCCGAAGGGGGAAAGTGAATCAATGAGACTCGTCACGCAAATCTATCATGAGGCTGGTGATTGTGATTGCATTGACTTGCCAGGTTTAGGCACCGGGATTTCAAATGTAGACATCCTAGAGCCTGGTGTCAGCCGACCGCTCCTGAAGCGAAGAGCCAGGAGCTGAGCCCGTGCCCTCCCCCATGGGGCGCAGCCTCACGGCGTCTAAACACGGAGGGCAGAGCCAGGTCCAGGAAACGGGCTCTGTCCACGGACAGCCCCGAGCGAGGCGGTGGACCAAGCCCAGGATCCGTCTGGGGAGTCCAGTTGGGAGCCGCCGTTCACGGGGACAGGGAGAGGACAGAGACAAGGTGACAATGTGGCTCTGAAGGCCACACAGGAAACAGGGCTAAAAGACAGCCTGGAGAGGAGATGCGGCGTAGGTCTAGGGGGTCGACCCAGGAGACGGGTTGCCTCCAGCCCATGTCTGAGGTCCGGCCAGGGCTGGAGATGGGCAACCCCATGGTATAGTTTAGGCCAGGAGCCAGAGCCTGAGAAATACTGGGTTTTTCCATTGTGATAAGAAACCCTGTTCTGTCACATATCCATTAGAATGATCACATTCCAAAAAAATAGCAATAATAAGGCGATGCTCAAGGCTTATGATTAAATCTAATGGTAAAAAAGTGCAGCTAGAAATGCTCAGTAAATGGTTTCAATCTACCTCTTCTAAGGCTAATCAATGCAGTGAGATTCTCTACATCGAGTGTGCTAGAATAAATATCAAATATAGTTTATCATATTCCAGTTGCATTTCTTTTTTCTCCTTTCCTCTTTTTTTAACCTGGTGTTCTAAGGATTTCCTTTTAGTGCCTACAAACATCTCCTTTTGACAGACAGTGCAAATTAAAAGATATGGCTAGGCAAAGGAAACTGGAACCCAAATATGCCCCCTGGGTTTTCATTTACAGTTAGAAGCTACAGACACAATTACTGCTGACAGAAATTCAGAAGCCAGTGGCAGAGTGCATGTGGCAGTAGACTCATGCCAGGCAGTAATTGGGAAGATTATTTTTAATCAGAGCATATCCTACAGCCCAAACATTAGAAATCTCTTGTAAGGCTGACAGGAAATTAAACTGAGACCAAACAAAAAAGCCTCGAAATAGAAGTAATATGGTTAGAAGTCTAATGATGGCAAAACTCACTGCTTGTTGTATTTGGCTGTTATCTAAAGGGAATGACTTTTAACTTGCAGCAACAGATATCATTGTTTAATTGCATTTTTAGAACAGAATTAAAGTAAAAAGTATCAGATTAGATCAATTTATACATAGGCTTTTGATAAAGGTGTGAAGCAGTAGGTGTTAAGTCAGGCTTAGTGATTGTGTATATGTATTAGTAGTAATTTTTATTATTTCCTTGGGCTTTTTTCTTTTTTGTTTGTTTGGGTTTGGGGGTTTTTGTTTGTTTGTATTTTTTTAAAATTTAATATAATGCTTAAGGGAGCTACTTCTATGGAAAAAAATAATATAATGTCTGGGATACTCTTGGAATGCCTGGGTACAGTAACTATTTATGAAGCCTGAATGGCCTGGGGCTATCTTTCTCAATGACCCTGCAGAATAACCTCTGCTTGTTTGGGCTGCCTGGGCTGACTGCCCTGAGGGAGAAGAGACCAGGCTATTCTCAGTACTTGTCTACGCACCTGAAATTTTCACCTGAAAAAACAACTTTTCCGTTTTTAAGTGTATCTTAAAACATCATCTTCTTTGCCAGACTTTTACATACATGCTTAGCAGAAGTCTTCTAGTTCACTCTCAAGTTTTCCTTTTCTCAGAAAAGAAAGACTGGAGCGCTGCAGAATGGTAACTCTGCTGCTGATCTGAAGAAGGCTGTTGCTGTTCTGGTATATGCCTGTCACATACAAATGTTGTAGTACCAGATGCAAGCAAAATGTTGCTAATTGTATATTTATTTCTGTGTGATAGGAGTGCAAAACAAGAGCCTACTTCATGTTTTGCTAAGATATATGACAGTTGTGGAAGAGAAAATCTAGCATTAAAAATGCATATCTTATGTTTTTCTTCAAGGTTGCTTTTAGTTGTGTGGACAGTCTTGATGACATTTCATGTCAGTACAAAGAATAATAAGGTATAATGTCAAAGTCCATCATAGTCGACTAGGTTATCTTGAAGCTTGTAAATAGGATTTTGTCAGAATGTAGTTTTTTTTCCACAAAATTGTTAGCATTTTTCAGCTGTATTTCCTTCTACTGAAAATTGCTTCATGTTATCACATGAATACAACTGAAAAATCTTGCTTGGTTTTTAGATATTGCCTGAGTAGCTAGATAACAAATAAAATATACTTTGTAGCGTGCGGTTTCTGCAAAGCGGTCTACAGGAGACCTGGAAATACGGTCACACGTGCTATGTAATAGGTAGTGGACCTTCATCGTTGTCTGTGGGGTTTGCAAGAGCCTCCAGGTGCACTGCACAAGGAGCTTTCCTTAACTGGCTTGTGTCACATGTAGGACAGCTACGTGGGTTCAGGCAAACTAGTATACAGGCTAGATATTTCTTTGGTTGGGGAGAAATCTTTACAAACCTTTGTAAAGTTTCTAAATGTGCCACTCTTCCTTTTGTCCAACAGTATGGTAAGAAAGTGCCTTTGATGGTAGTATGGGTACAGGGCTGTGGGTGGAGTTCCACTCGCCTTTTGGCAGGTGCTTTTAGACCATTTGTTTTGAGGAAATCCTTTCTTTGCTTCTCATATTCAGATTGCTAGACATTTTAAGGAATGTCTGCAGTCAGTAAAGCATAAAACTTTCATATTTCTATGTGGAGGAAATTAGAGAGGGGTTATACAGTACTGTAAAAATAGGCAAAATGAATACTTACTCGTTGGTTAAATAGTATAGCCAAGTTAATTGTTTTAGCGGTAACTATTTTTACGTTTGCATTTGCTCTGATTTAATACAGCAGTACTTTGTAAATTAGATACAACAGTATATTCATCTTTTTTCCTGGCTTTGCATATATTTGTAAAATTCTGTACCTCTTATTTCTGTGTGTGTTGTGAGTTTCCTCAGTCACTGGAATGTGCAACTGCAGGATAAATAAGGAATACTAGCAGTAGCAGTTGGGAGTGTAATGTTTCTAAAATTAATGATAGGTAACATTATGCTAAACAGAAAGTCTGCTAGGATTGAGTGGTCAGATACAAGTCTTTCAGAAAAGGAAAATTAATGTACTGTTAACCTCAATGAGGTAGCATTTTAATCAGTACGGAGTCTAAAAAGGGAGAGTTTGCATTTGAAAAATCACAGTGTTTTCAATAGTGAAACACAAGTACCCCTGACAGAGAGAACCTGAGAGACTTAATTTTCAATTATTCAATTCAATTTTGTTGACCATGAATAAATTTCACTGTGGCATTACAAGGTGGTCCTAAATCAGATGTAATTTTTGAAAATGTGGGCTAATTAGTTAAAAAATACTGCTCCTTAGAGATTTTTAAGGAACTCTCAATACCATTAATTTACCTTGTGTTGTCCTCAGAGATATTTTTGATCGTGCACAAAGGCACAGTACCCAGAAAGGGTAAGATGCAGTAGTTTTAATGTAGAGTTTACGTGCCTATGCAGCCTTCTTATGTGGGCTGCCTTTTCTATAGCATTTTTATATGTATATGGTTCATTTTATTTTATAAATAAAAAGAAACTTATGTCTTCAGCTCAGAAATAGATTAATGTGGGGTTTTTTGATGGTAAGACAGTTGCAATTACTGCTAGGAGCTTCACTCGTGAAGTTGGATCTTACTTTGATAGAGACTCTCCTAGTGATGATCCCTGCTCTGAGGAGACCAAAATGCAAGTATGTTTTCTGTTGCTGATTGTCACTTTCTCAGATTCTGAAGGTGTTGGGCTTTTTTATCAGTACGTGCGATAGTTGCAATATTACCTGATGTGCTTATAGAACAGGTACCTTTCCGGTACTGTTAGTTTTTCTTGTTGTTTATTCTCAACTGCATTAGAGATAGCCAATACTGACTTTTGACTTGCTGATTTTTTGTTTGTTTGTTTTGTGTAAAATGGAATCACATACAAGGAATAACATATTTTGTGAAAAATATTCAATATGTTTACTGTTCGAAATTTTGTTGAAGTGGATAAAAAGTATATTAAATTTATCTACGGAATGTTTTGGTAATACATAGACCTAGGTGTGCATTTTCTTTGAAGACTCAAAATATGTACAGTGTTTCTGTTTTCGAGAATATTTGTATCACAGATTATATACTACCACTTGCACATGGAAATGAAAAATGAGTGTAGGAAGAATCTGTTATGAAAAACACGGCTGAGCTTACTGTAACTTCTAAATTCAATGAATAATTCAGTAAATTATTACATGTCACCAACTGCTCATCAATAAGAAAAAGTGGCATGGAGTAGAATGTTATCCTATTCTAATTCCTAGCTATGTGCATGTATAACATATGTGGGATGGCCCCTTTTGTTTATTTTATAATCATCTTTCTTTTGCAAAATTGCTCGAAGTTTTCAGTTGAAAAATACACAAAAAGTAAATCACAGTTGTGTGTTCCTATTGAAACGGAAACCTATACTGGGGTAAATTTTTAACTATGGCACAGTAATTGCATATCTATTTTAGTAGGTAAGTTCATAATGCAAACATAGGATTTAGGTTTCAAATAAATGGCAAACTGCCTGGAAGTTTTTACTGTCCGTTGAATGATTAATAAATATATAATAAAATCTTTGTTGGTATTTGTGAATCAATAAGCAGGTTTTGCTATTCAGCTTTGTACTACAATAAAAAACGCAATTATGACCCAATATGTCTGCAACCCTTCTTGTGAAAGCCCAAATAATGCATTATCAATTTTGTTTTTTTCTTACAACACTTTGAATCTTAAAGCTTACCTTCAGCCTTCCATGGGTGCAGGGCACAAATATGATCTTTGAATCTCCCATTTACAGTAAGAATGTATTTTTCTTTTCATAGGAAACTACACAGAAGTCCCATGCAAGTGGTGCCTATTGTTTTCATGATCGGAGCCTTCTTTCAGTAAGTGCACTGATTTTTGTTGTTTGTTTATTTTAGTCTCCTTGGAATTTGAAATCTCTGTTGTGCTGTCATAATGAATAAAGAAATACTTTGGACTTCACAACTTGCCATGCTAATGCTGGATCACAAGACTAATAGACCATAAGTACAAGATCTGATGCCTTTTAGTCTTCAGTGAACAACAACTTGCTAGTGACATGCTTAGAAAATAGTCTTCCCTGTTCCTGGCCATAGGTTAAAGTGCTTTTCTCTTGCATTTCCCATTTACATGTTAAGGTTATGTCACTATTGTATTTATTTTACCTTTGGCTGATTCAATCAGAAAGAAATTACTTTGTATATAGCTTAGTCACAAACACTTTTTTCTCTTAGAACAGCTATGGATAATTCATCATGCTTTCCTTTTTAAATACATCCATAATGTCAGAATAGGGAATATGAATTAAGCTCCAGAATTTATAGGACATGTGAAAAAGTATTTGTGCTGATTCATTTTTTGCTTTTTACCATCCTGAGAAGAGACTTTCACTTCCAAACTATTTGTTGCTCTTTCATACTTGGAATTTATTTTTTCTTGTAAAGTTTTTATTTTTAACACGTACACAGAACCAATATTAAGCACTTTTTAATCAGAATATAACTTTCTATACTTATTTTTTTTCTGATACTTCTGTATATATTATTATAAGTGTATGATTCTCGGTAGGTGTGTATTTGGTACTTCTCAAACAATTTTTAATAATCCTCTGCTTAAAATAAACTGCAATGCTCTATCATTTCGTATTGGGTAATAAGCATGGCTTGTTCTGTATTGGGCTGACTGAATAGGTTTGTGTTTTATATACATTTATAATTATACTTTTCTTTGTTCTATGTGTAGAAAGTAAAAAGTCACACATGTATATTGACAAAATAATAGACTAAATTCACTTTTTTGTTCAAATGTATTACTATTAGTAGTTGAGTTGTGCCCCAACACATGAAGTTTGGTGGCATTGAAAAAATTATACATACAGTCCTTGTTAGGTATAAGAAGAGTTTTACGTTTATTCTCCTACACTGAACACAATCTTCCTCTTAATGTCTTTGAAAAAAGATTTCATTATTTCAAAAAGACTGCCTAACTTATAAGACTAAAAAAAAAAAAAAAAGCCTGTTCATCTTGAGGAGAGATTTAAATCAATTCCGTAGTGCTCAGCATGCTTGTTGCTTTTAGCTTTTCTTCTGTCACTGTCGTGGTTTAACCCCAGCCAGCAACTCAGCCCCACGCAGCCGCTCACTCACTGTCCCCCCATGGGATGGGGTAGAGAATCAGAAGAGTCGAAGTGGGAAAACTCGTGGGCTGAAATAAAGACAGTTTAATAGGTAAAGCAAAAGCCACGCACGCAAGCAAAGCAGAATAAGGAATTCATTCCCCACTTCCCATGGGCAGGCAGGTGTTCAGCCATCTCCAGGAAAGCAGGGCTCCATCATGCCTAACGGTGACTTGGGAAGACAAACGCCATCACTCCAAACATCCCCCCTTCCTCCTTTTTCCCCCAGCTTTAGATGCTGAGCATGATGTCCTATGGTCTGGAATATCCCTTGGGTCAGTTGGGGTCAGCTGTCCTGGCTGTGTCCCCTCCCAACTTGTTGTGCCCCCCAGCCTCCTCGCTGGTGGGGTGGGGGAGAAGCAGAAAAGGCCTCGACTCTGTGTGAGCCCTGCTCAGCAGTAACGGAAACATCCCTGTGTTATCAACGCTGTTTTCAGCACGAATCCAAAACATAGCCCCGTACTAGCTACTATGAAGAAGATTAACACTATCCCAGTCAAACCCAGTACAGTCACAAACAGTATTTTCCATCACAGAATAACATTACAGCTCTTAGCAGAATTTGATGCAATTGACAGTGTTTTTTAGAAAAATTCTGGTAAAAATGGCAAGAATGAGGTTGGTGTTTTTAACCCATGGGAGACAGTGGTCCCTGAAATAATTACTGGCATGTTTTTAGGAAGCTAACATTAATTTGACTCTGAATATAGTGCTTCAGAATCTATAAATGTAGTTGAAGGAAAAGATATTCATCTTCCTTCAACAAGCTAAAGCAGAGATTTGGGATGTATGACAAGAAAGAAGAAGAAAATGCACATTTGGAATTTGGGGAAGGTTCAATGCTGCCAAATCTCAATGTGCATAATTGGTTTTATTATTTTCCCTTGTGATCATAACCTAACCAGCACAATGAATATCAATCAACTTCTAGGGCTAAGAGGTCATTTTTTTACCAAGCTCAGACTGAAGTCCAGCATGTTGCCTGGTAACAGACTATGTAGATGAGTTGGCTCTTTAAGTACACCATATGGCTGGGCGTTATGCCCTATTCACCCGTGACATGGTGTACACATGTAGTACATTACTGATTATAAAATGGTTTGTCCCATTCCCTTATTTAGAAGCAGCATTTAAAAATAGCAGTACCAATCCAACACGGATGTGTTAAGATTATGGAATTGTATGTAATGAAACAAGTAGCTGTCACAAGTGTCAAAAACGTCATGTAATAATCACAACAGATTTTGTGTTCAGTATGCTTCAGTTGAATTTAAGTATAATTTCTAGCTATGGTTGCTTTACAGTATTTTTCTGTTTCATTTTGATAGCTAAATATGTTGAGGTAAGTATAGTTTTAATGGTTCAATTACTGAGAAATCCTGGATTTTAAAATTCAATTTTGTAGCCTATGGATTTATTTGGCATTTGACCTTCTATTAATTGTGCAATAACGTCTACAGTACTCAACCAAAGCAGCAGTGCATTAAGCAAACCAGTAAACAAAGCAATAAAAGACAGTTCCAGAACACAACAACTAAAAATAAACGTGACAGGCAAAGGAGATAGAATTGTTCCAAATATATAATGGAAAATCAAGCACAAAGGGTGACTGACAAGAAGTGTGTAGCAGAAATGGATATAAAACCTATATCAGCGGAGTCCTCTCTCATTCCCTTAACTGGAGCATTTTTCCTGTTCCATTGTCATGAACTGGAATTCATTAAGGTGGGAATACTGCAGAGTGCAGTGTTAGGCAAATAGCACATGCCACGATCTCCATGCTCTGGATGTCATATGTCGGTTAAAATTGAAAGATAAGAAATGGGATTGATCTTGTATGTAACGACAGTGATCTGCACAAGTAAAATGGAAGATCATTGACTGGTTCCCAGTTCAGAAGGCTGGACAGTTAGCAGCAGTTATGTTGCATTTCTCCGTGTGTAGCTTATTTGGAAAGATGAATTATTGTGTGTAGCCCTCCCCTACACAACTCCCTTGCCTAAAGCTATAATTCTTTGGTAAAGAAGCCATCTCTCTTTGGTGTTCCACCCAAGTTCTCTGAAAACAGTTCAGAAAAAAAATAGAAGAAAGCTGTTGTCTTTTCCATGTTTTGCAGAAAGTTTATACAATTGCTTTTCAAGAGAAAAGTTCTGTATACTTGCTCATTCTATTGTTTTTTCTTACTCTTCAGATTGTATGTAGTTGTTACATAGCTTGATAAACATACTGTAGTTAAGTGATCTCGTTGTTTTATTACTAACACATTTCCTTGGCTAGAAGTTTTTAAGGTAATTGGGAAGGGATGAGACAGGGGTGCTGTTCCATGTTGATTTGATGGTTGCATCCTTTGGAAGATCTCCCATGATTATCCACATTTTAAACCCCGGTGGATGTAAATGCATTTATGCAAGTATGCTGTCGGTCTCAAAAGTCTTATCTTCACTTCTGCAGTCTGTCAGTGACACAAAACTAGTTGCAATGCTGTAAAGGCCTATAAAGCCATTGAAAGACAGACATTCAAAACCCTTTTCTCTAATTTTAGAGCTGTGTTTTCCTTTGAATTGTAAACATGTTGAAATAAGTAACAGAAAAATAGCTATTACTGCATTGAAAATATTATTGGGTATTATGGGTCCTTTTTTCCCCTTCATTAAACACATCTTTTAAAATTGTTAATACAATAAATCTATTTTCCAAAACAACATAGCATGCCACAAGGGAATCTGAGGAGTTTAGTATGATCTAGGGATTTCTACCTGAGAGGCATGAACAAAATAATTGTGAAAGAGAGCTATTATAAGACACCATAATTCTCTTAGAAATAAACCAGTAATATAACCTTTTTCTAAAAATGTATAAGGAAAAAAGATTTGAATGATTGTATTCTTATTTATTCATCTCTCTGTATTCTAATGTAGTCTGAATGATAGTATTAGTCTAGAGAGCTGAATATTTTTAAAAATGCAGCACTTTGAATTACTGATATCTGTGAATTACAGTAAAAAAGAGTTGAAGAATGGTAGGTAGATAACGAAAATGAAGCAGTAAGTTCTGCTCCATTACTTCATCTGAGCTAAGATGGGGAACTGTTTAGTTGTTAGTATTTGTTCCACTGTTATATTATTCATTGTTGTTCTGTGATATCTTCAAATATCTTTAACAGTTATTGTAGGAATTCATTAAGGACCAGAAGCAGCGAGGCATTTACATACTCCTAATGATAAGCAGGAGGGTATTCTCATGGATGTTTTTTCTTCAGAATAAGCTTAACTAAAGTAGCTAAGCCTGACCTGTGTTTGAATTTTTCTAGTGCTAGTACACTAGTTCTAATACAAGGTATTTCAGTTTTAGGTGGTTGGTTTGAAATACTACTTTTCTGTTAGACACATGTTTAGTTAGGTATGATCTTTAAGTCTTTCCTGCATAGGGAACTAAATATACTACCTTTATTTAGTTTTGTGGGCTTGTTTTTTTTTTTAAGTCTGCATGTTCCAAGGTTTACCTTATTTCGTTACCTATAGGGGAAGAGAATGTTGTTTTCTTTTATTGGATGTCATTAATTTGAAGTTTATGTCGGTACAATCTCTAATGGTCTTAGATAAAAAGAGCAGTTATGTGGTAGCAGGTTCAAGCGAATCATTGTTAAACCACTGCTATAATTTATGATTACCTAAATTGTAAAAGGGCATGGGTTTATGTTTGTGCAAGCAACAAACCAGAATATCAGTGGTCTACTTTTGATTTTACAGGTGGTTATGCTGCTCATTTCACTTAAATGATCTTCCTACATAAATAAAGGAAGACACTGTCCTTGGTTAGATTGTGCTTAATCACTGCTGCAGATAATTATATATGTATTTATTTGAGCATCTAAAGAATTTAGAAGTTACTCTTTCAAAGCAGATTCAAGAGCATAAGGCTTAATGAAATTGAAATGGAGATTTTGAAAACAAGAGACAGAGTCCCAACGCAAGTGGTTTTTTTGGAAATACTACCCTAGATTATTTTGAACTATAACTCAGTAAGTAAAGTTAGGTTTGTAATTCTCTCTTGGTTATATACAAATGTACATGTAAAGAAATATCTAACAATTTCTTCTTTTCTCCTCCCTCTCTTTTAACAATGCAGTCAGTATTTCTTTCTGATGGATTCGTCTGTGAATTTTCTAAATCCTCCATCTTTGTAAGTGGTGCTTTGAGGCTACCAAGTAAAAGCTTATAGGGGTTGAATATAGATTAATCTTAGGACCTGAATTTACTGTATGTAGTAGCCTGTTTTCTGACACTAATTACCTTCATAAACATTACATTGCAGACATTTTGTTATTCAGTCATTATGAAAATTTTCACATGCATGTAAACACTTAGCTTAGAATACCTCCATTGGCAATTGTATGCACTCTGAATATTCTCCAGATTACAGCTTTAAGATTTTTTTGATCAAGTTCATTTCCATAGCGTTGTGGCATTTAAGAGATACCAAGTCCCAAAATTCCTGTGAGATTAGTATGTGTTATTATCTCTTTATTACAGAAGAAGCCAGAAAATTGAACAGCATCACTGATGTGCCAGGAGAAGGAGTATAGCAGAGCTAGGATTTGAATTCATATTTCTCAAATCCCAAATCGTTGCCTCTGTTGCTGGGCCATCTTTCCTCCTGCTCTCCCTCTAATCCAATACCTTTTATTGTTAATGATTTTTATGTTTAACAAGTGAAAAAGAACTTACAATTTCATGCTCTCTCCTGTCTCATAAAGAATTGAAAATTTTTCTCAAGAAAATCATGCAATTATTAGTAAAGTCCTATCAGCACAGCTCAAAGCTAATTGAAATTTAACAGTCCTCATGATGATCTGGGTCATGTCAATGGTGTTAGCTTTCTTTAATAAAGATATACAGTTGATCCTTTTTTCTTTTTCTTTGAAGAGCTTACAGACCTCTGTACCTTCTTCTGATAATGCTAATTATGCAAAGTGAAGGTACAGTCGTTGCAAGCACTTGCGTAGTTCAGTATAGCAAATGTCGTTAACTGTAGCAATGATGTTCTGAGCTTTGGGGTGTGTTAGCAGCCCACGATTCCTGGAGGGTTCATTTCTGTGTTGCTGTGTTAGTGCTCTCGTATGTTAGTGTGTTCCTACATCTTCAGCGCAGTTGCTGCCTAAGCACAGCTAGTTTGGGTAGGGCTGTCTTAGGGAGTGGCAAAGCCATGAGCCCGCAGCAGTGCATGCGCGTGGAATTTTGCAATAAATGCTTGGGAAGTCAGGCCTATATTAAATGGGGAATCACTCTGTCCCTGCCCATGATGCATTCATAGTCGATCTAATGTCACAATATTTCGCTTTTTGTGCGTTGCGTGTTGGATCTGAGATCCTGCTGAGCTATGTCTGGACACAGCACTGAGCACAGGTGTGATAGCGTATTATTGTCTCTGGGGGGGAGTATCTTTACTGCTACTGTTCATGGAAATGAACAGGAGTTTTGGATTGTAATAATTGGATTAGATGTGGGGAAAATTTAATTTCCTTTTTTTTCTCTTATATTTGAGGTTAGTTACTGAGCTGACAAGTCTGTATTGTAACTTGTTACTCCTGTGTAGCTCGTGCACAACCAATAAACAACATGCTCTGTGAGAGTTTTTACTGATCGTGCAAGGTGTGTTAGAAATCATACAACTGATGGCTCTTAAAATTTTGAATATGGGATGGCAGTTTGAAAGTGTATCTTCAGTGAGGAAGGAGAGTGCTGGGAAATAAGAACAAATCTGTTGACATAAAATGAAATGTTTATCCTTAGTCTGCATACTTTAAGAGATTTAGAAAGATGAAACAGCATGTGAGTTTGACAGAATACATTTGTATTTGGCAACATTTACTCTTCCTTCAGGATTGTTTACTGCCTTCAGAAATTGAACTGTACCTCGGAGAACTGCTTCTGACTGTGGACCTTTCTAGAAGCTCACTAGCAACTATGGGAGTGTTCTAGCACTGATCACTGGTATTTAGCAATTTGGGATTTCTCACCAAGTAGTTTAGCCTATATCTTTTACAGTATTGAAATACATTTACATCTGTTAATGCATTGAGAGACATTTGTCTGTGACCTACCAAAATCATTGAACACTAATCATACAGGGCAAATTTGGGCAGATTGATCAAAGAACAGCGTTCTTGCCTGTGTAGGCCGAAGAAGGAAACCTGCCTGTACCACTCTGTGACAGACAGTATGCTGACGTGTTTTAACTTCACTCAAAAGAAGCAGTTGGCAAAGTGCTTTTTAGATGGGGCAGGTCTTGGAGACCGGCACACAAGTCATAGTCAACTACCATGTGCTGCATTTCAGTTTTGGATGTATCTTCTTTATACTGGCAAAGTCAAGAAACCTGTTTACCTGTCTGTGGTGGGTTGACCCTGGCTGGCACGTCAGCCCCCACCCACCAGCTTGCTCACTGCCCCCAGCGTGATGGGGGACAGAATCGAAAGGGTCAAAGTGAGGAAAAAATGCTTACGGGTAGAGATAACACAGTTTAAGTGAAGCAAAGCTGTGTGCACAAGCAAAGCAAAACAAGGCATTCATTCACTGTTTCCCGTTGACAGGCAGGTGTTTTGCTCTTTCCATGAAGGCACGGCTTCATCACTTGTACCTTGGGAAGACAAATGCTGTAACCGTGAACGTTCCCCCCTGCTCCACTCCATGAGCTTTTGTTGCTGAGAACATCATATGGTCTGGAATATCCCTTTGGCCAGTTGGGGTCAGCTGTCCTGGCTGTGTCCCCTCCCAACTTCTTGTGCCCCCCAGGCCACTGGTTGGGGAAGGAGAGTGAGGAAAAAGGGTGGGGGGAAGAAAACCTTGACGCTGTGCAAATGCTGCTCAGCAATAGCCTGACAGTAGGAGTAACACCGGTGTGTTATGAACACTGTTTTAGTCACAGATCCAAAACACAGCACCATATGTGATGCTGTGAAGAAAATTAACTCTATCCCAGCCAGACCCTATAAAACTGCTGCTTTTCTTCTTCACTGTGAAGTTTTTGCTTCCTTCATCTGCACCCCAGAGGAACAAAGTTTTATGAGCACACCTGGAAAAGAGAAAGTGGTGCGATAAAAACACTGGAGGGTGGTGTTTTTGTTTGTTTGAGGGTTTGGGGTTGTTGTGGTGTTTGTTTTTTTTCTTGAGGGATATTTTGCACAGCTAAATGACCCAGTTAAAAAAAAAAAAATATATATATAGGGTCTACACTGATAAAAGATTGCTCTGAAATCCTTCTCAAATATGTTTTTATCAAGACCAAGTTGTTGTGTGCTATTATTTTTAGATTTGCACAGTCTACAAGTAATAAAAGTTGCAGAGCCAAAATAATTTAAAGTGGTTTCTGTCTTTTATATAAGCCAGGTTAGGATATTGAAGTACAAATCAATTGCTTTGCCACTCAGATTTCTTGAAACCCAAAAGAAAGTTTCAGCATGACTTATGGTTTCCAAATGTTTGTATTTTCTGGTTCCAAGTCTTATTCTACAGGCAATAGGGCTTGTGTTGTCTGACAAGCTTTTCTGTAACTTGGTCACTAGTAGTACAACAACAGATAGCTATAAAGAAAAGCATGCCTACAGGAGGCAGAATCATCACAGATGACTCCTAACAGCAAAAATGTGAAATATGATTATGCAAAAATCACTTGCAAATAGTAACATCTAGTAACATCTACACAGGATTAAATCTGAAGGTACAAGGGCAATGATGAAGTGATTGCACTCCCATCTATTTGTGGCTGTCTATATTCTCCTACGTGCGCTGATACACACTTTCAGAGGTGGTGAATTCTACTACTAAAACAGTGGGAATATTCAGACGATAGGAGCTAAATGTATCAGGGCAGAATCAGCTTCATAGGTGTGGCTTTGTCATTCAAGGCAGAAATTCTGAATACATGAATTTTGGGGCTTCAGATAATATTAATCTGGAAATATTTTATTCTAGCTCTTGGCTACTGATGAACACACTAATAAGACAAACTAAAACAGATACTACACAAGTAATTTTATGGTAGATCAATACAATTTCTTATTACTGACTCAGGAATGTTAATTTAAGGAATGTGCTTGGGAGGATATAGATTTACAACCTACAGGTGTGCTTAAAACCATATACTCCATGTTTATTTCATAGGTTACGGGGAAAAAAATTGTTCTTTTATACTTGATTTTTAACTACCATAGAAAATGTGCATTTGCATATCTTGATGAATGTCATTACAGCTAGGGTTTTACTTGTGCTTTATTGTGTACCAAAGGGAGAGAGCAATAAGATTCTTAGAGAGTATTTGTAAAGTAGCTCTGAAGTTCACTTTTTGAAATGCTAAAAATATTTTGTACCATCTGACGTGCAGTTAAATGAGATAGAATGATTCTTTGTAGGTTTAGAGATATTTGTATCATGTTCTGGTTGTCCCTAAAAGCCACTTCAGTGTAATATGATACAACTCTCTCATGGTTCATAAAGAAAACCGGCCCATATTTAAATTGGCTGTGGTTGTATCCACAATGTGTCCCCTCGATGTCAATACATTATTTCCTAGGGACCATTGGCCTCAAATGAAGGCCTTTGTCAACAGCCCCCTAACTAATGCTCCTCTGTGATATCCAAGGACTGCCTCCATAGTTTCTTGGGAGACCTTTATTATTGTTCAAAGCGGTCTGAAAAAGTGGGGAGATTATCACACGTACTGTTTTGTCTCCACCCAGTGTGGCGATTTCAGTAACAGTCTGCTCCAGGTTCATTCCCCTCCCTCTTCTTTCTGTTCCATCCCACTTCTTCTCCTCATGGGATGTTTCTCCTGCTTCCCTCAGGTCTGGGAATGAAGTCCTGCATGGATTCATGCTTCATTCCAGGTGGAGATACTGTCCATTCCTTATGTACTTTCTGGGCTTGATGTTGAAGGAAGAGAGGGGAGAAAAATAGCATAACCCTCCCATTGCTTATAGTGTAGGATGGAAAGAATGAAAATGCCACCTGAAAATATTCTAACCTGAAAATAAGCCTAATTCCGTGGACTAATATTCTCGGCAGTAAAGTCAGGTAGGTTCTCATACAAAGATCCATTCTTTATGGGGGAGATAAACTGCTTGAACTGAAGTGTCAAGGGAAGACCTGGGAAAAGATTGAACTGGAAGGCAAAAATTTGCTGATGATACAATTACTCTAGAGAAATCACATAGAACTGCAGAAAGATTCTGCAGTATTGCGTTAGTGGCAGATGAAACAGCTGATGAGAAAAGGGCATATAGTGCAGATAGCAAATATAGGTTATACTGAGAAAAGAGGAGTTGGGTTCATTGTAGATAAGGAGGTCTGTGGGAAAATCCAGCCAGAACCAGAAGAGAGCAGTAACCTTATACAGACTTTGGTAGCAGACCCTAGAGATTATTAGGGTCTTCCTCTCATCACAGTGAGGAGAAGCGATGGAGAAATTTTAAGTGCACATCCAGTGAACCAGGAGGCTAAAGTGTAATGAAGGCAGATCCACTATCATTTCACTGATATGAATAAATGGTGAATTTTTACAGTGAAGGGGTTTGTAGGTATAAGTCCCTGGGAATCTATGCTATTCAGTGTGTAGAAAGGACAAAATAAAAAATGAAAGGGACATAAATTGCTGTTGAGACAGGATTATTCAGGACAAAACCAAGACTGACTAGGGAAGTGCAGAAAGCTGAAGGATTAAGTGAGAATAAAATTTGCTTTCAGAATTTTATAATAGATGGAAATATGTTCTCGAGGAGGGAGTGCATGACTATTATTGCTGAGAAGCCTTTCTTGGAAACATCAGATGGAGTTTTCAGAAGCATTAGTTCAATGCTTGACAGCTGTCAAAAAAAGCAAATTGAATATTTAGCAATTTTCGGGAAAGGCATTCAGTACGGAAAATACAGGACTGTCTCTGCTGGAGTTTGCATTAGTCTTACATGTGCTCACTGTAAGCAGTTCTGGTTACCCTATGTCTCAAAAAGGTATGGTCCAGGGTAAGGTGAAAGGAATGATCAGAGGTTATGAAATAGTTTTTATACAGGGAATAAATACATGCTAGAGGTCTTTACCTTGGAAAAGAGTTGACAGGTGAGTGAAATGGGAGAAAAGTGATAGCTTGAAATTATTATTGATATTGATTTGAATATTGATATTATAATGATATGACTCATAAGGCAAGAATTATGGTCTCAAAATGATCAAGCAATGATTCATGACAAGAATGGTTTTTTTATGCTATATAATGCTATTCTACAAAGTTTGGCCACTGGATATTTTAGATGCAAAAAATATAAGCAAGTTAAGAATAATTGTGTAAATGTGCAGTATTTCCTTACACAACAAAAAGCAGGATGTCCCTCTTTGCAGATTACTGTGGGAAAGACTGATGCTTATATTCTTTCATAAACATCTAATACTGATCGTTGTTGGACAGACTATATTACTTTAAAGGATGCAATCCAGTAAAACAGCTCTTCTGTTCATATAGATATTTTACTAGATGTGGATCTTAATGATTATTTACTAGTACATCTGGAAAAGGGAGATTTCTTCATCAGCAGTTTTCACTGTTTTCAATACGCTGTTTGCCTGTTAGTCCTGACTTCCACCTAAAATTGTCCTGAAACATTGGGCTGCCCTGGGGTTTGTGCTGGAATTTCCCTAACATACATTCTGTAGAACTGTGTAGCAACTGTTTGATAGAAGACAGTTATCTAGAAGGCTGATTCAAGCAGAATCGGAAACCATTAGCTCACTACTTAGATATTTTAGATCAATAATGATAGAAACTTATAAAACTGTAGTGCAGGCTTTGAAGCTTTCTTGTAGCACTGCAAAGATACCTCAATCTGTAGCGTAACGTGTGGATTTCTTTTTCTGTCTTACATGAATATGCAATGTATTTTCCCTATTTTATTTGAAAACATAGGTTGTGATAGTCAAAGTTCTTACATTAAGTGTGAACTTTGCACCTCTGTTTAGGTAAACAGCTTTTAAAAATAACAGCTTTCATCTCCTTATGCCCATTGGCCCAGGATCTGACCTGCCCTGTTTGTAAAATGAAGGTATGGTCAGATTTATAAAGATTCAGAAATCTCTTAACTGGAATGAAGTCTTTTTGTCTTCAGATTGCTGAATTGTTGGGAGGATTTTGTCTTAATTATTCATAAATTCCAGTCTGTGTGTATGGTACGCTCCTGTGAATGATTTCAGTGAAATCAGAGGTTATTTACATCAATAAAGCCATGAGTGAATGCACACATTAACAGGCTTGGTGCTCTCTGGAGACCGGTAGCTTGACAAAGTTTTATTAAAATCTTACTCTGTGCATCTCTGGAAGTGTTTTCTTTAAATTATTTTCATCCTCCTTAAACAGGTATGATAAGCTACACGAGGATGTTTGTACCGTTTCTCTTGAGAAATTCTAAACATTTTCTCTGATAGTGTTAATGGATGCTTAGAGTATTTTTCATGTATGTACCCTTTTCAAAGATTCAGGATCCTCTTTCAAGGCTGCCTGCCTAAAATGAGTTGAGCATGGAAAGTCTCAGCCTAAAAGTTGTGTGTTTCTGAAACTTGCAAACACATTCAAACCATCTAGGAAAAACAAACAACTTACAGTGTTGTTAGCAATTGTGTGATAGAAAACAAAAAGGTGATTCTGGCATCTTTTTGTTAAGATTTCTGAAGTACATAATACTAGGTAGTAGCTACATTTTCATGTTTAGGAAGAAGATTGGTTTCAATTTCAGAAAGAACTTAAAATGCAAAATAGTGATGAAATAGTCCTTTACGTCTTGGGAGTGATATATTTCATCTGACCTCTAATGTATGGCATTAGAAATGCAGTTATGTATTTAGTGTGTAGCTCTTTGTTAATGTTAGTTTTGTATACAAAAATTGTAGTGTATCTAGAAATATGTAATAGGAAATTTAAAGATAGGAATCAACATTTATGATATTCACTGGCTTTTAAAATGTATTTGTTGAATTATAATGAAAGAAAATTATTTAATTCTTTTAAAGTAGCAGTAGCTTTTGTTGAAAGCCCTTTCCTGTTGAATTGAATCTGTTCACATTATTTTAGATTCCAAAATGTTATATTAAGGTTATATGAGTGCCTTGCAAAAATATGGTGTGTTTTAAATTCAAAACACGTGTGCTACAGTCTTTAAATTTGAGTCACCTTTCATAAAAACTATCTTCGAAAGCATCTAATTTGTGTTTTCATATTTTCTCTTTTTTCAGTTTTTGCTGCAAGCTTAAAATTCACTTACTTTTAATTTTGTTCTCAATATTTGTTGTAATGAACTGCAGTGGCTCAACATTTAATAAGCCTGATATTAACACTTAAAAAACCCAAGAAATCCTTCTGAGTTTCTGTTGATTTGGGAAACGTGTCTCAGTTCTGCATATGTGTTCCAAATACATGCCACAAAGGATTTGAGAATGCTAGCCCAGGTTTGATTTGGTTTGCTTTTCCAGTAAACATTCAGGAAACCAAATTGCTGGACTAAACTGGTATTTGAATATGTCCTTGAATGATGTGTTACTATTCATATTATATCTTCAGCACTAAGATGTTCTCTATCGTTTTGTTTTCTTCAAAAGGAGCATCTGTAAGAGATAAGAAACCAAATGAAATTTAGTAGGAACATCTGTGAGTATGTGTCCACTATACTGCTTTTGATCTAATGTGGGGGGAAAAAAAAAACCACCCAAAACATTAAAAGCAGCTTTAGTAGTATCACAGATAAAAAAATAAGAGTGAAACTCAAAAAGAGAGAATATAATCTTCTAGACATTTCCTCAGTGTGCAAGTGTGTGATTGGCATATCTACAATGAATTATTTGTTGTCTCTGGTGGCCGAGTCCCTCTTGAGAGGGAGAACAAGACGTAAGGACTTCTGCTACAAGAAAATTTCTGTTTCTTTTGTAGAACTGGAGCCTGTATCTAGCAGAGGACTTGTTTACATCCAGAGCTGCTGGCGGTCGTGTAAGAGGCACTCATAGGGGTGTTCTGTTAGCACAGGTGCAGCACAGGTGCAGCGCGTAAGGTCTGTGTGCAGAAAGCACTGCACATACTCAGCTTGGGAGATGTAAAATGCTGTTGGACTGCAGCTCTGTGTTTTGAACAAAGCAGCGCAGATGAGAAAAAGAGAAGGGTACCCTGTATGAATGAGTTTGTATAGGTTCTTTTTTTCAGGCAGATGAATTCCCAAGAATTCTAAACATTTCAAAAGCCATTTTCCTGTCCTTGCAACAGTTTATTTAGCAGAGTGATACAATCAAAATGCCATTTCAGCAAAGCATCTGTATACCTGAGCTTTTCGTGATTAAGGGAATATTCATAAAGGTTAAGTTTCGATTAGTCTTACTCTCCATTTAGTCAAAATAGGGGGCCTTCTATGTCGTGGTTCAGAGAAAGAATATAATTTTCCCTTTATAGGGACCCCTCCACTTCTGTTGGTTATAGACAGAGCGAAGGGGGATTAACTTTTCTTTAGACTAAAATTAGCCATTTTAAATACTCCCCTCCCCCCAATAGGAGAGAAGTTAGCATCTTGTATCTTGTCTCTATCAGTGATTTCCAACACCTGCTTTGTATTGTTAAGGAGAACAGTACGTTAAAGCAGTCATGGCGTGGGCTACTGCCTTACCTGAATCTGGTACGAAACTGTAAGAGCAGTCTTCCTTTGGACATTTTAGTTCGTGTCAATCGCTGCTTGTTTGCAGTAGGGGGAATTCATAGAGGTAAGCTAGGGTAAGTAGTTATTGCAGCTCTGTCTTCTACCTGTGTTTACTTAGCCTACTCTTCCTGGAACAGGCTTCCTAGAGCAGTGGTCAATGCCCCAAGCCTGTCAGTGTTCAGGAGGCATTTGGACAATGCCCTTAATACCATGCTTTAACTTTTGGTCAGCCCTGAATTGGTCAGGCAGTTGGATTGATGATCATTGTAGGTCCCTTCCAACTGGAATTTTCCACTGCTTTCCACTCCTTTTGTAATGCAATTACTAGTTATTTAAGCTGATGTTTCCATTTTTCCCAAAAGGGGTTGGATAACCTCACAGAGCATGTTCCAACTGGGAGACAATTTAGTGAGCTGCTATTTACTTGCTTCAGCTTACTCTGGCTACCTGACATGGTGATGGTCCTCGTCTCTTCCAGCAGTAAGTCACTGAAGCCACAAAGTAGGGGCATACACCGATGTCATTCAGTTGTTGCTTCTCAGCTGTTTGCTTCCAGCTTCCAACTAAGCAGCAGTGACTGATGAGTGTTCCCAGTCACTCAATTCCTGTAGAAGAAATTCTTCAGTTCTTGTGCATTTACTGTGCCTCAAGGCACTGTGTGTAATCACAGAACTAAAGCTCCTTCTGTCATGCTACTTCCCTTGCACTCATCTTGGGGTTTCAGTGAGGTCTTGGGACCATGCCAAATGGAATAGAACCTTGTTATGTACAAAAGTCTTTTTATGGGCAGAAAGGAAACAAACCTTCTCTGTAGGGCCAAGAATTTATTCTTAGTATAGTTGAAATCTTAACAGTATTATCAAATAATGATTAGGTCAGTTAATACAGGGAAAAAAAAAAAAAAGAAGGAAAACCTAGAAAAAAAGTATTATGGAAAAGACATCAATTATTATTAAAATTATTCCAGAAAACCACTCAATAATTATACAGTTAAAAATGTCATGTGTGCACTTCTAATATCTGACCCCTTTTCCAGTGTTATGCTCACTCTTCTACCCTGCCTCTGGATCCTAAGGTCAAAGGTCCTAGTCTTGCTCAAAGAAAAAGGGAATAGTTTGCAGCAGGTCATCAGTGTCCCAAATTCTTGCTGGAAAGAGCATGAAGGTGTTTCCTCTTTCTCCTCTCCTTTCCTTTTAATTCACCTGGGGCTACTTTTATGTTTTCTGATGTGCTTCAACACCTTGTTCTTTCTTCATTGATCTGCAATACCACATTACGTCTGAATTTTCTATAACACAGTGCCTTCTCCATGTGTTAGGTACTTGTTCTTTGTTCTCTTTCTCATCCCTAAACATGCTTCTTTCCAGCATTTCTTAATGTCTGCATTTCTTTAACAGACCATAGGTGAGCCATTTAAAACCTTCAACTGTCCAGTGTCCCCATCTCTTTTCACCCTGTGCCCGAACCCCTCCACACTGCATCTTGTGTGCCAACTTGCGAGGCCTTTGCCATCATACCAGGCCTATGTTATTTGATGCTGCATCATTACTTAAGTCAGAAATATCTCAGGCTGCACAGAATAACTCTTTATTACTACTGTATATGTATGTATGTGTGTGTGTGTGTGTATATATGTATATAAAAAAATGTTTATAACATATAAAGACAATCGGCCGTGAAACAAATTAGGAACCAGCCACCTGGCCATTAAAACAATTAGAGCGTTACAGTTGCTGCTAAACCAAGTAAAAACAAAGCTCCCAGCCTTTGAAGGCAAGCTCCTACCAAACCAGCCTGCCAAGCCTCAGTCCTGAGACCTTGCAAACTCAGTGCAATGACTCTGGCCTGTTACTAGCAATGGCTGTACTGTATTATCTGAGTGATAGGACTATACCCTGTGTATCTAAATTCAGGTGTGTCCTTGGGTTTCTAATGATTTGGTTGCTGGGGTTTTTTGTTTTGATTTTTTCCCCAGATTTTATAGTTCCAGTTCTGATCAGAATCGATTAGATATGCACGTGTTTAGGCAGAAAATCAGTGCCTTGGTTTTAAGGTAAACCTAATCTTGGGGTACAATAGTGTGGGATGCAGTTTCAGGTTTGATACTTAACTACCCAGTCCTTTTTTGATTAATGTTAGAAAATGTATTTTATAATAAACAGCTCTTAATTATGTTGTAAGACAGCTGTTTTCCTAGGTAGTCCTGATATAAAAGGTAGTGTTTTCAAAACAAATATTTTGTTGTTGTTGTTGCTGGCAGTTCACTTGCCTCCAATAGCAAACCTGTTATGTTTTGTAGGTCTGGTTCTGCATTCCTGCAACCTGAGTATAGTTTCATGACTTCAGTTATATGTCCAAGACTGGCAAAACCATTCAGACCTGTTACAGTCAGACAACTCTTCCAATTAATTGATTGTGTGTTTTTAATGATCTTGTTATTGAAGTGTTTGCTCAGCCAAAGATCAAGGAGTGCGTCAGTTTAATATCTCCATGGGGATGGAGCTATCTTTTTAATCTCCAACTGAAATCAACCCATTCTCTCTTACACTGCCCATAGTATGTTGTGAGATGGAGAGGACTGACACTATTTGGTGGATATCATTAATATCATAATATGATTAATGATAAATATCATTAATATGATAATACGGCAAATGCCACAATATTTAGTTTACTACTTTTTTTCTTAACATCAGCATTCCTAAGTTCAAGTGAATGCATGAGAAAGTTGTTTTTCATTCATTTTTGAAGTAAATTTGGGGTGTTTATATAATGGAGAAAAACTGGAGGAAAAAAGCGATTCACCATAAGAATTCAGGAGCGAAAAGCAAATAAAATAAAGCTAACTACATCATCATTATTATATTTGAATGCAGCTTATTTGTCAACTTTACGACTTTGTGAAAGGCCTTATTAATGATTCCTAAATAAGCAGACTTTGCAATGTTGCTAATGCATCTGTGATGCGTTATTGAATCAGCTGAAATAAACATGCTGTCATTAGCCTAATTATTTAGATATGATGAAACATAATGACTGTTTTAAGTGCAAATAAGCTGCAGTTAGCAAGCAACTAGGCAAATAAGTGAGGTAGGATAGCAAGGAAGTGACTCAAGGAGTGGGAAGTAAAATTGAAGAAATGCAAAGACTTATTAGAAGAAAAATACACGAGTTGCCATTTCTCACTTACAAGTACATTTGAGGGCAAACTGCTGGTCCCTGAGTAGATAATGGTGATATTGTTTATTGGATTTTATTTTTTTAACTCTCCTGCTTTGCCAGAACATCTGTCTGAAGTGAACCCTGAGCCTTCATTGCAGCCTTTGATATATCAGGTCTGCCAGTGGTTATTGCTGCATCTGTGACTTCTAAAATTATCTACAGATGGGCTGGCTGGAGTTAACAGGAGCCAACTCTCAGCAATTTGGCTGGTGTACTGTCTTTTAGTGGAGCAACCTGGGGCTAGAAAGAAGTGCCTGTAAGGTAAAATAACTGTTTCTGTTATGAGTTAGAAAAAAAAAAAAAAAAGAGAAGGAAACTAAATTAACTTCCTGAAAGATACTTGTCAACTGTACTTGAATAACAGCTATTTTGGATGTCAAGTTATCTGATTAACCCCTTGATTAAAATAATTTCCTTTTTATAACCAGAATACTTACATAAATATAGAAAAATATAATAATGTAGAAGATATATTTAAAACCTGTTTCTGATAGTCTAGTTAAGGATAGATGTTTTTGTAGCTAAATGTGTTTGTCAGGAGAAAATAAGGGCCACAGGCATCCTCTCATAGTCGTATGCAGGCAGCTATCTTCATGCATCATTTTTTTTCCCCCATTAGCTCTAAAAATAGGGAAGATGCAGTTGTTTTGTGCGTTGGTTGGGGTTTTTTTTCATGGTATCAATGTAAAACTAGTGAAAAGGGTTCTTTCTGGCAACAGGAAACCAGATATTGTATCACAGAAGAGAAAATTTTAGAATTAAATTTTCTTTTAATATCTGTGACTTCATAGTTTATTAATAAATTCACTTTTCTATTTTATTATGGATTATATGACTTTCAATATCTGCTAGATTTTATATAATTTTATCCTACTTCTATTTTAAGTAATTGCAAACTGGAAGATCCTCTGAATAATAGGCAAGGAGGAGTCCTTTGCACTGAGTGTTTAAAACCGCACCCCAAACTCAAACAAAAACAGATAAAGCTTCCACCATTTCTTGCTACCATTGTCATGTTTTGCCCTCCTAAGTTAAAAGCTTAAGTAAAACAAGAAAGAATCTAAACAGGCACTCTGAGCAACCTGGCAACCAGTCAAAAATGTTTTTAAATAAACTTGGGTTATGATAAATGTTTACCTTAGGCAGAATCTCTTCTGCAGTAGACTGAAATATTTCAGAGCATGTATGGACTATATGCTTATCCATTGTTAAGTGCTTATGTTTTGTGATTCTTCCAGCGTGTGTACACGTTGCTTTGATGTGTATATTCTTGGATCAGAAGCAAACTATGAAGGTACTGATTCATTATGGTAAACGTCTCCGTGAAGCAGTTTCCTACAGTTTGACTGAAGGTTTCTTCTTAATGGCATAACGCTTAGGTTAATTCTCAGTTCAAAATCCTCTCCTATGAGTGTTTACAGCCCATTAGAATTCATCATCTATTATATTTAGAGCACAAGACTTAAGTGGTATGAGTCCATTTACTTGCCCATGATTCTTGTTAAGTTATTCTCTTGGGGTTTTTCAATTGATTTTTCTACTCTTTGTGAAGTTAATTTAGAAAGTCCCTTTGATACTGTCCTATGAAAAGTGCTAAATATGTATCATGCAGGAAAGCACATACTCTCCACCTTTAGTTGCTAACAGCTAATCATTTTACAATTTTTGCGTGTTTTTAATGAGAGAAAATTATTGGTTGTTGAGCCAGGGGAGAAGTCTAGATGGGCTAAAAAGAAGAATGTGGTCCTAGTATTGAACTTAAGGAGGGCACTAGAGTAGAGAAGATGAAAAGCTGGGGTTACCAGATATGGTGGTGGCATGTAGATCGCAAACTGGAAAGTTAGCTAACTAAGGAAAACAAATACACAACAAATAGATCTGATTAGAATTTTTCAGTGCTTCTTTGCAAATAGACAAGATACTTTAAAATGAATTCTGCACAAGTAATACGTTGCTTTTCAACCAACAGTGATAGTGAGTTCCTGTCTCTGTACCATAAAAAATGGGCTTCCACTTAACTCGGTCATAGTTGCATTCTGGACAAAGAGGCTGTGGACTGTTAATCTTAACACCGAAGTCTATGGAGTTGATATTGATCCAGCTGCTAAATTGGGCCCTTGCTGCAGCAACTCAAAGACACTGCTGCAAAAACAACTCTGAGAAAAACGCATGAGATGTTATAAACTTTTTTGAGTTTTATGAAAAATTAGTCAAAAAGCATGAAAAACATAGGTTATTTAATATTACAATTTATTGTTTAAATATACTATACTTTGTAACTGTAGGTACTAACCTGAGGGTTAAGGAGTGTGGACTGTATTTTTTACTTTTATTCCTGCCTGTCTGTTTCCTTGGGCATTTCTTTGCTTTTTCTGTGCTTTTGTTTTCTGTCAGTAAAAATAAGGTAATAGTTAAGCTAAGTAATGCTTAGCTTCCTTTTGTAAGGTGCATTGATTTATAGACACAAGAAATTACTTTTTTTTAATAAAAACTATGTTATGTAATGGTCCTACATTTGAACTGATACTTCTATGTTTTTATTTTTAATATTGATATTTAAATAAAATAATATTGTATACCTTTCATAGTAAAATTTTTTTAGTTAAATTAATTCAACCTTTCATAATGCAAATAGGATTCTAATATTTTGTATTTGATGAATTCAGTAGGTTGAAAATGCTACATCAGTACTTTCACTTCTAATACATGCAATATTATCAAAAGCCATACACCAAAATTCTTATTCTGTCTATACTATCAGTGAGGTCATTAATCATCATGTTAACAGCATTGGCCTTATTGTGCTGCTCCTTTGTATTTTATTTACCATTTCTATAGGCTTGAATCATTTGCCTTCTATTTTTATTTAGGTTATCTAGTTCTTTCAGTCATTCTTGTACTTTATCCCTTATAATTATCTTAATGTATTTTATCTGAAAGGTTTTCTTTTACAAAGCTTTAAAGTTTTTACAGAAACTTAAGAATAATCTGGTAAATCTGACCCCCACGTTATTCCTTTGTGTTTTTTGATTGTTTGTTTTTTAATATATTCTTCCTGATAAAGACAGCAGATTGAAACAAATACTGTAAATAGAAAATCATTCAGGACTTCCTCATTTGAACTGTTCCATATGGTAAGTTTGTGAATCCATTTTCTTTTCAAATTTTTGCTTAGGTTAACGTGCAGTTAGTCTGCTGTGTAATTTGATAAATCATCTCAGTATTAACCTGATGGAAAAGCAGTGAAACTACAAAAAAGTCAACATATTTTCAGATCTTTAGTAATAGTCTCTTCAAAAAAATGTGTGGTTTGCAAACCAGAATTCCCTTGGGACGATGTGTGGCTCTGGTGCTGACATTATCATTTTCCTTGCATCAAAACCAAAAAACCCTTAGGTCCAGGCAATTTTGATCCTCTTCTTTGTAGTCTTAATTTCTTGATTGCCCCAAATAAACTCTCCCTTAAAGTCTATAAAATCTTTTCAGCAGTTGTATCATTTCTGATAAGTCCGCTTCTGGTTCAGCACCCTGCAGCATTTACCAAGCGTTGTCCTCTCTGTATTGCTTTCTGCATAAGCCTGGAGTGAACCACTGGCTCAGGAGAGATTAACTGAGTTTCTGTTGTAGTGGATGTGTGTGAAGAATTAAAATGCTAATAATTCCAGAACTTTCTCAAGTCTAGGGTTAACAATTCTGTAATGTTAGGCATACCGAGATAGATGTGGTCATTTGTACTTAATTTCTCATTTTAATGGCTTTTATGTTGCTTATGCTTTTGCGTAAAAGGTAAATAAAACAATGATTCGGTTTATATAGTTGCGTGTGTCTGGATACCAGTTGCACAGAGCAGTTTTTCTGGAAAAGTTTAATCTCTATTCTCATAAATATGACAGAATCGTAATTTTCAAAATACACCGAAGAGGAAACGTGGCACAGAGTTCTTATGAAACCTTTTTGAAGTTAATTAATGTTTCGTAGAGTTTATTTGCAATACATATAATAAAATTTTGCATATTTCAGAAGTATGCTATTTGATCATGCAGCATTTATTGAACGAATAGTTTTTATAAAATGCATAAACAAATACATCAAACCAATTGTAGAAGTACTCCAGGGTAAAGTACATCAAGCGTCTGAGAACTGTGCTCTAAAATACTACTACAGATTTTCAGCGCATGTGATGCCAAATACACAATGAACCTTTAAAAACAATTTTCACCTTTCAAGTCATTCCCCTATCCTATAGTACAAAAAAAAAAAAAAAATTGTAGTCCTAAGGATGGGAGCTGGTAGGGCATAAATAGGCACCATATCAAGACTTCAGTTAGTCTTCAGTAAATACTGCATTCTGGGATTATTACTGCAGATCTACAGCATAAAGATTCGGTCTTCTGGGAGTCACAGGCCACTTCGCTTGGATGGGGGGGTGGGATGTCATGAAACACATTCTAAAAGTGACTGAAATGCAAACAAAATGCTTTAAAGATTATATTTTTAAAGAAATCCGGAAAGCTGAGTAATTGGTTCCTCTTGATTCCCAGTAAGAACAGTGCTGAATTCCCTCAGATCCAGTAAAATCTCAGTGTCAGAGAGAGCATCGAGTAGGAGTGCTAGCTTGTGTGGGTTAGTGGGAGGACTGAAGCTCACCTATCAGCCATGAAGAGAACAGTTAAAACTTCCTCAACTGCTAGAAGATTGTATCCATATTCAGACTTCAAGAGTGAGCTCCAGTTACTCAGAAGTAAAGTATTTATACTTTCTTTCTTTAATTTTCTTTTCTAAATTCACATTCTCTGATGTTTCCCATTACTAAGTGAGAGGCATTCTTAAGCAGAAAGAGCATTCATCCAGACACAAAACCCAATAATTTTACCTGTGCTTTTCATTACTTCCTTTGACATTATTTTCTTGATTGTACATGGTCCTGGTTTGTCGGGTTCTGTCGAGGAGGTTGTTCATGCAGGGGGGCTGCAAAGGGAGCCTGCGACAAACTCATCTACAAGGGCAGTAAACTAAGCTCATAACAACTGAAATATTACTTGAGACAGTAATTTTCTTTTTTTTTTTTTTCAGACTGTTCCATTTTTTTTTTTTTTATTTCAGATTTTTCTTTGTTTAGTTAATGGCATGTAATCATTACAGCAGCCTGTGGAAACAAGTATTGTAACATATGCACGTTATTCACAAATCATCATTACTGTGTGTAAAAAAGAAAAAGATCTCCCAATGACTTCTGCCACCTCACAGTCTGTTCAAACCATTGGCATATTGATGTTAGGACAAGAGACTGGTAGAACAGAAAGCAACCTTAGAAAAATTCATAATGTGAGCTTAGGTGCAAACTTGGATTAATTCACCAACCTCAGCTGATTAGCTGCGGCTGTTAAAAGTTTTAGGGGTCTGTTTTGTGTCTGGGTTTTTTGTGTGGTGTTTTTGTCGTTGCCTCCCAAGTTTTGCCAGATGTCACTAGTTCATTTCACATCATGGCCAATCTCCCTTATTCAGCCAGCTTGTATGTCAGTGTATATATTTATGCTGCTGTGGGCATGAAGCAAGCAAAAACTAAAGGAAAAATGCATTAGTCGTCCCTTGTCATTTGGAAGATGTTTAGGATTTCCATTGCATAGAAGAGGAATAGCAGAATTAGCAACGATATGTCAGCAGTCAGTTTTCTTCTTGTTACGTAGAATTCTGTAGTATGACATTTCGAAGTATCTGTCTTTCATTCTGTGATGATACAGGGACAGAGAAAAACTATTTTAATGTATAGCTTCCAAACCTGTGCTTTGTTTGTTTTTATTAACTTTTGAAGGCCTCTGATTCAGCAGCAGTACATGGTTTTGCATGTGCACGCATGCAAATGGTAGAGGAGAGGGCCCACCACAGAACTGTACGTCTTCCAGTTTCACTGTGATAGACTTCCACCTCTGACTGTGCAATGGTTCAGCAGTTATTTGCCTGTGTTTTTAAGGAGGAATACGGTTTAGATGTGAACTCTTGATGATGATATTAGAAACATCATTTAAAGAAATGGAATGGTATTTTCTGTAATATTAATAAGCAAATGCAGCTGAGGATGGTGGAGTTTAGGAGGGACCACAAATGTAGTGAAAATCAGTGACGTTAGTGAAAAAGTAGGAGAAAAACTGTATATTAGAATGTAAAAGGTAGACCCTCAGTTGAACGTGGAGCCAGCAATGTGCCTTTGTGGCAAAGCAGCTTAATGGTATCCTAGGCTACACGAGGAGGAGTGTTGGCAGCAGGTCAAGGGAGGTGATCCTTCCCTCTGCTGAGCACCAGCGAGGCCCCACCGAGAGTTCTGTGTCCAGTTCTGGCCTCTCCAGTACAAGAGAGATACGGAGCTTCTGGAGAGAGCCCAACAAAGGGCCACAAAGTTGCATAAGGGACGGAGCATCTCTTCTGTGAGAAAAGGCTGAGAGAGCTGGGACTGCTTAGCCTGGAGAAGTGAAGGCTCAGGGGGAATCTCATCAATGTACACGAATACCTGAAGGCATGGTGCAAACAGGATGGAGCCAGGCTCTTTTCAGCAGTGTCCAGCAACAGAACAAGAGACAGTGGGCGCAAACTGAAATGCAGGAGGTTTGCTCTGAACATGAGGAAACATTTTTTCATTGTGAGGGTGACAGAGCACTGACAGCTGGTTGCCCAGCGAAGTTCTGGGGTCTCCCACCTTGGAGCTATTCAAAAGCTGGCTGGACATGGTCCTGGGCAACCAGCTGTAGGTGGCGCTGCTTGAGCAGGTAGGTTGGATGAGATGACCTCCAGTGGTCCCTTTCATCCTCAGCCAGTCTGTGATTCTGTGATTTACCAGTGCAAAAGTGACAGTGTTACAGGTTAATGTGCAGTATTCATGTAACCCACTTTTTAAGGTGTGATGCCTCTTCTTGCATAATCATTGAATACTTGAGTAGATACACAAGAAGAGAAAAGGAAAGGAAAGAATATTATTTTACAGAGGGTAGTGAATGACTTAATTAAATTAGCTAATAGTCATAACCCTTCATTTATATCAGCAACTGTCCTTCCCAGTGCTCATAACATTCCAAACTCTTAAATGTTGTAAAGGGTAGGTAACAACTGTGCTGCAAAAGTTACAAAATTTAATCTTTTCCTTGTGTGAAGGATGAACTTCCAATTTAAATGAGAAGAAAATACCCTAAAACAGACAACAAATGCAGTGCAAACTTCCTAACAGTAAGCATAACTCAGCACCAGGGAGAGATCTCCACTGTTGGAGATCTTTAAAAAAAAAAAAAAAAAAAAAAAAAAAGCCTAGCTTTATCAAGAACAGCAGAAATAAAATTTGAACCTGTCTTGGAGCAATAGAATGGAGTAGTGAAATCTCAAGGTGCCATCTGCCCTTATTTAAACACTTCTTTAAAGACCAGGTTTGGGGTTCTGTTAGAAATTTACATTGTCAGCTGAATGCATTGAAAGGATAACAGCATTCCCATGCAGAACTGAGTGGGATCTGAACTATTTTAAAGCAAAATACCTTTAAAAAAAAACCCAAACCCCACAACCCAAATAAAAGTTTGAGCAAAATACCTTTATCTAAAAAAAAACCCCAAACCCCACAACCCAAATAAAAGTTTGAGCACTGTAGTTTAGCATAGCCAAACTCATTAGTTCTTTGCTTTTCCTTCTACCTACACTCCTTGCAAGGAATGCTTACCTGAAAAAGAATTTTCACTCTGCTGCTTTCCTTGCTGTGCTAATCACCTGTATCTGAAAATACATCTTCAGAATTGTTTTATTGTGACAGGTCAGCAGATAAAAGCTGGATACCAGGGGGTAAATGGCACTGACTAATAGGCTTTCTTTCTGTAACCTAAGCAACATTCCAGAAAAAAACTTGGTTCATCATTGGTGTTAAGTTTGAAAATATCGCTGGAAAATGAAGTCCTATACTTTGTTGCTGGAGGTGAGATTTTTTCCTTACATTCTGATTTTCCTGTCTCTCAGTTAATTTATGTGATAATTACCACCACAGTTGACTGACCAAAATCTTTAATGATAAAACTATAGGAACCTAGGCACCATGGTGAGATTGAGCTATTAGTGACTTTATGTGCGAGAGACACAGAGAGTGCTTTGCCTTCCAATTTTTTTTTTTTTCTTTGTCACATAGCGCAGAGATACGCAATGGAAATGCAACTATCACAAAATGCTTTCTGCTCCTTGACTCTAGGTAGTGGCTGTTTTTTGTACCAAAGTGTGTAGCATTTCTATACTGCCGATTTCAGCAGTTTCTCATCTCCGCTCTTGCAGTATCACATACTCTAAATGGGAGGTCAAAGCCTTGCAAATAGATGCTGTTCTGGTATAAGAACGTATCAGAACTTCATGGGCAGTCTGAGGTCTGAAATACACTGAGGTATGGTGATATGCACAAAAGACATAGTTGGCTGTATTTCTATATTTTTCGTGCTTGATGGCTTATGATCTAACAGTGCTGTGCTATATATGATCTGTAAAAGGTGATTTCCCAGGTTGAACTTAAAAATTACTGAATTATTGATGCATTTTAAGCATGCATTAATGGCTTGGATGTGAATGTCTATATTTAACATAACCACTAATAATCTGGGCCTGCTTAGGAAAGAGTATGGTCAATTATTTTTCCCACTATCTCATGTTTGTTTCAGTACAAACATGATTTATAATAATCTGCTTTATTGAAATACATATTCTTTCTTGGCAAATTTAGTATGGTAGAACAGAATGTGTATATTAATTTCCATGACTTAGGGATGACTTGAATCAAATTGTTGTTCTTGCTAATAGTTGAATGCCTGCACATCCAAAAAAAAAAGAAGTATCTTTGACAGCACTGAGCCGTTAGTTGATTTGGAACAGTAATATCACAGCTTCAACAAAAACATTCTTCACTGTGCAGTCCGCACATCTAAAGCGTCCAGAATTTCCTAGTGTCTTTTACGGGAGCTTAAATAACACTCTTGGTGGTAAAATCCCGGAATGCATATGAATATGACAATAATATCCTTTTCACTGTTGGCTGGATCGGGCAGCTTATCTGACTGAAAATGAATCCAGTTTTGTAAAGTTAGATTTTGTTTGCATCAGCTTCCCCTAATGCAGCTGACTGTGCAACTGTGGGACCACTAACACCAAAATACAGGAATACAAAACCAGCGCTGAGGAGAGCACTGGAAAGGGCAGCCCTGCTGACTGGGTAGCTCTGTCTCTATCCAAGACACAGCGTTTGAATCTCAGCGTAGCATTAGGAAAGTCAGAAAAGAGCTGGTGCATCCTCTTTCCCCATTCCTAAAGCATTTTCTGTTTAAAAAAAAAAATGCTGCCTCCAACAAAGGTGACCTTGAACTCATGATTTTACAAAGCTAGTCAGGGACTTGGAAATTGATGGTCAAAGCTGATATCAACTTAAGTTTACTTTTAAAAAAACCAGTATATTCACAGCAGTTAGTCCATGATAGCCAAGGTTTCAAAAGCAGAGTGCCAGAAAGAATCACATGCACAGACCAATGACAGGAAAGGCTTTCTTTAAGAGTCTTCATGAGAATAGTCATTTATCTGGCATCGTTTTTTGTTATAGATGCCAGAAGCCTTTCTGTGACAACAAGGCATGAAATTTACCTCCAGCCTGGCATCCTGTCTGTGTTTACTCAGTTTGGTAGGGAGGCAGCCAGTTAAATAATACAAAGTGATTTTCAACAAATTTAATGTGCCTTATCTAGTTTATATCTTCTAGGAGCACTGTGATACTCTTAACTCTGCTTTTTTTGGGTGACTTTTTTTTTCCTGTGTAAAGAAAAAAAAAAAAAATAGCACCTTACTCTTGGTGTAACAAATCTCTGTCAGCGAGGGTGGGATGTTGGCTTGTGCTACCAGACTCCAGTGTGTAAGGCTGAGGGAATAGCAAGCTATTGTAATATACCCTGGAGAACTACTTCTCTCTGAACATAGGTTGCGCGTAATAAAAGTTGGTGTGTTTTATTTTGGGGAAAGAAAAAGAAAAAAAACTTCTTCAATTTCTTTCATTCATGGAGCCACCAGCAATGGCTGTAAGCGTGCTCAGTCTGTTCTTTGGGAATGCTCCAAATGGTGTTGACATTTCCTAGCTAATTGCTGGGTTTGAAAAACGAAAAAAAAACCCCAAGAACAAAAAAAAAACAACTCCACCACACCCTAACAAGCTACTCCACTGCAACTACCAACGTGTCTGTCCTTTTGGTAAACCCCCTACTACATTTCTCAACCATAAAATAAACTGTACAGTTGCAGCATTTTTATTAAACTTGAAAATGTGATACCTACCTCCCATTGTCCTCCTTCTACCACCAAAGAAACAGGTGAAGTATAATTTGAAAGAAGAGATGTACATTTGGTACCTTAGGAAAATGTTGTAGTAAGGAGCTGTTTCTGATACATTCTTCATGTTCTTACTGGGGCTGGCTACTTTTAATACTTCTGAAAAAGCATCAAAGCCTGAAGGATGAAACAGAGGGAGAGGGAGAGAATAAGCTCAATATTGTTAGAGCTGACTTTTTCTTGAGGCTGTTTTCACACTTCCTCAGGCAATAAGATTAAAAAAAAAAAGAGCCGTCTCTAACATGAAGCCCAATTCTTCAGTCTGATAAGATAAATCTAGACAGGCCAAGAAATCTTTATTTCTCTGCAAAGTTATTGGTTCGCATATCGTGCTTATAGGTTAAAGTTGAAATTGTTCTTTGCTTTCAGAGCAAGAATTATTACAATTCTGATTGTTAAGCATGGGTTAATTTACTTAGTTCTTTTTCCGTCTCAGTGAGTGGTGTTTGTTTGTTGTGGGTTTTTTTTCAGTCTTATGCTAAAATGTCCTGTAATTCTGCTCTGAAGTTTTTTTTTTTCCCCAGGAGAGTACTCTATGTTAGTATGAAAACATATACTACAGGTACTTTTCAGCTATGTAGGCACTAATCTAGTCTTCTCATTTTAATTTGCAAGGTAATGTATTTCCTTTCTCAGTATTGGATTTAGACTTATTTTTGAAGAGAGTATAAAGGAAAAAGGATGTAGGAGACAGGACTTTGCTAAGTTGAAGCTGAAAGAATATGAAGGATTTTTCCTCCTCTTTGTCTTCGTAGACAGACATAAATAATCCTCAAGCAGGCGGGATGTCAGCAAAAAGTGCAGAAATACGTATGTAATGACCTTTGCTACTAAAATTAACATGTGCCTCCTGCACCTGTTCGGAAATGGTTTAGCATTCTTATGCCTGACTTCAGAAAACTGGGTAATTAAACAGTACTTTCATTGAAGGTCAGCTCTGAATTAGTAGTTCATTAAATTTTGTCATGCTGAATGTTACTCCTGGTCACCAGAAATACTTAATTCCAACATAAAGCAGAGGAGTCAAGTCTAGGTCTTGTGCTGTCATTGCTGGAGAAATTTGTATCCAGAGTTGTTAGGTCACAGAGCAGGAAGAGCCCTTGTGCGCAGCACAGAAAATACTTGTTTGCACAGGGATTGGTTAGAGGTCGTATGCTCAGAAACGTCATAGGAATGTGCTGCCTGCTCTTATTTCAAAATATGCATGTAATAGCATAATTGTCCTCTTCAAGCCCTGGAAAATTAGTTTGTGTTGAAAAAGATTTCTCATGTACTGTCATATCATTTGCACCAGCTACAAAGAGGACCTATGTCTTTTTATTATAATTTTATGTGGTGGTAAAAGTTTGAGACAGAACAAATTATGACTTAGACACCCCCAAATTTAAAGTACTTGCTGGAACAAACCCAATTATGAAATGTGTAATTAAAAATGACTGTAAACACTGCAGTGTGTTCTGAGATGTGGACCACTTTGCATCAGATGTTCTTCCAAGTGAGAGGCGGCAGTGTATTTCTGTAAAGTATGACCTGCGTGTTCCGTCTTAAGATTCCAGTCCTGCTCTTCAGCTTTATTCTGCCGTAAGGTATGGTAACTAGAACTTACTGTTTCTCCTTGATCCAGTAGCATTTGCAGATACAACGAAACTTTAAGTGCAGACACAAAGCACAATCTTTTTCCTATCCAAATTAAGTACGTAGGATCTCTGCGCTTTAGGTTTTTCGGTACCTGAGTAGGGCTTCCACTTTTGAATCAGGCCTTATTATTTCAAATGAGCTGGCAGTATGGATTTAGGATGTTACCTGTACTAATACACCATCAGTTTGATCTGAAACTGTAGCAGCTGCAAGGATGTCTGCTTATGGCTCTGACTCCACAGCATCAGTTCAAAAGCGTGTGCAGTCTTTCTGTCCCCCCAGGGCTCCTGCTGGCTCGGCAGTCGCACTTGCGGAGAGGCAGGCATTAGCCGCTGGGGCATCGTCACCGCCATTGTGCATGCCTGCCTTAAAACCGGTCAAAACAGCTGGGAGACCTCTTCAATAGTTATCATACTGTATGTATAATGGAACTCTCATATTGGTAATTGCTAGGAGATTAAACCTTTTCAAAGACACATTTAGTGAATACTAATGCCCTGCTCTCAAAAGGAGAGGACATTAGGAGAACTGGGGAGGGTAAAAAGAAGAAAGAAAATCTTTCTGTGTTCAGGGACTGTGATACTGTATCACTGTGATACAAACTTGTTATTTGTTGAAGGCACCCAGCCCGGGATTTTTACAGCCCAGATCAGTCTATGGATTCTTCCATGGAAAAAAATTGTTATTACGTGACAGTTCTCGTGAAACAATTCAGTTCTGCACCTTGACCCATTCTCGAGGGGCCTTGATTCATATTATTAGTTGAACGCTTTTTCCTGTTGTACTTATAGAAGGAGGCACCTGCATGGAAGAACACCTCTTAACTAACGAGTTACTGAAGTTGTTATATTCCTAACATTGTTTCTTAAAGCTAATCTTAACCTTTCCGGTTCTACATATATTTTCCTGCTGCCTGGTTCGGTGTGTATGTGCTCTTCAGTCGAGTATGCAGCATCAATGAACAGTAGCACCCGCCGGGCTGAGGGGCTCGGCCATGCCCTGCGCCGGAACCGGCCGGAACCGGCTGGAACCGGCTGTGTCCGGCACGGGGCAGCCCCGGCCTCTCCTCACAGAGGAACCTGCAGCCCCGCCGCCAGCGCCCGGCCGTGTAAGCCCAATATACCTTTTAACACGAAGGACAGAAATGTGGCATGATCTAGGCTCCGATCTCTCTGTTCCTCGGGCTGGGGAGCTCTCTCCCACCGCTCCACTTTCTGCTTTTCTGTTTACTATCACTTACTGTGTCAGCAACAGGCAAGACAAAAGAGCTGGTGGGAATACAAGAGTACAAGACGTTCAGGAGAGGTTCGTGTGCCGCCTGAGGAAGTGCTTCAGCAAGTAGAAATCTCCCTGGTCTAGCCTATGGGACAAGTTCAGATTATGCTTCCTTCAAATGCCCTGCCACAAAAAAATTCTGTAAAAAGGAGAGAACAAGCAAGATGCAAATTTTGTATGAAATTTGATTCCTTTTCAAAAAAGAAAATTTGGGAAAGGGGTCATGTTTTTAACAGACCATTTTACAGTAAGGTCAGCATGAACAGAGGGAGAATGTTTTTCTCCCAGAGCACTCCTGACTCAGGAGGGCTTCCAAGGCTATGGGTATATGTTTACGTGAGTAAACTCTGTCATAGCCGTTATAATTACTTGGATAGCCTAGTAATACTATATATTTTTCAGGGCCAGACTATGATTTTCCAGTCAAAACTGCAGTGGAATAGAGAATGTCAATGCACACATCAGTGTTCTGGCTGCCGCTGCCTGCGCTGGATGGGAATATTCAGCAGCACAAGGTGGCAGCTACTGTGCAGTTTGCTCTGTTCTTCTGACCATCACACGCCGTAGACGGTAAGCTGTTGCAGATGGCATTGTGGCATCTCACTATGGGCACTACCATAACTGTAATTTGTTATTCTGTACACAAAGAATATAAGGTACAGATTAAGTGATAGATTTTTTCCAGTGCCTTATGCTACAGTGTAAATGTTGGCATAGTCCAAACCCCATGTGTTATTAAATACTTTCTGTATAACAAAAGAAAATATGTAGACTAGACAAGAGAATAAGTAAAGGATCACAAACAATTGAACGGTGAGATCGATAGATGGACCATACAAATTAATAGCTTCTTTCTGTCTGGTTTCTTGAATAAGGATAGTTAAATTTTATTAATGTATTTTCAGACAAAGATATATCCACACACAAAATCAATTGCTTTTGGAAACGGCATTAAAACAAAGTAGAAAAGTGTATTTTAGCTGGTCAAGAGAATGGAAACTTGTGAAAATCTTTGCAACGCTCACTGAAGAGAGATGAAATTTTCTGGGGACTTTACTTGTAAGTTAATGTCCATTAGAAACTCCTAAGCTCTAAATGACTTCTAAATTAACTGTATCCCATGAGGGTAAAATAAAAATCCAAGTTTTCATTTATATATATTAAAATTACAACTGAGATCCATGGTTTTATTGAAGTGCCTCAATCCCATTAAAGTCGAGAGAAATTAGATAGTTAGATATCTTTTTGTGGAAAAATCTTACAAAATGAGGTTTATAATAGACAATTTAATGAAAGCATTGCTGTGTGTGCAACAACTGACAAAAAAGCAGGCAAACCACTGGAAAAATGGAACAAAACAGGATAGGAAGCAGTTCTGAAGATCTAATATGTTATGAAATCAATTTAGGAGGTATTCGTATTCTGCCATAGAATGCTAACAAAATGCCATTCAGTTAAATTGGATGAAAGCAGATGTAAAACTGAGGAAAGATACAGTTTGGGATATAGCATGAAATTATTCTACAGTACTCAGCACAACAAGAGGTCATTGCTGTTGCATTTTCCAAGCTGCCTCAGTGCTTGTCAGCAGTATAGGAAAAACTGAGTGAACAGAAAGCATATCATATAGGGTAGAAGTGTAGAGGATATGGGCTGTTTGTGTAGCCTCATCAATTGTTCTGTCTCTTGCTGCTTGGGGCTAATTCTGCTCTGGTGTGGTATCCTGTACATCTGCCTGGTGAGTCCGGGATATAGACTGGGATTTGACCTAACCTGTGATTTTATATCTGCCACTCACATCCCATTGCTACTGGTTGGTGACTTTGCTTTAAGAAAAAGGATAGCAGGCAGCAGGTCCATGAGTGTCTGGTAACAGTCTGTTACCTTAAAAAAATTGCCTACTTTGCCTATGGCTGAAGCTAGCCCTGAGTATTATATTGTAAAAATATAATTTAAATATTTCGCAGTATGCTAGAAAATGGCCCTGTTATATGTGTATATAAAAGCAGAGGTAAATGTTTTAGAAATGTATATAAAAACTGAAATATGCTTAATGAAAATTAGGAATATCCTGTTTCTGACAGTAAGTCAGCTGACAGACAGTTGGAAGAAATGTTGCTATAGAGAATTTAACTGTTCACCTTTAGGTTTTCTGTAGGTTGCCTAAAAGCTACGGCTGTAAATGAACCACTGTTACAATTTCATGAGTAGTAGTGATGTTCCTGATGTCTTGTACACTATTTCTACTTAAAACTACTGGGAACTGGCTGGTAAACATCTCTGTACTATGGAGAGATAACTGGAAAATTATGGCACAAGTAACAATTGTCAGGAATTGCAGAATGAGTCAACGTATGAAAGTCCATTTGCTTATGTGATGTTCTTTATATTTCTGACTGACTTCTAAATGCTCTGAGAAGCATTTCTTGAAGAATTTTAGGGATTACCTGGGTGGAAGAAAATTCGCTATGAATTTTTCAGGAAATCCAGGTGTGATTAATCTCTGTTTATACTTGAACTTTGTGTTCCCACACAATAATCCCACATTTCCGTTGTGTTAAATTATTCTGTAGGAAAGAACCTCTGGAGAAGACAGCAAAAATACGCCTAAAATGGTCATTTAGTTATAATGTTTTTGTGCTATGCTTACACTCATGTTTCCACGAGTTGAGTTGATTCTCAAAGTAACAATTTTATAGATGTTTAAACTGGCAGAGAGTTTAAATACTTGATTAATGAGTTAGCAGCAAAAAAGGTCTTGTGACTTTCAAGTCTTAAATTTTATGTTGTTCCAGAGTCTTGCTAGAGAGTCTGAAAGCAAGTCCATTTACACCTGGTCATTCTCTCGTTGTGGAAAGAAACAGCATGTTTATGAAGGCATTAACTTGTAGCAGATCTAAAACTGACTACAGTTAAATGTAACCCCTTTAATATAACGATAATGTAGTTCACGTTGTATTATCATTATAACTGGAATGCCTATCCATCAAGAAAGACCAAAAAAAAAAAAAAAAAAAGCAACACCATTGAGTTATATGGTTTATATATGGAGAAGATGTGTTGCTGATCCCAGCTGGACTGTAAAGGGCACCAGCATTCCATATTGATAGTGAGGAGCTATGGACCTGACCCAGCGTAACATGTTGGCAAGACTTAGGTGCCTTTTGAAAGTATAGAATCAGATTTTATGCCAAGGTTTAAAGTTAAATCCAGACGATATGTAGGAAATAAAAGGTCTGTAGTGAGAAGACAGAAAGGTACAGGAGGGGGGTCAGACAAAGAATTTCTTTAACATTATAAATGCTTTATAGATTAAAAAGGGGCAAAATAAAATATGGCTAAGTCCAAGGAGGTAGTTGATGATAAGCATTTATATGGGAGAATTACTTGTGAATTTTTAAGTTATACATTGAAAATTCATCTCTCTCAAAAATGGGTGTGCTGTCTGGGGAGAAATATAATGGCTGAAGCTTAGCCTGTGGTGACTGATGCAAACAAAAATGAGTCAACAACTTGAGAGCAAAAGTAGTATAATATGACTTGGGCTGCAAGCTGGTGAAAACTGTGGGCTTGGGCTATGGATAAAGAAATACTTTATTTATAACAAAGGAGCCCATTCCCAATGGAAAGATGAAAAGAGAATTGGTTTCTACAGCTCAGTCTGAGACGAGTCCAGGGATGCAGGATACTATGGTTCAAATCTTGACTTTGAATTCAACCCAAGAACAGTAATAAAAACAAAATTGTTCAAATCATTTGAGAAGAAAAATCCCTTCTGTGCTCACACTCCCTATTTAAATGTTCCTTAAAACAGCATTTCGCTCTTCTACCTGTGCTGCTGAGTTTTTAATACATCTATTTAAATGCAAATTTTGACTTTTGGTCTGTAATCATAAAAATGTTTGACACTAAAATTTTTATCAGAAATATAATTTTGTATAGAAGCAGTAATGGAGTGGCGAGCCACAAATACCAGAATGATGCATTGCTCACCCAATTTCGCAGTGTGGGGAAGCGTCCTCTCTCGTATCATCTGATGACCATGATTGTTTCCTGAATGCTCCAACTTATTTGAAAACACGTGATGCTAATGTTCTTTTAAACTATACTTTGAGTACTTGCTTGCACACCAAATCCTCCCTAAGGACCTTTATTCCTTTCTGTCCTCTGAATTACTGGGATGACAATCCTGATGAAGCGTCTAACTATCTTCAGGAAAAGAAGGCTTTCTTCCAGCCTAACATTTTTCTCTTCTTCACAAGTAGGCTTAATACAAGACACTTGACTGGGTATCAGGACGTTTTGCCAGTGCGATGTTCAATCAACCGCAGATTACTCTTTAGTTGCTGCTGAGTATGTAATTTGTACTTCATTTTTTCCCACTCACTTGCAGACACTGCTGGCCCTCATTAGTACCACTGTCTGGGGTTACCGTGGCCATCAGCCATGATGTGTCTGCCAGGACCACAGCTGTTGAGCAGGGCTACAGCTGCTCATAGTGACTGAGCTCCAGCTGCAGCAGACAAGGTCACATTTGCCAGAATTTTTTTCCTGTCTGTCTTGATATGATTGATGTGGCAGTGTTTAGTGATGAACAGATAGTCACAACAGCATCAGACCACTAGTACCTTTGGCTCATGGTTTGGTACAGCTCAGTGGTGGCTCTGCAACCACATCTACTGCGATGATCATACTGGTCACAGGTTCCACTTTATGAAGCGTTACGAAGCATTCTTTTCCCATGTGAGTGGTAGGAAGAAGTTTTCCGGTTTGTATTGGCTGATCAGTCCCACGGGGTGTAGCAGAATGTGGTGCTGGGTGTGAAAGGAGTGTTAATCCCAATCTTGACTTTTGAGGGATCAGGGGTTTAGAACGTCTAAACATACATCCATTAAAGAAACACTATATACATACAGTGAGCAAACTCTACACCTCATTGTAATAGCAGGCTTATATATACTTAATTCTAGTATTAAGTGACTGTAGGTGGCTGCTTTCTTTTTTGCTTATTGTTTAAATTAATTTTCATATTATCATGGTGAGGATAAATATGAAATGCCAGATATTTTATTGTACTAGCAGTTAAAGAACAGAACACGCCTTAGGTTCTGCACATTCTGCATTTTATGTTCCCTAGATGCCCTTGTCATTAATTATGTACTTTGGATTCCAAATGATAGAGGATCTGAAGGACACTGTGCTACATTTTCATTTTCATCATCTCTCTCTATTTCCTGAATTTGGATGGGTTACAAAGTATTATAGAAGACTTGAGCAGTATTGAAGCCATTTAAAAAATAGCAGTAACACGTCAAGTGTATCAAATAGTCAGATTCCTAGCTGTTTGTCAAAGAACAAGTAATTTGTAAAGGAGAAAAATCTTAGCATTTGAACCAAAAGCTATTTGACTGCATTGAGACTCCGGAGAAATTATTTCTTACACACTATTCAGTAAGTTCATTGCTGTTTTACCTGCTCGCTGAAATGATGATGGGGACTGTTTCATTGCAGTTCATCTCTCTTGATTCGTTTTGCTTTGCTCTGGTAAGATTTGTTTATTCACTGATGCTAAGGTTGAAGTGTGCTGGATCATTAATCGAACTGTTCAAGGTTAACCAACTTTTTATGCTGAAATGGCTTTTTATGGAACACATTTTAAGGTTTTGAAAATGCTGGGCATTACCTTACTTCAAAAAATAAGATTTGAGTCCAGTCGTCATCACACTTTAGGGGAGGTTAAGATTTTGCTCTCTTTTCCTCTCTCTCTCTCAGCATATAACTGTTTAGAAACAAACTCATCTTTTTTTATGAAACACTGCATAGTCCATTTCTGCTTTATTCATGTGCAAGGCCAACAAATGTCCTGAGTATATATGTGGGGTGCTTTATTTGTAAAGTGCTTATGTAATTCACTGACACGTTTAAATGTTTGTGTATTGAAAAATAGATATGTGTATATTCAGATATACCACACTAGTGGTTTTCACTCCAAATTCTAGGCAACCTTTTTTTCTTTAAGCACTAAGCAAATTTCATAGTGTAGTCATGCATTTTTCGAATAAATTTAACACGGGAAATTAATTAAATTAGATTAGATGTAAGAAAGAAGTTCTTCACTGTGAGGGTGGTGAGGCACTGCAACAGGTTGCCCAGAGAGGTTGTGGATGCCCCATCCCTGGCAGTGTTCAAGGCCAGGTTGGATGGGGCTTTGAGCAATCTGGTCTAGTGGAAGGTGTCCCTGCCCATGGCAGGGGGGTTGGAACTAGGTGATCTTTAAGGTCTCTTCCAACCCAAACCATTCTATGATTCTGTAATTCTAAGTTTTATCAAGATACATGTTCAATATCACATATGCACAGACCAAATTTCCTATAGACAGTTATGATCAGTGTCAGCCAGCCCTGAGGAAGTTCCTCTTTACTTGTGCTAGCCCTTTTTTATGTTTTCATCAATGTTACGGCCGTAGTTTCCAGATGCTGCTTTCGCCTGTCTGGACGTTGAGAGTTTACGTGTTCTCAAAGGCATCAAAGCCTGTGAATGCTGGTCTACCAGTTCAGATCAAAGTCCTGGAACTACAGGTACATATAGTACCAGGAGCATGCCCTGCATCTCCTAATGTCCAAGAGGATTTTCAGATCGTGTGTTGTCCACATAAGCCACTCCGGGATACCAGATTTAATGCAATTAGGCTTCTTCACCTTCCTTGTCATGTTTTGCCTTTTATATTACCTCAGTTTTCAGCTTAACTTTTAGTAAATTCTCATTAGTCATTTTTTCATGGTGTGTCTGTAGACGGGATGGTAGTGGGGGAAGCAGCTTCATAGTAGCTAAAGCCAAACCAGGATCATAGCCCAGATGAAATCCAGAAAAAGAGAAATCCTAAGGGGAAGACAGAACTTTTTTTTATTAGCAGTTTATCCTCTTATGGTGACCTAGATACCTGTGCTGATCTTGGAGAAAGGGGAAACATGTTATTACCAAGCAGTGAGGGACGCTATTTGTGCTGATCTTAGGCTGCAGAGGAAACAGAGGCAAAAATGAAATGCTGTTTAAATTGACAATGTGAAAAGGGAGCTTGCACAGAAGAGCTTCAAGTTGTAATGCAGTGTTTCAGACCTGTTTTAAGATACTTAGTATATATTTGATCTCATGCATTTTTTTAAAGACTTGTCAGTATTTTATTTCAGAGAGAGAAAGTACAGGCAAATAGATTGTTAATGATAAAACATCTATCACCTGCTATATGAAAGGAGATAACACATATTAAATGTTAACATTTGGATGCAGATTGTGGTGCTTGATCTTATGCCAAGATACTGTTCAAGTTGAATTGCTTGAAGGCACGCACATGTAAACAAAACCACTCACTATTTGATACAATGCACAGATTGAATTACTTACAGTAGTTAGCATGCTAGCCAGAATGATGGGTCGCAGCCAGTGTGCTCTTAATGTCTGCATAGTGTTGAAAGTTAGGCCTAACGGTTGTCAGGGTTGAAAATAGTTTGTGAACTCCACAGTGTCGCATAGATGTCACACCCTGTGTGACTGAAGAATGATGGGTTGACATTTATTTAGATTAAGGCAATATGTGCACATTAAGATGTTAGTCACATCAGTTCCTGCATGGAAAAGGTTTCTGCAGTATTGGTATCCTTAACTGAAAATAAGGAGGCAGGAGGGTAGAAGTAACAGAATTAGGTGTATTTTTTCTTCCTTTAAAGACTTCACAAAGCATTGCTGCATTTATGCCCTGCTGGCAAAGCTGAGTTGTTATTATTATTATTATTATACTTTTGCTACTATCAACTGGACTTAGTAGAAGTCCACTTGGTAAAAGTAAAGTCTTGCTTACTAGGGGAAGAGCCATCCTAAATACCAGGAGGTCTGAATGAAAGAGCAATTTTTAAAGATGAAAATCTAAGAAATAAAGCATCTACTTTCACTTTAGTGTTAGTAATATTATAGCTATAAATCTGAATTCAGTGCCGTAACTCATCTCTCTAAGATGTTGATTTTGTAAAACTGACACTAGGAAAAAAACCCAAACCCACCCAAAGGTGAATTAAAATCTAAATCTTAAGGTATCCCACAGATGTTTGCTATTTATACTGTTCATCTGTCTATTGTGCCTTACAGATAATCGATATACGCTTGCTAAAAAAATCCTGTTCCTCTGGAGAAATACATCATTTAGTAGGGCTAGAAATTTCTATAATACCCTAGCGATGACAGCTCACTGTGCATGACTGCACTTGTATAGGTGTCTAAGGATAAGAGCAGATGAGTATTTTCTAATAACTGAATAGTCAGGAGACTTGGATTGAAAGCAAGAACAAAACATTTATGTCCAAAATTTTGTGTTCTTGGACAGAGTGCCTCTTGAGGGCTGCAAGAAGCAGGCAGGGCTGTCTGCTGTCAATTGCACTGACGCTGGGTTTTTTTGGCTGGGGGGGAAAATGTTTGCATTCTGCTGTTGAGGTTTGGAAGAAATTCAGTTTTACTTGCTGGATGCTGTTGAGGTTTGGAGGAATTTCAGTTTTACTTGCTTGGTGATCAACAAGCTGTCGTGTGGAGCATGTTATTGCACTTCAAGTTTTTCCTCCTTGTGGGCCTTTCTGTTGTCATTTTGGCCTTTTCAGAGGGTTGGTTTTGGTGGGAGGTTGGTTCTGTCTTTTAGTGGAAAGCATACATGAACCAGAGATTGTATAGATGATTAATGTAGTATCACAGCTAATCAGAGCTACAGTAGTACTTCTTACATCTATGTTTGTAGTAGGGTTATTTTCATTAGGGAAGCAAGCCCTAAACCTATAATAATCAATTAAGTAGATTATTATGTATAATTGTACAGTTGTGGGTTGATCTTTCTCAGTATCGAGGAGAAATGGTCACTGTCATGAAAAAAATTCTTCTTTTATTTGAGCAGGTCCATGAACTGTTAAATGTGTGAAACTGTTGAAAAATTCTTTCTCATTTACTTTTCAAGATTTGCAGAATGCTATTTTTTGCCTGTTTTACAGCTTATGATGAACTTGTATGGTAGAATCTGCCAGCTGAATCTTAAAAGCTTTTTTGCAGGTTTTTTCAAGTACAAGACTTTATCTAGTTTGGGTATGCATCACTACTTTTAGCAAGGTAGTAGAATTTGCCTCCTGAGACATCACAATACAAAATATTTTAAGATATGCGTTGTTATTACATTAAATCTCAGAAAAATAATTGGCCATTTTGAAGTAAAGTTTTTCTTATTGAGTGACTTCTCAGGGTTACGAGGGTTTAGCCTAAACAAAATTTAAATAAATATAATGAAAAAAACCCGCAGCACACAAAATCTATTTAGAATACTCTATTGTTTTTAGTCTTCATGATAACCAAGAGTGAAATACTTGGCCTTCGGACAGATTTTTGGAGGATTTTTATGATATCAGTTTAGAAACTTGAATTTCTTTGTATCCACAAGTATGTAAAGGACATCTGTTTGTGAAAACACTGTAAAATGAACAATTATGCCTTCTCTGAACTCTCCAATGTACCGAGATATTCTGAAGGGCTCCTAGTAAAACATCTGCATTGTAGTAAAGTAATTTTTGAGGTAAGTGATACCCTTCATTTCTGTGTTCAGTGATTTGGTTTGGATTTTGTATTTAAAAAAATTACTCATGAGCATGGGACTTCGTGTTTGATATTGAGCTTCCACATATGAACTCATCTGAATATTCAGATTTTTTTCCTATTGTTGCATGCTATTTTTTTTCACTTTCTCATGATTGTTTTGGACAGAAAGGTTTAGGGAACTTCATTAAACTATGTGTTTACCCTGATCAAGTCTAAACCAGTGATAAATGGATGAGTTGAGTATCATAAATTATAAAGCCTTGAATCAGCAGGGCGTTTTTAATCTTTTTGGAGGTAAATTTGCAAGTTAATTGTTGGATTTCATAGATTTTTATGAGTACATCAATATAATGAATGTTTGATATGTTGAGAGAACAGTAAACAAATTCAGTTTTGAGTTTTAACAAGTACCATACCTGTTAATTTGTCTGCTTTGGAATTATAAGGTCTAGAGCTAACTGCAAGGTAATCCACACTCATGAGTACGCTGTTATCTGCGTAAATACCAATTCTGTGACAGCAGTGACTGAGTGATTAGCTCAATTTTAAATTGGATAAGTAATGAATAAAAGTGCGGTGTTTCATTAGAACCTCAAGTAAAAGCAGAGGGGAAGAAGATGTCTTTGGTGTCATGGAATATGTTCCATTGATTTTTGATTGTTTGTTTTAGCTGTAATTCTTGTGATGATATCATATAGTATAATCAGCAGATTATAGTAGAAGTCCACAGTGGTATTCCAGAAGTTATGTGTAACTATTTTGATTTGTATAGATAGACGCTTTCAGTCTGACACTTATTACTGGTTGTGCCCAGATCTCAGTGTTAACTCTTCACTAATATGCTGTTCCAGAGATACGGTTTACAGCCCCTGCTACGTGCATTTCAGAGACACGCGTTCCTAGAGCTGTCGCGCTACATATCCTACTTCCATAGCAGGATGCAAAGGTTAACCATGTGTATTAGCTCAGCTTTTATTCATATGATATTGTCACACAGAAAGTGGCCAAAATACTTTATAAAAAAAAAAAAAGTACCAAGAATATTTAGTAATTTTTAATTTGCAATTAGAAATTGTTGATCATCGTCTAGCCCTAGTGTAGATTTCAGACTAGTGATGGAAACCAGAATGGAAGAGACATTGTCTTTTAAAGTCATTCTTTCATAGCCAGTATCTTTCAAATTTGTATAAAGTGCAGTTTATACAATTTCAGAAAATACTGTTTGCATCTTTTTTGACTGTTCCTAGATTTTGAAAAGTTACTGCTTATGTCTCAAGGAAAGAATTGAAAGCAGTGTGGGAAAACAAGTAGCTCTTTGCACAAATACACAGCACCAGTTCTGCATGAGAAATAGTGCTGAACTTTGTAGGAAGAGTATTTTGAACAGGTCCAGTTGATAAGCACTCTAGAATCAATATTTCATGTTATTCTACTATACAAATATAACACTGATAGTGGCAGCACTACAAGAGGCTTGAAACAAGTCAATGTCACAGGCAGTTAGCATTCAGCCTGCATATCCAGGAGGCAATTACTGCATCTCTTGCTGTTATTTGGTCAGGGCACCGTATGATTGAACGGTAACACCAGCCATGCTTATAGTACCTCTTGATAAGTCTTTCTAACTTTCTTCACTCTTTACTTGAGCCGCACTGTGAAATTCCTATAGGAAGACTGATGTTGGGTTTTTCTCTTGTCCTTAAATCAAACCACTGTGTTTGAAGGATTGATTTTAATTCCTTCAAATCAAAATTTGTTGCTGATCTTGAAATAATAGACCAGCTGCAAATATTATGCTCAGGGAATTAACTCGGGGTTTGAATCAGATAATTCTCACAATAAAGACTCTGGAAGTTCTCTGTGAGGAAGGTGGATACTCTTTGGCATTGATATTTATAAGTTAGATGATGGAACAATGGAAAGACAGAATAATGAATTAGCAGGAAGTCAAAAAAGTTAGAGGAACGTAATGGGTGCTTATGCCCATTACTGTTGCAGGTTTTTTTGACATTTAAAGTGGTTTGCAACTCAACTCTTATTAGAGCTAATGCCAGACAATCAGTCACCCTAGCATAGCAGTTCTACAACTAACCGTTAGTAATGCTACTAATAATTGATGTGCAGCAGCAGAATTTATAAATGAAATTAGCTCCCCAAAGTTTAAGTATGACTGTGATTGAAGTAGTAATGATAGAGTTCATGCAAGAACATTTGCCATTTATCTAAATGTATCATTACTGACAGTGCTTTTTTGTTAACATTTTGTTATCCGTATTCATGTCATTGTAATAATGTCCTCTTAGATACCTGCAAATTATACTGGCTTGTACTCGCCTCTGATCCTTCCTTCCCACCCCTATACCTCCTTCTTTGGAATTAATTTGTGCAACATTTGATTTTTAAGATCTCTGGGAGCAGCTCCAACATACTCAGAGCAAAGTGCTATTCACAGAAGTGGGGAATAGCTTTGGTTTTCTCATAAGTGAAGGCTTTTCCATTGTTATCTATCAGTATTTTAATTCAAAATTCAAAAAGTTGGTTTTACCTACCGATGAAAGTGAATAGAACTAGGAATTTCTACCAATCCAGCAATGTATAATACTTTGAATTCAAAATCAAGAAAGCCCCGCCTCACCATGGATTTGATAATATCTTTAGCTAAACTTGGGAGACTGTTTTTTAAAACTCTTACATAAAAATACCGAAGGAGAAATAATTTTGGTGAAGATTCCATGATAATCTGAAAAGAAGTTGATCAAACATAAGCTTAGGCAAATAGATTCTGATTAAAAAAAAAAGTAATCTTATATCTGTTTGCTGAATCCTCAAAAATACAACTTGATTCTCTCATTTTGTGATGGTTTTCTCTTGTTCCGTTTACTTCTGCAGGTAGAGATCTTAAAGGGCTGTAGGGTGGAAGGTTTTCAGTATTAGTGAATCTCAAAATAATTTGTTACAGAAAGATAGTCAGCTCCATTCTGTATACCAAAACACCCAGGAATACTTTGCAATGAAGCAGGGTTAGAACTGTTCAAATTATCTTGATATACTTTAAGGATAGATAAATACATATAGTTTGTTGTTTTGTTTTTTAAAGGGGACTAATTGCTCTGGAAAACTGTATTGAGATGTGAAAAGGAAAAACTTATATTTGTATGTGTTTCCCATCACCAGAGTAATTTTTTCAAAAATTTCGGTAAAGATGGGGAAAAAAATCCAGCAAGTTAAATGGCACAATGTGTTTAAATTCCTAGAAATGTTTGTTTTTAGAAATCCATCCAACTCTCATCACTGACTGAATTTTAGAGCTCAGAACTGAAACAAAAACTAGGTTATTATTTTATCCCATTCCAGCCACAAATTAAAAAAGCAGAAATATTTACAGTGCATCTACTGTATACCAACTGAATGGTATACACTTCCTAGCTTGGCTGGTAACTTTGAGGTTTTTTTTTCTCATGAGGAAGCTGAAATGCGTAAATACAAATGTGATTTTAGAAGGCTATGCCTGATTTCAATGGTACTTATTTCAATCTCTGCAGCAAAAGAACTGGAGGGCTTCCCATTTTTTTTTCTTTTTTTAGTATAATAGACCTCATCTTCAAGCACATCCAGCAACTTCAATATCATTAGTAGACAACAGATTTCAAACAGGATCTCTGTTGCTTTAAACATTGTAGAATATCATATATCCACATACGTGGTTCTGCCCTTATGGCAACAATTGAATATTGGGGCCCAAAGGAGTTAAAAAAGCTGTAACTTTGGCTCAGTTTTTAAATCTTTGCATGTTTAGTATATTAATATTAAAACAGTGTGAATGGAGCATTTTCATCTGGGGTTTCTTGTAGGAAGACAGTAGTATGTGATTTCCTGTGCACCTCTATTTTGAAGTGTTCTCTTTAAGAACACATTGTTTGTGACATTACATTTTGGTTGCTTCATTGAGTGCAGTTTATTCTTCTAGTGTTTTACATTTAATTAGTAATGTACTAATTCATACACCAGACAAGTTCAGTAAAGTCAAGGACACAACCTCCCCTAGGTTTTGCCAGGCATCTAATTTATATGAATTTCCTATATATTGTAATAGTGATGCTTTAATCAATTAAAATCCACATGAAAATTTAGTGACAAAAGACCATGTTTCTTAATTTTCAAGCAGTGAAGTGTATAACTTTCAAATGACAGTGTTTTAGTTATGTGATGATCCATCACATCTGCCGTGGTGGTAGTGAATGGGGATGGCGAGTGTGGGACCAGCTCAGCTTTTTTTGCTGTCAGTGGCTAAATGCTAAGGGGAGGTGTAGCACGCCGTACTCGTAGCTCTCTGGTTTGTATAGGTGTAAGCGCACACCCTCTGTTGAAAGTTCTTGAAAAGAATAAATGGGTAATTAGGTCTAGCTCTTTAATACTTGGCGGGGGGGTGCGGTTAGCCATTAGTCATTTCTATGTCTACCTTTCTGTCTCTCGAGATGCACTCTATTTAAATTAAGGGAAGTAGGATTTCTGGAGAGTGACTTAGTGTTCTAATACCAGAGATCCAAAGTCAGGTGAAGGTTTTTAAAGAGCCATATGTGTGTTCCGTTGTAACAATGTTGAGGTCTTCACAGTGATGTAACCACTATCTTACAGTCTCAGATATCTTTCTGTGAACTTTTCAGAATGCCAGAGTCTTGCCCTCAACCCTCATTTTGGGGCAGGATCTTTGACCTCTCTTGATAAATATCTAGAAGTCAGGGTGTTAAGCTGAAGCACAACATTTAAGGCAATATTCAGGAAAAGGCAGTTGGGGAAGTCCATCCCTGCTACAGCTGGCCTCCAAGTAAGGTGCTGAAAAGAAAGGACACTTTTGCTGAAATCTCAGAAAACCTGTGATTTGGCTTTTCTGTTTTGTTTGTTTGTTTTTAAGGACTCTGTGAACAGTCTTTATTAACACAGTCCATAAACAGTTAACAAAAAGGTAATGGCAGTAGTTTCTCTGCTTGTAACAGTAAGGACAGCCTTTTTATAAGAGTTAATCTTCCTAAGCAAACAAATTTTAATCTGTGGGTTCCATCTTCTGCTGCTTTTTAATAGTATTGCTCTTTTAATATCACTTCTTTTCTAACAAGATCATACCCTGCTCCCTCAGGCCATGTTAAAAAGGTCAGTCACTGAGTGGTATTTTAATTTGGATAGAGTGAAAGACAGACTGTTTTTGCTAGAATACTAAAAGATCACCTATTTAAATCTTCCTTTTAATGTCTGCTTAACTATCTTTCTTTGAGGCTTTTTCTATGACCTTCAACATAATTTAAACATAATTTTTAATTCATTATTCATGCCATTAAATACTGAAACCTGTTTCTTTCTGCAGTTTATTTCTCTATTATATGCATGTGTTGCATTTCTTTTTGTTTGCTTCTGTAATGATATCTGATGTACTGACATTTTAAAAAACAGTACAGAAGAGTGCTTATTTTGAGAGGGGAAAAAAACCCAATGTGTGCACATTTGAATTACATCAACAACATTATTTAAGATAAAAAATAAGGTGGCAGGGGAAAGACAGGTCAAACTTGGGGCCTCTTACCTTGATAAAGTCCCTGTAAATGACACTGGTCCTGTGCTGCTGTGTGTGGGCTGGTAATGGGCTGCTTTGAATGTTCTAAATTTCTGAAGTGCTTCAGCTTCACACAGCAATAACTGTGGCAGCTCCACTGACACTCTGACACCAGCTATCCATCATTGTTTTGGCTTTTCAATTTTTTTCTCGCTTAGTAATTGAGTTTCATGACTTCATGCAAAAGATGGAATGAACACCAGATACTTACGTTATTATAGATTAGCCATAGTGATACTGTGGTTTGTAGAGACTTGATACGCTGCAGAAAAGCACCAAAAACTAATAACACTGAATAAAGAAAATAAATTAAGCTCTTAAAATGATGTATTTTCATGGCCAGGGAACAGTTTTTCAACCTTTACTAAAGCTGATGAGCTGGTATCTCATTTGTTGTACCCAAGTAAGAATTGCACCCTTTCGAAGCAGTGTGAAGAAGATACATAGATTCTCATTGCTGCAAAACACATGCACAATTATTTTTTTATTGTCTGTCAACGTTCGAAATACTTTAGTAATATAAACTACTTGTGTATCTTTCTCCACTTGATTCAGTGGTCTTAAACATGGCACATTCACAAGCACTACTGTTGGATGTTACTGTCTCTTTCCAAAATTTTTGTCTGACAGTCATTAGCAGTACAAATTAATCGGTGAACCTTTTAAGAAGAGTACAATGCAATATTAAGGAGAAAAAGGTAAAGCAGAAACAAGGTTAGGTCATAAGAGTAAAGTGACATAGGTGTAAAACTTTACAGTGTTCCTTTGGATTTTTTTTTTTTAAAGCAGGGGAATGAAAGAAAGGAGTTCACAAAAGCACAAAGCATCACAAAGATTTGGGACCAGTTCCATAGCTGCCAGGAGCACAGATGCCACGTGACTCTCATGCATTTGTCAGCCCTGTCACAGTGGCCTGCAAATCAGCTGGATTCCCTCGCAGCTCACTGAGCCGCGGGCCGACACGTGCCTGTGGCCTTGTGTCTGGCTCCGCAGGGCCACTGTGGCAACTGCTGAGTAGGCAGGTGTGCGACATCCCTGCCTTCTTTCTGCTCCCCATTCTGGACCGCATCCAAAAAATGTAATGTAGGACAATGACAGCTTCCAGTGATGAACTCAACATACCACAGATCCCGTGTCCTATTTGTGGCATTTGATAATAGGATTTCAACTCAAAACATCAGTAATGATATTTTCCTGTCCCTAAGCACACTTCATGTTAACTTTGCATACACTGCTAACCAACCCAATAAACATTATCAGCATTTCCATTAACTTCTCATAATAATCCTAGGAAACTAATACTCCCCAGCGTGCTGTTCAGTTGATGGCCCGTTTGCTTAAGAAATACCAGCATCACCCCTGCCAAATGTCGGATTGCCAGTACAAATTAATGGACTCCATAGCTATGTATTCAGTTAATGGAATCCATATATTCAGTCACCTAGTAAGACCTGCTATGAAATTACTTCCCCTTACATTGCTCTTTGAGAAGAGTTATTGTACCAGAGCTAAGCTGGGATTAGGTGCTTTTATCCACAAGAGAGATGTCTCTTTTTTTTTTTTCCCCTCCTTCCTTTCCCACCTCCCCTTTCAGCAGTTTGAAGGAAGGAGACAATTTGTGACAAGGTTAGATGTTTGTACTGCTTGTTGAAACACTGTGTGAGGCCATAATTAAAGAGCACTAGTAAAGTAACAGTTTTCTAGTGTATCATTCTCAATTCTGTTTTGCAATATACTGTCTTACTATTATAATAAATAGACTACGTGTCTTGGACTATATGGCTGCTTGTATGGGCTGGCTAGCTTATCCTATTGCTTTTACACTATTTTTTGTCGCTTTGAAAATCACTGGTGTGATGTTGAAGCAAATACAGTTCAGTTCTCAACAAGTTCTTCATTACCAACATTTAAACTGTGAAATATAGGTAGATCTAGTGTTGCCTAAATTTTGTGTCAAGCTTTATATGAAATATATGCGAAGAACCGCTTTATTGGGTGCCTAGACAGAAAAAAAAGAGAGCCTTAGTGCTATGTATGTTTTGAGTTTATTTTAGTGTCATCAGTGTAAAAATAATTCTGTTAATGTGGCTAAATGATATTGTACATATGCTTTTCTCAATTTACACAGAAGTAGTATTTGTGGAAAGCTTAAGATAAAAAATATCTCTAGATTTGTCAGAGAAACGAGACTCCTGTTTCCATTCCAAAAAAACAAGATGGATAATCTGGAGCTTGCAAAGGGGCTCATTAAAATTAATTCTTCACAAAATTTTTGTGTATTGATGAGCTGAGATTTCTTATTTAAAAATGTGATTATGTTAAGATAGTTTCTTTGTTTTTCCAAGATTCAAAAGTTTTTGTTTGATAAATTATAGCTCTTGGGATTCTCAGCACAGAATTTCAGAACTAGAGTAATTTTACATCCTATTGATAGTACACTGATTTGCTTTATTGTGTTTGACAAGCGAGGCTTGCTCTCCCTTGCAGAGCAGCTATGTGGCACAGAGCCATGAACGTTATGTAAAACAGTTATCTGTCAACTGTGTCAGAAATAGGCTTCCACTCTACTTCCACTGATCCTTACTATGCATTGTTATTAAATAATAAATACAAATTTTTACTTCAGAGCTGCGTATTTTAAAATGTTTCTTTATAGCGAAAGCTCTGCAGCGTGCTCAGCTTCGGTACTGGATCCAACCAACATCAAGTTCTGTAGAGTGACCTCAAGCCTCACGATATACATAGGCCTTGGTTTGTAAGTCTCAGGTATTTTATTTTGAACGGTTCTGAATCTGTAGCCTTTTTCAGCACTGCTAGTCTCAAATGTACAGAAGTCACCTGGCAAGCCATAAAAAGGTGGAGTTTAAGAAAGTGATTGTTACATCTTTTTATCCATCTTCTAGTTTTTGAGCCCACGCTGATGAGCTCAAAATACTATCTCTCCATGGTATTAGAAATGTACCTTTTTGCTTACTTAATTAATAGACCATCTCTACTGTGCCTTTTTAGGCTGCCATGCCAGACATAGCGCAGTCCTGCCAGTGCAGAAGAGCCAGCCTCACCGTGCTCTTGTGCAGATGCAGCCTGGTTAATTCTCAGCCGCACGTTAGCATCCCGGAGCGTGCTAAGCTGCACTTGTCCTGGGACTTGGATGCCCGCAGGACAGCATCCCGCAGCACTGCGGAGACACGTCCTGAAACAGCAACTCGCACAAATACATGGGACTGGGTCTTGTTCCTAGCCCATCATGTAGTGTCTTCTCAGGATAATTTGCACAAATTGAGCTGCTTCTCAGCCTTGTGTGAGGTCTTGTTTTGGTATGATATAGCTGAACCGGTCCTTGTTATGATCCAGAGGAGCAGAATTTTGCTGAATAATACAATTCCTGCTTTAGTCCAGATTTACTTTAGTTTTTGTTGTGGTAAGGCTGTCTAAAAATTATAGCCTTTTAAGTGATTTCTGGCAAATTTAAAATCAGTAATTTAAACAAAAGCAAAATATCTTTTAAAAAGATAAATTCAATCTCGTTTTTTTCTTTTCCAACCAAATAATATGTGATTCCTTAACAACTAATTAGTTATGGCATCTGCTTGCTAGGACTGAACTTCAGCTTGTAGTGAACTGTCTATCTTAACATTCATGGCCATTTTGATCTCAGTAGACTTTGAGTAGGAAAAAAGTAGATAAAATCTAAGCGAGTGGCCATTGAAAATATAGAACTTTATTTATTACATTAAATTACCAGTGATGGGGATATTGAACTTTGCCTTGTTTCAAGAATAACCAAAGATAATCCTCTACTTCAAAAAAAGCAAAACCTGAACTTGCTAGCTGACACATCACGTGACTCATTTTCTGATGGCATTGAATCATTAATCTGATTTTTTAAAAATAGTAATTAAAATGTTCACAACTAGGCAGAAGAAAATTTTAAAATTTTGTGCTTATATTCTATGTATATGAGACACAGAAGGAGAGACAATGATGGTAACTAAATACATATTTTATGGTTTTAATAGTTTTGGGTTTTGGAGGAAGGAGCTTATTCTGCAACAACATCTTATGTGGGGTTTTTTCGTGCCCTGAATATATATGTGTATAAAAATAAATATTTAGAAGTGTCTGATATACGAAACACGTAAGCCTTAGACCCATCAGCTTCAGCTTTCTTCCCATAACAACAAATTTTTCAGCATTAGCCTATCTTTAACTGAGATGGAAAGTCAGTAGCATTCTTTTTGCCCCAAAATGCTTTATTAAAAGTATATATTTCATGTAAGCCTTTGCACCTATAGAGGGTTTTCTTCCCTAGGTGAATTAAAACAGTCCACACATGGATATAGAACCTATTATTTTCCCAGCAGGATGTTAAACTGTGCTCATCAACTCTTGCAGAGCCAAAACACTTATGAAAACCATATAGGTGAATGAGCTGCAGCTCTAATAACCACAGGTCCGCACTTGATCTCCAACTGGTAAATTTTTCCTCCCTTCAAAGAAGCTTTGCTCCTGAGAGCTGGACACTTTATGCTGCAAAAAAATGGTTTACCTAGTGATCAGAAATCAGTAGAAGGCTCAACTTTTTCGATGAAGCAGACACAGATTCTGCCTGCATCGCAAACCTAATCTCAAATTAGGGTCTGGCTGCTGCTGCTATTTTCTAGACTTATTTTGCAGTGTGTGACTAAGTAAGCCATTTTAGACACCACCCCTACACCCTCCCTCTCTGACTAAGGAGATTCCATTAGTGTGTTTTAAAAGGCAGAAAAAGGAAGTCAAGTCTGTCAATATTAAAAGATATTTCTCAGTGCAGAGGAGGATTTGGTAAACTGGTTAACCAGCTTGTATCATGAGTTATTCATAATGGTAGATTACACTGATAAAACCTCATAATTCGTATTTCTTGCTTCTACTTCTCTGTGGCTTTTTTCCCAACTGTATAAGCATATACTAATACCTAAAATGAAAACTGCAGTGATGGTGATTTTAGACTGCGAAGATTTCAGAAAATGAAAACTAGACTGTAGTATATGTGAGTTTATGAATAAATTAGCACAGAGTGATCACTTTTACCAGAATAGCTTAACCCTGAAACATCATGCTATCATCTACCTAAAAAACTTTTTCATTTAAGGGTTTGATTCAGTATGGTACTTGAGCATGATTCTAATGTTATGTGAATTTTGTCATTGAAACTGCTTAAAATCAGACATGTTAAATTATAATACCTACTGTTGAAAAATAAACCCCAAAGAAATGGCACTGAGTGCTTATATTGCATTTGGCACTTAATTAATCTGTAGTATATAATCTTTTAATGCCCTGTTAATTTGAGATGTGGAAATCCATGTTAGCTTTTATACTCATGAAGCAACTTTGTTGTGCTATGTATTCATCCCTTTTTGCTGAACTTGGATTTTTCTCCACCTTGGTACTCATTCCTCTTTGTTTCCAGTTATGGTTGTCAAGTGATTTGCCATCCTCACCGCTGACTGTGCTGCTTACAATTCCCGTGGATAGTAAATGTTTTCCTAGCACTTGCTTTTTTTATTCTGTAGTAGGTGTGAGCTTTCAAATTTCATTTATTTTCACCGTGATGCTAAGGTAAATGAGAAATGTCTATAAACCCCCTCTTCTCCAGTTTATAAAACAAAACCTGAATAATTTTTAGAACAAGACTTCTCTTACACGTAGCTTATTTCAGACTTAAAGAATTCCACTCACTTTTTCGTTCAGCATCTGAAGCTAGCCACTTCAGACTTAGGCATAGCACAGCTTTGACTAGATATGCCAAGTTCTGTGTTTTTCTGATAATACAAGATGCCCTATGCTATTGGTCTTTTTACTGCAATGATTAACTTGAATGGTTTATGAGAAAAAGAAGAAAAACATATTTAGCAAAGATCTGAGGTAGAGTTAATTTGTCTACCTGTGGCACTGAGATGCGCTATTCAGATTTGTGGGTGCTGTGGACACCTTTATCAAAGTATTGATGAAGGCCTGTGGGAATGTAACAGTTTTAAACAAGTATTTTTAAGGAAAGACTCCAGAGTACTTTTTGTGTATTATACTATTTTTTCTGAGCAACTGAAAAATAAAGCAAAACAAAAGAATTATTTTACTTACATTTTTAAATGAAAGATGAATCTTACAGGATGGCCATACAATGTGAAATAATAAATGATAAAAGGTTTTCTTTAATGCGAGTAAAAATGTCATGACATCACCAGAATATATTGCAGAACAGGAAGAAATACAGCTCTCACACAGCATACTGATTAGCAGTGCTTCTATGGGTTTCTCCTGTAGGAATGAAGAATGTCTTTCCTCTTTTTGTCACATTTTGTTATATGTATATAAACACACACAAAGATATATAATGTAATATAAGTTTTTTCATCAAGAATGTCTGAGAACTGCATACCAGGCTGTAAACTGTTGAAATTTGTTCATTAAAAGTTCATGGTCTGTTGACCTTTTTTCCTTAAAGCGTCATATTAAGTACATTTCTTATCTCCGTTTTTCATGACACTGTTTAGCATATTTCTTATATAGAAGGGTGGCATTGCGTACCACAAAGACCTCGTTTAGCACTTGCAGACATAAGCAGAACGTGTTTAAAATGTTGCTATGCTCTCTAGTGGATAATTTAGTTATAAGTGTCTAAGAAATTAGTATCGACAACAGTTATAAATTTATATTTCACTTAACTGAAAGACCTACAGTAAGAAAAGTAAGACCTTCACTAGTAGAAGGGCTCTGCTGAAGTGTAGGTCTGTATCTATATGAAACAGCTCACAGATTTTGGTACACATATTTCATTTTTGCCACATTTAGGGAGAGTCCATGTTCTGCATCAGCTTTTTTAAAAGACTGTAATTTTCAGTCTACAGGCAGCAGGAGGATTTTGTCCTCAGCCGATCTCAGATCATGAGAGATGTCTGCTATTAGATGCCTCCTCCCTCCCTGCTTCTAAGGCAGTCTCTTTTTCTCTAAGCTGTTAAAAAGCAGATTTTAAAATGCACTTACCTCATCTTGGCCAACGTAACCCACAAGTTTGCTTTTATTAGTTTTCAGTGAAAACCTGTGATGAATTTAGTAAGATGCTCTGGAATTACTGTATTGCTTCTATCGTCCAAAGAAAGTCATGCTAGGTGCAATATAAGGCTCTCAAGAGGTGAGTGAAATATGAAATTATATGCCTTGTCTCTTTAAATATTCATGATTTAATCAGTTTCTTTTCCAAAATCAGTTTGTTGTGGTAGTATTTCTACTTCTGCCAATCACTGAATGGGATTCTCTTATTGGAATCGATAATCTTGCTTCTGTTCTCTGCTTTCCACTATCCTGTGGTGCGAACGCTTCTGATGAGCCGTAGCAATTGGCACAATTATAACTGAGCATTTCTATCCTTACTCTCAGTGAAAACTCAGCCATGATGGTTATTATTTTTTCACTCTATTGAATCACAGTGAACAGTGTGATTGTACTTTTTGTACTATTATTCTCTTTAGGATTAGGAAGCGAGCCTGTATTTGGCCCTTGTGTCTTCATTCTTATTTTGTTTAGTCTAGTCAAATCTTTGTGCTCTGGTCTGTGTTCTTCAGTCTTTAGGTAATTATTTTCTAACTCTTTTCTTGCCAGCTCAACAACTGTCACTGGTGGTATCATGCAGACTTCCTAGATAGTTCAGTAGCAATTTACACAGTGACTTACACTGTAATTCCAATTGTTCTCTCCTTTTCTTGACCTGACAGTAATTCTGGGTTGAAGGCATGTCATTTTTGCTTATTTGAGTCAATTCCAGCTGCATTAAATTTATTGAGCTTCTTATTATTTGAAGGTTTATACACTGGAATTGGCACAAGCAAAACCGTCTTTCCTGGGAAAACTTCATTTGCAGTGTTCTGGTATTGCTACCCAGTAGATTAGCTTCTTTGTTGTGGGTCTGGAAGAATTGTATATAAAGATGCCTAGAATGGTGGATCATTTTTCTAATGACCAGATAATTGGAGCAGCAGATTTCAACAAAACAACATCCTGTCCCATTTTGCAAGACAAGCCTATTGGTTTCATTCTTTATTGTAGCTGGTATTCCACCTTCTGTTGTCAAGTTCTCAACTGAAAAGCTGTGAAAACTTTTCCTCTTGTTTCAATGAATGTTTTCACAGACTTCCTAAATTCCACTTTCAGTTGATGCTACAGAAATGTAGCCATCTACATCTGTCTTTGCTTACAGGTGGATGGATAGTAGTTCAGTTGTTACTGAGTTGTGCCCATGCAAATGATTTCATATCTCCTTGGATATGGTAAAAATTATTCCATTTTGTGTAATTGTATTGGTCTTGATCAGTATATGGTATATGTTACATCAAGGCACTTGACTCTTGCTGTATTCTCATAGCTCTCAGATTCTAGATTTGGAGTAGATTTAGAAAGCTCTATCTTTTCAAGTCTTTGATGGAAATAAGTTTCCCTTCATACACATGCCAGCTACTTACTGCTTCAGGTGATTCAGCTATGACTATTCAGATACCTTTTTTTCTGTCTTTCTATTCTGTAAATACGCAATAAAATAGACTAGGAAATAGGAGAGAGAATCTACTTTTGCCTTTGGTGTTGTTTTTCTTTTCCTTGATTTTGGCATTTAGATAAGATTTAATTTAGTTTCAGGTTTCATGCCAGATTTCGAGGTAATGATGAGTTGTAATTTTACCCTTGTCATTTCATGCTTTCATAGTAACAGTATTAATTCTACATTTTCAATAAATACTGCATAGCTTTGCAGGTTAGAAAACAGTGCTCATACGGTTTATTTGCTTGGGGTGATATGTAGTTATAAAAATGTAAAGAAACACAAATACGGAAGATTCTGTTCTCTTTTAATATTGATAAGTCTTCTAAGGATGCAGATGGAGCAGCCATCTAAAAAATCTTGAAAGGAATTTGTTGAGAAATCTACATAGTAGTTGTGACACTTGTATGAGGAAGACATTTGCATTATGAAGAGCAGCTAAAGTCACTAACTGTGTGAGTGTTAGAATGGCAATAATAAAACTACCAGAGCAGAGTTGATGTGATGGTCAACTCTCTTCTCTAGATGTGTATGTTAATAAAAATAGATGAATCTTTAAGTGGTGTAGTGTTCCAAAAGTCATTCTACTCTGACTTCAAGTTTAATTAGTGAAATAATCTAAACCCCACAGTTCTTAGCATAATACAAAAAAGACTTAATGATGTGTGATGACTCACAAGAATACAGGAAATTGTCTTATCTTTTGTAAATTAAGTCTTACTCCTCCCATCTTATTAAAAGGTGATGCCACCTTGTTGTCAAAGCATTGGTAGTCAGAACCGTCCAACCTGTTTTTAAACAACTGATCTAAACAACTTCTGCAGAAAATATTACTAGCCATTGTTTTTGGCATTGGAATTAAAAAAAAAAATCTCTGTTGCTTTTGTATTTTCCAAATAATCACGATCAAAATGTGCTGTACTTGCTTGCCTATTGAGGATATTAAATATGTGTGTGTGTATAAATATATATGTAACGTTTATTCAGTGCAGCAGGTGTTCAGGGGAGAGAGAAGTAATTTGAACTGTGTAATGCAGTACACAGAATAGTAACAGTTTTCATTTCCTCTCCATCTCTCTGTCCCCAGTTTGTTCTTGCTGCAACATTAAGTCAAGCCTAGCGCTAGACTTCTGGGAAACTTGCTGTCTTTACTGCTTGGTTCTCTCAGCACCTGTCCTCACCCCATGTCCTTAGTGCTGTGTCTTTTACCTTTTGCGCTTGCTCTGTTAGGCTGTCTAGGGCAGCGAAGGCTGTCTGGAGTCTCATTGCTGCCTTTGACAAGTTCACACCTTAAAATACTAGGAATTCCCCCCACTTGCCACGATTTTCACTACTTAAGTTACTTACGGATGAATCTTATTTACGTAAGTCCTAACATACTATCTTTACCATCTTTTCTATCTCCTTGACTAACTGATACTGGCTCAGGTAAATAAGTCTTAGCTCTTATATGGAAAGGCAGAGAAAAGGATTGCAGGGAATGACTTTTTTAAATTCTGTAGAAACATCTGGTATCTGCTGCTACAGGTTCTGGGTCAGTTAGACTTCGCAAATAATACATGGACGGTAGCGCTATATCATAATGTTTTAATTTCTGAGAAGAAATTTGTTACTTTTCTACTCATGATCTGACGTGACTTGTTAGCAGTGACAGAATCCAGGATCTTCAACACTGTGCTAAGCAAGCAGTCCTGGATCCACTTGTTTGCAGGCATACAGCCCTCCATTCGTGTTGGAAATATGGCCTGTGGGGGCAGGTAAGGAAACAAGGAGAACATCCTGCAGCTGGACACCGGCTTCCCAGGGCAGCAGCAGGAAGTGATACAGAATTGATGGAATAACGGTACAGGGTATTTCTTTAAAAAGCCCCAGCAAATTTATTAGTTTGGGAACCTTTCTGTGATTTTTAGATATAAAAATATAAATATCACACATATATAAATGTATTTTATATATACATATATAGATAATCTCCTAAATCTTTGCTCTTTCTTTCTAACTTTCCCCTAGAGCGAGACACGACATACTTAAACTTTGAGTAATATTTTATTACAACATGATATAAAGTTGACTTGCAGTTTTATTATTACTGTAATTTTCATTCAAGATTTTATATCCACAAATTAACTTTATTCAGTTGAAGTCAATGCGGAATATGTTTCTGTGACTCACCTCCTGAATTATCACTATTTTCCTTCTCCGTTGTTCAAAGCGTGAATGCCATTTTGTTTTCCAGGTAAAATTAGCACTTAAACTAAAATGCTGTAAAAACACTATTATCTTCTGAATGGTGGGATTGAGGGTTTTGTTGAAGAGAAGTGAGGGGAGCAAAGGCCATGAAATTATCTGAACTGCAGAACATACTAGAAGTTGGTGGCATTTGGTGGGAACAATAATTTTAAAATCAGGAGGGGAAAAACAGTGATGCTAGAATGAAATTAGAAGTGCTGACTTTTCACGTGGTTTTAAAAAGAAGTCTGAACTCTGTGGAGCAGGGACATGAGCATAATATCCTGATGAAAGTGTAATTCAGTGTTTCCTTGTCTGGAAGAATGTCTTTCCTTTAGTGCCATCTTTAGCTCCATGTGCTACGTTGAGCAGAAACAGCCAGAGTGGCTCTTGGAAACACTGTTTCGTGTGCTGGGGAGTTCAGAGTATACACTCTCCTTGTTCTCGGTATTTCCACAAACATTACTGTTCTCTAGTGACCAGGACTGATTATGCTAGACGGAGGGAAGTGGAGCACATGGCTCTCTTTGACACAGGCCACCTCTTTATTAACTCTGTAAATAATGTATAGAAGCTATATATGCCTCCTCACTTGTGGCCTGATATCTTTATTCTATTGCCAGGTTAAAGAGCTCTCACTGTATAAGTAATGAGTTCTTTCATTTTCTGCCATTGAGAGTGAGGGAAGGATTCATAGCTTTGATGTCTGAAATTATACCCAAGAAATGAGAGTTAACGTTTCTCTCTCGCGGACAGACCTCTGCCTGCGCTGAGTGTTAGTCCTAAGAGGATCCCGGCAGCTGACTGCACTGAGCCCTGTGCTCGATCTACCTGCCAACATGTATCTGCCCAGTCTCATTCCTTATGTGCCAACTTTGTATCCAGGAGATTCTGTCATCCTCAAAATATTTGGTCTGTTTTCCCATATTGTCTGTATTTTAAGAAATTCAGACTGATTCACGTTCTTCCGGGCCAAATTTCTGGCACCCAGTTTCAAAGTTTTGTCTAGGGACACTTTCTTCAATGCTGCAGATGCAATTGCCACAGACACAAGGGATGAGTGCCAAAAAATCACCACGTAGTCATAGAAGGGTATTTTATCCATACTGCAGTTAGTACTGGGTTACTGTACAGGAGTGTGTGAGGCAGTGGGCACTCTGTCCCCTTGACCCACCAAAAATGTCCAGTATACCCAGGCACAGGGAGTGACGAAGCACCAGAATGCACAGTGTCCTCTTCCTGGTTTTCCATTTTGAAATTTATTTTCAAATAAATAATTTTCAACTGGCAGCCTGTCATCTCTGACCTGGTGCAAGGCAGAAAAGGGCTGTTCATGTAAGCTTTACATTGCTTTCTTTCAAGGGACAATGTAGCATGCATATGTTTTGATCTAAGGTTCATGCTATTGAGACAGAGAAATGAGAAGTGAAATACGTGATGAACTTGTTTTCATTGCCTCTAGGGAACAATATATGACAGCTTTGAGAAATCGTGTTTGGAAGAGTCATTATTGTGCCATCTGAATTAGTGAAATAAAAGTAAAGACTTTTTATTTTCTAACAGACTATTTTGACAGTGGTTGTCCAATAATAACTGTCACTTCAGTCACAAGGTCAGTAAGTTCATGTGTAAGTGTGAAAGCCTGTAACGCTTTTTTGATTAGTATTTTTCTTGTCCTACAGTTTTGGGTGGAACATTTGCAGTCTTCCAACCAGTAAATGCCAGAGTGCTTTGCTGTCATTAACAGTCCACTTTTGAATTCTTCAAGGAGAATTACTTGAGAAATGGCATAGAGTATGTCGTTGCTATTGTGAATATTGAAATTATCTCAAGCATGTTGTGGTTTTTTATGTGGGTACAAATAGTATTGTGAAGGGTAAGACTTACAAATGGGTAAGTCTGAGTTAGACAAAATTTCTTGAGTTTTTACTTACCAAGATCTGCTCTTGCTTTGTGTTCAGTTGTGCTTTGGAAGTATTAAAACATTGGAATGAGAATTCTGCTTACTAAACAAAACAACAAAAGTTTTGTTCTACTTACAGAGAAAAAAAATACAGCAAGCTTGGTTGTTGGTTTTGGGTTGTTTTTTTTTTTAATGAAAGCCCAGACAAAACGTGGTCACAGAGAAAACTTCAAAAATTATGAGTATCTACACTTCAAGTGACCTCAGTACAATTTACAGGTGTTCAGCAGGATAAACCAAATTCCCAAAATTCTGGTGTTCTAATTTATCTTTAAAAAGAACCCACAAAACAAATAGAACCCTATCTACGCATTTTTCTTCCTGACATACTTCCACTACTCAGTGATGAACAAGACATAAAGATGATCTGAGCCTGAGAGTTTAACCAGAAGTAAAAATACAGCAACGCATCCTGGTCCTCATACTTATTCAAGTTGTATTTTCCTTTAGAAAATTCTTTCATGTGCCAGTGGGATATCAGAGAGAGATAATGATCTGTTGAGTAGGAGCGATGAAGTAAGACTCTCAGTCAATAGATTTGCTCAAAATGCAAGCAAGTGAAATAATATATTGTCTGGTACAGCTGTTCAGTTACATATACATTGTACAAATCATTTCAAAGCTTATCCTATACACAAATGTTTGGGTTTGAGTATAGCATACCAGAAAGTAAATGTCGTTCATGTGTATTTTCAGGAATTTATGACAGGGAAAAGAATTGAATTTTACTTCAAAATTTTATTCTGAATCTCATAATAAATCTACTTAAAATTAAATGTATCCTATTAATGCTTAGCTCAGCATAACATTCTTGTAGAAGAATGCTATTTTAAAACCTAAGCTAAAAAGCATTTTCATCAGCAGAATATTGAGCTTCAATGAGAACTGAAAAATCTGATAAGTTGTTAGGTTTTTTTTAATAGTTCAAAAGAGAAAAACACCACTATTTTTTTCATTGTGAACCTTCCATTATATATTGCTTTGTCTGCTATAATGGCATATGTTGATGTAGTCAACTAGGTATTAAATAGTTCAGCTAAAAATGCATGGTAAATATTGACTCCTGAGAAGCTTGTACTTCTCAAGTAAGACTTAAATGACCCAGGTTTTTTTTTATTTCTTGACGCATTGTATGATATTGGCAGTAGCAAGAAATGTCTCCCTTAATAGTGGCATAATTTACTTTAAAGTTTTGTGTTTGTCAGAACCAGAAATATTTTGCCACCTTAGTGTTTTATCCATTTTCTAGAATCTTTTCATGATTTTTTACATACACAAAGACTGTGCTGTATGTAAGCTGTGCCATGGGTGTTTTTTATACACTGGTCATAAAAAAACTTGTCTGAAAATCTCCAGATTTATTAGGTGACTTGGAGTGCCATTGTATCCAATTAGTATTTATCTACCTTACAGAATAATTTCTCAGAAAGTATTTGCAATTTGAAAAATTATATATGTAATCATACAAGCTTTGGGGTAATTATATGTATATTTTAGTTATTCAGTACATTTAATTATGCTTTGTTATGAACTGTTTACAGCAGTTCTCACTAGGAGGGGGAGAGGAGAGAGGGAGGGCAAATGGAGCTGAATGTGGAGTAAAACCAAGGGAAATCTCATATTAAAGATTCACCAATGAATCTTTGCAGACTTTATGCAAATCCAGTGGGTATTTTGTGAAAGTGTTAATGAGTGTCACATCCTGATTACTGCAGATTTCCCCTTACATTTCCAACCGTACCAAATCCAATTGAAACTGCTAAAATTAACACCAGAAGTCCACAACAGTATGTCAGAAAAATGTGTGAAATTTGTTTTTAAAATATCGTGCCCTAATTATTCTTGGAAACATTATATATAGATGTTGATATAAAATATCCTGTATACATTCCCTGATGGATGACAAACTTAACATTGGTCCCTGTAAATCCTTCTAAAGGACCTTCTATTTCTGAGGTACTTTTTGCATCTCACTACAGAGAAAACCATATAATTTAACTGCCCTGGCACCGAAGCTCTTATTAGGAATCTACTTGTTTACCAGCAGCTACTAGGAGCAGCCCTTTTTGCTACAGCACGTGCTGGTCCTTGTGCTTTGTGTGAGGTCTGGCCTGTGATGTATGAAGTGACTCCAGACACATTGATTTAGTTAATCTCAAAAATTGCAATGAATGCAAAGTAAAAAATCAAAAAAACCCCAAACAAACAACTGTATGTTTCCCTTTACTTAAGAGTTATTGTCAGGGTTTTGAATGCTTCAGCCAGCTCACTTGCCTGTCTCCCTGTTACCTTTGCTTTTTGTTGTGTGGGCCATGTCTCCTCTGAACCCATCTCCTGTCTTTTGTGGGTTTTGAATTTTTTGAGGTGATTTCATGTTCCCTTTGCTGTTTTTACTCAGTCTGGCAAACCCATTCTGTCTTTAGAACTGGGCCAGGAAAGCCCTTGCAACTTGTGAAGAGATCTTCAATGTGTAAACATTTGAGGGGAGGGAGATTTTCATAACACCACTTTGGGGTGCCACTTATATGAAGGCATCTGGATATGATAGCAGGCCGTTGGTTATGTATCTTTTATTTAGCCTGTCTTTATCTGCCAGCTTACTGTATGCTGTTAATATAATTCTGAATGCCTGCATATATGACAAGTCATGACCATAATGAGCCTGTTTATTTCAAGATACGTAGTGGCATCGTTCATTTGCACATTAAAGGAAACTTTGCTGGAAGAAGACAAATCTGAGGCTACAAAAGCTTTGTGATTATTGTAATGCTAATCTGTATTCAATCGCATATATAAAGTGTCACATCTTGAATGCTTTAAAAAATTAATTAGTCAACTGTGTTGTGCCACAGATGAGCAGAAGCAAGTGGTTGCTTGCATCCACAAGCTGTGACATTCTCTGTGCCAACTTGACTTTAAAGGAGGGAAGGCCCACAGTAACTGAGCTGGAGGTGATCCCATCCCCTTCCTTTTACCTGATAGTGTACAAGGTTGTGGCATTTCTATGATTGTGTTATATTAAATGATGAAAGTATGTTTAAAGTATGTCAAGTGACAATCCCTACAGTGCTTTACATCCTATATTTCTAAAGATATTTAAATCTTCACATGCATTTTAGTAGGAAATACATATCATGCACCTAATGTTAGCGACAAAAGTATGACTGGGATGTTTTACAATATTGAGAGCAACTGCAAAGGTAAACAGGTTGAGTAAAAATTAATATAGCTGCTTGTCATTAACTAAGAATAAAAGATACGCATTTACCCAATTTCTCAACAGAATTGTACCTCCATATGCCCCGCAGTTTTGCACAGAGTGAGTGTTTCTTTGCCCACTTTCTGGGCCAAAAAATTTCTAGAAATGTCTAAGTAACCTACCCCTCATTCTTTTTATTTTCTCACATCACTGCCTGTACGTACAGGCAACATGTCAGACTCACACCTGTCTCATATGGGGTCATGCTCACTATGTTTTACTTGGGAAGTAAAGGTAGAGTGAAAGGTCCAAATTCAGACTCCTCTGAGTGTATATGCCTCAAAGGATGACAGGCAGAGGCCTCGGTGGCCCCTCAGTGACTTCCAGTTGTGGTCTTGGGACTGGAAAACGTTTTCCATTAACTGTATTTGGTGTTATCAGTAGCATTCAGAGGTCCTGTTCTGTGGAATAGGCTGTAGTTTATCATTTTGAAGGTATACCTCGCACAAAGTGATCTACAATGGCAACAATTGCAGTTCCAGGTTTTTTTAGATATTTTCAATCGTGTTTTTACATTTCCTCTTGCACTGGTATGGCGAGCACTGTCATATCTGTATTTTCTAGTCATGTGGCTCTTTAGACAAATTAAGCTTTTGCAGTTTTACTGAGGAAATGATTTGCGGTAATACTTTGTGAAGTAAAAAAAGATTGCAGAATTGGAAGATGCTTTGAATTCACAACACAGAAAAAAGTTGTGTTTTCTAAATGTTACTAAACAAAGAATTGTAATATGTGAATAACATCTAAAAGCAGATCCAGATTACCTTTGAAGGGAATATATAGTGGAGTGTTGCAAGTCCATGTTGCAGCTTTAACTAGTATTCCTTGTTCAAGCTGAAATATTATTTGCCTTACTAATGTAATATTTGTGAATAGTTTAGCATTTCAACAGTGTTGTGAATATGTATAGGCACATAACAGAATTATTTTGCTTCGAGACTTTTCAGAGACCTGCTTCTTCTTCGTGTTGGTAGATGCACTATTATCGTATGTTTCACGTTAAACATTGCAAGAACCTGAAAAAAATAGTTGATAGCCTTAAAGTGAATGCTTCTGATAACTGGTTTTTTGTGCTTTCCTTATACTGGAGAAAAACGAGATACATATTTTTTCCTTGATCTGATGCATCTTCAGAAACTTAGTTTTATTTTAGGTCCTTGGATAAGTAATTATTTTTTGAACATGACCTGCTAAGCAGCAGTGGCTCTGCACAAAATCACTATCCTGTGGAATATGCATTTGGGGCTCCTTTTAAGGGGGGGGGGGTGCATACAGGGATGACTTGTTATTAGTAGACAGCTTTCATAGCATTTATGCAAGAAACTTTTTTTGCAGCAAAGTTTGAAGTAACATTTATTAGATCAGTACTAGTTTAGTTGCATCAAAATTGCATAGAAATAATGTTCCTCTTACTATTTTACTGATAGCGCTTGATTTCTTATGCTTGTTTCTGAGTGAAATTAGGCATGATTTTGTTGTATAAAGATAGCAAATAAAATTTTGCATTTAATACTTTGCGAAGTTTTGCATTTAGCATTACAGTAAAAGTGTGAAAGTGCATGCCTTTGGACACTGACAACATATAAGTTACCTCATTTGTGAACTACAATAATTGTGTATATAGCCGAAACAATACTAGAACATTCAAGAGAGATTAGTGACATCAATTTCAATATACCTCCTTGAAAAAGACAACACCAACAAATAATGCAAAATGAAGCATATCAGATGGATATAATCACATTTACAAATTCTTTATAGATACTATTTGTGAGCAAGGGGTTAAAGAAAAAATACTGACATTTTGAATAGATAGAAAAATAATTTTTGAAAACTCATAGTACTTTGTGTCACTGATTCTTTTGAAGATCCCTTATGTAGGTCTAATGCTAAACCCACTTATTTTGGGGTACGCTTGTAATTAGTCTCATTGTGAAGTTAGCAATATTGTGGATGCTTGCAGGATCAGTCCCCTGGACAACATTTTAAATTCTGCTTGGTAGAGGAAAAACTTGTGTTTTCCGATTGCATTTCTTTCGACAGTTCAGGTTTAAAAATCCTTATCATTTAGATTCTCTCCAAAAGATTATATTTAGCATCAGTGTAACATTATGAATTCTCAGATTTACGTTTCCTTGAGCTTCGATTGCCTTGTTAGGATTGTGACATATGATTGATGTTGCGTTTCTTAACATGTCGGTCATCGCCCGTAGACTTGCACACTGTAACCATGAACCATTTTGGAATAAAACTGCAGCATGTTTATCATAAATCGCATGATACTTTTCCATCTGAATATGCTTCATTAGGCTTACCTTCTGTAGTACTACTGGATCATTAGATGGCATGTAGAAAGAAATCATTTCAGCAGTAGTCCGTCGGGCATGGAGAGCCCCCATGTGTTTGACATCTAAATGCATTAAAGATTAAACCACACTTCACTGTCCTGTGTAAAAAGTATTTTCAAAACTGTACGGGTATAGAATTACCTTCTGCTCACAATGCTACTTTTGGATTTTACCAATCTTCATTTTCCTTCAAAGATTATGTTGCTTTTTAATAGTTCCTGTAACACAGAAACTTAGTTCAAGAAATTAAGACTAAACCAATTACACACTGAAGATTTTCAGCTAGAAGCTTTCTAGTATAACACACATACCTTTGGATCAGTTTTAAAAAACTCAAGCCACACCATTCACTAAAAGGCGCCTACTTTACAGTTAGTTACTTTGGTCTATTTCTCTGTGAAGTAACTTTGTTAAGTGAAAAATTCAGAAGAAAAATGCTCCCTTTTTTAAGGAGAAAAGGATGTGTGGGCTTAAATAGTAACTAAACTTATTTTGAACTTCTGATATAACATGAGACATAATGTGATGACACTTTTCTACTATTCAATAAATTCTTTGAAAATGATTTCTTTGAAAATCTCAAGTAAAAAAGATAGAAATCTGGAATTACAGAAACTTCAATAGCCACTACCATCACAGTAATATTTCCATTAATTAATGTTTGTCCCTGCAAGTATAGTGGAAACAGCAAAGGTTAGAGAGATGCCTTCCCCGTGACAGTACGTATGTGTGTAAGAAAGTAATGACCAGGATCTCTAGTAGCTGAACCATAGCAAGAACCTGTTCTTCCCTGTTGCAATTTCCCACTCAAGCTTTTGCTCATCCCGCAGATCACTTCACAGGAAATTTAACTCTTGGTTTTGGTGTTGCTCCATAAACATTGTTGCTCCAGCGGGTATTGTTCCACACAAAGCTGCTGAAGTATCCGTGCTGTCAAACAAGGGGATGGCGTCCCAGATCAGGTTCTGCAAACCCCTGTACAATGATGCAAGGGCAAGCAGTGGCATCATTTGACCATGAGAGCATTTAAAGAATTTTATCTCTTGTTCATATGCGAGGTGGAAGAAACAATTAGAAGACAGAACAACAATCACAATTTAGAGTAAGTGGTGAAAAGGAATGTATAAATGTATACAGGTTTTTTTATCAACTTAATTCTATAGACTGAAATGGGACTTTACTATTCCTTCTCTCTCTCTTTTTTTTTTAAGTTGGATATAGAAATTCGGACTATTATTTTGATTGATCATCTGATTGTTGTCACAACTTTGTGAATGATGCAGCTTGTTCTGCAGCAATATGTTCTTTGCCAGTGCTTCCTCCCCCCGTATCTATTGCTAATGAGATAATTAATTAGTTTAAACTCTTTTTCATAACTTGAATAAAGAATTGCAATTTCTGAAGAACAGCACTGAGTACCACATGTAGCATCTGCCCGAATTGCTGGTCCTCTGGTTGAATGACCATATGTGCTGCAAAGGCTAGAAACAATGGGTCAGAGGTAATGGTAATGTTTCTTGACTGCTTTAACTCTAATTGACCTTGCCCTGGACAGGATATTTTTGTAAAACAGCAGTGACGATTGCTGCTGGTGCCGTTTGTAATGAACTTCTGAGCTTAATACTAAGAATGGGTGAAAATCAAAATCAGATTTAAGTAACAGAACTACAAGCCAACCCATAGTATTTTGCTGATTGTAAATTATAGGAGGTGGTGTTTTAGTAATTCCTTGGTTTTAGTTCAGCCATGTTGAGACACACAAGGTGGTTTAATTGGAAATTCTAGTATTTCAGTTCTGTAATGCTCGGAAACATATTAACTCTGTTTTAGTAGTTAGTGTTGATTCATTTTCAGAGCACTGTAGGGTCATTAATCCTCAGAGCCGTCCTGAGAAGTAAGAGATAGGAGATAGGCACTGTAAGTATTATTATTCTAATTTTACAAGTGGGAAAACTGAGGTGGTGAATAATTTGGTCAAGGCCACACAATAAGCCAATGTGAGCTCTGAGATTTGTTTTGGCTATTAGCCCAATGGTCAGGCCAGCCCTTGCAACATTCTACTTTTTAAATTATACATCTATGCCTTATTATTATTATGATGCCTTAATCGTCCCGTAGGCTGTCTAGGTAGATAATTTTATTTTCCCATCAGTTAATAAGCAGTATCCTTAGAATTTTTCACTTTAGTATAAGTGGTTATTTGTTTACAATTTATAACTCCGGTTGCATAAATAGATGTAATTTGAAATAACAACTTATTTGGTGGGGTATAAGCAATGCTTTTGTGTAGTGAAAGACGTAGGTTTTTAACGTCTACCTGAAAAGAACAGATTTTTTTTTTTTTCTCTGCTCCAGACATGGGTTAATTGCCACCGTCTCTTGTGGAAGTTGTTTAGGTTTTGCTTCAGTTCCAGCCAGTCTTTGTCTTAAGAATGACTTAGTCTGCAATATTGTTATTTTTAAACAACTTCAGAGTTTCACAAGAAATTAATCATCATTTAATCAAAACATTAACTGTTTTGGTTAAATATTTTATGTAACTAAACGTTAACTGTTTTGGTTACATAGGATTGATCAAACTCGTGAGGCCCTACAAACTTTAGTACCATGTCTAATATATTAATAAATATCTAATATTTCATATGTACATTAAGACGTTCCATAACTGGATTATCGAATGTAATCTGTTCTCCCTCTGCCCAGCCTCCTTTCCCGCACAGCTGTGGTTTTTAGTTAAGCCGGCGCGGAACTGCTCTTACCTACAACTAAACCAAGATGACTTCACTGAATGCATATGCTGCAAAGCCTATCAGGGATACAGCAAGGGGAAAAAAAAAAAAAAAAAAAAAGACACAGAAGGGCTTTAGCGTCTTGTAGCAGTGCGTATAGAGCGCAGCATATTGAAAGTCGTAAATACTGTCCCACAGACATTTTGAATAATGTAGGTATAGTGTAAGTAATTGGAAGCGCTTCCATTCTGCCTTCAGCCGTTTCCTTGCTCGCCGGTTGCAATGGGCTGTCGAGTGTGGGCTCCGAGGAGCGCGCAAGGTGCCCTACTCTGTCATGTGGGCCATATTTAACGCTCGAAGGAAGGAGGCAGGGACACGTGCGGCGGGGAGCGAGCGGGGCGGGCGCGGTGCTGCCGGCGGCCCGGGCAGCGGGGCGCAGTGCGAGGGAGGGAGCGAGCGGAGCCTGCCCCGGCAGAGCTGACCTTGAAGCCCTGCCGCCGCCAGCCCGCCCGTAGCCTTTCGGCGCGCGCCTAGTTGATGCTGTCCCGGGGCGGGGAGCTGCAGGTGTGCCAGCCCCCCCCGGCCGCCCCCGGGCGGCAGAGCCGGCCGGCGCCCGGCGCGGCCAGCCCGGCTGCGGCCGCGGGCAGGGGGGGGGCCGCTCACCGGGCTCCGCCGCTCCTCCCGGCTCCGCCCGGCGCGGAAGCGGGACGCGCTTCGCGGCCGACAATGAAATCTTGGCAGCTAATTGCAGGCGTGGGAGATGCCCTTCAGGTAAGGAGGAAGCAGGTTCGAAAGAATTTCAGCGCCCGGGGGGGGGGGGGGGGGGGGGGGGGCAAGGGGAGCCAGCCTCTGCCAGCGGCGGAGGGCGACCCGGAGCCCCCGGCTGGGACGCCGTGGTGGTGGGGCGAGTCGACAGGTTTGGCGGCTGTCGCTGTACAGCCGCCGTCGGTGACTTCGCAACGGGAATGCGGCGAGGTTCGCGTGTGCGTGGGGCTTCTGGGGGGGGTGCGGTTAGAGCGGGGCGCCGAGCCGCCGCCGGGCGAGCAGCCGGGAGCCGTGGGAGCGGCGGGCGGGTGGGCTGCCGGCTCGTCCGAGGGGTGGCGTGGGTCAACTGCCAGCACTGCCGGCCGGGCTGCGCTTCGCCTTCACCTTAGTTATCCGTGCCTACACTTAGGGCCGTGGTTATGTATATTGGTGTGCGCGGCACGGGTTTGTCTCTGTGAGGGAATACGCGAATGTGTGTGATGCTTACGGAAAATAAGGGGGGGGGGGGGGGGGGGTTATCTGTGCTTCCTCCGCGACTGGCCGAAGTTTATGTGAACTTCATCTTCAAAGAGCTCTTTAACTTTCTTTCGATGGGATACGTATTAGCATTTGTATGAAATATGGCAGGAATCTCATTAGAAATGGCTTTGTCAGATGAATTATTGCCTTTTAGTAGACAGTTTACAGGATTCTTGACCAAACTGCTGGCTTCTTTAACTTTAGGGTACCTGCGTATTATCAGTATGATATCGTGATGTTAGAAAACAATTGATAGGAGGATGTCAAAGTTTTATCACTGTACTTGTTAAAATACGTGGGATAAAACAACAGCAACGTTGTCTGAATAAATACAATTGAAACATGCAGATAAATTTGGCTAACGATCCATTTATATGTATATACGTTTAAAAACGCAGAAACAGAGTAGGAAAGACTGGGATTTAAAAATGCATATCAGTTGCTAGCTGGATATAATTGCAGAGTAATTTAAATATTTTGAATGACCTCAGCAATTTTCTCCCTTTAAGAAAACGACACACTTCAAAGTGTGGAAAAAACATTGAGGAGAGTAGGGAAAGTGGGTTTTGCTAGCTTTTAAAAAAGGAATCTCTTCCATACTCTAATAGGAGTATCATTTTTTTAAAGGACTTGCTGTCACATGTAGGAGACTATGGCACAGTCTAGTAGTGGAATGCTGGGCTCTGTGCATCTCAGACAGTAGCGGTTTGGCTAGCAGCTCAGGCACCATAAAATCACATTGCTTTCAGGACCGTACGTTAAATTCCACTTCAGGTATTTTATTTAGATGGATACGCAGGAATTTAGGAAGATCCGAAACAGTCTTTGTATTTGTCAGTTCTGTAGTGGTAAGGAATTTGGTCTCGATACAGAAGTAACCAGGATTGTGTAGGTATTAAAGAAAGAGTTCACAATTATTTTTGCTTATGAATTACTTAAAAAAAATGGCTTATGTACAGTACATTGATTTCATGTGTATTTCTAAAATGAAGTAACAGACATTTATAAAGTTTGAATGTCTTGATATTCTGTTCATAAATTAGAGCTTTTTTTCTTATACATTTAATATTCACGTTGTTGATCTCTTTTTTGAACGTGCAAATGAGGTTGACTTCTGAAAAGTGAGCAAAACTGCTATGAAGTAAACAGCGTTCCCTTGTCTACAGCAAGAACAGTAGCGGTATATGTTATCACCATTTTCATATTTGAATCATTGCATGGAAACAAAGTGGACTTTTGGTTTTGATCCTTTATAGGTGCTTCTCTGTGAGTGCATGTGTAGCGTGTCTGTCAATCATCAGTTTTACTTCCTTTAAACCTACGTATCTATTAGGGATTGTCTGTTTCAGAGTTTTTCTTCCTAAAGCAGTACCAAATTTCTTGGTATTTTCGATGTTGTAAACAAACAATATCTCACATTCCCATTGCCTTCCCTTTAATACGTGGGCAAGAAGTTATATTTAGTCCGTGCCATCTCAACATCCAATACACTGATACCTAGGCAAGTGTAAGTAGAATTGATTATACCCCTTTCCAAGCACAGTTTTAGAAAGATTGAGCTTCATGTTTTTACCTACTCCTACACAAATAAAAACTTGAAATCAGAATAACATAACAATGGATGGATGAAGCAACTTTATTATTATTATTTAGCAAGGTGTTATATTCACTCTTTCTAACTTCAAACCAGTTACTTCAGTAGTATCTTGATCATGGAATTGTTCGAATTTTTTTTGATAAAACTTTCACATAGGGTCTCAGTTTTGCTCATAAAGCACAAAACTTTTCCAGGAACAAGCAATAAATTGATTTATTTAGTGAAAAGCCTTCTGGTGTTCTAATGCTATAAAGGGTCCAGAAAAATGTCCTTAAGTACAATATTGGAAGTTTGGATTTTTTCTGTTGTCATGAAAAATATTGCTATTAAATCTTAATAAATTTTATTAAGATAACTATGTTAGAAATGGCTAATGAAGCATCAAACTGGAAAGGAGAAGGAAGAGAAAGGTTAACTCTTGCTTTTAAGTTATTGTGGCAGTAATTGTGAAAAAATACCATGAAAAGTAAACTAGGGGAAAAAGTGCATAGAGCATTTTAACCATACAAAATATCTTGTCTAAATTTTACTTCATATTTTAATTTAAGTAAGTAACATGCTAAGAAGGAGTTATTTTTAAGATAGCTCAAGCCTACTGAAGTCAAGCTTTTAGTCGACTTCAGTGATACGGATTTTGGAGTTTTTCTTAGAATGATTGTATCACAAGATAGTATATTTCTAGAATTTAGAGGTGGGAACAAAGACTACAGAGGGCCTTGATTACTTCAGATGATTTTACAATGTTTTGGGGTTTTTTATATCAATTTTAAGACTGGGAAGTAATTTATAACATGTCCTAGGAACTGAGCATAACTTTTGAAATGTATTAACTTTATATGAGAATAAGGTTTACTTTTCAAAACTATTATTCTGGCATAAATAGTCATATTTTCAATCCCTCTAAAAATCAATTTAGAAAAGTTATCTGCCTTTGATTTTGTTTTGGAATATGTTACAAAGGAATAGTTCTCATAAATTGAGTTGTCAGGAAGTAACATTCAGTAGAATACACTGATATATAGATGATTGATTTTCACAAGTATGCCTTTTTGGGCACAAGACATACCATAAGTACATAGTCACCAGATGGAAGAAAAATGCAGGCTTTTCATTGAAAAGGTGCATCATAAATATGTTTTCTCTAAAATTCAAATGCTGTGGGATTGCATTTGGGCGAAATACCAGACAGGTTATTGAAAAGAAATAAATGTGTAAGTGTCGGACTCTTTTCTGGTAGCATTTCTTTCTGAATCTGTCTGTGAATAAAGTTTCATTTTATAGCCTGAGATCTCTTGTCAGCTGTGGAGTTCTGTACCTGTAGGAATAAGTCTTTTTCATTTTTAAGGTATCAAACAGAGATGTTAAGGAATGTAGCAAAGTTGCTGTCTTCAGTGACATTGTACGCTCACTACTTGTATTTTACTTGAACTTCAATTTAGACAGTGTAAGAACGTGTTTGCTTTGGGGGATTGGAATAGAGTGTAAGCATTTCTGCTTTGTATTTGTCTTCATCATGCCTGTTCTGCATTTGATTTCAGTTAACCATGTTAAATTGCATAGGCTGCGATTTCCCTTCATTGTCATTGAAAATAAAGCACAGTATGGCTTCTTCCACCAGGTTGCAATCAGAGACTATTTTTGTTCTGTAGTTAATTACAGATTTCATGCACAGTAATAAGGCTTCTGAAGAGTGATATTTTTCTAATGGTCAGGAATATTTAAAAAATTGCTGTAGTATCACAGAGGCTTCTTAGTTGCCTTTCACAGAGGCACACATAAACTTTTTTTGAAGTACTAAAAGGGAGAAACTGCTTGAGTCAACAGTAACATCCAGATTCAGCAAAACTAGTTTATGAATTCAAGCAATTAAACATGACGAAAAGCCCAGTTTTACTGCCCTGACTTAATACGCTTCCAGTATTTTTTTGGATACATAAAAACTTCAAAATGTTCTTTTCTGTCAGGTGTTGGCAAAAAAACAGTGCACCTCCAAGCCCTGGAAAGTCTTGAAAATCCTCTTGCTTTGCATTTGCACCTTCAGTTTTTATTCAAATATTTTTATTGTCAGGGGAAGCAAACAGTAATATTTTCTTCAGTTTAGTATACCTGGAGTTCAGCAGCTACTCATTTATGTACCTGCATTTTGGTACAGATAATTAAAAACAGACTGTTTGAATATTTAGGAATTAATAAAAGAATCTCTTTTAATTAATATTTAATATGTATTAAAAATAAGAATTTTGCTAAAGATTATTAGAAATCCAACCAATATTTTCACATGGAAGGCCAGAGGATTCAGGTTTTTTGTGCTTTTGTTTTTATGGATTTGATTTTCAGTAATTTAAAGCAGGTTTCCTATCTAGTAATTATTGCAAATTTAACTGGGTAGTTTCTGGGAGGGAAGTAACCAGATGTAAGTCTCGGTACTAATGACTAACGGACAAACTTGAACTTGAATAGAACTTTAGCAAAAATTATCAATTTACCACTTGTATCTTGGAGCGTGATGTAAAATGCTAAGAACAACCTCCCACCCTTTGCAGATGAAAATTATTCTGTCTACTTGTGCTGTGGTGCTTTCTGGACAGGTGCTTATGTTTTTTTTTAACTTAAACATTTTCCTTGTTAAAGTTGAACTTTCTGATTACATGAATAATACTAATCCAGGAATGAGGTTTGATCCTTTTTTCAGGTAAGTAAATTGTAGCTTATATGAGGACTTGTTTCTGACTACTAATTGACCTGAATCTAATGGCGCTCTAACTGTAAAAATGTATTACAGTAAAGTGAGAGGTATATGTGGCACGTGACTGCTGCTTCTTTGGAGAGTTACTTGTCTGCTGCTGAGAACTTGCACTATTACATGGTGCTCTAACAAAAATAGCACCATTTCAGTGAATCATGTCACTTAAGATGAGACTCGGTATCTTTGAAGAACTACTGCCACACTGGAGCAAGTCTTTTAAGAATATGACATTTAGATCAAGCCCTAATGGAGTATCACGGCTCTCTCCTTTTGTACTGTTTTACATGAATTGTATGTTTTCGTATTAGCGTCAAGTGTCCACCTTTTTAAAATTACTCTACCTTTCTGACACAACGTGTCCTGTGGTATTGTAATCCTGGGGACTGCAGTTCAGCTCTGGCCTCTGATTTTTCACAACCCAGCCTTTTAATATATGATATCAACAAGTCGTGTGTGTAAAAGGAAGAGATTCATTTTTCAGAAGAATATATCTCTTGTCATCTGTGTATGCAGGGAAAGTTTGATATTTGGTTGTGATACAGAGGAACCTCAAACCATTAATTTTTTGTTAGCATATTTTGCAAGACTAGATTGAAAATGAATATCACCTAATGTTTTAAGTTGAAAACTTCTGATATTTTTAAAAGATGTATTTATTAGTAAGGTCTGTGTGATGTGCAGTGGCATGATGGCCGGCTTCTCCATCTTGCCAATTAAGCCAGCACCACATGAGGCTGTAATCCTGCACTTATCTTGACAGTTACCAGGAAAAGCAGGGTACCGCTGCCTGTGCTGGGGAGCAAAATTATCTAAGAACCAGATCTCATTTCAAATGGCATTTTATTCCAGTTGAGAGGCTTTCCCAGTGTCAGCAGAGTCAAAAATCCGGTCGTGGCAGACTGAACTTTCTACCAACAGAGGAGCCATGGGAATCAACTTAATTCTGTTTTGACTTTCGTATTTGAAAGTACGAGCCTTTTTCTTCATGCTAGTTCGCTCTTTGAGCCACAACAGGAAGCAATATTTACTAAAGCAAGACGTTAAGAATGGCGTTGAGTATTTTAATGTATTTTCTTTATTCCCAATTGTATTTTCAAGATGTCTTCATCTCTCCAACGAGTATCTATAATTATGAGAACCGGTAAATCAAAATCAGCAGTCATGTAGCAGCTTAGCAGAACCTCTGTTTGCCCAGATTTTAGACTCATAAGAACAGAGTGTTTTACCAACTCCATGTAGTAGCTGTGGTTCACTGATTGCACTCCTTAATACAGTGACTCAAGGATGGTCTTTAGAGCTTAGAAAACTGGGGTCAGAGAAGAGCTCAGTCTTGAGATGTGTTACAGTCTGTGAATTGTCAATGAAATGAAACTTTACAAAGAGTGTACACAGGGATGCTGATCATCTTTTGGATAGGCAGTAGGTAGAGTGGACTGAGCTCCTACGCAATCCTTGCGTGTCCGATAGGAGGAGAAAGTCCATTCATCAAGTCATGCCATAACTAAAAAGAAGCAATCTTCTTAAATGAGTAAGTGCAAATAATAACCGTCAACCATATTATACAGCTGTTACTGTCTCACACACTCTTCCTGTAGCTGCCGTTAACTACTGAACAATGAAAAATAGAGTAAAGCTCAAGCCTCTTTGTATGTTGGTATTTCTTCTAATTAATTATTGTGATTCAGACCTGGGGCAAGGCTTTCTGAAAAGGGGAGGTAGTACGGTAATTCTGCTTTCATTCATTTTCACCTACGCATAGCTGAGCAAGCACTGAAATTTCCATCCTGATGTTAAAATGAGGTATTCAGTGATCATAGAAAAATAGTGATGGAGAGGACCACTCTTCCATGTCATCGAGTCCTGCCCTCCGCCCTGAAAGGATCATCTTTACTAGTGTCATTTGTGATAGATATCCAGTTAATCTTTAAAAACTGTCAATAAGGGAAGTTCCGTTAACTCCCTAAACTACGTGTTCCAGCTCTTAACTATCTTTTCTGTCTTGATTGTTTTTTTGGGTTTTTTTGCTAGACAAATGAAAATCTCCCGTGCTGCAGGTTCCCTTTCTCACTGCGGCAGTCTTTTATGACAGAGATTCCGATTCAGACTTCAGGTTTAGGTCCCACACAAGTTTTAATTTCTGTATTTTGGTTCAACCCTTTCTAATTATTATTTGGTTTGATAATCTTTACTTTTAATCTAAGACATGCTTTTTGAACATTTTGCATTTAAATAAAAACATAGAATTCAAATAGTTTAACTAATGATTGGGAGCGAAATATTGGCCATGATTTATAACACAATCAGGATTATATAATGATTATTGTAAGACATTGTTAGACATTTGAGACTGTGGTTCTCACAGCTGATTGAGATCTCTAAGCTGCCTATTGGACTTCACTGAGGCAGAGGTTATGAGGTTTATTATTTTGCTGAAGTCTACCAGGAAGTTTTATTCAGAACCTGTTATGCTTCTAAATTTATAGAAGTGTGTATATGTAGAAATGTGTGTGTGAGCATCTGTCTCATAAAAAGATAAAAGTGAAATGCTTTTGCTGATACATTTACATGTTGATTAGCTCTGCCTGTTCTTGGTTCACATCATTTCTCAGAATAATTGTTACTGAGTACATTTATCCTGTCAATATAACCTCTCAGGGCAAGTGTGGGGAGAGAAGAAATGCAAGACGAAAGACAAGTCTTTTGGAAGAAGGGCTGTGAGGTGATGCTAGCATCATACTCCACTTGACCAGTTTAGCACCTCCACACTTAGAGGGGGTATATCCAAGAAGATCTGAAGGACTGTTCTTGGGTAACCTCCTTCCAGCCTGTATTATCGCGTGATCCTATGTTATCAGTTGGGTGGACCTGGCGAGCAGTAGGTTAGTTCAGCGACTCAGAAATGAGGGTAAAGCACAACAGTGATACAATGGAAAATGCTTCTGCGGTTTTGGAAGATATATGTACATACGGAAAATGATGCAAATCTATTCCAGAAATTTGTAGTAAACTCTGTTTAGATAATGAACAGCTAAATGACTAATATTATAAAAAAATTGTGTATGAGTCATTGGCTAATGTACAGCTTGACTTTGGCTATGAAGTAGAACAAGAAGGATGCAAACTTTGACTATACGCTGTGAATATATGACTCGGGTAGACTATGTTGTGCATTCATAGAAATGAGGTGGATTGGGTTGTTCTTATTTTATTCAAGTTTTAGCACGACAGAGGAGACAAGGGCATTTTGCCCATTAAGATAACAGAAGACAAAGATGGATGAAGAAGCTGAGATTTTTACGGGGAATTATCTTTAAAAATGGCATGCAGGATGTATATGCTTATTCCCCTAAATCTTTATGTCTGTGAAGCATAAGGATGGTGAAATTCTAACTGGATCCAAGCAATTTTTTTCAGGCAGTTATTTCATTGAGGGTGCGGAGGAGGGTTAGGTAATTAAAAATTCTTTTTAGTTATTTTAACAAATTAACAAATTTTATCAATATTTTAAGAAAACTGGAAACATGGAAGAAAAGAAGAGAGGGCATTACAGCTCTGACATGTTTCTTTTTGGCTTTTTAAAAGGCATCGTCCTTTTTTTCCCCACTGAGAAATTTCCTTTTTATTTTCCTGCATGATGTAGAACTGCAAAAATGCTTGTGTTTAACTGGAGTTAGTAACAAATGTTTCATTTGATCTTTCAACATTGCAGACAGTAGACTGCATTTTTGCTTAAAGGAACAAATTCTAACATGTAATTGGACGTAACAGCATTGACATGTTCTTCTCCACGTCTGTAGTGAGTAGGATGTGAAGCTGTGGGCCTAAATTACACAAAGGAAGATTTAGATTAGGCATTAGAAAGGCTTCCTGATAGGAAGAATACTTAATATTTAATTAGATGAGTTAGGAAGATTATGGGATTTCTATCACTGGAAGCTTTTAGGAAAGGTTTGGAAAGCAAATGTCAGAATTAATTTATAATCGACAAAACTTGTTCTCATTTCTGTGTATTCCTTTTACTAAAATAGAAAGTCTTTCTCAAAAGCTGCACTTATTTCCCATTCAGCAGGTGGATCTCTCTTATGTCTCTACCAAGGAAATTTTTTTTAAACCAAGTTCTGAATCTAACCTCTTGCTATTTTTACACATCTGTGAGGTTAGGCGATGAATCAATATTATAAATATTTTCCCAAGAAACAGAGTTTGGAAAATACTATACTTCTGCAAAGTTTCTGGTAAAATCTTGGATCTTCCTTTGTGCCAAGTTTTGTTTTGTTTTGTTTTGTTTTAGGTACAGTGCAATGAGAGGTGTGCACCTCTTCAATCCCTGCTCCCAACTCTCCTCTCAAGTGTTTCATCTTATAACAGTGCGATTGCTGGTGAAACTTGTATGTAGTTTGCCACTCAGTTCTGAGAAAAATTCTTGGTCTATATTTATGGAAGCACTGAATAATCCTCTTAACAATGGTCAAGACAGGTATAATATACTTAAAATTGGATGCATTTAAAGAATTGGTTCTGTATAAACTCTTATAACATCTATATTACATACAAGGGCTTCCCTTATTCCTTTTGTATTGCCTTTAGAATTTAAAATACAAACATATAATCTAAACTAAGCTATTTTGAATATATTTTTGCTTTATTTATAGAAAGTAATTTTTTCTTGTGACAACTGCACAGACTTTCCCATCTTCTGTTAATGACAGAACATTAAGGTTTATGAATAAAAAGCTGATTACACAGAACATATTAGGGCAGTTGAGACTTATTTTTGCTATTAAGAAGTGTAAGAGCGTCCTGGGACCAGAGAGGCTCTGTTGTGCTATTTTCTATGTAGTATTCAACACATTGTATATAGGAACCAACAGCCTCTGTCAAAAAAAGCTTCGAATGAGGAAACAATAGAAATTAAGAGGATACATTCCTACCCAGTCAATGCACACGATTGGTTCTTGTCTTGGGAATTTTAGTTTACAAACTGACATTGAAGTTGCTTGATTCAGTGTAAGCGTTGTGAGAAGGAGAAGCATGTTGGACACCCTCTTCTCAATTTTATTTTTATGGGTTTTTTTTTAAGCTACTAGAGCCGACAACTAGTTTGGTATAGGACAGAAGATTGTGTTAGAGGGAACTGGAATCAAATCTGTGAAGACAGTGCTCTACCAATTGCTGTGGAAAATACATCTTTCTTAAAGACAGAGAAGGAACAGTAGGGAGCAAAGTCCCAGCGTGCTCCAGACTCCTTTTTGGTATAGCGAAAGCCCCTCTTGTGTCTAACCATAATTCTTCTAACTAGCTTTTACCCTTCTCTGGACAGACAAATAGCAAAACATATTATTCAGCTTAGAAATGACATCGTTTTGAGTGAAGCAATGCTACTATTAATTAAGTTCAAAGAAAACTGTAGTTTTAGAATAGACTGTAGCAAATAGGAAACTGATACGGAAACACTAAATAGCATTCCATAATAACTGTATTAAAGAAATAGCTGCCAAGATACTTATTACTTGTAGGCATTTCAAACTTCAACGGGTTTATAAAGAATTTAATATTTTCATATGCTTCAGTGTAAAGCCATCTGTCGCGGTGACGGAACAAAGTGTTGAGAACAAGAACAAACGTATGTTTATGGAAGTACTCCATGAAATGTTAACAAGAAAGACACAAGATACACAGCAGTATCTTGTAACAAATGGGCAGGGAATTTGAAAAAACATGACAATCATCTTCAATATTTACAATTATGATTTCTTTTCTAATTTCTTTTTGTGTAGAAGTGTTAAAAAATAGAAGTCTGTCAGTACAGATGGCGAGGGAGACAGGAATCCTGAGTAAAATACTGTTTACATCCACCTTTTGTCGTTTTTCGTGTTTCTGCTCTCTTTTCTTACAGTTTTAAGTTTATATCTGGATACCTCAGTATATATCTTATACCTTATGTAGTGTTTCATACATCTGCTGGACTTTTTAGTGCAAGTTAAACAGCCTCAAACACTCATAGGAGCTGAACTTTACTAGTACCTTCTTCCCATCCCCCATTTGCGACAGATTTTTATTCGTGACTGCACAAAAGAATGAATCACATTACGGTGTTTGAAGTTAGAAGTTGATATAGTGTGACTTTTAACCTGTCATACCCCAAATATGGGACACAGTGTGGGCTAGTAAGAGATACAAAGAGATTATAGGGGAAAAAATGGTACTGAGACATCAAAAAGAAAGCAAGTGTTCAAGAAAAGTTACTTTGAATCTTTTGTCAATGGTATTGCAACAAGAAAAATCTAGTTCTAAAGAATCTATACAGTTGGATTTTTAGTTATAAGGTATAAAGGATGTATTTTACAGTGATTCTGTTACCTTCAGGTCTCCATTCTCTCTACAGGTTTGGGTGACTGGGAGAAAGAATTGAATTAGATTGTGCCTTAGCAACACTATGAATTTTCTAGGAAGTGTATTTTATGTTTTAAAACGATAGGTCCAAAAAAGATGTGTGCTAAAGGGTTATGGAGCAGGTTATGGTATAATTCCTTCCCCCATTCAGGTATGAAATCCTGTTCTCTAAGCAGGACACAGCTTGGTGGGCCAGTTATTCAGTTTGGATTGGCAGCATTCCACATTGATGTGGGAAAGGGCAGACCTGATTATTTTTTGATGAGAGGTTTAGGTTTTACTCTAATAATCTATTTTCTTAATGAGATATATAAACATAGCATGGATTAATTTTTATCAGCCTTCAAAAACTAAGCCAGCAGAATGCAGAGGTGGGAATACACAAACATACTAGCAACATCACCCAGAGATAACAAACAGAAGTATTCTAGTATTTTCAGTGTTGTCATTCTGCATTAACTGGTAATGTCATATCATTTCAATTTTAGTCAGACAGTCTGGAAGTTTTGAATGTACTGCATTGGGGCATCTTTCAGCTATATTAAGTTGTCCCATGTTATCCTTAAAGGAGCAAGCAAAATGTGAAAGTAACGATGTTTGAACTTTTATTTGGGTTCCGATAAATATGCACGTTTTCAAATTTTTACTTAGCAACAGTGACATCTTGTGGGTATTATGAAAATCCCAGCTCAGTTTCAATACCGAGCAGTAAATCTTTAAACCCCCACCCACAATTTTATCAAAACAGTCAAATCACATTATGTAAGTAAGTGTTTCCAAGACCTTCAGAGTTACCCTCTAAATGAAGACAAAGAACCAGGTAGAGAGAAATGCAGCTCCTTGATCAGACTTGAGCTTACTTGATACCTATTTTAGCTTTGGCAGAGCAGGGCACTGGGTACCAGATCCCTCAGCTGAAGGTGTATGGAACTGTCCCAAAAGGAAATCTGCTATTACTCCTCATGAAGGTTTCTCTTGCTGTTTAATGTCGAAGGGATGAGTTTGATCCTTAAGGCAACAGGTTTTAGACGTCAGGGTATAAAGACTTAGTTCCACCTAGAACACTCCTTAGTTTTCTTTGAGTTTCCTTTGGCAACACGCTCTCTGACAATGAGTCTTACCGTTATGTTTACGTGTTGTATTTAGAAAAATCCTAACAGGTTAGATTGGTGGGAGGGGAGATGTCCTCCTGCTTTTCTATTAATTTTTATTGCACATTCCTGTGTCCTTTTTTCTGAGAACTGAACTTTCTAGTTCTCTGTGGCATGTCTTGGTATTTGTTTGTCCTTTTTATTTCCTTTAAAAAATAAGCAGCCTTAGTGTTATTTCTCTTGTTTTATATGAGAATTTTTGGGTCTTTTAACCAGTTCAATCTTCTGTCATTATCATCAATATTCTTTTGGACCCACTTACTTTTACAATTTTCTTTTCATACAGACTGATTAGCCTTTGTGCAACTGACACAGGTGTGTCTTTATTGCAAATTCTAGGAAAAGTTACTAGTATGATATGACATGCCGGTACTTGTTTGACTCTGCCAAAGGGTCCTGACTTGTTGTAAATAATGTTTACAAAGTATTTGTGATGCTGCTGAGACTTTCTCCTACTGCTAACAACAGAGAAAATGGCAGTGAGTATTTTTTGTGCTGATATAGTTTCTTTGTCAGAATACAGTCTCTTTCCCATTCTATTGCTTCCAAAATATGAGTGTTAATAATGCATTTATAGCCATTTTAATTGTCCAAATATTTATATGCTACCTACACGATAAAAAATTTTTAAAGCTATTTTTTTTGTTTTGAGTTGGCTTTTCTTGCTCAATAGACTATCCCCTCAGCTTATTTGACTTTTATTTTGATGAAAAATGGTAAATGGTGATATGATTATATTGTAATGCTGCCCAGCGTCAAAGATTGTGAAAATTATTGCTAATGAATTGTGCCATGCCATTAATTAAGATTGGTATTAGCAAAAAGACCTTAAGGATTCGTTACATTTACTGATACTCTTTTCTGTAGAAGTTACAGACCTACAAGGAGAATGTTGAATATAATGTTCCATCTAATAGAACTGGTTCTCAGAACATAAAACAATCAATAAAAAATGAGAAACATGCACAGTCCTAACAGATTGTATCAATAATCTGAGTGGGGTTTGCTTCTCTCTGTTGTGGAAGTTCATAGTGTCCTTAGAGAAAGAGTTGACCCAAAGCAGATCAGCATCCTGGGGCATGTTGCTATCACATCTGCTGTTAACAGGTTGTGAGCAGGACCAACAGGCAAATTGGTAATTAATGTGGGGTTTCTCCTGTCTACATGTATGTGCACTCTCTCTTCTCAATATGTTACAAAGACCTGCCACTTGTCTTCCAGACCGTAGTGTTTGTCAGTTTATTTCTCGCTGTTTGTTCTTTCTTCTTTATTTGATTTTCTGTTAATAGTATTTCCCAACTGTCAAAAATTTATTAAATTGTTAGGGGAGAGAGATTACATTTTCCTCCTGGAAAACACTGGTTTTGTGGTGGCTTGTGGTATACTAGAGTTACTACGTTGCCTGTTGGTAATTAAAGTTGCCAGTAGGCCCCTAACTATTCCACAGGAGATACTACTGTGAAGTGCTTTTCCTCCATTAATAATGATTATAGCTGCTGGTTTTGTGGCACTTAGCGCAGTTGATGTGTACTGATTTGTTCGAGTGTGCCTCTCGGGGAAGATCAGGGAGAGGATGAACTAGTTTAAGCGTACTTACCAGGCTTAGGTATGAGATAAAGTAGCAGCAGTTTCGGTATGGACAGAAAGAAAAACTGAGGTACCTTAAGCTACATTGCTGGGAAAAGGGAAGAGGGAAGGAATTAACAAATGACTGTAGGTGCTCTGGTGGTGGCAGAGATTGGGAGAAACATGTTTTCAGAACTGCATCCTAACACATCTGCATTATGCGATCACAACACAAATACCTGTATTCCTTTAAAAATGTGACTGTTGATGCTACTTCCCTTTTGTCTTAATTTGACATTGTAAGTAAGGTTATGAATCACGCCTGTATCTCAGAGAGGTGGGTTGAGGATAAGCACCCTAAAAATTGTGAGGAACTTCTAAGGCTGGGCTTCTAACATAAATTGTGATTCATTGTCCTCTGTCCCCTCTTTTGTTGGAGTCTTGCTGATGGCACTGAATTTCAGATGGAAGAAGAGAAATAATGTGAAAATTTCCCCCCCTCCCTCCCTAAAGGAATAATGCCAAGTGCAGAGCTACTGATTAAAACCATATCTCTGAGGAGCCTAACAGGAGCTAATCCTTAGGATATATTTAACTAACTTCTAATCCCTTTCATTGGGAAGTGCATTGAGAGGTAAAAGTTTCTTCAATTTGCCATAGGTTACCTAGTTCTTCACAGAGTTATCCTTTCGCTTACTCCGTTAGCCTTTTCTTTCTTCTGTCTTGGAAGTTGACAAACAATTATGCTTTATTAAGAACACCTTTGTAGTACTTAAAAAGTACTTATTGTCAAGAATAAAACACAATTTCAAGGTTTATTTACTGTGGAGGCACTAGTTAAATAGTTTTTTCTCTTTACTTGCACCTCTACAGTATAGCATGAGATCTCTCGGCTGGTAATGTTAATGGAGGTATTATTTTCTCCCCTTAAGCAAAATGATGTGTTCCTAAAGTAAATCACTGCAGTGCACATTATAACTGCTCTTTTTGTCGTGACAGGACTGTAATCATCTTGTGTCATTGGTCACCTCTCTAACAGCTTATTGGTTCTCAATTCCGTCAAGTGGAAGTCAAAGAAGAAAAAGAGGAGCATTTTTTTTCTTTAGCTGGTGCCAGGGCTTTTGATGTTTACATGTTGTATTCTCTACTGTATGTAGAAAATAAGATGGTGATTATTGGAATTATTTTTATATCACAGAATAATTTGCTATTGAGTGAAACATGAAAGCTACTTGGAACATTAAAAAGCATTCCTTGTAGGCTAATTTAGCTATTATGCAGTTTCTGTGAGATGTTTGAAAGTGTTGCTTCAAGTCTGCATTATGTATCTACATAATTAATGTAGATAAAGAAGAAAATAGAAAACAAAAGTTGTTTTAAGAGAGATAGTTAAGCAGTTAAATGTTCATTGAATTGCAGTCTGAGACCTTGGGGGGGGGCGAGGGAAGGGTATTACATTATAATAGATACAGGTAAAGAACTATTTTGGTGCAATTGTTTGTATTTTTCATCAGCATCTCCCATGTGGGTCATGATTCCAGTACACAGTCTTGTAATCTCCTGCAGTGGCAATGATTCAGCTTAAAAATCAATAGGGCATGAGGTGTTTCAAGTTCTCATTATTGTAATGTGTCAACATCACTTCAGTGACCCCAGAGCCCTATGTTGGCTGATTTGTTCTCTGATTTATTGTGCAATCTTGTAGGGCAAACTATAATTTCACTTGCAACCAGAAACTCTGCTTTTATGGTTTGTGTCCCAGTCTCCAGTCATTAGGATGTTCAGACATAATCAATACCTGTGTTTGCTACTGAAGGTTGAATGAAGTTGTCAAGCAGTTAAATTACAAAGAATACAAACAAAACAACATTGTTACGGCTGAGCAGACCAGGAAATGTTTTTATTTAAATTTTCATTTCCCATCAATTCAACAAATGTTTTTCTGGCCTAGCACTGTCATAATTTATATTCCCCTATATGCCTAGAAGTTTCAGATCTTAAATTTTGTAGTTGTAATTACTTACTGTACCACTTTGTCTTTAGGTTATCTGTGTTCATTTATGATTCTGCTATCTTCTCTACATCTGTCCAAATTTAATAACATCATGAACAGAAAACTGTTTTAATTGCTCAAACTTAATAAACATATTGTGGCTTTAATGCATAACAGGTAAAACAGCGTTGTTAATTTTGCAGTCCTCCTCTTCCACCCCTCCTAATTTTGATGTTTCTTTACATGATCAAAGTGCTGCAAGTGATAACAATGTAGTCTACATCAGTTTATCCTGGGCAATATCATACCTATCAATGTATTTAGAACGTCTCAAAAAAACTGAGGTAGCTTAGCACAACCAGACGCTCTTGGGACTTTCACTGCATTGACGTGTACACCTCACATGCTCAACTGCTATCAGAGCTTAATGCAACAATCTTGGAAGCCAAATATCTAAAATTTCACAAAATGATACCCATTCAACTTTAATTCTTTGGTTTTTATTAAATAGACTTTTATCTCCAGGAGGTATTGATATGTTTTGGGGGACTGTTATTGTATTCTTACCTATTTAATAAAAAACAAACTAACAAACCAAATCAAAACAAAAAAATCCCAGTACATATAACATAAACAGTAGTTTTTACAGAGCAAGAATGTAATATTCTGGAAAATAGGCTTCTTCAACACTTTCTTTCCAGTCTGTATTAGTAGTTCCTTGACCATTGTAAAGCTGCATGACAAAGTACATTTGGCAATAGTTTCCTGCATTTAACTTAAAGGAATGTAAAAGCCTTTAAGGTAAATGAATGCACTGCTGAATAAGAGAAGTGCAGGGTTTCTGAGGTAAATTTAGTATTATTGTGTATTTTGTAATGGGCTCAAGATCACCACTTTTATGACTCCTTCAAGGATGTCAGTTCTATCTTAGATGCTTGAGCTACTCATTGCTGTAGGAGTCGTTTGCTGTATGGTTGCTCTGTTCTTACCCCCTTACCTACCTAGATGCTGTTGGCTCCACCTAGAGAAAAGATAAATGGGTACCTGGTCCATCCCAGAGTGTGAATTCTTGTGTTTTGGGGGGTATTATCTAATGAACCTCACCAACATTTTGTATCCGTGAAATTGTAATCCTTGAAGGCCTGCAGCAGAAACATACATTTCTGCATCTGGACATCACTTTTTGGATTCAGTCTGAATGCTAAAGCACATTAGCAGATTGTCAGTTAAGTGAAAAATATCCAGCGTCTGGAAATGCACAAAGGAGGAGGAAACAGACCATCTGTATATTTTAACTTTCTTGAAAAACTAATGACTGGGCAGTATTTTTCCGGTATACATAATAGATTTAATATTTTGCTCCTTCTGAAATACTTATTTCAGTAGAACTTTCAATTTAACAATTGAGAGCTTACAGCTTACCTAATGAGAAAACATCAGGCAGCATATAAATGTATGTGAGCCTTAAATTAAATGAATCTGAAATTAGGCAGTTTTTAAAAGTTATATGAAACAATAACATCCATATTCACCACCAAATCTAATACAAGTAAGAGGATATTCAGAAGGAGAAACAAAATGGGAAAAACTAATGTCTCGGATTCAAGGTCAGAAATTTTCTAAGTAATTTTCATAGTTGTGTAATAGCGATTTTGCAGTTAGACTAACGAATGTTTGTTGTTTTATTGAGGGGATTAAACAGTTAATAATTCTCAAGAATATTCATTTTTTTTTTCTCTGTTTTCTCACCCAAGCCATCAGTTTTAATTATAGTCTCTGAAACTCGTTTTTTGTTAAGCTATGTCCATGTAATCTGAGGGCGCACTACAAAAATCGTTAACGCTTTTAAAAATCTCACTTGCAAAATTATTAATTTGTAGGTGGTATTATTATTATTATTATTATTATTATTATTATTATTATTATTATTATTCAGTAGGCTTTTATTTTTCAGTCTCTCTAAGGAAAGATTGACGTCATTGGTGAACATAGTGCATGTGCAAATTCATGCCTGTGCTTCTCAAATACTGAAAAATAGGCATGCTTGGCTACAGTAGGAAATTGTGCACAGATTTCAGATGCTTCCTGAAAATTGGTATTAGTAGTCCTAGTTCACTGTGGAAGGAGATTTTTTAATACCAAAGTGTCTCATAATGATTTACTAAACTGATCTATTTAAGGACTTTTCCATGAAATTAAAATAATTGTCATGGGGTTGGTACAGCTTTAAAAAGTTAACATCTATGGCCTTATATATCACAAAAAGATATGGGTCTTTTCTGCATGAGAATTTGACCTATATAACAGAATAATCTGCCATAATGTGGAGAAGGGGGAAGCGGAGAAGGTGGGCTGTAGCAAACCTTTCAAGTGTTGCACAGGCCATGAAAATCTGTGGAGCTGCTGGAAGGTAGATAACCTGTGCAAATTAATTTGTCTACTGTACATCCTGTGATGTATAATTCCTTTTACATTGTAAGTGTCCCACATTCTGGAGGCCAGGACTGTTTTATGTATCTCGTCTAAGCTGTTCATATACCCTTGAAATGCTTATTTAAAAATAAAATGTCATAAACACATCGAAAACTTGCAAGAAAGTTCACTTCATTGTTATTTTTTGAAAAACTTCCTCATCCTCAAAATAGTTTTTAATGTTTGAAGAAAAATCCTTTGTAGTTTGCCCCCCCCGCCTTTTTTTCCCTCGCTTTTGCTGAATACACATTGCATGGTCACTCAGAAATTTCTAGAGTATACAAAATATCGGACAGTTGGTTATTTCAGCTCCTTCTGAATACTTTTGGAAAGTAGAGACAAATGTTGCATTGCTACAGAGATCTCCCTCTGCTTTTTCCCACCTGTCAGTCAAATACCAAGGAGTATATACCAAGTATAACTAGCATTGCATAAATTCTGTACAAGGTAACCTTGTTGACTGGCTTAAGTCACGTGAGGATAAGCTTTTGGCTTTGGTGGTCACTGACAGCTATCGCGAGACTGGTCGAGGAACAGCGCTTTTCAACTAATAATGGAGTTTACAGAACTAGTAAGGCCTAATTGAACAATGTAAAGCTTAACCCTTAGTCGGGGGCTGCACTTGCCCGTAATGTGCTAGATAGGAAGTGAAACCCACAGATGACGAATGGAAATGGCAATTGCCGTAGGAAGACAATTGTCTGACATGGTTGTGTTACCCCTGTTGCGTCTGATGCTTGGCATCTGAGAGCACAGACAGCTGATAGACTGCCAAGTGTGGTGGTAATGTAAATACAAGTGAGATGACTGAACACAGACCTAAGCAGCCACTGCTGCTCCTTTTTTTTTTTTTTTTGTTTTTGTTGTTGTTGTCTGGTTTATCTATTTCTGAATTATAACCAGTGCATAGCAGAAAACAGAAAAAAAATTATTTTTCATCACTATTTGCTCAGTCATTTCAGTTATATGTACACTGCTGTTATGCTTGGTATCCTGTTAACTCTTTTTGATACAAGAAGCATGATTATTTCATATTGCATCACAAAGCAGACTTCATCTTAATTTGATTTTTATATTAAAAGGTAGAGCAGGATTCAGCAAAATTCTGGACAGTTTCATTATTTTAATGTATTTTCTTTCATTTGGAAATTCCACTGAGATGGAAATTTCACTGGGATAAGATTTTGAGTTGTATGTATTTCCACTGAGTTACGGAAGGCAGCTAGTCAGACCACCTTCTGCTAGGATTTTGTCATACTCTGCTGTAATTAGGTGAGGAAAATGGAGACTCATGTATTGGTCCCATGAGTATTGGTATTGTTGCTAGTGAGTTGTCCAAGCATAGTGTTAAGGAGTTCTGTAGGGGAAAAAAAAAAAGCTTTTCACTTTTTTTTTTTTTTTTTTAAACTTTGAGACTCACTGTAATTCTAACTGGATATATTGTTTTCACTGAGCACTATTAAATGCCTGCTGGTCCTGCCACTATAGGTAGCTGCAGCAATACCTGTATCCTTCTTAGCCACCTTTTGGGGGATTGTGAAGCTCAGTGTTTTCAAAGCACTTTGAAAAGTGCTCTCTTAAAAGGATATTACGCGTGTGTAAAATACTGCTGTTCCTGCTGAAGCTTGGACAAACTATAAACCTCTGTGGCTGTAGAAAATTACTGAGTGCTGCATAAGCTGTTCAAGTGCTGCTTTACCATATCAAAGATACTGTGCTCAAGCACTATAAAAAAGAGAGCTCCCATGGTGAGAGACAGCTTGCTACAATGGCATTCAATTCAAGGTCATACATAACGTCAGTCATGGTAGGGAAAAAAGCCAAATTAAGCATTTTTAGCAGTGAAAAATATATTGAGAAATAACGTTAAGGGTGTGAAGATACTGGAAAGGAAAACAGTAAAATCCATGTAGCAGAACAGTTGTGTGAGCAATGTTATAGAAATGGGCATCAATATACTAAGTCACTTACATTTTGTGTATCACTAACTGAAAACACTTTCCTTACGTGATCTTGCTCTTGCATGGCTTTGTGGGATCTCGCCTCTGTTATTACAGCTCTTATCTAGACAGAAGTTTTTTTTTTTTTTTATAAATTGTTGTGAAATGAATGGGAAAGTCATTAGCAGTCATAGTACTGATTTGATGATGGGAGGTGTTTGCTTTTTTCCTTGGGGCAACCAACATTCGGAATTTTTGGCAAGTTTACATGTATGAGATTTCTTAAATAAGACTCACCAACCTTTATACCAAAATACTCTCTCTATATACCAATTAGATTTATCTTGTATTGCTTCTTTAATAGTACAATTGATACAATTTGAAATTGTAAATGGTATCTCCTTTGCCTATTACTAGAGGAAATGTTTGTGTCTGAAAAAGAAAAATGGCTTGACGTAATTTTGTCTTTGTCATTGGATACCAAAGCCTGAAGAAAACACTAAAGGTTTTAAACTTTAATATCATATTTCTTATGGTATCATATTATTGTATCATATTCTTATATGATATTAAGTATAAAGATCATTGAGCGATTTTCAGCACAAAGTAATGTTGATCAAGGGATATGCATGATAAAATTGCTACTTTTTCTTGTATAAAATCTTGGTAAATTAGTAAGGCGTGTGCCAGTAAAGAAATGCATGCCATTTTGAGCTCCTGCAATTAAGCAGAGACTAGAAAGATATCTGATTATGATATGCCTGTCAGTCAGCATAGACTTGTGTAGTTTCAAGTCTGATTTCATGATGATTTTAATTTCACACTGAACAAGTACAGTTTGTTGCTACAGTAGCCTGAAGCCCACCAAGTCACTGTGTAGCACAGGAGGGTAGGAACCCTTCTTTCTCCAAGGAACTGAGCTCATGACTCAAGATCATAATGTGAGTTGATATTTGTCAATATATATATAGTCTGTGACTCCTGTCCAGGTTTGGTTCCTTTGCCTGTGAGTATATGACATGGTGCTATTCTGAGCTATTTTCTCTCTGTTGTTTCATTTTGGAGAGTTTTAAGTCAAACTATGTTGTCTTCTAGTGAAACAGATGGAGATGCACAGATAATAATACTGCAGGCCTACATAGGTACTGGTATGAGGTGTTGAGAAAGGTACTTAGAAGGGTATCTCCTGTTGAGAAGACTGATTGGATGTTTTTTTCTGCCCACTCTTGAACTCTTCTGGTTTATAAGCATATTGAAGTAAATTAATGAGGTGAAATTTAGGTGGGTTTTGTTATTCTTCTGTTACTCCAGGTTGTGATATTATCATAAATAATTAAATAGGGGTTTGTGTACAGTAATTGTGTTCCAAAAAAGTGGAATCTGGAAGCATTACAAAGTTTAGCAGAGGGGTATACGTTTCAGGGTGGGAATTGAAATTTTCCTTTTTGACAGGTTTCCTTGAAACTAGATTCACACTGGCATGCCAGAATGCTGGAGTCAGGGCTCGTGCTTATTTTGAGCACTTCAGTAAATTGGCAGAGAAGGAAAGGCAGGTAGCCTGGAGGTGTGTGTATCTTGCCAGGCAGTGAACTACATGGTAGTGCTGCAGGACCAGACTGAGCATGAACGGAGCTTCTAATCTTGACAATCCCACATACTCAATGTAAGTACTAAGCTAAACTTGAGGTTCGCCTTTGTAATATTACAGTTGTTTTGCCATAATATGCTCTGTCCTGATCTATCTTCTTTGCTGGCTGGGTATCTACAGCAAATACAGAGCTGTCTATGAGATGAGAAAGAAAGATTTTAATTTCTTCTTGTTACATCTCAATTCCTGGTTGCCTGTCGTTAGTTACTCTCAAACTTCTTTTAGTCGCATTGTATGCCTTCCCACTGACTGAGCTCTGAATTAACTTTTCCGGCTCCTGCACGTCTTACTTCTCTCTGATGCACTTAACATCAGAAGAAACACCTCCTTCTTTCTCTTCCAGCCAATGTTCCCATCACCTCCTGGAGTTAATAGAATTAAATTCTAATATTAACATTCAATTTGCAATTTTGGAGCCTTGAAACATCACCTGCTCTGCATGAAGGAATAGTTTTTGTGGTGAGATTTGAATGTGATATATTTTCAACAGAATTCACAGGGTTTGAAATCTATTGCACTTTAAGAGGTATTTTACATCTCCAGGAGTGCTTTCATTTGAAGGTTTTCACTCTGGGATGTCCATATGCTCTTTTTTCTGTAGCGCTTACAGTGTCAATTATACATCTCAAGATACAAGAAACTGGGCAACAAAATTTTAGAAGAAACCCTGACTTGGAAAACAGGCACAAATACAGTAAGTTACATGGTTACACAGCGAAGGCATTGGTAACACTGTTGAACAAACACATCAGTTACTTGTTTGAATCACTTGCAGGAAGTATCCTTGTAGAACTGAAGTGTTAGTTGGAAACAATGGCCTGATATGAGAGGATTCAGGGGTGTAATCTGGGAAAAACAAGAACCAATGCAACTACAGGGAAAGAGCCCTGTAGTTTATATCTTTTCCTCTCTAGCACCAGGTGTGTAAGTTGTCTTTTCTCTCAAAATTTCCAGGCAATTATATTTCAAAAGAAATTTAAGCATCTGCACATTATGTTCAATATTTGACATGGCACTTCTCATTCTGCCTCAGCAGGGACTTACTGTTCTTTTGGCACTGTTCTGATGAACATGTGATGCCTTTAAAATACTCTGGTAAGCAGGATTCTTGGATATAAAATATTACTGTTGTTGAAGTATTATTTCTGATTCGCTTATTTGATACACAGAAACATATGGCTAGCTACAGGAATGGACTAAATAGATACAAATGACAATGTGTCATTTTGGCCAGAACTCACATAACAGAAAAGAGGAGGACAAAAGCTAATATGTTTTCGTCATAGTATTTGTATTGATAGAATTCACATATATAAATCACTGTTGAAAAAGCGGTTTATTTCAGGGGATGCATATGTTAACAGGTCTGATATTAAATGTGTGAAACACATTCATCTAACCAACCCGGTCCCATATAAACAGTTGTGTCTTCCTTTCCAAGACCTGCAAAGCTTCCCGTCTCAGTTTCTATATGACAGATAAATTGAGCAGATTAAAACCAGGAATAAATAGTGAGCAACATCTACCACAAGCCTACAGTATTTGGACAGCCACTAGAAATGGAATTGAGATGTCTTAGATTATTTTGTCACTTTAAGGCTTGATTATAAGTGCTGAATATCTTTCAAAAATTGTATCTTTAATTTCTGATGTAAGCTACGGGATGGATAAACAGGTTACTGGGTAAGACTGCATTATCCAAGAGGCAGGGTTTCTAGCATTAGACTGAAAATTCTGCGTTCTTTCCCAGTGTGGGTGACTTTGCCCATGTACTTTCCACTATTATGACTGATTATTTCAATATATAATCTCTTATAAATTGCTTCACGTTAGAAGATCATTTCAGGTAATTTCTAATCTAGGTGCTCCAACCTTTCAGGGTTGAACAAGCACTGACACTATAAGATAATGCTTCCACCTCTTCCAAATCCTTCCCAAATAAGTCTAGAAGAGTCCTTTGCAATATATACCACCTTTAGACACAACTAAAAGGAAAACTAGGAAAATTCTTAAGTAAAGAAAAAGGGTAAAGTGTCTTTGGTGGTTTTTTTTTTTCCTAAATAAATAGGAATTTCACTTTTCATGAAGGTGAATTATATAGCAAAGGTGAATTATGTAGCACAGAGGTCCGTGGTTAACTTTATCAATTATCTACTTTTGGTTTAGCAGGTCTTTAGGAGGAAACATTATTTCATCTACATTCATATTATCTCCCCCCCCCCCCTTAAAAAAAATAAAAACTAAAGACCTATTTTCTCAGTCTTTAGAAATGTGAAGATGTTGTTGTGCTCCTCTGTTCTACCCTGTTGCTTTCAACTTCCTATTTAATAAGATACAGGACATCCCTCATAAATTCTGTATCATCAGTGTAATGTTGCTTTGATGATATATTGCATGTTAAGTTGGCATTGGCGTGAAAGGACAGTGTGGGGCTTAGGAGAGGTGGTTGTTTTTTTTTTTTTAATTTTTGCTTTGAGTGTTCTAAATTTAGTTATATTTAGCAACTGAGAAAGCTGATAATCTAAAAACTTGCCATTCATTCAGGATCTCCAGGATGCTTGATAAATTTTTATGTTGGTAAATTGACAAGATTATGTATCTCAATCATCTGCAAAATCAAGAAATGACACCGAAAGTAGGAGCTTGCATTGTATAGTTATGTTTTGGGTGTGAAGGATTAAAGATATTATTCAAATGATTTAGTTGAATTTAACTCATTGCCCTGGTTCTCAACTCCTTTCCAGCTAGGGTGCCACCACTGTCCCCCTAGATGATGGCTAAGAGATGGAAGAAATAAAGTTGACTTCCCACCCAGACTGTAAGTGCCCAGCTGTGTTCTCCATCTGCTTTAGGCAAGTAGTTCTATTACATTCACTTCAGGTTTATCAGGGTTTCTTATAGACGCAGTGCCCGCACTGGTGATTTTGCCACATCCGCACAGTGAGACACTAACAGTTGGCTTGGCTAGGATGGTTTTTCCCCCCGTTCTCCCTCTGCCACTTTTCCAGAGGGCAAAAAGTCCCTCTCTGATAGTGTTTGTCATCATCTCTGCATACCTCTGAATCAAACGTGGTATTTCAGTGAGTAATTACTAATGCTTTGTGTTTTGGATGATTCAGATATATGGTAGACGTAGCGGGAGAGAATCTTCCCATGTAAATCTCAACAGAAAGCGATTATTTGATCAGAAGACCAATAGTGACCCAAAGGAGCCAAACATCAGCTCTTTTGTTGTTGTCCTCCTTGACCCATGTTTGTTTGGAACCAAAGCTGTCCTGGATACCATATGGCACATTTCTGCATCTCTTGATGTTAAAATCCACATAGAGCTCTTGAACTGATAGTTTGAACATGAGGTGTTCTGCCCTTTGGCCATGGGGATTCTGCAGCTGGTGACCTCCCCCTCCATCTCCCCCTTCCACCTGGGATTAGAACTCAGTGTCCTCTCTGCAGTTGAAGAACCAACTATTTTGACAGCACCCCTCTCTCTCTCCTCAGACTTGCCCCTCTGGGGGCAGGAGTGAATCTCCAAGGAAGACAAAAGATCCACTTCTGGAACAGACTATACCTAGTAATCAGTTATTGTGACCCTTTTCATGTGATGTTGAATAAAAGGGTAAACAGTAAGACTAACCATGTAAACCCACTTACAGCTGATAGTGGGTATAATGACTTGGAAGCTCATTTCAAACCTATGAAATTTATTTTAAGTAGCTTTGTCTTCATTTTCCTGCAGGTATTTATATTATACACTGTCATTCTGGTGGCTGTCCACCTTGAGAGTAATATAGTTACACTGTTATTGCTTTCCCTGCCATGGAATAATGAGGATCTCAACAGCAGTAATGACCCTGGGCACAAAATGTAATGTAGACGCCTCCAACCTGCTTTTTGTTGCAACACCAACTTCCATGGATTTTTAAGTATTTTTAAAATATATATAAAATCCTCTCTAAATAAATGTATTATCCTCTATTTTATTATTACTTTTTATTATTATTTATTATTATAATATTTATGATCCTTTATTGTATGATATATTTATTATCCTCTAAAAGCTCTCTCACAATTGTATTGTTCGTCTCTATTGCTGTCTCTTCTTGCCCATCTTGATATTTCTATGCTTTTCATCCCTTTTCTTGGTAGTCTTTATACTCCTTCCACACAAGCAAATTCCATCTCTTTTTCTTCCTTATATGCTAGTTCTTTCTTCAAGTTGCTATCTTTTTGCAGTGTAGTACAGAACAATCAAACGACCAAACTTTGTACTTTTTGAAGCAGGGGTGTTTGAACATTTGAAAACCCACAAAAGAAAGGCAGATCAGTAGTTCTGGCATTCTTCAAAATTGCTCTTTCATTTGAAAGGAATAGAGAAACTATGGGTGGGCAAACTGAAAGTTGTAGTGTCTATTTAAGAATAATGAGGCTGTGAATGGAGGCAAGAAGTGTATCGCTAATGATTAGATGTGGGGAAGGCAGATGTGTCCACTTAAAGGAAAAAAATGTGCTTTAAGTATAGTCTTATATTTGACAATCAGGCTACAATTCATATGCATCTGGGGGATTCTCAGGAACCCCAGAGGTCTGAGCATCTGCTCTCTGGATGTGAAGTTCCAGTAGGCACCAACCTTGGCTGGATGAGTTGCACTAAACCTGAATATACTAGCTGAAGTTTGGAATTCAAGCTTTTGTCTTACAGTCCACTTACTGCTTTGTGTTCAGTGCTTGTGATCAGCATGTTAAGTGCTTCTGTTATTTTTCCGCTAGAAGCAAGTGATGTTAATAGAGTGCAAGTAGCCTGACAGCATCCCTGAAAGAGTTTTCAGTAGATGGTAAACTGAAATCCATGCATGGAGTACTGGCTATACAGAGCCTTAAAATAGGCTTTATTGGAAGTTCACAAAAGATTTTAAGTGAATATATTCATCAGTTATGCATTGCAGATTTTGCTTAAGTCTTGTTTTTTCTCAAGACTCTATAGTGTGTATAATGTGATAGTTTTTCCTAGAGTCTTAGGAAAGCTATCACATATACTTAATCCTATAAATGTAATGGGCTGCATTCTTCATTCTAATTGGTGAAGCATGGGCATTCCTAACAGCAGATAATTGTTTTCAACACAATGCTTTCTTAACTGGGAAAGCCACTTCTGTCCAGCCATAGTGCCTTTCTTCTTCAAGAATCATTAGTAGTAGTAGTCTGGGGGATTTATAATAGCAATAGCACCTCCCAAACCAAACCTTATGGCTGTTAATAGCTATTACTTTTCCTTACAAAGTGTTTCTCTCCCCAGGCACTCTTTTGCCCCAGGGTAATTTGTTAACAAAGTAGTCGTTAACTATTGATAATGATCAATTTGTCAGGGATTATTGTGCAATGATGCCATATTCTCCTGTAATTAGATAAACCCATGTTAATTGTAGATAGTGTCAAAGGCCCTTTTTTGGAGGATCAAGCAGGCTCCCCATAAGCCAAACTGAGCAGCAGCTTTGCAAAAGCGGAGTAAATGATGAAAGGAAATAAGAAATATTTATTATAATGGTATTTTCAGAAATATTCAAGATTTGACAGGTTTATAATTTTCAGAGATAGCTGCCCATAAGGAAAATAAATTAATCCAGTCACAGTTTTTCAAGAAAGCAAGGGTTCTTACTGGTCCTTTCTGATAACCTTTCCTAGAATAACAGGAAAGAAGAAACACACACACAAAGAGGGACAGACAAATGTATATACCTCAAAACTGTGCCCATATTTGGGTCAAAAAGACTTCACTGTATATGCTCATAAAAAATCTCAGATTTTTTTTTTTTTTGCCAGTTTATGATGCATCACAGAATAGATGCATAATCTTTTCAGAGATCTGTATAGTTGTTGATGCTTAAGAACTGAAATTGTTATATCCATATCAATTTTTACTTTCACAGACAGAAAGCTACTTCACAGTCAATTAGCTAAAATAATTTCCAGTCTCAGCAAAATGTATTACATTGGGCCAAGTAGTACATTAATGTAACAATCTGGGCAGTTTGAATCCACAAAGAGGTTCAGGTCTGCTTGTACCTGCTTTTGAAACATGCTTTGTACTAAGAGCAGTTTATTCTTTTTCTGTGGAACTGTGCACTTTAAAGCAAAAGAGGTCAAGTATCTCACTGTGGCACGTGTTACATGATTCAAGGGAAACTGCAATTGAGGGCAGTGCTGGGGGAAAATGCAGAGGCTGCTGGGAATCCAGTAGAGACTTAAGTAGCATTTTGTGGTTTATGTGGATGTTCTTCAAGTACAAGGATGATGGCTATTAATAAAAAAAAAAAAAATTAAAAAAAAAAATCAAACGGGTAAACAAAAGTAGGAAAGAAGTATGACTTCCAAGAGAAGCTGTCCTGTAGTTGCTCAGTATTTGTTCTTACCAGCAGGTTGTTAAGGAGTTAAAATCATCACAAACCAAGTAATGACAACTATTTTCACTAATGTTCTGTGACTTAGATCTGTGTGTACAGCCAGCTATCACACTGACATTTACTTTACAGGCATACAAAATTCGTATATATTAACATATGAAAGTCAATTGTCTGCCATAAATTATTTATTCCTTTGAATCTTCTGCATCTTCTACAGAGAGGTTACAATACCTCTCTGGCTTTTTATTTTCCCTCTGCAATTTATCACTGGTAGTTTGAAGATAATTTTTAAAAAAAATAAATCTCATGGGAACCAAAGTAAAATCATACAGGTTTCAAGTTGATTAGGTAATACAAGCAAGGAACCTCAAGTGTATGTATACCAATGCACACAGCCTGGGGAATAAGCAGGAGGAACTGGAGCTCCATGCCCAGTCAGAAAGTTATGATATCATAGGGATAACTGAAATACGGTGGGACAACTCACATGACTGGAGGATTATGATGGATGGCTAGAGGCTGTTTGGTAAAGACAGGCAGGAAAGAAGAGGAGGAAGAGTTGCGCTCCATGTTAAGGAGAACCTTGAATGTGTAGAAGTCGACTATGGCGATTGTGGAAGCCCTATTGAATGCCTCGGGGTCAAGATCAGAGGGGTCGTCTCCAAGGGGGAATCTTACAGTAGGCATCTGCTTCCAACCTCCAAACCAAGACGATAAGGCCAATGAAGCAATATTTGGGTCACTGAAGCAAGCTTCGGGTCAGCAGAACCTGGTTCTTATGGGTGACTTCAACTACCCAGACATTTGTTGGAAGAACAATACAGCAGCTCACATGTCGTCCATCAGGTTCCTGGAATGCCTAGAGGACTGCTTCCTCATACAAATGTTAGATATGCCAACTAGGAGTCAGGCACTGCTGGACTGGCTACTCAGAAGCCAAGAAAACCTGCGTTGTAATATCTCAGTTAGTGACAGCCTTGGCTGCAGTGATCACAATATTGTGGAGTTTGGGATCCTGCTGAGCACACTGAAGGTTAGTACTAAGACAAACATTTTAGAAGAGCAAACTTCAGCTCACTTAGAGCTCAGTTGGGAGGGATTCCACTGGAAGCTTCCATGGAGGATAAAGGAGCTAGTGAGTGCTGGGAATTTTTCAAGGACACTCTCCTGGAAGCACAGAAACAGTTCATCCCCTTTAAAGGTAAGGGAAATAGGCAGAGCAGGAGACCCCCTTGCCTTAACTGCAAGCTTCGGAGTCTGCTCAAAACCAAGAGAGAAGCATACCAGAGATGGAAAAGCAGACGAATACCCATTGAGAACTACAAGGGCATTGCCAGGGTGTGCAGAGATGCAGTTAGAAAAGCAAAAGCTCAGCTCAAACTGAAATTGGCCAGAGATGTCAAAAACTACAAGAAAGGGTTCTTCAGGTATGTAAACAAAAAGCAGAACCAGAAGGAAAATATTGGACCGCTGTTAAACAGGAGAGGTGAGTTAGTCACCAGCAATGCTGCAAAGGCAGAGGTTCTCAACACTTTCTTCACCTCTGTCTTTACCAGCACTGTTTGGCCCAGGCCTTGGGAACAAAAATCCAGGTTGATGCACCATCAGTGAAGGAATAGTTAGTATGTGAACTATTACAGGAGCTTGACCCCTGCAAATCGATGGGCCCTAACAACATCCACCCAAGGGTGTTGAGAGCTGGCTGTCGTTGTTGCAAGGCTGCTCTCCATATTCTTTGAGAAGTTGTGGAGATTGGGGGACGTCCTAGAAGGCTGGAGGAAGGCTAATGTCACCCCACCTACAAGAAGGGCTTAAAGGAGGATCCAGGAAATTACAGGTCCATCACTCTTACTTCAGTCCCTGGGAAAGTTATGGAACAAATCCTCCTGGGAGCTATCACAAGTCAAATGAAGCACGTGATTGGGAAAAGCCAGCACGGATTCACCAAGGGCAAATCATTCTTGACAAACCTGATTGCCTTCTACGACTAAGTAACCTGCTCCGTTGATGTGGGGTGAGCAGTGGACATTGTCTACCTGGATTTCTCCAAGGCTTTCAATACAGTTTCCCCCAGCCTCCTCCTAGAGACACTGATGCGTTATGGTCTAGACGGGTGGTCTGTGCGGTGGGTGGGGAACTGGCTGACAGGCTGCACCTAGAGGGTCGTGGTAAATAGCTCCTTTTCAAACTGGTGACCTGTCACAAGAGGGGTCCCACAGGGATCAATATTGGGCCCAACGCTGTTTAATATCTTCATAAGTGATCTGGATGGTGGGATCAAGTGTACCCTGAAGAAGTTTGCTGATGATACAAAACTGAGTGGGGAAGTGGATGCTTTGGAAGGGAGAGCCACCCTGCAGGAAGATCTGGACAAGCTGGAAGAGTGGGCTAACAAGAACCTTATGAAGTTCAACAAGGACAAGTGTGAGGTCTTGCACCTGGAAAAACATAATCCAGGAGTGTAGCACAGACTGGGATCTACCTGGCTGGAGGACAGCTCTGTGGAAAGGGACCTGGGGGTCCTGGCTGACAGCAAGCTCTATATGAGTGAACAGTGTGCTGCTGTGGCAAAGCAAGCCAACAGGATGCTGGGTTGCATCAACAAGAGCATCACCAGCAGAGTTAAAGAAGTCATTATCCTACTCTACTCAGTGCTTGTCAGGCCACACCTGGAACACTGTGTTCAGTTTTGGTCCCCGCTATGCCAAAAAGATGTGGACAGGCTGGGGAGGGTCCAGAGAAGGGCCACAAGGATGATGAAAGGACTGGGAAGCCTGCCATGTGAGAAAAGGCTGAGAGAACTGGGTTTGTTCAGTCTTGAGAAAAGAAGGCTTAGGGGAGACTTTATCACCATGTTCCAGTATTTAAAGGGTGGCTACAAAGAAGATGGAGACTCCCTTTTCACAAGGAATCATATGGAAAAGATGAGGGGTAATGGGTACAAGCTACTCCTGGGGAGATTCCAATTGGACACAAGAGGAAAATTTTTCACAATGAGAAAAATCAGCCATTGGAATAATCTCCTCAGGGAAGTGGTTGATTCCCCAACATTAGACACTTTTAAGATCAGCTGGAAAGGGTGCTGGGCCAGACTGTGCTTTTGCCAAGAAAGGTTGAATCAGATGATCCTTGAGGTCCCTTCCAACGTGGTATTCTGTGATTCTTTTCCCTGCTCTTCCTTTATGTTGAGTTTTGCTGTGTTTTAAAGTTGACTCTTAGTGATGAACTGTTGTCTTAGCTAATTTTAATATGAAATATTTTCTTCCAATTAATAATTAAAAAATGTTTAATGTATAATTTTTACTTGTTTCGTCCAAAGCAGTAGCTGTTAAGATGTTACTTGTTAGAAGAATGCTTGCAAACCAATAAGCTGATCAATATGGTTGTTTTCTAGACTGCATTGAAAGGAACCAGTTTATTTACTCTGCCCAGATCATGGAATATATACTAAGCTCTAAGTATATATGGCTAGTAGGTATGATTAATTTTATGATGGAGAAAGCCTTTTTCATAATGCTATTTCTTTTTAATAGAATTGGATCTCCATTTCCTAGAAAGTTAGCTCTAGCTATGTATGCAGAATTTGGAGAAGGGACTAAACATTGTTTTAAAAAGAAACAGAATAAAAAGAATGTGAGCTCTGATTCTGGAAGACTTGGTTTGCTACGGTTGTAAAAGAAAACCAAACAAAAAACCCAAACACGCAGAAACAGAAAACTCTTTATAAGGCAGTACAGACTGAAGACCTAGCTTCCTTACCTTCAAATGAAAGGTAAATCAGGAATAATAGGAGACATGATGAAGTAGGGTAAAAGTCAGCCCAGGCACTGCAGGAGCTAGATAGCCATGCTCAATAATGATTTTTTAGTGTTTTGAGACGTCTTTGGTGTATCTTTAATTTTAAGGCAGTGTCTCTCCTATTCCTTATTTACTATGATAAATCATAGCTTTTGAAGTTTCATACTGGCAGAAAAATTGAGTAAGAATGGAACATGTTGGTCCAATGTTTTTCATTCATTCCACCAAACCCAATGTTGTATTTTAGTATTTACTTAGCGATAATATAAGTTTCTGAGCTTTCTAACATGTAACAAATTTTATATTATTTGTAGGTATTTAAGTGAAGTGTCTGAAAGTAATTTATTTAAACATCTGAGCTGCACACATATAAAAACCCCACAAAATCCACAATAGATGGAAATCAAATGTATTTTCTACAAAGTCTCATAGTTCGTAATTAAGTGACATATTTCTGAGAATTAAAACATCTTATTAGGGAAAGTATCACTTAAATCTCTAATTTTACTGAATTCAGAGCACTTACATTATTGCATTTAACACAGGACTAGCAATAAATGCTACCTTTCTTTAATAATTTAGGGTAATTATTTAGTTTGTAGTACTGCACTATTTTTATCACCAATTCTTCAGATAGTTATCACAGTTTCTGTATGCATACAAAAATGAAATGATGATCTTTGTCATTCAAAGTAAAAACGTATTAAATAAGGTCTATTTGTTGTTCAAGTGACAGTATCTTTCAGAATAAGCAGATGTTGTTGGAACTACGTGGTCTGCCTTGTTCTATGATGATGATGGTAAGAGGTGAAAAGTGCTGAATAAAAATCACAAAGTTCTCAATCAATTTAAATGAATGTGAGAAAATGAAAACACATCACACCAGAGCTCTAATTTGTTAGAAGAAATTCAAGAGACTGTTAAAGGAGCTTGTGATCTGAAAAGGAAATATGCCTGTTATTCACTGCAAGTTACATTTTCAGACCGATTCATCATTTAACAGATTCTCTTTTAGATTAATACGCAGAGAGAGAGCAGGTTAATGCGCATTTAAATACTTATACTATGTAGTAGAATTTATTAAGTGATTACTGCAATTGTGTGTTTTATTGAAAAAGAAAAATATTAGAGGATTACTTTTTTTTTTAATATAGAATTATAAAATTCAGTTAGTTTCTGTTTCTCATATATTGCTTGGCTCCAAGCACACAGTACAGGTTTTTGTCTTCTGAAGAAGTGGTTCTGCAGTAACTCAGCATGTGCCACTCTCATCACATCCCATTGAAAGAAGTTCATGGAAACCATGCCCTTAGAAAAATACAAAATGAATAAACAAACAGGAAAAAGACTGCATCCTGGTTAGGGGGGGAGGGCTGTGATTTAATGTGCTTACGTGAAATTCTTCTTGCGCGCCATACAGTTTTAATACCAATCTGTCATAAAATCTAAAGAGTTTTAGGCTGTTTTCAGTGCTATTTGCCGTCAAGTAAAGTATGAGGTTGAGTGGATATTTTATTATAAATGGAAAATTATTTTAACATAACATTGCAGTTGAGTTGTTGCCACTTGATAAATTTATGCAGGCCATTTTAGAGTGGAATTCATCCTTTCAGCAGCAAACTGCTGGAAGAGATATAGGGTTACTTGCATTACCTTGTGAAACATAAAATGGTAAAAAGCCATCACGTTAACATCTTGACAAGATAAAACCCCAAGTGCCCCCCACTAATTTATTGGGATCCTTTTGTACGTTAACGCTCATGTGGGGAATCCGATCAGGATGGCGAGTCTCTATCCAGCAGGTGAGTCTCCTTTGCTAGTGGCCTGGTGACAGCATCTTCGGCTGGACCGGGAGGGACTCCCTCCTTGCTTGTTCTGCTGAGCTCTTGTAATCCAGGCGGCCGGGGGAGAGGGAGGGAGTGCGTGTGGGCACAGCTCTGACACCTAACTGCACCACAGCTGTAAGGCAAACCTGAATTTCATCCTCGTCTCAAAACTGTAACTTTAATTCAATGGATCTTGCCATTTATTCCTGCATTAAGTGCTGCTTTTAAAGTTGAAGGTCAGAAAGTGAGAAAAAAGTGGGTTGTACAGAGCCAGGAAGAGTGTTGCTGTAGAGAAAACCTTAAGGCATGCTAACTTTTAGGTATAAAACATAAATTCTTTATAGAGGCCTGTCTTTGTCAGAATGTTTTCCATTGTGGAGTATTGTGTTTGTGTACTGTCAATGCCCATGTTATTGATTTCTGTCAGTGTGAACTGGTCTCCCAGCGAGCCCTTTTTTGTCCTTGTTTTCAGCACCTTTGATAAAGTCCCTCTGGATTGTTTGTTTTGTTTTGTTTTAAAAGCCATGAAATATTATTTTACATGTTGACTTCCTCACTGTAAATGTAACTACTTTCCCTTCTTCTTTCACTCTGATATTAACTTTAAAAAGTGGTAGTTTTAGGAAAAAAAGAATATGTAAACACAAGTTGAACAGATATACCAGAGTATTTTAAAGATGAGTTTCCTCAGGTGCTTTGTACCGTGATGTTGGCTAATGAACTTATTTCAAGGCACAGACAGGAAAAAGGAATGTGGTGCTCACCTGCTGCAAAATTAAAAAATATTTCCCTATATGCCTGACCAGTACCAGTGTACACTTAGAAGTGGTCAAGAAAACACAGTTTAAAAAAAATACATATTTATATTATAGTCATTTGATTACAGGTTTGTTTTAAATAATTATTGTTTCATTACATGTAAAAAATGCAGAAGGCTTGGATGATAATTCTCCCTCGCTTGACTTGAAATAACTGTGTCATGTTTGAGGATATGTTTTAAGCAGCACTTTCGTCTTGCTTGTTAAATGATTGTGGAAACTTGCTCATGTTTGCAGATCATTATTGGTCAGTTTTAGTGTAATAAAGAGCAGATTTCAGGGGTTCATGATCTAATAGAGTATTTGTGTTTATTCTTTTTTTTGTATTTCGGAATATATGTAATATACAGTAGTCTTGTCTGTGGTTTCTGGAGGCAACACGCTGTAATGTGTACTGCCATACGTTGTCAGGTATGACATCTGGCTGTATGTAAATCCAGTATTAGAACCTCTGGCCATGATTTCCAGCCTGGCTATCAGTGTAGTTCTGAGCATTGATTCGTCATCGCTTAACTCTGCTTTCGTAAAGACAACAGGCAATGTGAAAGGTGTGCATGGATACATCACTGTCTTTTGGTCTTTTGCTAGGTGATGCCCATGATCTTTACTTAGCAATTACACGTGCCATGTAATTGGGTCACAGAACAGACGTGGCTGGTGCAAGAAGTGGCCATATAGCAGCTGAGCTCTTCTTCCTTTTCTGAGGAAAGCTTTCCTACCCCTTTTGCCCTCTGTGGTACAGAGCAGCTGATGGTAATCACTATAAACGTTGATTATGAACTGACTGGCAAGGGCCTAATCAAAAAGTAGATGAATTAGAACAACGATCCACCATCCAGATTTTTAAAACGACAAAACTGTACCTTTAATTAATATGAGGGAACTATAGTAGGAAGACTTCAGTGTCAAGGGCTCTAACTGTTAAATTCTATACACACAGTAAGTGTTAAAATGCAGTAGCTGGAAGACATGCGGACAAAAAAATTTCAGCAATCACGATGAGATAAACAAAAGTGTGCACTGAATTAATGTTTCAGTAAAATGCCTAAGTAACATATGTCTCAACCTGGCTAGAGTCCTAAAGTGGAAGTAAAAGACTTTAATTACATGATTGATGGGTACTTCAGGAGAGAGCTCAGAATCCACAATGACTGCAAGGTCATAAGTGCTGTCTGGTAAAGGGGAAAGGGAACTACAGGAGGAGGGAAATAGGAACTGACCACAGGTCACAGGGAAGGCCATCTGCACTGGGGAAGCAGTCAACAGCACACAGAAGCTCTGTTCTAACTGGTGTTATTACCTTGTAAGAAAATTGAAGAGCTTTGTGCTTGGCTGTCTCACAAAAAATTATGCAAAATATCCAGCTGCTTCACACAATGTTCAGAGAGTATAAAAGTTTCGGGTTTTTTGCTAGTAAACCACACTGGGAAACCACAAAAGAGAACTTGTTCTAAAAAAGTAAAAACCTACACTATTGATTGGTGACTGTTGCTGACGCTTAACTTTCCAAGGCAGTTTATAATAATTAGAAATATATATAATGTTAAGCATTTTTGTTGAACCATTCTTGCCAAAGTAGTTGCCACTTTTTATGTAAGAGTGGTACCTTATGTGTATGTAACTGCTCTGTTTAGGTATCCCTATCACATATTCTGAGGTTCTGATCCTACACATGAAACCATATGAGAAAATTAATAAAGCCAAATCCTGATCATGTTCACCTTAACTGCACGTGAACTAGAATTTCACTTGTGATTCTCTGTAAGAATTGGGTTCAATTATTATCGTCATCATCGTCTTTTTTTTTTTTTGAGCTGTGGTGCTGTAACCTGTACTCTCACATAGGCAGAGGTTTTTTCTTCTGTAAACAACTTAGTTGATTGCAAGTTTATTTTAAATTTTGCTTTCTATTTCCAGTAAGATATTGCTAGCAAGGCCTTTCTTTTTGTACTTCTTAATTCTTAATATCTCAGTCTCTCTATGTCTGTTAACTATGTAAGCCCTCTCTAGATATTGCTGTCCCTTTCAGTTTTCTTCTATGATAGCCTTTGTGGCACTACCTGACATGGAAAGAAGAAAATACTATACTTTTCAAAATGTTTTTCTTCTGTATCTTGCAGAAGCTCATTGAATATTTGCTGTTAGGAAAAAATTAAATGTCTGAGGTAAATTTACAGAATATAGGTTAAATAATGATTACTTGCCCCAGTTTAAATTGTGTCCCAGATTTGAACATTATGTTATATAGTCAAATCATATAAATTAATGGTGAATCTGTTTCATGGATGATTTTTAGTTTCCCCTGAGATGATACCCTATTAAATTATTTTGATCTTCTACAATTTCATGTATTTCTGTCTTTGTTTTTAGAATTCTCCTTTGTTTCCAATGGCTATGGGCAAAAAACAGGTAGAAATGTTACTTTGCTTAGGGAAGATACAGTTTTTCGGAATAATTTTGAGTAATTTGAAATATTTTAATGTTCATGACAGTATAATATAGCTTATTAAGTAGGATTGGGAAATTGGAATGTTGCTTTCTGGGTCACCACTTCAAAAACGCCTACATGCAAAAGTAACTTGTGTTTTCCACAATTATCATCACTGTTATTCTCAAATAAAGGCTGAGATAAAAAAGGGCCAAGGAGCCAAGCTGCCTTCGCACCATTCAGTATAATTCATCTAACTCAGGTATGGGAAGCATTGTCAGTGTAGTGTGTACCTATTCTACAGTATCAATTTGCAGGATTCTCATAAGCTTACATAAATAATGTATTGCCAAATAAAAGCACCCCTGCTCTGGAAAACTTGACATCAATTTTAGTCGTTTTCTGTATGTCTAGTGTAATGCATTTTATTAGGATAACCCTAACTAGTGTTTTCATTTTAATGAGACGGTTCGATAGAAATTTCCCAGAAAGATATTTAAGGTTAAGGTCCTAAAGGTACTCAGTATCACTGTGGTGTTGAAACAGTTTGTAACGTACTGCATCACATTTAGATAAACTTCAAGCAATAACATTCTAAGTAACTGGGGATGCAGACAAAGGGAAGAAATAAGGTGGTGAAAGGGGGACGTGAAAAGAAGCAGAGGAGTCATATGAGACTATCAAGTCTTCTTGTTTGTGTTCTGAACAAGCAGCAATGGAAAGAGATCTGAAAGTTTCTCTGAACCTTAAAAGCTGCTGAAAGCGGAGGTGGCTTTAGAATAGTTGAGCCACTACCTTTGGGTGCCATGTGGTTCCCCAAACAAGTAGAATGACAATACTGTCTGGGTACCCGCTCTTGGGTTACGGTCACTTTACACTCCATGACCAGTATTCAGGTGACATACATCTTCCTGTTTTCCAGAGAGCTCTCGAACTAGGTTTTGTGTAAGCATAGAGTCTCAAGCTTTTTAGTAGAGAAATATTTCAATGTATTTGATGTACTAGTGACAGTAATAGAAGAGTTATATCATAATCGGTGGTCTGATGCCATAATTAACTTAATTGCAATTACATTTATACTTTTGCGCATTTTGAGCAACAGTCAAATACTCCTTTAAAATAAGCTTTGTTTGTGGAAGAGGTGCACCAATCAATGCGGTGTTTTCGAAAGAACTAATGCGTTTGGAATACTGTGACTAAGTATAACAGAAAAATAATTTGAGTGCAGTGAACAGAAAAAAAGGCTTTTCCAACACCTTTATATTGATCTTTATAATTATGTATTTGCTGTAGTAAATAAAATTTATATGGTCTTGTAGCTGATTATCTTGTTATTAGGAAAAATACTTCATTTAAAGATGAAATTTCATCCCAAATATAACTGACATGCAAACCTGATCTAAAGATGAATCACAAAAACCTCAGTATGTTTGCTGAGGAGGGGGATACAATTTGTAAAAGAGGGATTTCTGTTATCTCTGTTCCCACTGAAAGCAGATTCATTTTACTGCAGGCAGTCTAGTATGAGTTAATCAGCACTGAAAGCACTGAGAATTGTTCCACTATACAGTCATTAAATAAGAGACAAGATGGTGGAATCAAAGGAAGGCATCGAGGTGACAGCGACCTACTTTGCTAAATCAGAGGAATGGACACAGAAAAACTGCTTTAAGATCCAACATTGCAGGAGCTAACCTTGAAAGTGCTGAAAATAAGAGCTTGTAGAACTCTTTAATCTCAAGTTTGTGACATTAGTAGAGTAGAAATTAAAAAGCTATGAATCACTATTAGAACAAGCTTATATATAATTTAATCGTCATACATTTAAAAAGTGGAATGTCTTCAGCAATCTGCATGTGAAAAACAATTACCCTGTGCACTGTTAAGCTGATTTAATAAACAGCAACCACTCAACATATTTGAACACTTCTTACAAAATGCCTGGAATATACTTGAGTAGAAAGATAATATGGGGTCAAAATGTGTTGTGCTGGGACTTCTGGTTTTGTTTTTATTTTTTTTTTCCACTGCTCTTGGGGAGGACCCTTTCAGATGCATTCACTGTTAACTGATGCATTCATTACAGCATCATTTTCCCTTTTCTTGATTCTCATTATTTAAAGAATATTCTAAATTGTTAGTTAAGACATGATTTTGTATGTATCTATTTATTCAGAACAATATGGTGCCTAAACTAAGCTACAGGTTGAAAGCTTATGCAGTTTCACTGTTATGAAGGGAACATGGTCAACTAACAGAGTGGAGCTTTCATCTGGTGTCTGTAATCTGCTTCTAAAACTATTAGAGATTTGGATTTTTTTGTTTTTAAGTTTTCACATGCCTCAGTTGCTATTTTTACGTTGGTCGAAGGTATGGTGGAGGAAAGAGGAAATCAGAGGAAAGGAGAAAATACTGCTTTTGGCTTAATAAGTAACTCACTGCACTGCACGTACTTCCTTTTATCTCTTTTCTTTGTGGTAAATAATGAAATTCTAAATACCAAAAAGAGCAAAAAAAACAACCCACAAAACCAAAAATAGGAACTAGTGGCAGAATTGAGCTGTCTATGGTGAAGCTGCCTTATTGCTTGTACCTTAAAGATGCACTTTCTTCAGAGAGTTTATTAGACCAATGGAGGAAGAAACGCATCGCAGTCACCTTATTGTCTTCCTCGCAGCCAAATAGCTCTGTTGTAAAGAATGAGCTGTTACACTGAAGAGCCATTTGAATTTTTGAAGCACTGATAGACACAGATGTGAGAAATTAACAGTACCTGGTACATGTGAATGATCCTGTCTAGTGCTGCAGCTGATAGTACTGTACTGCGTAGCAATAATTAATACTAATAATGAACTTGTAGAGATTGCCAGTTGTAGTGAGGGTGTCTGAAATATTGGTGTTAGATCTTACAGCTCACAACTGCCTGCTGTTATTTGTCTGATTGGATTGTTTTGATTCTCCACATATAATACTTTGTGGGTAGGAAGGGAGTTGACTGAATGTGACTGAAAGTTATCTTAATTTTTTTAGTTCACAAATGGGTGAATACCTCTCCTTTTATCATATTTAGAAATACGAGATACTGTTGTTTGTAAGGGATACTTTTGGAGTTTTGTCTGGCACAGCAAAGTTTTCACAGGTGACAGTACTAATAATTAGACCAATAGTAATTGGTATAATGGGTAGTCATTATGAGTAGGAATTAAGTTGTTCTTTGCAGTAAAATTATCCAAGGGAAAATTGCAATACCAAAGCTGTTGCTTGGAGTTATTTGCCTTTCCGCTGATTCAGTTTCATTACACTCTTCCAGTGATGCTGAACAGAAAATTTCTTTAGTCACTTGTTTTCACTAATAACAGTCTTTGCTGCTGATTATATTGTTCTGGGGACATGATCCTCAACTCTTTCGCAAGTTTCTTTATCACATTTTACCACAAACTTTTTTTTCTTTCTTCTAAGCCATCTTGTATCTATTTTAGCAAAATACTACATCCTATTATAACAGTTTCATTTGAGTCTTGGTTTTTAGCACTCTGCACTCTGTGTAAAGCCTGTGGAACGCTGGACAGCATTTGTATTCGATACACTTCAGTTGCCAACTGTTACAACAATTGTAATCTCTCTGCTTTCTTTTCCTCCCTGAAACTGTCCACCCTTTATTTATCTTTCATCTGCGTGTTCCTTTTTATTGTATATTTCAATTTAAAACTCTTTGCAACAAAATTATCAGTTTATCAGAAAGCTTTACAATGCTGTTTGCAACACATTCATTGTAGAGGTTCTTTAGAATCAGTTACGTTCTTCATTTTCATTTACCTTTTAGGCAGACAATAACAATTACAAATCAATCTGGGAAAGTGAGGAATAAACTCATGATATATCTGATTCTTAAGGGGTACCTGCAAAGTAATCTGTGGTTCATCACGACTAGCCTATGGCTACCTTCCTGGATGCTAAAAAAAGAGGACATGCAAATATATTAGTTGTTATGCCATTTCTTTGTGGAAGTGAATGTTTGGGCCAAGTTTGGAGACTGTACTTCTCAGAAGACAAATGTTGACACAGTTTCCTTCGAAACACTCTTCCAGGGATGTATCCAGTATAGGGGACCTGGCAGCAGTTATTTCAGATGTTCTCAGGCCAAAAGTGCTAGCTGATGGACAGTATTGGGACTGTAAAGGAGTCTGTGATAAGTATGCCAGCATGGCGGTCTTTACATTAGGCCGTATGTGTTTACCATTTTGATATTCTCTTCAGAAATGCAAGCTGATAAGGAGAACTATTTTTCCTTAAGAGGAAACTCTAGGTATGAAATTTCTTGGGCTTTAGATGAGTCAATATCCTTGAAGCCCTCAGTGCTCCTGACCTTGTGGTGTATTTGGAAATAATACTCAGAACACAGGACTAGCAAATGAATTGTGCCCTGGAATTCAAGCAGAGATAATGTGAAAAGAAGCTTAGCATGGACACTTGATTGAAAGCTTGGTTTTCCTCATTGAGATGTTTATGTTTGGTGGGATGAGTACTAATTGCTTTGAGCGCTGTAATGATTCAATAATATTTTAGACCAATAGGTGGAACAATTGAATATTGAACTATGTTAGGTTGTAGATAAAACTATGGTAGGTCACGGATTTACTTCTGTCCCCATAGAATTTATTTAAAAAGATTGTAGGCACTATTTAGGATGAGTAGTGTATTCAGCTACCAAAAGGGGAGGGGGAGGGTTGTAATCTCGGAGGTGCACAGCAAAAAAGCAGGAGTCACAAGCTGCAACCCAGGGAATCCCAACTGGGCTGGTGAGCTCAGAAGCAGCTTGGAGAGGCTGGGAACTCTCCTTGGAGATCAACAGAAGTTCACTGAACAAAATGTGGAGCAACCTGCTTCAACTTGGAAGTTAACCCTACTTTGAGCAGGAAGGTGGACTAGAAACCTCAAGACGTTCCCTCCCACCTCAGTTGCTGTGTTTCAAACATTACTTCCCTGGAGCAGTTGCATAATTGAAGGTGCTGTAGCATTCCAGTATGGCTAATTGTACAGACCTGATCACATCGGACAACAAATGCTGTCCTTCCAGTTAATCCAATCCTGAAGGGCCGTTCTTTTTTTAAAGTAACTTGTTTACCAGGTTCTCTATTCCTTCTCGGCTGTTCCAATGTATTTAAGGAAAATCAAATCTCTTCAGTCAATTTTAATTCCATAATGTATTTAGAATAAGTACTATAGAATTCAATTGTCTTTGACAACAATATTTGTTTTGTTAGATCTTCAAGTAATTTGGGCTTTTCTTTTTCTTTTTTTTTTTTTTCCCCCTTTTTTTTTTTTGTTGGAGGTGGCTTTAGGAAACATTTGTTTCATTGTAATATTTAGAGAATGACCTTCAGTACTGATAGCATTTTGTTGTGGTGCACTTTTTTGTGCACTGTTTAAATAATGAATTGTAAATCAACATAGTTAATTGGGATACGACTGTGCAAATTTCTGTATAAATTGGGAAACTTCGCCCTGTGTTCTACAAGGACAACCTTTACCAATTGTGGATATTTTTCTGTTTCAAAAAACCTTTCCGGAGGTATTCCAAATCTCTCACTTCCTGGAGCATTCAGCTAAACAAGCAAATAGTCCTTGTCCTGTAGAGTGGTTGAAGAGCAGAAGAGTGTTTTATGAGTTAATTGTTTTTCTAAGCCACTGCTTTTAAAAGGTTTAAGGAGTAAAATACATGAGAAATTCTAGGCAGAACACTTTGCGTTTCAAAATACATAGAAAACAGTCAAAAAGGGGTACTTTGTTTTCTCTTTCTTTTTTGTGTTTATAACACAATAGTTTTTATGTAATTCGGCCAGTATTAATACTTCAGATATTTGTTAAGTTTGCAAAGCAGTTTAATTTTTTTTTTACTTCAGAAGTATCAGAACATGTTTTTTATTTAGATTTGGCTAAAATTATCTGTCATATGCAGATGATTATGCAATATCTGCCAACATCCTACCCTAAGACAGTTATAGCAGATGGCCGAATGTGTTTCATGTGGCATTTGTTTAAATGCAACTATATCTAATTTTTCCTGTAATTATTAACATTATTTTACTTCTAAGGACTCAATCTGCATTGAATTAACTACTTCTAGACTATTTCTGCCAATTTCTTCTATCTGAGAAGACAGTATTTCAACCTTTATTTTTTTGCAGGACAAATATTTTGCTTTAACAGTCTAAGAGTTATATATCAGCACATTGAAAATTTACAGTAAGAATAACAAATACTTTATCCAGTGCTGACAATACTGCTGTATAAAGAAAATAGGGCTTGTTATTTAATTCGTGTGTCTCTCTTCAATTTTGAGGCAAAATGAGAACATGGCACGGAGATTTAACTAAACTGACCCTGAGTATTCAGTCAGCAATTTGAGGTACATATGACAAGTATAAACAAAATCAGTTAAAGATGCATTTGCTTCAGTAACCCCCCAAAAAGGGCATATAGGCAGGCTTACCTTCACATCAGCGATGGAAGAAACTAATAAAATAAGATCTCTACTGGGGGTTGGATAATTTCACTGTTTTATAATATGATTATTATGACACATTACTTGTTAATTAGGCTTCACGAGTTCTCTATACAAGTATGCATAGTACATATACAAATGTACACACACGTGTGTATGTGTGTGTATATATATGCATACATACACAGGTATATGTGTGTAGCTAAATGTTTTAATAATTACTTTGCTGGACCTGTAAATCATCTTGAGTTCCAGTTCATGGACATCAGTTTTCTCAAGTGTATTACTCTTACACATTTTTACAGAAGGCTATATTTTAGGGAATATAACACAGTTACAAAACCCCAAACAAACACCAAAAGGTGTTAAGCTTCTGTTTTTCAGCAAAGATCTTCCTTGTTTGCTTCAGCATCTCAGCTTCTATCTGTTTCTCTTTCTCCTAAACTAAACTATCATCTCTCACTCTTGAGTGAACCTCTTCCGCTTCTACTGTCTAAGCCAGCTGCTCTTTCCTCCTCCCCTGCTCTTGTGCCCAAGTAGCGATCCACCTTCTCAGCCTTCCCAGCTGGCTTGTTCTATTTTTGCCCAATTGCCTTATGCAAGACCAATCCTATTTTTCTTGTGTTTTGGCAAGGGAGTTCTTCACTACATGTACAGTGGAGTATTATGTTATTCTCCCTAGTCTCTTGCTCTTTAAATTCTTGTTCAATATAATTTCTCTGGTATGCTTCATTAGAATATTTTTCAGTTCAAGCTGCTTTTTTTGCTCTGCCCTTCTGTAGACATATTGGTAAAACGTTAGGTGATGTACGCTGTATTCAAGCCTAATTTGCAACGTTAGTGAACATGATATGTAGATAAAGCTCAGTATCATGGATAGTAAAGTCAGTCATGGGGTACTTAACATGCATAGCACTTTTGGCTTTTAAGGTTTATTTCTGAGAATCATACTGTGGTTTTGCCTTAGCTATCATAGTTTGCAGTTTCTTATTTTTTATTGGGCATAAAAAGTAATAATATGGTACTGATATTAGCTACAGAATAAGGCACTGTTAGCACTCACTTTTTATTTTAAATCCGAATACTCTATTGATTTTGCAATAGGAAGACATGCAGGTCAGAAATGCAGTAAACAATGAGTGATCAACAACAAAGCATTGGTTCAAGATATGATAGTGAATTACAGAGTTCCAGTCAGAAGTAATAGAAGGAAGGAAATCAAAGAAGACAGTAAAAACAGAAAGCGAGAATAAATATAAGTAAAATAATATTGAAAGGACATTCAGATACTGAGAGGATTTTTACTGCATTCACTGTTTGCTATGGGGCATTGTCCTATGTATTTCAGTACAGGGTTTTTTGAGAGCAAGAACTGGAATGCTTGGCTTGTGTGATAGGTTGCTTCCAAGAAAAGTAATACAACACTATGTTTGCTTGCACCTCTTGTTAATGCCCATAAGAAGACAGCAGTTATAGTTTAATATCCACGCTCTGTACAAAATGAACTAACCCTTTAACCACTAATACTAAACTGATAGTCTAGTCATAGCTTTCATGTAGCAGCAAAGGGAAAAAAGTGTTTCAATTGTCAGAGAGACATGAAGTGCAAACCAGCCTGCCCATGGAGCACTGGGTCATCCAGTATGAAATTAAACATCACTTGCAATGAGCTGTGCCTCAGAATCTACTGTTTAGAACTACTAAAATTATATTAAAACATAATCTAAGTGACAGAAAAATAACATTTTCAGCATTGTTCTCCTGGTCAAAAGGACTTCTGAAAGATATTTTAGCTCTAGAATTTATTCCTGGCTAATCGTAACTAAGACACTTAGGAAAAAAGCTATGGGAACATCTCTGATTCATGGGTAAGAACAGTGTTTTGATGGCCAGGTCTAAACGTAGATATTTGTATGGTTATATTTGTTACTTTAAGAAGCAAAAGTAATACTATCATGAGCTTTTAGTTATAGACTATATTGTCTCTTTCTTGTTTCATGCTAGAGTAAGACTGTTCAAGTTGTCCAAGGGTACAGGCTCCTGAGCCACACATGAAAATAGAGAGTTTGCATGGCTTTCCTAAATGCTAAGGCAATTCTGTGCAGGATTTTAGAAGCCCTTCAGGTAACAGGTTGCGTTGTGGTTAGATCTAAATGAGACAAATCCTCTGTACCCCTTTACCAAGCACACAGTAGCCCTCATAAAATGGCTCTTTGCAAAAGCTGTTTATGACCTAGAACAGCACATGCTTACATTAGTACTGCAGAAGGTAATATATTGAAGTAAGTGTATTCACTCTCACAGAAATACTTTGTATGTTTTATCCCAATGGTAGGTTGTACTGGTGGTAATTCTTACATGTGGACCTACCCCTTTGTTCACAGTGAACACGCAGAGACATCTGCTGGCTCTCAGCAGAATATTTTACAATACACGTCTTTCAAAGTCTTCCTTGACTATAGAGTACAATAAAATATATCACAAATATATTTGGTTTTTTCTCCTATGTCTTCATTTGGTAAGTTAATTTCCAGTCAGCTTGGTTATGTATTACATCCTCTCTTGGAGACACACATTTTGTGGCAGTAAACCACTTTTTATCAAATGTATTTATTTCAGGCTAAGTGATAAGTTTTGCTTTCCACTCAGGCAATGACTTGGTTCCTGTGTACTTGCCATCTGGCTTTTCATCTTAGAATTTTTCTTTTCAAAATATGTTGCAGTACATAATTTGTGCAGCATGTTGCACATTTATTTAAATCCCTTTATTTTAGGGGGTTTGGGCTTCCCAATATTCTCTGTAATTTTAGGGTTGTTTTTCATGACCATAACATTCTGCACTTATAAAAAATAAAAACAGAGATTACATACAGTGGGATATCGGCGAATACTGATTGTACTATAATTTAATGTAACAGGTTTAATACAGTAGTAATTTGCATCCACATGAAAATGAGTTAGGATGTTGTGTGGGCAGTAGTAATCTGAGGAATGGGTGCAAACTGCATCTTTCTTGGCAAGTGGTAGATGTCAGTTTGTGAAGGTTGCTCCCCAGTGCCTCACAGCTGCTCTGACTTTTTAATAAATCTGCGCATTAAATTTCTTCTTTTAGATTGCAGATGTTTAGAGACTGTCTGTACCATGCTACAGATGCTGGTCATAATTCAAAATACTACTGTGAAGTGGTAATAATGATGGAATCTTCCATCAACTGATTTTTATTTTTGTTAAGATTTTAGAACTGATTTGTGATTACAGCTTTGAACCATTGTGTCTCCAGCATTAGGAGATGGTATGGTGGTAAACCGATCGGATGCAGTGGTTGGCATGGAGATAAAGGAAAGGTAACCTATGCTCTTCAGGATGATACAAACAAGCATTAAGGATGCTTTTTTCATGAAATATCCTTGCTGGTGGTCATGGCTGACTGTAATAAAGGACTTGCAGTTCTTCTGACTACACCAGTCATTGAACAGGGATGTTCTATTTCTGCTGAACAGGAGAGGGTCACCACTGTGCTTTTGAACCATGTTGTTCCTGGCCTATAGAAGTGACTTTAACTCTCCCAGGGGCTATCCTGAAGCATGCAGAGTCAAAAGTTCAAAAATGGGTAAGGCATTAGAAGAGCCAGAAGAAAAGGCTAACTGTAATGTTCGAGTAGATTGCCAGACATCTCTCTTCCTGTGTAGTAGAGAAGTTTATTAATGTCAGGTAACCATTACTGTGATTGTATATTCCAAGAGAAAATGGTGAGCTGTTTTTCAATGATGGGCTCAGATATATCTCTTTTCTCACCATTGCTCTTCTTCCACCTTTTCTGTACACAGCTTTTCCCTCTTCTCTAGCCCATCTGATCTTTTTATTTGGAAGAACTGTAATAAATGTAGGTGTTAGCCCTTTCTGCTAACAGATAATCACAAAATGCAGTGTGTAACTTGAAGCTCTGCATTGATTTTAAGGAATTGGTACCATTTGTTGTGGGCACACTCTTTTTAGAATATTGTGAATCAATCGAAACTGGCACAAGCCAGTTCTACCTCTGAGCACCTCTACGCACTTCTCTGGGAAATTGTTCTCTCTCTTGATTTTTGTAGTATCAGTTAGTAATTTTTTTTTTTTTTTTTTTTTTTTAATTTAAGTCTGCAACATTCACAGTAATGTTGCAGACTCCACGAGTCTTGGGAAAACATGAGCTCTATTTTAATTTATTCAAGAACTCACACAAGTTTCATATGGCTCGATATTTTTATAATTCTATGTGTTTGGAGATTTCCAGTATCTCTGCATTCAGAAACACTTAGGGGAGCTCTCCTCAGAGTAAATACTTAGTAGGGAGCCAGCAGTTCTCTAGTGAGTGGATCTGCATAGTATGATTCTTCTGTCCCCCCAGACGAGAGAGAAAATACTGTGTTGCCTTCTGCTTCTCTACCTTGTCCTTCTTGTGTGTGTGCTTAAGGGTAGGGCACAGTTCGGAGTCTTGCTTAATTGATAGACTCTCAGTGGTCTACCTGTGATGATGCTGTTACCGCTTGTTGTAATGGTTGCTGCTTTGACTTCTTGTCTTGCTGGGTGCTCTGACTGTGCTTCAAGGCTTATTACTGACTGAAGTAAGCCTTCCTCAGTCCATGGAAGGCTTTTTTGTCTTCCCGCTTTTTTTTGGCCTTCCCTTTTCTTTTTGGCTTTTTTTTTCCCCTTTTTTTGTTTTCTAGCTTCAGTTATGTTAGAACGTGGTGTTATGGATACCCTTTATACTCATGTCAGTGTTTTAACCCTCATCAAAGATCTTGTGTGCCAAAACCAGATTCTGTAGTCACACAAAAAAAACACCCAAATTCTGTGATATTGTTATGAAAAGCTCAGACACATGTTTTCCTTCTGCGAGGAGGGGCAGAAGTGGGAAAGGAATGGGGAGTGCTGTTAGAAGTAAGAGAGAGTCTCTTTCTTATTTTCCTCCAGCTTAAAACTGATCTTTTTGTCTATACTGCCACTGCCACCTAGCTTCTGGGCCTTTTTTAGCTAGCTGCGCTTGTTTTCTCTCAACCCTTTTCTGTCTACCTGCACAGTTTTTCCTAGTCTGACAGGAAACAGAGTTAAATGCTTTACTCCTTAAAGAAACAGGGACTACACTGTAATTTTCTTTTTTTTTTTCCCCTTGCATTTTGCTTCTATTGCACCTTTCATACCATTGCTTCATCCTTAAGTGGTGTCCCTGTCAGATGAGGGACAGTCATTTTTCTGAAAAACGAAGGCTCCCCTTAGTCATCAAAAAGTCTTAGTCTCATTACTGTGTGGAAGGAAAGACTAACAAAAGCTTGGATGAGAAAGAGCTGTTCAGTGACAGAGGCAAAACATAACTTCCAGTGTATTTGTCTTGGAGTAAAAGTAATGTATGCCCTCTATTGAACAAGTAACCTATTGATTACAGTATAACCAATGTACTCTCAAATCTGTACCGTGGCTTATTCATTTAATGGATATAAATGTCTACAGCTTTTATCATGTTGGTTTTGAGAAATATTAAGGGTTATAGCCAGTGTAACAAAGAACTGCTTAGCAGTTTTGATATCTTCTGACTCTAAGGGCCACTTTGTCAACTTTGCAGTTGTCTAAGGATACTGATTAATTTGCATTTACGTTATGTAATTTCAAGATAATATGATTCATGTTTCATCTGTTTAAAAAAAAACTTCTGCAGTGGCTTTCTTCTACTGTCTGAAGAGGGATTACATAAAGAAATGTGCTACTGAATACATTTATCAACTAGGAAAAGGCTTCTCTTTTATTTTAGTAGCTTTTCTAAGTGTTTCTGTTTCCTTTTCCCACTCTGTTTTGTATAAATTCGTGAACATCAGGAATATCAATTCTGACATATCACTAGGGAGAGTTCTTGAGAGATTAACACCGTTACCCTTGCACATTAGTGAAAGGGCTGGGGATGCTGAATCTTTAACAAGGCAGCTGTTCCCCAAATGTTCAATCATTCCTATTAAATAAGCTAACAAAAAAAAAATTGCTCAAAACAGTCCAATCAGGTGTCTCATCTAGTCTCTGCATTGTTCAGATGACTTCTCTTTTCTCTTGTTTATGTACTTTTCTGTTAGTTTTTCAGTTACTACAGAATCATACTTACTGATTAACATGCATATTTCCTACATATATGCGTATGTATACATATAAGTAAGTATTTATATATACATATAAGAGAAGGAATCAGATAGATAGATAGATAGATAGATAGATAGATATATGTAAAAGAAGGTTGTTGCAGTACATTTCAGGTCCTTATATTACCAAAGAGAAGTGAAAAAGGTTAAACCTCCTTTGCAAGTGATCCTCTGTTGTTACAAATAAAAAGGATTTAATTACTAAGGCTTTTATATTAATGTTGAATAGACATGTTGAATCTTTCATCTAAAATACTGATTCTGCACACAGAACTGTGTCATAGTTCGCGTTGCTTCTGCTGGTAGATTTAGTGGATTAAGAACATTCAGCTAATCTTTTTTGAATGAAACCCTCTGTTTTCCTCCCCAATAGTGCTTTTTTCCTGGTCCAATCTTTTTTTGTCCCCTGAATTTCGGCAGCCTCCTGTGTCATCTCTTACCCATTTGCTGCCTGCTTGCATTCCCCAAGAAAACTGCTCTTTGCCAGATCTTAGCATACTTGTGTATCTGTTGAAGGTCATGGGCAGTTTTGTTTTCCAGCTTCTGGACAACGATCAAAACCGTCACATAAGTCAGTTTTATTTCATCCATGTGTCTTCCTCGCTTTCAGGATTCTTTTCTCTTTGTTTCAATTACCAGCAGGTCCAAAAGTTAGATTCACTTTATGAATACACATACAATTTGTGTTTTGCTGTTATGTTCCAGAAGGACCATTCTCCATCTGTGTTTAAAGTCCTGTAGAAGTTTAGAAGTCAGTGAGAGTTTATAGTTGTTCTATCCACTGGCTTATCCTCACAGAGGCTAAAGGGTCCTGCATCTCTCTTCATTAAAGTGATGTTTGTGGCTGCCTGAAGAGTACTTTACCTTCTGCCATTCCTGAAACTGACTGCCAGTCAGCAATTTCCTCCACTCTTTCAATTAAAGCCTCCACGTAACCACAGAGTAAGGGTATTCTTCAAGTTTGTTGTTTCTCTGTTTCCTCATTATCTCTGCCTAGGTTGTAAAGTTCTGCCTTTTAATCTTGTTTAGTTCTCTGGATATTTTAAAACCATGTTAATGTCATTCTCATCACCACAGAAAAATAAATCCAATTTTGGTATAGTTCAATTAGATTATTTTTGGCTGCTTTCTGAACTCTAGTGAAATGGAGGTTTAATTGGGTTGATATAGTGCCAAAATTAATGTTCACTTTCTGCAACTTTTTATTTACAAAATAAGAAGCTGGAACTTCCAGCAATTTGATTTTGTAATGTTGAAAGCTAATCAGCTCAGTTATGTGCTGCGAGTGTATGTGGAAAGAAGAGTTGCATTATTAGATGTTTTGTTTATATCTATAGAACCAGAGGCCAAATATTCAGAAGAAATGCTTTATAAAAACAGGTTAATTTATTAACTCACAGTTAGTATACAGGGATTTGAGGTGGGTTAAATAATTTGGAAGTTCTGGTTAGTTGGATTTGTGATAGAGCCATGCATGTGTACATAAGACACCCATGCGTGCCAGAAAAAGCAAATTGGGGATCGGTACGTATATAAACAGAAGAGGAGCATGTGAAGAGCTAGAGCCCTTGACTGTGATGCCTTGATTTAGGATGAATGTACACTATATTCAGAAACAGGCTATGTACGATACATATCTATAGAAAATTCATGTACCGTTCACATTAATGACATTGTCCATTGTCATTACAGGGTGCCTAGAGCCTTCTCAGATAGTATGTTGAGTTTTTGGTGAGTGACACTGCTTTGTTTCAGTGTATTGCTTCAATCCTCTTTCTCGCTGAATGAAATCCGGAAGACTCGAATGTCAGTCTGGTGAAGAAACATGCCTGAGCAGCAACATTTGTCTCCTTGACATTTAAAAAAGGCAGTTGTGATAGCGGCTGCAGGTTCAGTTCTCACTTTTATCCTGCACTTAAACTTCTGATTAAGGTCATGCAGGACACCTTGTCATCTTTGCACCACTTAGTGCAACTTCTGTCTGATGCTGAAGAATTTGCTAAGTTGTCTTTTAAGAATAATGTTCTCAGGAAAATAGATCTAAATGGATACATTGGGTAAAATAAATTCACCTGCAGTCCTGTGAAAAAGAACTGTAAATCTTCCCATGACCCTGTTCACTAAGGAGGTTTGTTTATAGCATTATATTAAAACATGAACAGCAGAGAAAGCTATAGAGATATTCAATAGTAATTTAAGAGGGAGAATTGCACGGCTTGTGGGATTACAGAATATGGAATTTTGTACTTCCAGGTCATTACTTTGAATTCAAATACACTCCTGGTAGTAATAAAAATTTGTTACCAGATGACAGCTCTTCAGTTGCATGTATGAAATGAGTTGAGGTTTTCTATCCAGCTGGTAATGGGCAGATGCCTGCTACACAAAAACAGTGTCACAGCTGATACTATTAGGTACTTTTATTGACAGTCTCAATGGGGTGGTCAGCAGTTAAATACATAATAGCAGAGTCACCTTTTTGACCTTAGATTAGATTATTCGAAGGTGTTCAGCAGTAGGCTTTGTGCAGAGAAAAGTTTAGCAGATAATATGTTTTCCTCCTTTATTTAGTATTGTTGAACATGGCTTCAGTGAACTGTAAGTAAAAATTAAGGGCAATTTCCAAATTATTGCTCAGTGGCATAAATACCTTATTAGAGACTATGTGTTATTCCTTATTTTGTATGGCACCAAACAGCCTTTCAACAAGGGAAGCATCTGTAAGAAAGTGTATTTAATAAGTATTTTGGCAGAGGCTAGCATTAATTTTTCTCACTATTTCTCTGAGGCTTACCATTGTTGACACCACTGAATATGAAAGCTAATTTATTCTGGATGTGTAGGTGTTACAGAACATAAGTGCTTTTGAAGAGAAGCTGTAGTGCATTTAACATGTCTGATTTAAAGACAGTTGTCCTTTGGTGTCTGTGGAAGTAAATTCTATGACAAGTCCCTGTGACTGCTGCGTGACTCATTAAGTGGGACATTCTACAGGAGCTCCCACAAAGTAGCTTTTCAGTCATGAAACTAAATCATCTCTCTTGTGCTTTCTCAGAGGTTTGTTTTGCTCGCAGTGTGAGGGGGTTTTATGTGAAGCTCTTGCTATCACCCTAATAAATGCAATAGGAGAATCAATTGTTTCATGATTCCTGAGATACAGAGGCTACTATGAAAATCGTTGATAAATCTGTCTCCAAATAACTAGATATTACTGAGATAACACAACTATCATGGAAAAGAAAGATGTAGATTTACAAAAGAACATATACACATCTGTATATATGTATATATGCACACCCAATGCCATAAGCAAAGGATATGGAAGAGGAGTGGTGTCAGGTGACATAGTGGTGACAGGAGGACTCTGTATACATACATCTCTGTGCTGACCTGCGAAACAACGTCCTGTCCTGCAGTTGTTGAGCAAACTCTTGACTTTCTTGAAGGATACCAGCCATTTTCTTGTGGCTTACCATCAAGCAAGGAGGAAGCAGAAGTGAATTTCTGCCCAAACAGTTTGATCTTGGTGATAGGAAAAAATTCAGATTACTGTTTATAGAATAGTGTGACTGATTGTACTAGATATAACTGCTCCCTTTGGCTGGAGGCATTCTCAGTACAGGATGTTTGAAGATGCAGAGAAAAGAAGACTGTATAAAAAAACCTGCAATTATTTAGGAATTTAAAAAAGAAACAAGATTTTATTGTTGTTGTTATCATGTTCTTGATGTTCATCTTAAATTGAAGTGTATTATACTTTTTTCTGTCTCAGATCTTAAATACACTTCAGAGAAGCCACTCTTTACTTCTCCCACTCTTACAGTATAACCTATGTTATATGTAGCATTTTTAACAAATGTAATAATTTGTAAATAAGTATGAAAATCAATTTACAGACACAACATAGGTTAATAATTGCCCTGAAGGCAATAAGGTTAGCCACAAATTCCAGCACTATGTGTTTTTGTTATTTATATTTGAAGTTTTTAGTATTGTTATGAGAAGTTTTAAATAGAACTGCTGATAGATTTTTTTTTAGCATTGGAACTAATGGAAGCTAATAAAATAAGACTTGGCATGGAGTAGCAATCTTAATGCTGATGAACATGGCAAACGTACTCCTTCCACTTGGGGACAGTTGACACAGATGGCAGAACTGATTTTACCATGTGCTATATGTCTTATTAATTGCCATGTCAATTAATGTAAACTCCGAAGACTGCTGCTTTGTTCCACTATTGCAGACAGTTTGTCTTGTGTATGTTTACTGCAAAGTATCAGACTTCTGTGTTTATTTTATGGGAATTGTGGCTTCTCTCTTTCTCTTCCTCTTTCTTTCTTTATCTCCCTGCCTTTCCCTTTCTTTCTCCCTCCATCCCTCTCTCGCTCCTCCCCCCCGTCAATCTTTCACTCTCCCCCTCTGCCACCCCACCTCCCTATTGATACTATCATAGGTATTTTTAAACTGTGATGAAGAGCAAGTGTTCGTGAACCAAGAGGTTATTTAAAATTATTCAAGAAAAATCCGTTCTGTTTGTGGAGCAGGCTTCTCCCCAGCAAAACTAAAATTTTAAATCTGGGCTTCTGCATGTGTCATCTTATTTTGGAAGAGAAGATCAAATCTTATCCATTTCAGGGGTGGCTTAGCATCCAAGCAGAGAATAATTGAAGTGACATTCTAGAAACAAGTAAAGTGTATGTGCACATTCCATAATGACATTTGTATCAATGTAATAGGGGTGATTATATCTTTGAGTCTACTGTATCAGGTTTGTAAAGGTTTGGATGGACCAGAGATTGTATTCTGGTTCCTCTGGGTGAGCTCCTGCAAAAACAGTAAAATCATTCTGTGGAAAAGCAGGTGGACCTAACTAATTGAAATCCCAAACTGATAAACTCTAGAGGGACTCTACCCCTGATGCTACCTGCTGTGAACCAGATAAAGAAAGCCTTGAAATTAAGAATGAAGCATTCCATAAAATAGTCTGGTAAAAGTGAGGATATTACACATAAGAAATAACATGAAATGAAAACACACTGGTGGGAACAAAGAGTGTGTTATTTATGATTTTTTCTAAGCCTGACAGAATTATAAGCAGCTAATGGGTAGTAGTAGGTAAATGTTGGAGAACATGTAGATTGACTAACATGTTTTCTCTGTCCTGGGCTTGTCCTAAATAGCTAGTGCTCTATTCTGGGAAAGTCGATTGAGTTGCTATTACCAGTCAACAGTGCTGTCTCTTACACAGTCAAGAATCACAAATGCTGAACTAGTGTCAGGCTTCCTGCAGTAGTAAAAGTGAATTGTAATCCAAATCCTCTGTCTGGTGGGAGAGAGTTTAAGAAAGGTTATGGTTGGAGGCTTGAAGTTTGAGTAGGCTGCCTCTCGGGGCTACTAAGGAGTCAGAAAAGCCCCAGAACTGTGACAATTAAATTCATGATTTTGTAAAAGATTTCATGTCCTAAAACCTTTGCAAGCCACGTATATGATGAAAAACCCACTGGGAGTATGGGAGACTGTTATAGCCCCTAGCATCAGTTCAGGTTAGGGAATACGTATAGTAGATTTCACCTTCTAACTTACACATTTCTTCTGTGTAAATGTGGAGTTTCAGCTTTCTGTGTTTCAGTGGTAAATTCAGTATTAGTAAAAGTTATGTTTTTAACAATTACAAGCATATCTATTAAATCCGTGATGCAGCTGGAATTGCAGCGTGAAAATGTACCCTCTCCCAAGGAAATTATTGTAAAATGTTATTCCTCCCCTGCAAGCACAATATATACAAGCTAATTACTAAAAGTGGGTTTGTCATTTGTGTTAAATAGCTGTTCTTCAAGTATTTAAGGGTTTTAACAAAACATATTAGAAAAAAAACTACCAACCTTTACCAAAATAGTCTCATCTCACAGCTGTGTTACCACCAATTTCACTTTTCATGCCAGCTTTCACAACATCAGACTGTGGTACAATTATGAATTATAAAAAATGCATAATGATTCTTTGACACACTTTTTCTTCATTCTTTTCTATTACAGGATTTGACAGGTGTAACTCTCAATATCTTTGAGTTACAAATTTTGTACAAGCTAATCAATAACCCATTCTTTTTTATCTGCTTTTGATATTTTTATGAACGTATCGTTTTTTACAGGCTTCAGCTGTCAAGCACTTGCATTAGGTATACTTTTGCTTTCTAGGTGTATGTATAGGCATAATATGTGCAAGTGACTACCACTTTGTGATGGTCTGTCCACACAATAGTACAACCGAAGTTTATGTAGAATTTTGAATAACACACCAGTATGATCACGAGTAATTAAAGGTAAAAGGACAAACCATTGTTGATTACTGGGGCAGTGGCATTTTGACCCCTGATGTTTGTGAGAGAAACTGAAAACCTCAACCTGACCATCTTTCTGACATCCCTTGTTGTTGCCTACATATATCATCAGGCAGCGTATTGCCACTGGGCGTAGTGTTCAGTCTACAGAGCACTGAAATGTGGGAGAATCTTTAGCATAAGGCAAAGGAGAGGATTGCCATAAAAATAATTTTGCAGTGTTTTATGATAAGCAGAGAAAAGGTCTTTGAGGGACGACTGAAAAGCATAACTTGGGCAAAAAGGTGTTTTTTTCTTTCACAGACATAAATTTATCACCGTTTTTTGCAATGTGTTGGTTTGTTCCTATGCAAATAAAAGGTTGGTTTGGTTTTTTTTGTTTGTTTTATGGGTTTTTTTGTTGCTTTTTTTTAAGAATCCTTAAGGATGAAATAGTTGTAAATGAGAGGTAGAAGTATTCTTTTACTCACATAATAAATGGCTAGAAGGTATGCAGCAGCTAGCTAATTTTTTCTCTTGAGTTGGTTTATTCCACTTTAAAAAGGCTTTTATTGCAACAGCAATAAAAGTACTACACATTTAGCTGTTTAATCCCAGGACAATTGTATGTGTTGTTCCAGGTAATCAAGTTTAAATCCTGTTTCACAGGATTTAAAGCAATATGATGAATTATTAAGGCCATAAATTATGGAAAACTAGGATATTCATAAAGGGGGGGGGGGGAGTTAATTTAGAAATCATGGTGGGTTTTGCAAAAACAAGCTTTTTATTAATGAAGTAGACTCCACCAGTGTCTGCTGTAGAGACTAGCCTAGCTGTGGTTAAATTAGGTTTTGAGGATGCTCCTCATGAGGTTAGAAATAAAAAATTGGTATCTGCTTTGTTACTGCATATTATTTTCTTTTTGAGACATTTCAGAGAAAACATTAATTTATTAGAAAACACTGTTCCAAGGTTGCAGAAAGACTAAATTGCTCCCTCAACCACAGAGAGCAGATTTGAATTCCTGACCTTATCAGGTGCTTCAGAATATTCCCATATTTCAAATATATTTTGCAATGTATTTTGTACATATGTCTGCCATCACTCTCTGTAGAGAAGAATCCCCTTCATGTGCTGATGAGAACCTGGTCTGTTTCCAGTGAAAGTGAAAAACAATAGAATTATATTTCTAATAGAGAATACTGCTATAGCAAAAGTCTAGCCTAAATATGTGGGATGTGTTACAACATGTCTTCAACCCACCCGTGCTTATTTAAGGATAATTTGACGAAACAAGGCAAACCCTTGCATTACTTGTTTTCATCTTTTTTGATAATTTATTGATCCTTAAAGCTTTTAAAAATGCATATTTGCATTTATTTCAGTTTTGAAAATAAAATAGTAACATTAGATAAGTTCGGGTTGTATCAGGTTTAAAAACATAAAATGGCTTCATTTTAACACCTGAACACACCTGGCCTTTATATGCACACCCAGGCACTAGAAAATCAAACCCAACATGTATAAGAGAAGAAGAATTGTAACTCCAATTCAGCCTCCTTCTCATCATCACTACTGTGAACAACCTGCAATTTCTTTTATCTGGAGAGCTCTGGAAAGTCACTGACTGGACTGCAACTGTGTCTGCAGGAAGGGGGGCTCATTTGTCCTTTAACTTATGTAAAGCAACAGCAATATGATTGTTTTCCTGAGGACGAGGTGATGACAGGATCAGCATCAGTCAGCAGAACTTCCTACCTTGGCCTTCTTGACAGAGCAAGACACCTAACAAGATCCAGTAAAAGATTTTGGGAAAGAACCCACAGGTGACCACAGCACTGGTGATACGTGGCTTTTCATGACTTTCTTTAGCTTCCTGCAAGTACTGGGGATGAGTGCTCCACATCCAAACGCTCCATCTCTGTTCAGCTCTAGGCTGCGTGTTGTGATGTATCACACAGCTTTTAAGGCTGTATCAGCAAGAGTGTTGAAGGCATCGGTCTAAACAAGTTTTAAAAGTAATCCCATCCTGATACGGAGTTTCTTTTTTTCCCAGAAATAGCAGCTGATATTTTTTATTCTTTCTGTTCTTTATAGTGCTTTGTGAGGGTTTTAGAATTTTCCATTTGTCTCTCAAAGACCTACTTATTTTAGTTGGCCCTCAGTGCAATGCATTCATATTTTCTGGAAGAAGTAGATAGCATTCTCTCAAAACCCTTCATTGTCTTAATTTGATAGATGCTAGATTTGACAGATAAATTTCTATCATTTGGTAGTTTATAGGTATGATAGATGTTAAGAGATCAGTAGCAACTACACAGTGTAATTTAATGTGAAGGACAGTTGATGTTGCTTACAAAATACGTCATCAATTCTTGGAAAATCAGTACCAGTGGGACTAATAGGACAAATCTGAATATCTCAACTGGACCTTCTTCTACAATCCAATACAATCACAAGGCTTAAGTTCACCATTTTGACAATGGGTCATACAGTGAAAGAACGTGGATGATTACACATTGTATAAAAGAAAGCCGAACTAATGAATAGCAGTCTCCATCAGAGGAAATTTATTTTTTGTTCATGGAGAGATATGATTTGTTTGATTAATAATAATTCAGGAACACAGCTGAGGTGCTGCATACACAGAAGACCTCACAATGCAGTAATAAGAAAAATGTATTTTAGAAAAGAGCTATTCTAGATACAGATAAGTTTGTGACAATAATTGCCAGCTTATGAATACTGAATAAATACTTGAAAAACTTCTGAGCCATGATTGACTACGATTTGCATACTTCGATTTACATGCTTCATGTGTCCTAGTAAGCTCTGATTGCTAGCATTTTTATTGCTTGTCAAAATGTAAATGCTGGTTTTTTTAAAAGGTGAAACCCTAAATCAATTTTGTGAGGTTTTTTGTTTGTTTGTTTTAAAAATATACTTTATATGGCTAAAGAAAGAGTACAAAGAAAGATACAAACTAACAGATTTGATTTAATGAAGTTGCACATAGACAAGCCAGTCACAGATTAGGGCCCCTTTTTAACTTAACCAGGGAGAGAACTTAAATACGTAACTAGACACGTTACGTAGGCTTGCAGTTAAAGTGCATTCTTAAACGTATTGGTAACCACAAGTCTTACTTATTTAAACTCAGTATGCCCATTGTCCTAGTGTGATTACAATATATTTGTTCATCTGTCTTTCAGAACTTAACCTCTTTTCCATAACAATCTACAGGAATATTATACAGAGTGGAAGAGTTTAATTTAGGCAGGCTTTGTTTTTCTTTCAAGATGAGAGAAGACAGAGGACCTCACTGGCATTTTGAGATTAATTGGTAACATGCCTAGAACAAAATATTATAAACAATATTCCTTTGGTCAGCAAGTGCAACGCTGAGTACTTAACAAATACGTAGTAGTATCTTGACCATTCAGGCTTGTTGAATAACTCCTAGAGGATCCTTGGGTTTCAGCATGGTCTTCAGTAGTTTCATAACAGAGAGTTGTGCTGGTTACCACTGCTGACAGATTTTTATTTTTCTTTTGGTAGTTGTTATGCCAGTTCTCCATCTGCATTTTCTATGGGGGCACATGCTATTATCTGTCCAAAGGATTTTAAAAAAAAAATATGCTGGGGATCTAGAATAGTTCCTAAGGTATAGCAGTGCTGGTTGATGAACGGCTATTCCTTCTGAGAACTTGCTTTGTTGAAATTGGTTCCTGTGTTCTCATCCTTAACCCAAGACACATCAATGCAAATAAACTTAAGTCTTCCCAACAGTTGTATAGTATTTATAGTAGGCATAGCAGAAGAAATAAAAAGGGAGCTGTTCCTAATTTGCTCATTCTGAGGCTGGAATGTTATGAAATTGCTGAGCCAATTTAACTGCAGTTAGTATAAAGCACCTCTTCCCCGAATTTTCCCTCAGTACTTGGAGGTAATAGGTTTGAGATTAGGGGCCCAAACATGTTTCTAATATGAAGTGATATACCGTTTCTTCCTTTTGTGATTGAATAAAACAAATAAAAAAAAAAAGAATATATGCTTCATACGACTGAAGTTTCGAAACAGCACAGCAGTTTGTTGCCCTCAGTGGCTTGAAGGAGCGTTTGCTATCCTTAGCAAAAAGCATAAACCGATTTTGAAAATCATTTGAGAAATACGACGATAGTAAGTTAATATTTTCCTAAATTCACTTTTGAGCTTAGCAGTTAGGATTTAATATGACAAGAATGTATTTGCATGCATGCCTTCACATAAACTGAGTGAAAACCTCTCCATAAATTAGAGTTACAGTAACTCCCATGTTAACTTGACAGAACAGAGGGGTAAGAGATATTTAAAAAACAATTATCTAAAAACCGGAGCTGTTTAAACTGCTATTATATTTAGAATAGATCTTGATATTTACATAAACTGAATTTTTGTCATTGTATGTTGAAGAAATGATGGCAAAAAATTATTTACAGTGTTGCTTTCATAAGCCTAGCCTTTTATGAGCATGATACCATCCTATGATAAATACTGAGCATGAATAATCTTGCTGCTGCAGTTCCTTATTAAAACTCCTAATTATGTATGGTTTATGATATGTAAGCACTAGATTTATCGTAGGATGTGTTCAGAAGTTTTCCACACCAGCTTCTTCACATCTCTCCTGAGGTGTCTTTTGTCTGTGTATTATGTGGTTGGCTGTCAGGTTTGTGAAAAGATTTGTAGTACTGAAAAAAATTGGTAATGAGGTTGTGTTTTGTGAAAGTTGAGAATAAACTTCATGTGGGAGGCCTGGCACATGGTAGATAAACTATACTGGATAGTCCAAGCAATAAAACTACCCAAACACTTTAATGATGTTCCTCTTTGACAGATTATATTAAAATAAGGATGTTATTTATTCCTTAAAATTTTACTGGTTTAAAAAAGAAACCTAACTTCAAAATTTGTGTTCTGGGAACTCTGGCTAATTATATTTAAATACTCTGAAAGATCCTTCGCAAGTTCTGGGGCTTTGTTGGTTTTATGGTTTTGGTTTTTGGACATGTATGGCTGTATGTTAAAGGCAATGGAGGCTTCTGTTATTTCCTAACACATTTTATGAGTACAGCTTGAGGCAAATTCTTGGGTTTTGTCAACTGCATTGAGTGTCCGTGCCCAGGCGCTGGCGGCGGGGCTGCAGGTTCCTCTGTGAGGAGAGGCCGGGGCTGCCCCGTGCCGGACACAGCCGGTTCCAGCCGGTTCCGGCCGGTTCCTGCGCAGGGCACGGCCGAGCCCCTCAGCCCGGCGGGTGGCACCTCTGGGCCAGCGCGTGTGAGAAAGGGCAGAGCCCTGCCCAGGCAGTGAGGAGCGAGGAAAAAAGCGTGAGCGCCGGCCCTGCGAGCACCCGGGGGAGAGCGGGACGGGGGGCAGGAGGGCTGCGGGCCCCTGGGGACACCGTGGCGGAGAAGATATGAACATGGGAGCCCATGCAGGACTCCACACTGGAGCAGTCCCCTCAAGGAGCTGTGGCTTGTGGAGAGCCCACGCTGGAGCAGTTCTCGAAGGACTGCCGCCCCCGGGAAGGACCCATGCCAGAGCAGTGTAGCTCCACTGTCAGCGTGCAGCTACGTTGACTTCCCTGAATCTGCGTGGGGTTTTGAGCTGAAGTTCTTTTCCGTAGTTTTGACACTATTCACACCAAAAGGTGCTTATCATTTCAAGCAATAGACAAGGAAAGTCTATCCGTAATTCATGAGGTGTAAGTTTTAATTATTGCAGTAAGCACTTAACTGACCTTTTCAGCTATCCTTGTCTTTCTGCTTATCCATGAGTTGTACGTTAGACTCCCTGACTTGAAAGTAAAATGGTTCCCTGACTTTTAAGAGACCAGAGATCCCAAAGCAGGTTATAGCAGTTGGTACTCTAGCCCATTCCTGAGGGCAATACTGAATATATTCTCTCAATCTGAACAAAACTCAAAAGGTGAAGATTACCTCAGAAGAGAGCACTTCGGATTTTAATTTCCTATGAAAGGCTTTTTGAGTTTATCCTTTCAATTCCCAAAGAATTCTTCACGTTGATTCAATTGAGTGTAGAATCTTGGTTGCATGAATGTGTTTGTCGTTTTAAATGCTTCTTCCCCCTCCTATTTGCTTGCCCATATGGGTAGCTATGGAAGAGTAGAAGAACAGGTCACGTGTAGTGAAATTTCCCCAGAATTCTGTCCCAACTGCCAGAGATTCATGGTTCAGGGATTCTCTGAAAAAGAGGTGGTACTTTTGTATTTAAAAGCTCTTGACAGATTGCTTTTTGAATACACTTGTCATATATGCCTATGCTTTTTATAAAGCAACCTAGTTTCCACTTTCTGTATGCTTCCCTGTTGCAATACATCCAGGCTGGTTTCTTATCATTCCTCACTCTTCTCTGAATTAGTAATGTGAATTTGTTGTCAATATAATTTTGTGAAGTACCAGCTGTCTTAGGATCCTTTTTCTATCCATTATGTTCTCAGCTACTGCATTCATCCCTTTCTCTGTACTTTTTTTTTCATATTCTGTGGTCATTACCTTGTAATCTGGATATCTGTATCTTTACCTGTGCACACACACACATATACAAATATGCATGTACACACAGTTGTGAACTCAAAAAAAAAAAAAAAAGGCGATGTATACTGAGTTACACAGTTCATAAAAACCAGGCAGCAAAACAAGCTTTTTGTCCTGGCCCTTCAAAACACCTGCCACTTTGCTCATTTTTTTAATTATACTGAGATACCAATAAGTTCTGCAAGGAAATCAGTATAGAAAAGAAAAAAAAAACCAACTAAATTCTCACTGGTTTATGTATCTGAATTTTTAGGTTTGTTCCAAAAGTTGTATTTTTGTTTGCCTTCGTATCTTCTCTTTATAGAGTGGTGGTTTCAGTTTAATGTTTGCTTTTTTTAATTTAATCAGACTCTTTGTCTCATTACAGATGGAGTGAAATCCCTATTCCTATTTCCAGATATATATTGTCTCAAGTCATCTATAAAATTCTATCTGAAGGTGATTTTTTGGGCTATAGTATTTGGACCTATGTACTGCAGAGTTCATTCACTATGTGTTCATTTCTGTCATAGTTTTAATTCTTGGTTGTAAGTCGGTTTGGTAAAAGAACGTGGATGTGTCAAAAGAATACTTCCATTAGTGCCATTATTTTTATTTTGTAGCTTCACAAATTCAGCAGATCTGTATAAATTCAGTAGATTGAAAAATTGAAAGTCAGAGGAAAAATTAGACATCCAATATTACTTTCTGATTTTGAAAATAATGAAATGTTGCCTGAATAGCCATATATCAAGTTCAATAATTTGTATTTTGACAAATATTATCTTTCTATAAGACGTTTGTTAAGGGGTTAAAGCTATCATCATATACATAAATTCCAGTAGTTAGCTATCTCACTACTTGTTTAAAAATCATGCTTTACATACGTGCATGTGTATGTGCGTACATATTTATTGCAGACATGAGCTGATGAGTAGCAGTTTTTCAAGTGGACTACAAGCTATGTTTTCTTCAGGAAGATACAACATTCCTGCAGTCCATGTTTCTATTTATATGCATATTTCAGGAATAAGCATATTGGTGTCTCCAAGATGTAATTAAAAAAAAGAAAGAATGTGTGGAGCATGATTTTACTGGGCTGCAAGTTAAGTAATTGACATTACTTGAAACTATTTTGGCGTAACTTGCAATGCTCCTGTTGTCATCCCTTCTCCATTTGTTTCGATCTATTTGGGGATCAGCTGCAGGCTTGCTCACAACTCATGTTGAGATTCTCCTGTCCTCCTGCATAGTAAAAAGAGCTTTGGTAGAGGAGGTATTTTATCACTTAATGTGTTAGCTGACACAGGCAGGACGCAGGAAAAACCACAAAACCACAGATGAAATGCAAAGAGTAAATTTATTATCATTACCTGTGGACCAGGGGATCCCCGAAGCAGCCCGGGCAGCGGCACACAAGTGGGAACGCAGGCACCGCAGAGCTTGATTCTTGCTAGAGGATCGCTGAACCTGCTGTTTTCACCTGTATTTCAGGGATTCACGCAGGCGTAGTTTACCACTGTGCTTTGATCTTTCCCACAGCAGGGCAGGAATCTCAAGCATATTTGATAGGGTGCCTTTGAGTCTATCACAGGCCTTTGTTATCAAAACACAGATGTTCTAATTGTCAAGCACACAAGACTAAACAATGATTAGTGTATGTGTTTTTCTACACCCCAGCTGCAAGTCACTTGAGCGTGTTTACAATCCCCCTTGCCATTCTTCCATTATTTTCCCACACTTACTAAAAGTGAATATGCAAACCTCACTTTTTTCTGCTACTTTAGTAAATTCCTGTCTTGCATTTTCAGCTCTGGTTTATCAAAAACATGTCATGTGCAAAATGTCCCTTTATTGGATGTCTGAGAAAAAGAGCTGCCAGTGATTGGATTGGCTGTTCATCCTCTCTCTGTTGGTCCAGCATAACCAACATTTGCTTCCTGAACGTTAGCCAAAAATTATCTTCTCTCCAGCTGGATAGGGGTATTTTATCATCTTTAAAAACTGAGGTGACCACTATGTTGTTATTGTTAAGCAATTATTTCCTATTCTCCTATAAATTTACCCTCTGACCAGCTCTGGCCATGATATATCTGGCAGAGAAGCCAGTGAAGACTAATCAAAGCTTGTGAGAGCCTCTGTTGCTCTAATGCAATTTATTGCCTTCTATCCCTGCTGCCTTTGCCACTGCTCAGCTGTTCCTGAAATGCATCTGTCATCTTTCTTAAAGCTTCCTATTCGTTATTGATTACCTTTCCTGCAAAATGAAAAAATACTCAATTCCAGAATCGGACCCAGTGGCTCTCCCAGAGTAGAAGAGGGGCATCAGCCGGTTTTACATTCTCCTTGCACAATGCTTTAACTTCCGAGGGAGTTGGCTGGGGGCTTAATACTGTATCTCTTTGTGCACTTGCTCATGACCAAGAATGACTCCAGGCGTAAAATCCCTTGCTGGCGTTTACTCCCCTTCTCTTTTTCCTGGAGTCCCACAGAGGTATACATTCATTGACCCCATTCAAATTCCTGCTTTCTTGTACTGATCTTTAAATTCCAGATGTAGCCTCATCCCCTAAAAAGGGCAGATTATGTTGTAAAAGAAGGTTCTGTCTAGCAAAATGCAGCAGTTGCAGCTGCTGTTACCATACGGGAAGGCAGTAGTTCCAGCTGAGGAGATAACCCTTTCCTAAGCGTGGAACCTGAAACAACCTAAATTTTGGCCAACACTGATCTGTTTCCTTTTATGGTGGTTTGACCTTGGCTGGCTGCCACATGCCTATCAAGCTGCTTTCTCACTCCCCTTCCTCAGCAGGATGGGGAGAAAATAAGATGAAAAACTCATGGGTTGAGAAAAAGGAAGTTTAACGGAAAAAAACAAAGACTCTGTGTGGAAGCAAAGCCAAAAAAAAAGGTGATTTATTCTCTACTTCCCATCAGCAGGTGATGTCCAGACACTTCCTGGGAAGCAGGGCCTCAGTACAGGTAGTGGTTGCTTTGGAAGACAAACGCCTTAATAACAAATGCTCCCCTTCTCCTTTCTCTTAGCTTTTATTGCCGAGCACAACATCCTGTGGCCTGGAATATCCCTGTGGTCAGTTTAGGTCAGCCGTCCCAGCTGTGTCCCCTCCCAACCTCTTGCCACCCCCCAGCCTACTGGCCTTTGGAGGGGCAGTTGGAAAGAGGACCTTGCTGCTGTGCAAGCACTGCTCAGTAATATCCAAACCATGGGTGTGTTGTAACACTGCTCTAGCTACAAATGCAGCGCACAGTGTACTATGAGGGCTGCTCTAAGGAAGGTTAACTCCATCCCAGCCAGACACAGTATATCTTTCTCAACCCTGTTTTTGCACTCTCTGAATTAAAAAAGCAGTATCTTTTTTTGTTTCAGAGAATAATAATCACTATTTCACATATGATGGAGTTGCTAAATATGAAGACCTTTTTTAAAATGGGTCACTATGATCTGGTGAGAACTAAACAGAGCTATCACATTTGTTCATGAACTTTTCTGTGTACTAAGAACAATCAGTGTAGAAACATTGGAGTTTCTCAAAGGAATTTTTGTAAGAGTTGGGCAAACCATTGCATTAGTCTCACATGATTTCACCTTCCTTTTTGGGAGAATTTCTAAATAAAAATGTATGGGAAGACATATGCTTGTTCTATAGAACATCAGATTATATTTAAATTAAATTTCGTAGAAGAGTGGTGTGATGTGCTGAAGAAGGTGAGTGGAGGACCAACAAGGTGATTAGGAGATTGGAGCACATGATGGATGGAGAGAGGCAGGTAGAACTGAGTTTGTTTATTTAGAAGACTAAGATGGTATTTCATTAGCTAGCTAACAGTATACAAAAGATGGAGCCAGATTCCATGGATGTGCACAGTGAAAGGGTGGTAGGTAATGGACACAGGCTGCGACACAGAAAATTCTTCTCAGATACTAGGAAAAAAATGTTGACAAAGAGGTTACACAAACACTGAAGCAAGGGCCTAGAGAGGTTGTGGAATCACTGTTCTTGGATGTTGGGAATGTTATAAACAAATTACATACTTTGCTTCTGCTTAGGAGTATATTATGATTGACTTTTTCCTCTAAACATTTGTATAGATATTTAAGTACATGTAAATAAATATTTTATCTTAGTAGTAAGTTGTTTGTAACTGATTGGGAGAAACAAAATAGGTGTGGGAAACAGAGGCTATTTGTTTCTATCTTTCTTTGAAGTATCTGGTATGAGCACAAGCAGAGAGGAGATACTGAACTGGATGGGTCACTAATCTGAGCCAACACTTTAAAACATATGTTTTGTTCATACAACTGACTAGCTGAACATAAAACTATTCTGTGCTTAGTAGTTCATTTCGGTGCTCTGTATTAGGCTTACTTTTTTTTTTTTTCCACAAGTTTTACAAGTTTCCAAATTTTAATTTCATCTTGAATAAGATTAGAAAGCATATCTTTTTTTTTTTTTTTTGTGGGATTCACTATCTTGTGCTGTAAATGGTACAATTAATATATGAGAGTGTGTGGGGAAATCACCCTTTGAGAATTCAGTTTTGTCTGCCCTCTTACGTGACATTTAAAATTTCTTTTTAATCCTAAAAACTGTAATATTCATCTCACACAGTTATGAGTTTTGAAATGCCTAATTGTGCTGATAAGCTTAGAGGGGAAGAAAAGGAAGCAGCTGCTTTTTCTTTTTCAAAATTTCAGCTGGTTTTTTTTGTTGGTTTTTTTTTTACTTTTTCCCCTACCCTACTGTTTCCCTCCTCTTCTATTTTCTAATACTGTTATGAGATAAAGATTTATAACATGTAAGCTTAATAGCACTAAACACTTGTTGTTTAATTGGTAGAGATTTGGGAGAAGGCCCAGACTAATTAACACCAATTCCTATTCTGTTGCCAGTTTTTAATGGATCTTAGGACCAGATCTTTTTGGAACTAAAGTTATATTGAAGGCATGTTGAAAACAGAAAATAAAGTTGTATATGGCCACCTTGAGAAACCATCTGTTACCAGTATAATGCTTGCTTTTTATAAGTAACAAGACATATATACAGTATAAACAGCGAGTTTCCCTTTTGAAACATTATTCATAACTACATAAACTCTCCTGGAATTCTCTCCAATTATATCCGTACACTTTTCATGTCACAATTACCTTTCTCTTCCTTAAGAATGGAATATTTAGTGAATAATGACCAATTTTACTACAGGAAGTCCCAAGAGTGATATTTGTTAAAGTTCCTAACTAATTTGTTGTTTATAAAAATATAGCAGCTAGAAAAATGTGATAGACCTCTATACAAATACTTAATGAAATATCTAAAAGACACAAAAAAAGGAAGGGATAATTACAGTACAAACACGATGAGATTTAAGTTCAAACAAATTAAGCATGTGGTCTTCAGTAGCTGTTCAAGCTCCTTTCTTCATAGTGTCAACAGAGAAGGACACTTCTCAGTAAAGACCTGTCTGTTAACAATAGAAGATGGCTAGCTTAGATAGCATAGCTAACTTGTAGACAGTTAAAGCCAGGTGAGATGAATCCAGCCTGTAAGAAAAATGAGTCAACATCATTTGGATAATTTTCTATAAAGGCCTTTGAAAAAACAAGAACACGAAAGAAGTTTAGCATCATCAGAATTTTCTGTCTTTTGAACTTCTTCATTGTTTGGCTTCCATTTCATCGACTAAGCTGATATTAGTGGAATTCTCACCTTCTTCAAAGTGTCTGCTTGAACTTTTGTTGGTTGAGGACCAGAATGCCCTGAATGTTAAAGGATTGCGCCTTGTGATTTAATACCCTGTTTTTCTACATTTCTCTCCCTTCTTCTTTACTCTGTAGCTTAGAGAGTGTCTTAGCTAGCTATGATTTTCTATTACTCTTGTCATTGCAGCATATTGCTGGTCAGAAATCACAAGTTAAAGTTATTGTCTGCTTTTCAGCGTTAAAACAAGAAACCCTTGTTAAAGCCCTCTGTTTGCCCTTTGGAATACAATGCTGTCAGAAGTGTCAGGGGAATGTAAGCTTAAGTGGGCTGTCATTGTATGCTAATACAAATGCTTTGTAGTTAATCTCAATAAAAGGAAATATAAAATTGGAATTACTTGATATGATTCTACAAAAATACTTGACATTGGATGTCTTGTAGCCCCAGCTAGTGTGTGAAATTTTAGTCTACTGGCACACACTAGACAATGTTTCCTTTCAAATAAGCTATCTAAAATGTCTAATGTATTTTAGTATAATGATTTCCTTGTTTCTTAAATTAAAGTACCAAATACAGTTAAGTATTTGGACAGAGTACCTGGAGAGATGGTGGAATTCTTGCCACTTCAGGTTTTTTAAGAAAAAAAATTAAATAAAATTCCTTCAAGATGGTTGATGTATGTTTGATCTTGCTTCAGAGATGTTGCATGGTCTAGAAGACTTCCCGGCAGACTGTTTGCAGAAATTTAAATTCTGGTTTCTTAGGGGAAAAAAGCCATAGTTTTTCAGCCAAAAGGCTGCAAGATATAAATGCATTTAGTATGTCTTAATCTTAGATTTTATAATGTGAAGTTGCATGGAAATGATTGGGATAGAAATCATTTTGGTTGTTGGCCAGATTTTAATTTTTTACTGCCCAAGCATTTTTCACATGTTTATTTACCTCGAGACAAGAGAACACTAACCAATTAGCATATGGTTATATGAAACACAGTGGATATTCCAGTTGGTAAAAAAAATAATTTAAAATGTGTTATTTGTCATCAAGGTGCATGATATGTGACTAGCCTTTTAATGGCTTTTAGAAATGTGCTTCACATAATTTGAAACAAGCTTTCTTATCAGTATGTCTTGCAATTAATTTAATCTTGTTTCTGTTATTTCCACAGTATTTTTCAATTCAGTGAACCTCATTACATTTGCAAGTGCATTAAATTAGAGTCTGGATAGAAGAAGAGAGATGATTATCAGTTAATTTAATTATGTTTCTACGTTTGCCCATTGAATGATATGTCTGCCATTGTTGTTGCAAGCCTTTACTGCAGTAGCACTATGCAGAAATTAGTTCCGATTCCATGTAAAGTTTATGTTATCTGATAACTCCTGACAACTAGAGAAGGCACATGTTCAGTAACTTACGAGTCTAATCAGAAATAATTTACTTTAAGTCAAATGGCTACAGTATGGAATACTTTTACTATATTCACCACATCATTATTATATTTTTTGACTTTGCATATGTGGTAATGTTTTTACACAGCTTTACATCATTAATTTAATTAAGAAACAAAACTTTATGTTCTTATTGTAACTGAAGTTGCAAGGAAGCGTGCCATTGCACAATTCTCTTCTAGACAGTTAAATAGTGTAGCTGAGGAATGTTCTTGTTTTTAAAGAGCAGGAAAAGACCAAGGTAAGCAAGCCCCAAAATTCACCATTAGTCAGTCCTTCTTATAAAATGGTCTTTACTTTTATTAATAAAATTATATGGTTATTGCGGGAGATGCTAAAACCTGAATTCTAGTACTCATCTTCTAATATGGTGCCTGTCAATGTTACTGCTTTTGGCAGCAACTACTATTTTTATAGTTTTTTGCAACTCTACAGTTTTTTCCTTAAGGCTTTTGGCATATGTTTGAAATTTCAAGATGTGTGGCATTTGCCCTGGCATCTGGAAATCCTAAGGATATAGCTACTGAGACTCTCCAATTCTGCATTACACGTGCAGCTACTACATACTGAAGCATATATCAATTGCATAGCTCATTAAAGGGAGATCTGTTAAGGCAACACTTTTGATTTTTAGACGTTTCTAGGTATCCAGTACTAAGGTGAGAGAAAAAGAGTGTTGCGGTTTAACCCCAGCCAGCAACTAAGCACCACGCAGCCACTCACTCACTCCCCCCCACCCAGTGGTGTGGGGGAGAAAATCGGGAAAAGAAGTAAAACTCATGGGTTGAGATAAGAACGGTTTAATAGAACAGAAAAGAAGAAACGAATAATGATAATGATAACACTAATAAAATGACAACAGCAATAATGAAAGGATTGGAATGTACAAACGATGCGCAGTGCAATTGCTCACCACCCGCCGACCGGCACCCAGCTAGTCCCTGAGCGGCGATTCCCTGCCCCCGCTTCCCAGTTCCTATACTGGATGGGACGTCCCATGGTATGGAATACCCCGTTGGCCAGTTTGGGTCAGCTGCCCTGGCTGTGTCCTGTGCCAACTTCTTGTGCCCCTCCAGCTTTCTCACTGGCTGGGCATGAGAAGCTGAAAAATCCTTGACTTTAGTCTAAACACTACTTAGCAACAACTGAAAACATCAGTGTTATCAACATTTTTCGCATACTGAACTCAAAACATAGCACCGTACCAGCTACTAGGAAGACAGTTAACTCTATCCCTGCTGAAACCGGGACAAAGAGTTTCAGCTGTGAAGCGCAAAATGTTTGAAGTTTTAAGATGGTCATTTCCTGGATATTTATTGTTTTAAGATCTGGAAGTAAATGGAAGCAGTACTAAAAAATGATAGCAGAAATAGCCTGTAAATGAGAAAGCAAAAGAAAAATGAAATCCAAATTTTACTAAACCCTGAGAACTGTTCTTCTATGCCGATTCTGGAAGTTAAAAAAAATAAGATTTACATTTATATTTACTATTTATATATGGTGAATCATTCTGTGAACTTCACCGGCTGCAAGGTAAATAATACACATATATTGTGTACATTAAGTTGTTTCTTTTTCTGAAAGTATTTGCCACTAGAAAAAGACTCCCATGGTATACTGAAGACAAACAGTATACTTTAAAACACTGGATCACTTCTGGTCCCGTAGCCTACTTCTGTTAGTCTTGCAATATGGACAGATGCTGGACTGTTTTGTAATGGAATAGATAAACTAAGCTTTTTCAAGATAAATACCAGGCTAACTCCAAGTATTAATAATAAAAAAAACCACAAGTAAGATATTGGTGAATTATGAAGGACATTTGAGTCAGCTGTTTTTTTTTTCACTTGCAGACATGAATACTAGTCATTTACTTAATGTTCATTTTTTTGCATGTGTCTTCATATTTTGTTCTTCCATGTCAGCTACGTACTATGATTTGAGGTTAAGCCCAAAGCACGGTGAAGTGCTTAGAGCCTAGGGTAGCCATGGGAGATACGGTGGTGCCAAGAGGTCTTACAAGATACAAAGCCACCACAGATTGTGTTTTGTGCCTCAGTTGGCCACTCCACATAACAATAAGTCCAGATTTTCTCAAAGATTAGCTGTTGTTGTAGTTAATATAGAAAACTACTGTAATATGGAACTGCCTAGTATTAGTATCTTAAGAATACGTAACATGGCAGGAAAATAACCTAGCCTCTTTCTGCATACATGTGCAAGAGATTAAATGAAGACCGTAAAATAATTGCTACATTTCTGACATGATAAAAATTGGCCATTTTGTTTGTAAGTTAATATTTTAATACTTCTCATACACTTAATGGGAGCAAGTCCTTAAAAAAAACCATGGCAAATTTAGTGTGTGTTTGAAACTGAGACCTGTGTGGGGTTGCAGAGTGGGAGAATCAGGCTTAACAAACTCCAGAAAGTTTGGATTTATTAAGTTGTCATTGCAGAAAACAGTCATATTCTCACAGCTGGTTTTAGTGATGATGGGTGACCTGATATCCCAGGGGATTATTACTTACTATTACTTAGTAGTATTACTGTAGAGCTTCCCATTTGCAGAATACTAGTTTGAACATTGTTCAGATTAGCAAGAGAGATACACTACTTCTGTTTTTTTTTAATAACTGTTTAATGGCTTCTAACTTGGATTAATTTGATGAATCCCATATGCTATGACTCACGCTCGCTTCTGTTTACACCCTTTGTATGGTTTTTTTCCATTTTGCTTACTTTTACTGTAAAGTTATTTTTGGCAAGGATGACCGATATGCAGGCACTGTTATTTATACAGCGTAGTGCAGGGATATGCCAATATCAGTTGGATCCACTGGAGTTTGTGAAAATTAAAAATATTATAGTTATTTCGTAGCTTGGGTTTTTTTGTGAGGAGGAGGTAAAGGCAGAAGACAAATCACCTTCTCTGTCTATCTTACGGGTATCCATTTGGGGTTTGAGGACTAACCATGTGTTTATTTTGAGTTGCAACTCATGATTTGGTAACATTTGACAGTTTTTAACCATTATTATTTTTCTAAATAAGTACAACTTTTACTGTTCAGCTCCATTGGAAGTAAGTGTTTTGAGTATATGCCATTACCCAGGGTCTCGAGCAGAGTCCCTGGAAAAACTCCCATGGGCCAAAATGTAACATTGTGTCCTTTATACTGGCAAAATCATCATTCAGAGACTGCAGGGCAGGGATAAAACAAGCTGTTTGTCCAAACACAGAAATAAAGCAAGGATTCATTAACTAGTTCTGACTGTAATAAATAGTGTCTGATTATAAGAGTCTGCAATTAATGCTAAGGGCAGAAAAACAGATATGCTATGACTATGGGTAGCAACCTGGAGAATTAGACAGACTTCATTAATAGATCAGTGAAAATTTTGGTTAGCCTTTTGATATATTGGAGAATAAAATCTCTCCTTAAATGAGGAAAAATCTACTTGGTTAATCATCATCCTACATTACAATAGTTTTTCATTCTCTGTTTAACTTTTCTGGAAGATGTTTTGTTTGGGTTTTTTTGCTTTGCTTGGTTTTAAACCAGTGGTAACTTGGTAATTGACTATGACTTATTTAATGATGCTTGCTGTACAGTGAATGATTTCTACTCTCCGTGTTCTTGTCAGTTCACTTTTGCTATTTTTCCCCCCAGCTGATATTTTTGGAGGGACTGAAATGGAAAGATTAAATCCCTTAATATTCTGTGTTTGAAAAATACTGTTTTTCTTTCTGTCAGGAAGAATGCTTTCAAATCCCTCCTTGGTCTAAGCTGCTGTGCTTGACATCTCATTATTTGACTCAGCTGTTTCAGTTTCACCTTCACCCAGCTAATTAAGTAACTCATTGAATGTATTATTCAGTATTTGATTCCCCTGTCTGAGTCGGTGAGAGATGGAATTTAAAAAAAAAATCCCCTTGATGGGATTAGTGAAAGGATTGTTGCTCTGACATGGTGGACTAAAATGAGAATGAGATAATGAAGTTGGCGATATATGAATCACATTCTGTCATTTTAGCGAGTGTTTGGCTGCTGGTGAAAGTATGGGGATTAGGGTTGATTTAAAGTGATCATTCCTTAACTACCCAGATAGTGACCTGTTAATTGTTTCAGGACATCTGTAGTGTGAAAGAGGTTCTTTAGCTTTATTTACAGTTTTGTTTCCCTCTTCAGCTGTTGTCCTGCAGGGTATTGTATCATTATGTGTCAAGTCTAGATACGGGCTTTAGCTATTTATGGAACTTGGCTTTGTTCATTATTTTGGCTCCATTATCAACATGTATTACTTTTCAGTGCTTTTGGCAATTTTTGAATAATTAATTTCTTTTTCTTGGATTATAAATGTAAACAGGAGTGCTCTGCAAATGAGCAAAATCCGGTGTTCAGCTATAGGTTATCCAATTGCATTCGTGTTCCTCTGGCTTTGACTGCATTTGTGACTAGTCTTTTGTATTAAAAGGGAAATGTTATTACAATTAAATTGATTTCCTTTTTGCTTTAGAATATTTTTTCTTTAGTATTTACATTAAATTAAACATGACAGTAAACAATATTCTCATCCACTTAAAATCTACATATTTTTATGATATTGGTTAAAGCAAACCTTTTAAAATATTTTTTTTCTAAATGTAAATTAACACAAAAATATAATGTCACCAGAGAAATCTAGCCTAAGAGTATGATATTGATTTTTGATAGAGAAGACTGAAGTTCCCCAGTGTATGAATCAAGTATGGTAAGGATTTGAGTCTCTTTCCCTAAAATCCAAGAAAAGTTTTCTAGTCAATTTGCTGTTTATTTTTCTGATGCAAGCATCTTCCTCTCCTCCTCCCAGGGTCGGGTTGTCCTTTCAGGTTTGATCAGAAGTGCCTGTCTGGCTCTGAGAAGCCAATCTTAGCAATAGGCCAGTGAAAACTGATAACTTCCAGTGAGGTGTTTTGATAATGAAACTGGTATTATCCACCAAAAAGCCATTGGAAAAGTCCTAATCAAGTCTTACACAGAACATCTGATACTTTGTCTCTAGAATAGTTCTTACAATATATGTATTCAAATGAAATAGTTTGAGTGAATCACGATGCAAAAACAATCACTACGAAATTCTCCTCTCAGATTTTAAATGATCAATATTTTTTCTACAGAAAAATAAAACTGATACAGTTTTGTAATGATTAAGATTGTAAACTACATACTGAACAGTTTCATGGCAAAACAAAAAGGAAACTGTAGCAACTTCTGGTTTTGTCTAATGAATGTTGCTTGTGCATTTCATTTTAAAAAACAAGATAGTGCCTAAAGCAAAATTCCAGAGCTTTTAGAATATACATATAGTCTAAATTTAGGGTAAAAAAAAAAAAAAAAAAAAAAAAGAAATCTAGTCACTTTTCTTGGTTAAGCATATATTTGATATTTTTATTCTGGACTAAGAGTACATTTTGTCTGTTTAACTTAATATATTTTTGCTCTGAGCAGATACACTCTTTTGGATCTTGATATGCCAAGGGAAAAGGCTAACTTTTGGTAGGACGTGATAGCTTTGGAATAGACTTTGTCCTCTTTGCCTTGATTTTACAGATAGAGTTTTGTTTGTCCAGAAGGTTATAGTTCTCTGCAAGGAAAAATAAGTAATTGGAATGGGATGTCTTTAGATTAGTATTCTGACAGGTACCTTTTTATACATATCTTCTTGCTAATGAGAAGATATGTAAATATTTTATTAAGCTACTAAAACACTGAGAACATTGTCCTTAATGAGACATGAAGTAGAAAAAATTAGACTCAGTCTTTCAATAATTTGAAACAGTGAAAAATGTTAACTGTCTTGCCATACTAATAAGGGTTCATAATATTTATAATTGTATCAGCAAACTAAATTTGTATTCAGTTATTATCTTGCTTTAAACTTTTTTTGAATCTATGCTTTTTGCTTGCTTTCCTACAGAAATGCTCAATCTTACTGGCTAGCAATATTTTTTACTGCTTCATTCTAATGAGAAAAATAAGTTAATACATATTTAAACTTAGCCAAGTTTTGGGGATAATTTAATGTACAAAAACTTAGCTAGGTTTGTAGATAATAAGGAGTTAATCAGATTCTTTTTTTTACATATGATTGTCTTAGAGCCTATGACTTTTTTTTATATTTGCACATTTGTATTATATAATAAAATGCTGAATTGCACTGTACTTTTATGCAATGATTTTATTAATCATTTGAATCAAAAAATAATTCATGGGATGTCACTTTTTTTCCAACTTCTTCACTATTTAAATAAGCCAATATATTAATTATGCTGTATAGGGATATAAACAAGCTTATCAAATTGGTTTTAGCTGTGAAATTTGAGCAATGACTTGAAAATTTCGTCATAATATGTAATTTATTAACATATGTGGGTTTAATTCATTTTCAATGGTGCCATGGCTTATTTTAGAACTTTAAATATTTTTCACCTAAAGTTAAATATGAAGTGAATTATTTGTATTAAATGCTCTAAAAATTCTCAATTATATTTCAAAAACTATGTGTTCCCCAGGTGGTAAGAGCAAGGCTAGTCTTTTTCATATAATGTGCCCTACCCAGCCTCTTTGCTAAGGACAACTTCTTTTCATATCTTTTAATATTCTTTTTATATCCAAATACCTTTCAAGACAGGTTTTTTCCACACAACTGTGTCTATAGCTAGAAAATATGTCTGAGATAAATCTGCTAATCTAAATCTTCAAGACTACAAGTAGCAAGATGCACTCGTGTATCACATTACATCATTTATGGCTATACAGAAGGAGAGATCAGTGAGGTACAATGAACACTAATTTTTACTGCGTGTTTGGGGACGTGATGATTCACAGTAATTATAAAAAGAAGAGTAGGTAAATATCCAGTTTTTGCTAGTGTTTCCTCTGTATTTTCATTGTTCTTACAAATCTAACATTATTAATATTTTCTAGAGTGTGTGATGCTTCAATTTCTTGTTCGATTTTATGTTCTTACCTTGGAATTCTGTGCTCACACTTTAAATATTAATGACTTTAAGCACAAGTTATATTAATGAAGCACTTATGTCTTCTGGGTTTTAAGTATCATTAATTTTAGGAAACTACTTCTCATGTGAGTAATCAGAAGCATAGAATCATAGAACGATTTAGGTTGGAAGGGACCTTACAGATCATCTAGTTCCAGCCCCCCTGCCATGGGCAGGGACACCTTCCACTAGACCAGGTTGCTCAAAGCCCCATCCAACCTGGCCTTGAACACTGCCAGGGATGGGGCAGCCACAACCTCTCTGGGCAACCTGTTCCAGTGCCTCGCCACCCTCACAGTAAGAGCTTCTTCCTTACATCTAATCTAAGTCTACCCTCTTCCAGCTTAAAGCCATTACCCCTTGTCCTATCACTGCATGCCCTTGTAAAAAGTCCCTCTCCAGCTTTCCTGTAGGCCCCCTTTAGGTACTGGCAGGCTGCTGTAAGGTCTCCCTGGAGCCTCCTCTTCTCCAGGCTGAACAACCCCAACTCTCTCAGCCTGTCTTCACAGGAGAGGTGCTCCAGCCCCCTGATCATCTTCATAGCCTTCCTCTGGACCCGCTCAAGTAGTTCCATGTCCTTCTTATGCTGGGGGCCCCAGAGCTGAATGCAGTACTGCAGGTGGGGTCTGACCAGAGCGGAGTAGAGGGGGAGAATCACCTCCCTCGACCTGCTGGTCGTGCTTCTTCTGATGCAGCCCAGGATACAGTTGGCTTTCTGGGCTGTGAGCGCACATTGCTGGGTCATGTTGAGCTTCTCATCAACCAACACCTCCAAGTCCTTCTTCTCAGGGCTGCTCTCAATCCACTCATCACCCAGCCTGTATTTGTGCATGGGATTGCCCCGACCCACGTGCAGGACCTTGCTCTTGGCCTTGTTGAACTTTATGAGGTTTGCACGGCCCCACCTCTCAAGCCCGTCAAGGTCCCTCTGCATGGCATCCCTTCCTTCCAGCGTATCAACTGCACCACACAGCTTGGTGTCCTCAGCAAACTTGCTGAGGGTGCACTCAGCCCCGCTGTCCACGTCGCTGACAAAGATGTTTGTTAAACAGTGCTGGTCCCAGTACTGACCCCTGAGGAACGCCGCTCGTCACTGGTCTCCACTCAGACATCAAGCCGTTGACTGCAACTCTTTGAGTGAGACCATCCAGCCAGTTCCTTATCCACCGAGTGGTCCATCCGTCAAATTCGTGTCTCCCCAGCTTACAGACAAGGATGTCGCGTGGGACAGAGTCAAATGGTTTACACAAGTCCAGGTAGATGCTGCCAGTTGCTCTTCCCTTATCCACCAAAGCTGTAACCCCGTCGCAGAAGGCCACCAAATTGTTCAGGCACAATTTGTCCTTAGTGAAGCCATGGTGGCTGTCACCAGTCACCTCTTTATTTTCCATATGCCCTACCATAGTTTCCAGGAGGATCTGCTCCATGATCTCACTGGGCACAGAGGCGAGACTGGCTGGCCTGTAGTTCCCTGGGTCTTCCTTTTTTCCCTTCTTAAAAACGGGGGTTACGTTTTCCCTTTTCCAGTAACGGGGAACTTCCCCAGACTGCCACGACTTCTCAAACATGATGGATAGTGGCTTAGCCAGTTTGTCTGCTAGTTCCCTCAGGACCCGCGGAATGCATCTCATCAGGTCCCATGGACCTGTGCACCTTCACATTCCTTAGATGGTCTCGAACCTGATCTTCTCCTACAATGGGCGGTTCTTCATTCTCCCAGTCCCTGCCTTTGCCTTCTGTGACTTGGGCGGTGTGGCTGGAGCACTTGCCAGTGAAGACTGAGGCAAAAAAGTCACTGAGTACCTCAGCCTTCTCCATGTCCCTGGTAACCAGGTCTCCTGTTTCCTTCTGGAGAGGGCCCACATTTTCCCTAGTCTTCCTTTTATCACCAGTGTACGTATAGAAGCTTTTCTTATTGCCCTTGACGTCCCTGGCCAGATCTAATTCCATCAGGGCTTTGGCTTTCCTGACCTGATCCTTGGCTGCTCGGACAATTTCTCTGTGTTCCTCCCAGGCTACCTGTCCTTGCTTCCACCCTCTGTAGGCTTCCTTTTTGTGTTTGAGTTTGTCCAGGAGCTCCTTGTTCATCCATGCAGGCCTCCTGGCATTTGTGCCTGACTTCCTCTTTGTTGGGATGCATCGCTCCTGAGCTTGGAGGAGGTGACCCTTGAATATTAAGCAGCTTCCTTGGGCCCCTCTTCCCTCCAGGGCTGTATCGCACGGTACTCTACCAAGCAGATCCCTGAAGAGGCCAAAGTCTGCTCTCCTGAAGTCCAGGGTAGCGAGCTTGCTGTGCACCCTCCTCGCTGCCCTAAGGATCTTGAACTCCACCGTTTTATGGTCACTGCAGCCAAGGCTGCCCTTGAGCTTCCCATTCCCCACCAGCCCCTCCTTGTTGGTGAGAACAAGGTCCAGCCTAGCACCTCTCCTCGTTGGCTCCTCTTTTCACTTGGAGAAGGAAGTTGTCATCAACGCATTCCAGGAACCTCCTGGATTGCTTATGCCCCGCTGTGTTGCCCCTCTAACAGATACCAAGGTGGTTGAAGTCCCCTATGAGGACCAGGGCTTGTGAACGTGAGGCTGCTCCTGTCTGTCTATAGAGGCCCTCATCCGCTTGGTCTTCCTGGTCAGGTGGCCTGTAGCAGACCCCCACTATAATGTCACCTGTCCCTGCCCTCCCTTTAATCCTCACCCATAAGCTCTCAGTTGGCTCCTCAGCCATCCCCAGGTGGAGATCCATGTAGCTCAACAGCTGTTGGTTTTGCTGCAAAACATTCATGCATAAATGAAAGGAAATAGGAATATTTGTATCAGTAACTTTAAAAAACAGAGAAATTTTGCTGTAAGCATACCTTTGCTATGCCTTGCTGAGGCCATATATTCCCAGATTCAAACGCTGTGGTATGTGTTCTGAATGTACTGATTTTGTAGCTTTCACTGTGCCTTTTTAATACAGCATATTGAAGTTTGTTGAAATTGTGCATACTAAGATTTTCTGAAATGTTTCTTCTTGAAATAAAAGACCTTAAAGGTATTATTCTAATAATATTTCAAGTTACAACTAATTTAGTTTTCTACTCTTCGGCTGTTTTCAATATGTAAAGGGTAATTTTAGTCACAAAGCTGCTGTAAGTTATTTTCTCACTGACTTGTTTGTCCTCTAGAAGATTTACAATGTATGCCTGTGGCTTAAAGTAAGCCCAGTTGCAGCAAGGGACCATATGCTGAATTATATTAGATACTAGTTTATATACACCTTTTCCTGACTGGGGGAGACTTTCTTGCCTGGGCAATGTATTTTAGCAAAGGAGGAAATTAGTGCCTTCAGTTCTGATGAATAACCCACAAAGAAGCTGTTTAAGGGAGAACGTTGTCTCTTCCAGACAGACCAGCCCAGCCAGTCGCAGAGACCAATGGAGATATAAGTTTTTGCTGATGTGCTTCCCTACAGCATTCAGAAGCAACCCTCTATTTCTGAAAGATCTCAGAAATAGCTGCAGAGTTTCCTGTTACGCTAAGGTCCTTACAAAGTTATGCTATACTTGTTCTATAGTACTATAACGGTGATCTTTTTGGTCCTATGCTGTTGTAGAGCTGTAGTGTGTATCACTCTTAATGTTACACTAACAGATCCTTGAACATCTTTGTCACCTTTTTTAAGCTTCTTTGAACCAGAGTCTATCTATCTCATAAGTTTTCTTTTCCAGTGGTTATGCTAAAATATTTGCAATATTTCTGAATTTCTGTAGAATTTCAGAAGAGGGTTGATCAAATCTGTTCCCCTACTCTACTATCAATTGACTAAAGTAGCAGCCTTCCAGCATTATCTAACCAATAGACCTCTGGCATGTACTTTGTTTATCTGAGGGATTTCTAGAATTGATGATGCCCCATAACTGTTCAGATGTTTAAGCATCTGAGATTTTTTGATTGCAGGTTCTCAACATACTTTCTGAACATTTGGGATATGCCATACTGTATGTAATTGAAAGGATTCTGTCTGGCTTGTGTTTGCATAAAGATAGCTGCGGCCCTGATCCAGCTTGGAGTTGCACAGCTGGGAATGTGTGCTGCAGAAGTGTGTGCTCATTTTATTCTCCCCCAGAAAAACCATGTCTTTTTTGTCTCCCCTATTGTAAGCTTTGCCCCTCACTAAGCTACCAGGGAGGGTTAAAAAAGTACTCATAGGCTAAGCAAGGACTGTGGAGAAGCTTCACCTAACCCAAGAAGCTCCCAAGAAAGGGACCATTTTTTTTTCATGATGATGAACTTGATGAGTTCATTTTCTTTCCTTTTGTTTGTCTTTTTAGTTTTTCAGGGTGATATTTGAAATGTAAGCCTTTGGTGCCTGGACTTGGAGTGACTCTTATTCTATGTTTATGATGGTTAGTGCAACCATGACAACAGGTAAAGCTGAAAGTAATAGCATTACTGTAATTTCTTTCTTATTAACAAGCATGTTATAATACTTTTTTTGAAGAAACATTTCAGCTGTATTTTTAGGTTATTACTCTCGAGTCAGAAGGACTGTTTTTCCATCCCTCCTATGCTATCTTCAGCATTTAGGGATCCCAATTTATACAATTTCTCTACAGGCCATTCTGTTATCTCCTTTTCTTACTGACAATTTTCCTATCCAGATACAAACCGCACTATCTTGCTTTTCTCTCCTTCTACTCCATTGCATTAAAACATAGCTTTGAAATTAAACTGTTATTACTATAATGTACAACTCTTCTTATAGATGAACGTGCCCTTTTCTCCTGCATCTCAGCTCATGTTTGTGGTGTCATTATCAATAGCTTGTAATGTCCTTCGTTACCAGGTACTGATTTTCTCAATCAGCCAAAATACCGTTTTCTGAATACCTTTCATTCAAATCTACTTGATGTCTCTAGGGTTGAACCTATCTGGTATTGCTGGATGCAGAGTTGGAAATACTTTTCCTAGTTTCAAATAAAAAAATAATTTCTCTCTCGAAGTGTATAGTTGTAAAAATATAACAGCAGTTAACTAAGGTATCATCACAGTCTCCATGATTGCTAACATTTCAGTGGAGGCTATAAACATGTGGCATATTCTAAAGTAGACACAAAAAATACTCCTTTTTACTGTTGTAGACTGTCATTTTCCCAATTTCTTCTTTCTTGAAACATTTATATTTAAGTCATATTTACAGCTTTTTATTCAGCGTATTTTCTGTGGTCATTAATAAGCTTAAAACTGACTTGCAAGTAAAATAAAACAACCTACTTAGTACCAAAACTGAACTCAAACAGTAAGTTATGAACATACAGAGTAAATCATTGTTCATCATTGTAGCGTGCAATGTCTTCAAACAGGGATTGCAAACTCTTTTTAGGTATCCAAAGCAGAAATGAGAATAAAGGAAAGATAAAGATACTTAAGCTTCTTTACTTTGCTAAAGGTTTTAAACATCCATAGTGAGATAGCATTCGGAAAGACATTATATAACTGCTCTAGTAAAGAAAGATGAATTAAGGCTTGTAGTCATTGTGATTTTTATTTCTGGAATGAAGAGTTGTTACTTCGTCTTGCAGAAGAAAATCTAATAGCCATTGTTTTTGTCATAAAGTAATGTGAAAAAACAAGGTGGCTAGAACAAGAATACTGCTTTGTAGAGAACAACATAGTTGAGAGCATGGATAAAATGGTGGTGGATAGCGGAAATACATACTGGGGAGGGGGGTATGGAAACCTCAACAAAAAAGCCTACAGCACTTTCAGAGATTAGCAAGATTGCTTAGTGTCTCTCTGAGCTTTGACACTGGTGCTTTTTATATTATTATTTGGGTCTATCAAAAGCGCAAATGCAGTTTTTGAGGCTTTTTTCCAACTGTCAGAAATCCTGTGTATGACTCAAACTTTGAGGGTCTTCTCTGCAAATTCAGTTGCATGGAACATTCTTTATGAACTTAGATCAATAAGAAGTTAGACTGGGAAAGGTGTTTCTAGGTGTCGGGCTACAGAAATGTCAGCTTTCCGTTCTCCTCAATTCTGTCCTGGTGGCTATCTCAGTCTGTGCTTTTGGCTCATAGTCACATGCCCTGTTTGCTCCATATTCAGGTTATTAGAGTTTCTGCATCTGTTGAAATACATGTAGCTTTTATCACTCTTGCTGTCATTACTGCCTCCTTCTACCCTGTAGTGTTATTTAAATATTTGAGTTAGATATATGTATTAGAGTAAGTTTTTATATAGTTACAGAATTGTGCATGAATTCTCCATGATAATTTTCTAGTCAAATTTAGACTCTGAAAAATGTTTCATGATCTTTACTAGTCTCACATATGAAGAAATCAACCTGCTCATCAAAAGCTCCCTCTGTACTTTCCTTTTTTTTATGGAGTTCCCTTTGCACTTCTGAATTCTTTAAAAGTAGCAGGCACTTGCTGATAAAGTAGTTGCTATGAGTGACAACTGAGAATACTGTTATTTTTGCTTTTGAGGATACCAGATGGGAATTATGTAAAGTATAGTTAGCTGAAGCCTTCAAAAGACATGCACATTTGGGTAACTGATTTTGCAAGTGCTTTTTTGTTGTCGTTTTCGTTTTTTCAGCATTGCAGGAGGTCTGAGGACAAAAGAAGGAGATCACGTATGCTTCATCTGTTGTTTGATTATAGTCCTCTCGAGTCTTTGATAATTTTGATATGGGCTGACTTCGTCTTTTGAACCCTTATTCATTAATTAAATTTTAAATGTTAGCATTCTGAATTGGCCAGTGCAGACAATATTTTGTGGAGTAGCTCTAATACAGAATCTCAGCATTCATCTGGTATTTGGTAGAAAACCTTGTACTGGATGTGCTTTTCTGAAGCTTATTTCAATCTCTTGCAACTTGATGTTGGCTTTACTGTATCATTATACCATGTTAAGAAATGGATTTCTCTGGCCTGATGTGGTGAACAAAATGTTAGTAGTTGGAAAATATCTGGTATAATTTACTAAATATTATCATTTGATTATCATCACATAATTTTATAGAATGTATTTCTCTGGCTGCATCATTAATAATTATTAGGCTCAGTAAGAGCAATTACAGTGTAAATGGTGATGATGCTTTTCAGTATTTGTATTGTAAAATTAGCCACAGTTTCAGATGTTATTTCGAACATATTAAAAACAATGATGAAACTGCATATTTAATCAGTTTAAGCAGTCAAAAATTCACAAGCGGCAAAAAGAAGTACTTTATAGTTGGTGGCAATTTAAAGCTACAGAAACAAGGAAACAAAACTAGTATCAGATCTTAGATTATTTTACTTGAAAATTCTTCATTATTGATAAGTTCTACTAAGTGTCTTTTAAAACATATACCAGTTATGACTGCAATTCCACAGCATTCCAGGAATTCCAAAGGGAAATAACCGTCTTTATCAGGATTCCTTCGGTTAACATTGGTCATCGTAACAACTTTCTGTTTTGCTTTAATAATTACGTTATTTTTACTTCGGGATTTATAATGCTTCTTTCATGAGACAACAGATCATGCAAGAGAGAGTTTGCGTGACTCATGCTTTTAAGGATAACCTTTATATACAAAACTGTCATATGTTTAAACAAAAAAACTGGAAGTAAGACTATGTAGAAGCAGTGGCCACAAAAAGTCTCTTTTCCTAACTTTATACTAATGCACCTGTAATTCTTCTAAAAAATCAGAATTTCCAACAAATTAAGTTATCTTATAAATGCATTTAATATTTTCTATTTTGATAAAAATATATTTTGTTATAACTACTTAAAGCCAATTTAGGATCCTTTCAGTGTTCAGCAAGTGTTGAAAAGCAGTTAATTATGTTTGTGTTTAAGTATACCTGTTTTAAGGAACATCACGTCTATTTTAGTGGAGGATAATACTATAATTGTTTTGTTTGTGTTCAGCTATAACAAGGCATAATAGTAATTTTTTTTCTGTTTTGGAAGGGTATATATAATGATTTTCTTCCAGAGGATATATTAGTGATCTTTTAGTCCTGTTTTTACTCAGTAAAAGCATAGCTATAGCAAATGACACCTAGGGGGCTTAGTGCTGATGTTACTGAATGTATTGTTAAAATATCACTCTGTTTTGTAATACTGGGTTAAAATATATATTAAAAATACTGTTCTTTGCATTTGATGAGGGAATTTAAGCATTTGGTCTTACTGTGACGAAGAATTTGAACCTTAATCTGCTAAGTGTATGAAATGCATTCATGTTAATTCCTTGAGTTTTGGATCAGCACATTAAAGTACATCAGTACATTACAGTGATCACTTTGATAAAGTTAAACCAGTTCAGCAGTACCATGGGATCTCTCATTTCTTGTTTGAATGTAGTGATGATACAATTTGACTTGGAACTTTGATTATCATTTAAGTTATAGTTAAGATTTCAGCCCTGAAATTTGCCTTAAAAGCAAAGAGAAATGCAAGTTTTATGCGAGCGCAGCTGTTATGAGAGTGTGTTTATAATTTGATACCCTTGTATAAATAAAATCAGAAGCTGGTTAATTGGCAGGAAACCAACTAAAGAAACACTTTCTCTGATTCAGGTTGTAAATTTTTTTTTTTTTTTTCACTTATTTAGAGAGCACAATTTGTTAGTGTTTCAGTCTATTTATATTAAAACAGTGATTCTTTTCAGTCATGTTAATACATAATTATGATTAGAGCTAACCCTAGTAAGATCCTTGCATTGATAAAGAAAAAAGAAACACCTTATGGGCATGTTATTTGCCAAGTTGACGTACTATATATAGTACTATTAGTTGAGGCACAAATTTTTTAATAGATTCCCCCACTCCTCACCCTCCCACCTTGGTAAAGAGTATTGGATTTTACAGTTCAATGAGTATCCGGTCTTTATCATTCAGGTGCTCTATTGTAGTTATTGTTAATGGTTATATGAGCAGAAAAATAGGAAGCATATATCACCTGTCATCCTATGTTCTGTATACCCATCTTGGGTTAAATTGTAGTAGGAATCGTTAGCAGAAGCTGCTAAAACTAAGGTTCCATAGAGAAGTTGTGGATCTTTTTCTCTAAGGTTCAGAATTTGTGTTCAGTCTTTAAAGAAAAGTTTCAGTATATTAGGATCATAAATTCTAAATTGGTTTTGCCAAAAGGTAATTTAAAAAATTTACCAGATCAAATAAAGTGTATTAACCTGGTTTATACAGAAAGAGGGAGAAATATATTTTTCTGCTAGAATGTGATTCTAACAACTTTTTAGTTTAAGGGAAATGCCTGCAGTTATACTTACCATGGGTTGAAAATAATTCATCAAGGAAGTGTTCTGAATTCAGGAACAGTGCCATTTGTGCTCCATCAAAAATTTGGTTTGATGTGATCAATATTTTTAGCTCTTGAAACTGATCTACTGGCTCTATTTTACTTTGTTTTAAATTGTGCAGCTTAGATACTATTCAGTATTCATGCTTTGGTAACGATTAAACTGGAAGTAAAACTTTATAAAAAGCACAGAGTTGTGTATTTAGCCTATAATGTAGAAAGAACATACAGAAAGTGTCATGTGGAGTTAGGAGGTGGGTGGTCAAAGCTGTGATGCACTTTTTGTCCCTCAGATTCCTTTGGCCATGTTGAGTTGGCATTTTGGAATATGCAATCCTTTATTTTCTGCAGAATTTTTTTTTAACAGTAATGCCATCAGTTTTAGTAAGATAATCTTTTAAATGGAAGTTTGAAATAAATATGGCACTCTTTTTTTTTTTCCCTGGATCAACACATCACCTACTTTATAAATTAAACTGGAACATTCAAATTTTATCTAGTGTCAAGGAGTTGAAGGTTACTACCAAAAAGGTGGAGCATTCTCCTTAGGATTGAGAGATACGTGTTGGTATGAATTCTAACATTTGAGAGAGACACGTCTCTAAAGCGTTCTAAACACTGGTGTAATTATTCACTTTTTCACTGGTGAAAAGAACAGTTGACATCGAATCAAATTTTGATTAGCAAATTAAAATCAAACCAAAGGGTGTGTTTTTCCATATAATAAGTAATTAAACTGTAGAATTGCAGTGGGATATTTCAGAGGCCAAAAGTATGAGGAGTTTCAAAAACAGACTGGATGAGTTCCTAAGATAAAAATCTCATAGTTATTAAATGGCCTGAAAACAGTTTCTAGCTCAGAGTGTACCTCAGCTGCTGGTTTTTAGAATCTAGTTACCATAGATCAGGCTTTTGATACACAGGGTTCTGAGGCAGAGCAGTATTGCTGTGTATACACGTGTTGTGAACACAAAGCATAGGTTGCGCGCAAGACATTATACACCTTCCCCAACCTTTTGCAACAGACTACTTTCTGACTGTCTCACTACTTTATTACTCCATTCCTAGGTCCCTGATTCAGTCCTCCAGAAGTCAAAGAAGGGTCTTAGCAATCAGTGCCCCAGAGGCAGTATAGGCGCTTCAGTGCGAGACAAGGTTTTAAGGTAGATGAACTTCTTATCTTAGCCAGTATGGTAGAGAGCCTGCAGCCTAAAACTGAAGGCTCAGCTCATGGTTGGTGTATTTAAGTAGAAAAGCTTTGTGTTTAGACATGAGGGAGAACGAGAGCTGTAAAGGTTCATTTGAGGTTTTATTCCTGTACAACTCCTAAAATTCATAGATTGATGCTTGATGCTTCATTCCTAGTGGATTTTCTCCATTGAATAGATGACTTAACCTGTCTAGTGAGTGAGAAATTGCAGATTATGAGACTAATAAAGATAATAACCTTAGAAAAATTGCATTTAGGTGGCTAGGTTGTTCCTTTCACTTCTCTACTAGTTTAAGAAAAGGAAGAAGAAACTGATTTTTTTTTTTTTTAATGGATCCAAATCCATTTGTAAATTAATTTCTTGTTACGCTGACCTTTTGCATTAAGATTATTTTGGCACCTCTCTCTTCCAAATGCCGTAGCTCATTTTATGCATTCATCTTTCATGCACATCTGGGGGGGGGGGGGGGAATTTGCCAGTCTGTATGTACAGTGAAATCAGTTTTAAAACAAATACAGTAGCTATTATATTTCAGTTGTATACTGAAATATCTTCAAATACTATACGGTATTACGTGGAGAGATTATCTGCACTCCAATTTAAAAAGAAACACATTGAATTATTAGACATTAAAAAGTATTTATTACAACTAAGTAATCAATATTCCTTGTTTAAGAAGAAGGTTAATTCCTCAGTGCACCTTAATCCATACACAAACCCACAAAATCTATGGTCATAATTGAAGAGAGGGGATTTTGGGGGGTGAAGGGGCCTTGTGGATTTTTTTTTATTTGTTTGTTTTTGTTTTTTTTTTTTTTTCTTTTCTTTTGCTACTGTGTGATGTGTCTCTTGACCAGTACTGAGACAGAGTCATCCTTCTCCAAAAAGATGCCGGGGTCATTTGTTCTCAGTGAACCTGTTCTTAGCACTTTAGTGCTGATATAGGCCAAAGCATCTGTCTGGGGGAAAACCAGCCAAGAAGAAGTAAGAGGAACAATACATCATCTGTATACTTCCCTCAAAAGTACATGTACGTTAGTACTGAGACACTTAAATGAAAAGTAAACATTTTGAATTCCAGCAGGAGAAGAGCATGTGCTGGGGATACTGGGTGCTGATTATTTTGGGGCAGTAACACATCCATGCCACTGACATTTGTTTGCTTGTTTTCCTTGGCAGGCTTCACTCACGGGCTGTCTCACCTTCTCTGTATGTGTGCAGTGTGAATGGGTGTTAGTCAGCAGCCTTTCATGGTTCCTATGTGACCAGCATCTTTTTAACTATGAGGTTCCTAAAAACATTTGGAAAAGAAATGGTTTTTGATGTCTTCATCACAGTATAGCTTGGCAGATATTTCAAAGGAAACCTGTCTTCTATACCCTACACGGGGCATAGAAGAAGAAATTGCATCTCAGTCACTTTCTTCTTGCCAACGATAACAAAAAAGTCTGACTGTTGCTTGATAAGAAAACAACTGAAAGCTGTGGCCATTCTAAATTATACAAGCTTGCCGCCTGAGGCTCTAGTTATATTCTTCATTTCACTTGGATGTAAAAAAGCAGTAGCTGTCGTCATCAGACTTAATTTGCTTATGATAAGAATAGTCCTTTGGATACAGTCTTCACTCCTGCCTTTGTTACCACATTCTTATTAGTGTAATGATGCAGAGGTATGCCAGGACGTTGAAATATGGTTCCGTATATGAAGCACCAAGTGATTTGTGACCTGACTACTTGTCACACTTGTGAATAGGTAGAAGCTGAAAAATAATAAATTTCTGATTGTTGTGGGTTAACCCCAGTAGGCAGCTAAGCACCACCCAGCTGCTCACTTACTCCCCCTCAGCAGGATGAGGGCAAGAATCGGAAGGGTAGAAGTGGGAATATTTGGGGGGGGTTTATGCAGTGAAGCCTTGATTCCAATATGAAGTTCTGTTTTGCTTTTTTTTGCAAAAAAAGCATAGTGAATACGTAACCAGTTTATTATGAAGGTAACTGTTTTTACTGCTTGGAAATAGACGTATTTTATGAATATATATTAAAAGCATAAAACTCAACCTTTTGTGACTGAATCAAAAGTTTAGTGTAATATCAAAGGAAAAAACAGTTTCACAGAGCCTTAATTTTCATGGGCACCTAATTTCGTAGTACTGCAGTTATCATACACCTTCTTTCATTATGAAATTTCTGTCACTCTGTAAGCTTGAAAATTTGCGCTCTCAGTTAAAATTTATGTTTGCTTTTTATCAGTACGTAGCCCAAAAATGACTGAGCTCTGTTCAAAACTTCAACAAAAATCCTCTTCAGTCTTGAAGTAAGTTATTTTTGTGAACAGTGGACTTAACTGAAATAGGTTTTATTACAGATTTGTACCCTGTGTCCTTACACAGTCCCCACTCAAAAAACATGGGCTCCTTCCCAGCAGCCACTTTAGTGTCTGGACTTCACATAATGAGTCCTCCCCATCTCAGCATCCTCAGCTCTCTGAGGTCTTTTAACAGCTGGTGTAGTGGCTGGTTTTGCAAGTAATGTTTGGTGTTGTCCTTTTACTTGGCCACTAATTTATGAAAAATACAGGAACATAATAACTCCTGGGGCTTCTATTTCCCTGTCAAATGTGGCTGAACTTAATAAATACATTCTAAAGGTGTCGAGGTACAAAGTAATTTTATATGCTTGCTAAAAAAGATAAATTTCTCCAGGAACCATAGAATCATCCTAGAATCATAGAATCATTTAGGTTGGAAAAGACCTTCAAGATCATCGAGTCCAACCATCAACTGTGCCCACTAAACCATGTCCTGAAGTGCCTTGTCTACGCGCTTTTTGAACACCTCCAGGGATGGTGACTCCACCACTTCCCTGGGCAGCCTGTTCCAATGCCTGACAACCCTTTCAGTAAAGAAATTTTTCCTAATAGCCAACCTAAACCTACCTTGCCGCAACAAATTGTTGCCAGTTGATCCCTTATGCTGTTGTTAATTTGAAAACATAAACTGTCAAATTAGATTGCATCTGCACTTTGGGTATATATTGCCAGTTATCATCTTACCCAGCTTACCTAATGTGTAGTCTGTGTTGAAACCACATGGCAGCTTTATCAAGAGCTCTTATTTTGGATTTGTCAGGATTATATATTGATCACCTGGATTTCAGTGACATAAAATACACTAATATTTATGTGGCTGTTGATCTATTTGACACCTAAGGGGATATTATTAGATAAGCAATGTTTACAGTTTAAAATTCAGTTTTAACAGTTTAAAACTGTTAAAATTTACAGTTTTGAAAATTCTTGTGGTAATGGTTAACCTGACTTTGCTCCTGAAGTGACACTTTTTTTCCAAATTAGTTAAAAATGAAGTATAATGAGATTTTCCAAGGATTCTTTAGAAAATTGCACACAAACTAGAAAATGGAAATTGCGTGTATTTTCCCACTTTGCATCTGAAACTGAAGATGGATTCAGATGCAACTGTGTTGCTCTTTGAATTGAGCATGGCAACTTTCAGCCTTGAAAATAGAGGGTCCTATAGAAAAGAAGTTTCACATTTGACCTGTAGATCAAAATGATGTTATATATAGGACACCTGAATGTTTTCATGCTGTTCAAACTGATAACTTTATCTAATGTAAATTTGTGTTGCCATCTTTGAAAATTAAATATTTACTAGCCCCCAGATTAAGTCTTAACCTGAAATTTTTCTAGGTTTCAACATCAAATTCCTATAGATATAGCTAGATACTTCTACATGATAGATTCATGTCTTAACATTATATGCATCTTTTCTGAAAATGCTACATATTTTTTATGTTGTTGTGTGCAGTTGTGATGATCTAAGAATACAGGCAGATTTTCACTCAGGTAATTTTGCATCATTGAACTAATGAAAACATGTTTGGAGAAATTAGGAGAGTTGTGAGGCACACAAAGGCTTGCTTTCTGTGATGTGGAGAGATGTGTCTTTGCATCTCTAAGTATTTGGAGTGTATTTAAAAAAAGGACGAGTAACTCATAAAGGTGAGAGAATGAAGAGGAAAAGTGGTGGGAAAGTTTCATATACTCCAGACCATAAAGCTTTATCAGTAAGTAGTACCTGTTCCCTCAAACCAGTCTTTATTAATGAAAAAAGTCAAGCTTTTTTGGAAAAAATGTTTTCAGCTCTTGATAGCCTTGAAAATGGTAAGTGAACAAAAACAAAACAGTAGAATCAGAAGAAAGAAGAAACTAGGTATCCGCTTACACAGCCGGATGGTGGGTGGATGTGTGGGAGGCCACACACAAGAGTCCCTTCAAATCTACATTAAAAATACAGCAGTATTTTTACAAGCAATAATTTTTTATTATACAACTTGTCAGTTCAGTTTCCAAGAGTCTTGTAAACCTTCCTCATAAAGTCTGTCTGCTTTTAGCTAGAAACAAGACAAGTAAGCTCCCTGAAGTCTTGAGAAGCTTGATTTTAAATCCCTGATCAGATGGATTTCCTTTTTGACTCCAGACGAACAGCCCTGAGGCTGCCCTGAGGCAAGAGATAAAGATGCAGATGACCCAGTCTTCTCCTGGTTTGTGCTTGTAGCTTGTAGACACAAGCCTCTGTTGGTCCAGAAATGTTAGTAAATAGAGAAGAATTTATTGCTTTCATAAATAAAGCTCTTTTCTTACATCTTTGACATTGCAACTGTTGAAGCCATTAAAATCCTCGAATTGGTTTCTTAACTTAATTTGATGAGGCTTCTGCGTGAGTCCTTCAGTTGCTGGGGACAAACTTAGTAAAGACTTGAATGTCACATTCTAAGGTTTCATTTTTCATTTATTTTCTTCTTCAGTAAGTATTACTGTGTGGTTAATTTGTTCTCTGGGATGGATAAAATAGAACTAATATGAAATTCAAATGAATTCTTCTGCTGGCAGCCTGTTTTTTAGCAGCAATAATGAAATATAATGGCTAATGGATAGTGAAAAAGATCAGTATTTTCCTCAATAATTCAGGGCTTTGATATATTTAAGCACTTAGTAAAAATGTCCAGAAGATCAATAACTTAAAATTTTATTGTGTACTTTTGGATTTTATAATATATATATTCTTGTTTTGTTTAACATCAAGTTACCTTTACATATGCTTTAGTCATTAAAAGGAATCACTTTAAAAGGTTTCACTTTCAAAAATTTTAAACCTGAAAAAAACCCCCAACCTTTTCTTTCTAAATCTACAGGCTTTTTATGAAATTGGAAACCAGTGCTGTGAAGAAAAGACATAATTTGTGTTAGCACTTGTGGGGATGCCAAGGAGACATGTAAAATACCTGACCAAGCTGGTCAGTGCAATAGATTTATCTTTCATAGGGAAGTTGAATAAGATTTTACAAGGTTATTTGCTTCCACCTACTGACCATTCTTGATATTACAGACAAAAACAATTGAGGGAATATTTCAATAACTTCCAGAGTCTCATCTTTCCTCCTTCTGATACAGGGCATGGTATGATATGAATTCTGTTTGCCTTTTATATTTCATTACTTTCACATGAAAAAAATGATGTTAGAAATTCAAATAGCTTTTCTAAATTTTCTTAGCCTGCAGAGTTTGCTTATTTCTTGGGGGTTGGTTGGTTGGTTTCTGGTATTCTGTGTTATGATGACAGGGGTGTAAAGGAAATAGGTTTTGGATAGCAGGGAGATAACAAACTGAAAAATGTATAATAAAGTATACAGTCATGTACAGGTGTTAGTTATGTTAGCATGACTAATGGCTACTTGAGGATATTGATTTCACTGTTTCTATTTGCAATTCAAGAAGTAAAATTAAATTAGAATTATAGAAACTATGTAAAATAAAGTGTATGGAGGTTTCTACTGCATCCTAAAGCCAAAATGTCATGCAGTGTCATGCTACCACCAATGATTACTTTTACTTTCTGGAGCTTTTCTTTGTTCAGTAACATTTGTATAATGCTAATATTGGATGAAGGTGGTAGATATGTTTCCCAAGGGCCTAGTGTATTAAACTTCAGAAACATATGAATGATCAAACAGAGCAAAATTGGGATGAGGAAAGGGAGCCTTCTCAGGAATAAAATGGGTGTCATACCTGATGTATTCTATACTGTGCGCTTGCAGCAGATCTTGCTGTCGAGTTATCTAAATCATTAGTTGTCTCCAAACTAGCACTGAAAAAATTTTACCTCTTGGTCTCACTTTTCTATCTGCTAGGCCATAGTACTCAACACAACCATAAATTAATACCAGTTGGTCACTAAGTTGGCTAAATTTCAGTATGAACATTTAAAGGCTACCTTTCAGAACTGTATGCCTGCAAACACAGGGTGAGCATAGTTTCACCATCTCAGTTAATGCAATTCTAGCGTTAAATATTATGTGGCAGTGTCCTTTATGGCACTTTGTTCAACTCTTAAAAGTTGCGTTTGTCCTGTGTTGCTCCTGATGTTCTGCATAAAACCTTGCTTTGTTCCATTGTTGCTGCTACCCAGTGTAACAGACAAAAAAGGCAGTTTTCTTCTGTGCTGCCGTGAAAAAAACAGAGCTCTCAGCATTTTTATAATAATATAATGTAATTGGCTGTTATGCAGTGACAACTGGAGAACAAATGGAATTGTGTTGGTTTTAAACTGAAATGGATGAGATGGTTTTCCACCTTAGTGGCAGGGTATGTCTATAATTCATTCTTTCCATCTCTTCCCATGAAACATCCTATGAAGTATTCTATCATTATATAATTTGCCTAAGATAATAATTCTCCAGGAGGAACAGATTTTGCTGGGTTTTAACAATGTTAAAGAAAGTCCCTGATATATTGTTCATATCTATAGGATTTTACACTTGCTTTACTGCAGTGGTACTTCTTAATCTCAAATAATTCATACAGTTGGGAAATTTGCAATACACATACTAAAGTGACAGCGCTTTGTCATTTTGCACTTACAAAAAGTAGCACAGATGTCTCCCAGAGAAGAACATTCTGATTTCCTCCCTTCTTGCTCCGAGATTGACAGATGGTTGATTTTGATGATTTTTTTACAGCTTAGTTTCTGTGTACATTTTTTCTGTAAAAGAGGTATAGCTAGGATGTAGATGATGTATACTCAAATATTTATATTTAAACATGTATTTGATTAAGCCAGTAACTTCACTGGTTTAAAGAATTACAATGCTAATTGTTTCAGAAAAATTGGTTTGTTTTGCTTGGGCAATTAAAGGTTAAGATATGCGTGCATGTCCCTAACATGAAATACTCTTGTCACTCAAAGAAATTCTGAGTTCAGTTACAGTTGGTAACAAAGTAGTTGACTGCTTTTCTTCCGAAAAGACTTCATCATAGACTTTCTAGAGACATCAGGTGCACAACAAGCAACTCCTGTAACTGTTTCTGCAGAACTGATGGAACTCTTGCTATTGTTTTTAAACATAAAGCTGTTGCAAATTACAGTTCATTATTCAGCTAATAAATTTGCAAATTATTGATTTTAGAGGAGACTCATTGATTGTCTTCTGTTACTTCTTCTTCGCCTCCTGCACAAATTTTTACTGTTCACATTTTTAACTCCTTCCAACTGATTTAACCCCTTTGGGCTGAGGATTCTTGAATTCTACTTTAGTCCTTCTTTAGGTAACCTGTCAGTATCCTTAGTTATACTTTCTTAAAGTATATGCATTTGTGAGGATTTCACCCATTAGTAAAGAAAAGTCCTGTTCAGGAAGTCAGGCTTTGTATGGTATTACATATTAAATTGTTGTTAACAGTCCAGGTTATTAGCTGATAATGTACCTAAAGCAAGTTTGTCAAAAAATACTTAGGCAATATTTGCAATACCAGAAACAATAAAATAACCATGGTCCCTGATATTTTTTTTTTCTTGTCCTTGTGTAGAAGTCCAAATTCAGGTCTCTAATCTTGAAGATATATAGCTATTTCTTTACCCAAATCTGACTTAGCATAATTTCAAAGATAACCCAATACCACTCTTTCTTGCTGGCTTCAATATCCAGTAATATTGAAACCATACATATGTAGTTTTCATTGCTAATGGTGCAATGGTTAATTTGTAAGATTCACTTTCCATATCTTTAGATAGAAAACCAAACACTACGAGGTGAAATGATTGTCTAATGTTCAGGGATAAAACACAGAGTAGAAGTTATGTCATTTGATTTTCAGCCTGTATCTTTTCCTTATGGCTGGTATCAGGTAACTTCCAGGCACATTGTCTCTTTAATTCCTGATTGCAGCGTTGAGAGTCTCAGCGGGGTTGGCCTCAACTGTTTTCAGCTGCGCTGCATGCTTCATTTGTACCTTTTGCCTTACTGGTGGTAGACAACCATGTAAGATGAACAGTGTGTCGTGGTTTAACCCCAACCAGCAGCTAAGCACCATGCAGCTGGTCTCTCACTCCTCCCCACCCCACCCTGCCGTGGGATGGGGAGGAGACTCAGAAAAAAGAGTAAAACTCAAGGGTTGAGATGAGCAGTTTAACAAAATATAATAATAATAACAACAATAATAATTTTAATGAAAAGGGAGATAACAAAAAGAGAGAGAAATAAAACCACAGACAAACAAGTGATGCACAATGCAGTTGCTCACCACTCGCTGACCGATGCCCAGCCAGTCCCTGAGCAGCCCTAAACCCCTCCCAGCCAAGTCCCCCCAGTTTATATACTGGGCGTGACGGCTCCTGGAATGGAATATTCTTTTGGCCAGTTTGGGTCAGCTGTCCTGGCCGTGCTCCCTCCCAACGTCTTGTGCACCTGTTTGCTGGCAGAGCACGGGAAGCTGAAAAATCCTTAATTTAGGATAAGCACTACTTAGCGACAACTAAAACGTCAGTGTGTTATCAACATTCTTCTCATCCTAAATCCAAGACATAGTACTGTACCAGCTACTAGGATGAAAATTAACTGTATCCCAGCTGAAACCAGGACACCGTGCTGGGAGGAAGATGATTTTTCTTTTATCCAGGTAAAACTGCATTTTTAATTCACGTTGACTAGTGAGTAGTGAGTGCTTATGAACTTAGGTTTCTTAGAAATTGCCTTTAGTGGGAAATGGCAAAATAGCAAACTAAAATCTTCTATGGGCAGCAGAAGAGATCAGAGTACTGTTAGGTCTTGAACAAGATGTATTCATCATACTGAGAGTTTGTAACAGCTATGACTAGAATCCGATAGGAGCTACTTTATTCTGCATTCAGTTAATTTAGGTCAGTATGTGAGATGATAGAGCCACCCTTGTCCTTGGTAATATGAAAAGATAGGATTCATTTTTGATTAACCAATAAATATGTTAAAGAACATTCCATTATTTCCAAAAGGTGACTTAGGGCATAGCTAGCAGGTGAAGAGCCCTGGTGCTAATGAAGTTTGAATTCATTCCTCTGAGGCAGAAAGATTTTAAAAGCTGAGCTTTTTTCCTCACTCACTCAGCAAAAAAAACCCTGAATGTAAATATACAAACAAGCTTAGGAAGTCAGCCTGTAGGCAGAGATAATATTTCCTTATCCACCAAATGGGAGGAGAGACATGGTGAAAGACTGTCTGGCTGCCAGTAAGTCACACTTGAAAGAAAATGTCTGAGTGTTACATTCCACAAAGTACAGTCTGGTTCCCCATGGAAAGTATTTTGAATATGAAGAGTATTTGAGGTGCTGATTCATATATGAAACTAACTAGAACGACAAAGATTTTTGTTGTTGGAAATACACTGCTTAAGAAGTGACAGAGAACTTGATATGCCTAATGAAAATATCTTTAATATCTCTTGCTGTGAATGAAAGTATTTTTTCCAGGCAACTTCAGTTCATCTTACTTGATTGAATGACTTCATTTTTTTTTTAATCTTTTATGGGTATATGGCTTAGGTAAGAAGTCTTTGATATTGAAATACCAGTCCTTCATTTCAGATGAATAGGCATGGTGTTGAAGAAACATAACTTTTTATTTTATATTTGTTTAAATTTTTAATAGGAGCTGCTGTTAGCCTTAAATTTGTAGTTTGGGATTTATGCAGCAAGTAACTCTAGCCAATAATCTAAAATCTGATGAGAGTAGTTCTAGCTTCAGTGAGAGGCTGGGGAGGACTTACTTTTAACAAAAAATTGTCCCTCATCTCTATGTCATTTTTTTCCAATAGACATTTCTAAAGTTACAGTATGTAAGCAAAATTAGCTTCCAAGAATACCCTCACTAGAAAAGTATAGTTGAAAACAAAAAAATTGTAATAGGTCACTTGTCTGCAGTTTAATGACTTGAATTATATTTGGCTTACTCGGTTTCCAATACTAACCTGTTGTACAAAGGGATAATATGAAGAAAAAAATGCCTTTCAGACTATAATTTTTGTGATAATGATTATCTCTGCATGTCTTCAGGTCTGCTGGCAAAAATCCAAAGGTTCGATGAGAGTCAAAATACCTTAGGAATAAAAGGAACATGTCTTGGGTGTCAGTAGGTTTGAGATTATTTTTTTGACTGCGGAAGAAAACATGTCTAAAATAGATGTGTGCACATATATATACACACACACATATACACATATTTGTACTAAATAGATGCTTGATTATTCTTGAATGTTGCAGTGAGATTCAGACAGAAATATCTTCAACATATCAAGAACTAGTTAGCACTCTTGACAACAGGCAAAAGTTTGAGCAGTTTTTTCCTCTTAAGCTTACCTTTATATTTTTTAAGCTACCATCACTAATTAAAAAAAAAAAAAAAGAGAGAAAAAAGGAGTGAAGAAGCAATTATATTTTCCTCAAGATGCAAGTAGAAAAAGCAAACATATATTATAAAGCAGAGGTCATCTTTTTGTCTTATGAGCTGACTACACTATATTGAAATAGGTTGGGGTTTTTGCCATGTTTCAATCCTGTCTTTATGTTTATGCTTGCAATAAAGTTTAATAAACCTTACTTAAAGACATAATACTAAACATTGTACATATAAATATACTCTGTATACAAAAATAACAGTTCGGTGAAGTGTAATAGGTCGAGAAAGCCACTCTTCAGACTTTGAGGCCCTTTCTGCATCCTGAGTTACTTCCACAGCCCTGGTCAGTATGCTTTGTGACAGAGTCTTCTCTGTTTGTCTTTTCAGGATACTAAAGCAGAGTGCAGTTCCTGTGTAGAAACTGAGGACAGAAAAGTAAGTGGCTTGTTTTAATGTAATTTGTCAGGCAACTCAGTAAGTGGTTTTTTTTGGTTTGGTTGATTTTTTTTTTTTTTTTAATTAAACCATGTCAAATTATTTTATGGTGTTTTATGTGTGTATGTTTTATAAAGTTTACTAACAATAACTTTTCTAATGTATTGTAACTTCAATGGGGATGAAATAGTCTTACGCTATGGAACATATTTCTGTTAGAAATTTGAATAACTCCTTGTTCGGAAGGGAATTATAATCTTCATTTCATTAAACTATGAACAATTTAAAAGGCGATTGCACTTCCTGTTCTTAATTTCCATTATTAACAAAATTACTGTGTTATGTCTTTCATAGTAATGTTGGCATACCATGTTAAATATTTGTAAAATAGCAAGATAAGGACTGCTTTTTCTTGCTTTTATAAAGTATCTTTGATACTGATTTTTTTTTCCTTCTAAATGGTTGATGTTTAAAAAGAGTTTATCTTATTTTATTTCCAGTTTTTATTTTCTGTGAACGAGTATAAAATGTGTTTTCAGTTGTGTTCTTCACCGTGTTAGTTTTTTATTTTTAAACAGTACATTATGGCATGTATGTTTGAATATATGTGAATAAAGTTACATTTTTAGAAGAAATTCTTAAATTGGAGTACTATCAATTTCCACTCGAAAATGAGCAATGCAGAAAGCTGCCTTCTAGCAGTAACAACATCATATTCTCAATTTGTTTTGAAACAGTAGGTCTTTATGCTTAATTGAGCATTAGTTTAACTGTGCTATAAAGTGTGATACCAATGCTCTATTACTCAACTTCATAAAAGTTTTTTTGTTGGGTTTTTTTTAACTTTTTTTGGCTACTGCATCTTCCTCTGAGGATTCAGTAGCTCCTCCTTTTTTAAAAAATAGCTGTCAAGTTCTTTTGCTATAAAAATGAGGTTTTATTAAACAGCGTTGTACCAAAAGCACTTTAGTTGTTCAGGATAGCTCAAATTTCATAAAACAATGTCATACAAGTCCAATATAAAATGCTGTTGAAGTTAGTGCAGGAAAGCACAATTCATTTGCTTTGTTGAGATATGTGATAAACAATCTTCAGAATTTCAGTGATTTTTCAACATTTTCAGGAAAGGAGTGAGTGAATTATTTTGAGCTATACAGAAACATATTAAGAATTCAATTAAGATACTAAACTGTGAATATAACTAGCAGAGGAATTATGCTATATCTTAGATACCAAGCAGCTGTTACTACTCTTCGATTGTGAAGTCCTCAGTACTAAGGTTGATTTTCTTGCATTTAAATCAAGTCAACACTGAATGTTTTACTCTGATGTGTATAAGTATAATAGAACTAGCTTACTGTAGGACAATTACGAGGACAGCAAGCAAATACAGCAGAATTTTTTTGAAGTTTAGAAACTGTATCAGCTTTATCACAAGGCTCAAAAATAGTGTAATGGTATGTTTAACCATGCTTTATGTTAGTAAAGGACTACAAAATTTATGTCAATAGGAACAGTAACTTTGCTGTATTTTTTGAGAGTTGAAGCACAACTATTTTCCTATGCATTAAATTTAAGGAATTATCTTTGTTATTTATACTCCTAATGCTTTTTCAGTTCTCTGGGAGGTTTAGGGGGGCGGTGGTTGTTGTTTTTAAAAGCATTTTAACAAACCAAAGCATTCTTGCTTTGCTGCTTTTTTTCTGTTACTGACTTTATGCCTTCCATAAACCCTATTCTCCTATGTTACTGTCTTCTACTTTAGTGTTTTGTAAAATTTCCAAATTCTCCTGCTTTCTATTTTAGCTTCCTTTTTTGGGCTGCATTAAGTTTGAACTAGTTGCAAGTTATGCCTCCTCGTTTCTTGTGCAGTTCCTTCCATTTTTTTCTCAAGCATTTTGCAGACGCATAGTGAGCTGAATCAAAATTAACCTGGTTCATGTGTTCATGGTAAAAACTAACCAAGAAACAAAGGCTTCACATAGAAGTATATTCAATTTAAAAATTTTAAATTGTCAGAAATAAATATCAATCCTGTTTTAAAGTATTTTCTCACTGAAGAGAGTGAGCTGGGTTTTTTTAAATATGTTTCACTGAAATTTTAAAATTTGGAGCTAGAATCCAGTTCTGGATTACTAAATCAGTGTAGTGTATCTCTGTGTGTCAAGTAGTAACTGAGTTTGTGACAGTGCTGAGTACATGACATGTAATTTAAAATCTCTAAAATCAGCTGGTACTTATTACATGAAACTCAGACCATTTAGGCTTCAGGTTCTGAGCATTAGCTTTTATGAAACTGTTGTTTTATAGTATGCTAAAATGCAGTTTGGGACCTTATTTCTAAACACCAGGATCTGACTTTTTTGGTGTGGGTAGCAGCTACTAAAACTGCATAACCAAAAGTTTCTTTTTATTGCTTGAATAATGGGAAAAGTTGTCAAGAGCCTGATAAGCTTTGGACTGCAGTCCTATTAATGTAAGTGTTGTATTTCTTTTTCCTTTTATTGCAACTTTCCTTTTATCTCAGAGATGTACCAGACTGTTGCCAGTAAACTGTTTTTTTGAGGGTTTTTTTTTCATTGTTTTATGATGGGGTGATTTCTACCTCAGTATAAATTACAGGAGCTGTATATCTGATACTTTTTCTTGGCCTCAGTGATTGCTCTGAGTTTGAGTAGTTTCCTAAGGAGCTATCTTTTTTCAGTGACTGAGGCTATCAAGACTCACCCAGCTGTCTGACTCCAGAAAGGGGCACCTCATCCAATGCAGAACATGTCATCTGACTTTTTCTGAGACAAGCCAGGCCCTAGGACTGAGCAAGTGAAGTGAAGTGAAATGAAAGAGCATGAGATTCCCCTGTTACCCTATGCTTTATTACTTCACTGGCCTGTAGTGCTCGCTTCCCTCTCCCTTCTCGATCTTAGAAGCAGTGGCATGAAGGTGAGGTGACAGTCACAGGATCTCCAAACTTACTGGGAGACCTGGAGAGTCTCTCTCTCTGTCTCTCTCTTTCTGTATCACTAAGGTCGAAGAGCTGGAGATCTGGAGGTTATCAACATTGCAGTGCCGAGTGCTATGAATATCTCATCCTTTTGAAAGTAACTACTCATGCATACAGACGTGTCTTCAGGTTTACAGACTCTTCTGTGATCTTGCCTCACTAATCGCTGAAGTAATAACAACAGATGTGAGGCTTGTTATGTTTTGGGCTACGATTTGTTTTTTGACTTGCTAAAAGCACAATTTTTATCCAACAACAATGACAATATGTTCAGTGCTTTAGCTTTCAAATGCAGAAACTGGAATTAACGTAAAGAATTGTCTAGCAAACCCCTACATTTATCTTCTTCATTTTGTTGATTTGTTGAAGCATTTTGAAAGAACAGAAATGTAATAAATACCTATTGTTGTTACATGGTATGTTTTATCTTTTCTCTGTGTTTGATCCCAAAACTGAAGCTTCAGGCAAGCTTAAGTGGCAGATTTACTTTACAGTCTAGGGACATAGATTACCAATGGCCTATGAAGTGATCATCAAATAAAGATACATCAATCTTGGTTAATAATAATGCATTGTTTGATGTTTACTGAGAGCATAAATTAGGAACTTAATGTAATTCATAGAACCTGTAACATTGTAAATAAATATTTTTATTTCGTCTGGGTTGAAATCAAGACAAACTGCTGCAATTAGGACATGCATCATTAGTATCTAATAATTTGCACTTCCATAATGAAATATACTGCTAATGAGCTATATCATTAGCAATTAATGGAAAATTTTCCCAGTTAAAAAAATATAAAACTGCAAGGTGCCTTTTCTTGCAGTCTTTTTTCCTGAAGTTTCTTAATCTCTAGCTTCTGAAGTAGAAATTTATGTAACCATGGCTAAAGCATTGCCTGAAGGCAAACTCAAATTTAATATCTGTAATTATTTTGAAAACTATTATTCTATAAGTGACAAAATAGCATTTAATTATCTTAACCACTTTATCACTATGATCTATCTCTCCATTGTTACTTTAACTGACCTTTTTATGTAAGATTCTACTTATATTTTCTGCAACGATAAAAGCCCTCAGGTTTGAGAGTAACAGGTGACAAGTAATCAACAGTCAGCTGTAACTGGCCTGTATTATTATGCATTACTAAATTGCATTTACCATTGCCAGCAGTGGACCCATAAGTGTATGTGCCACTCATTTCCTACCTGATCGATATTCATTTCTGTGTTTGTCACATCCAACCCTTTTTTGTTTTGATCTCATACCTTCATTCTGAACATCACAATATTTGATGTTTAATGAATCATGTGATCGTGAAAATGTCTCAGCTTTGCTTTTCAAAGAAACATATGTAGAAACATGACCCCTAAATTTTCACAGAAATAACCTGCTAAAAACATACAAAATGTGATTTTTGTAAAAATACATTGATTTCTGAAGCTAGTTGCATGATGTTTGGGGATTTGAGTCATAATTTCAAAGCCTGTGATGTTTTTCAACATGAAGTTTTGCTTTTGCAAGGGTGATGACAGTTGTGGTTTTTTTTTCTTCTACCCATGTTTTCCAACATAACTGTGTGTGTTGGGGACAAACTAAATGGTTGTGGTTGAAGGGAATTAGTAAGGGTATTGGCCATTCTGCCAAGAGGGAGACGATGTGGATTCCTTTACTTACAGTCTTCGCTTCCATTTGGTATATCCAAACTCTAGTCTTGGTCTCGGTCTCCACTCTAAAAAGACTGCTAATGTGTAAAGCCTTTTTGTTGTTGTTGTTGTTGTTGATCTCTCATCTCCCATTACCTGAAAAACCTGCCCCTAATACATCTTCCTCATCTTTTCTTTAATCTCAGTTCACATGTTTATATGGTCTGAACAATTCTTTTTTTTTTTTTTTTTTCCCATATGTTTATATGGTGCTTGCATAGAACAGGAAACTTCAAAAATACAAAAAAAAAAGGAACGGGAAATAAGATTTTTCCCTGTCCTGCTCTGTCATTGAGGTCTGAACAGAGCACAAAGGGAATACTTTGTTTTACTCTGCAGTTGCATTTGTCGTATCATCAAATTAATTCATGGCAACACTGTTGAAACCAAAACTCTGATATGAAGTTATGTTTTCCTTTATTCCCCCATCTCCATTTTGTTATATTTCCATCTGAAATGGAAAATGGAGACACTGAAAACTGAATGGAAAGTTAACTTACAATGACCTTTCTGTGCTGGATAACTTTGTTTCAGTTGGTTTTTACTACTAGGAATGTTGTATTCTTCAGCTTTGGCTTCTTCATTTTTGTTTTATTTCAGCTTACTCTTTTTAGTAATAGACTCACTTTTGCTGTAATGTGCAATGACATTCTCTTCAGTATTCCTTGCAGGCAACATAATGCTGACCGTTAACTAGCAGCTAAGTGTTATTAGCTTGGTGGCTCAAGGTCACTCAGGATATCTTGCTTCATTTTCTGTTCTTGAGAAAGAAAGTAGCTCATGGAAAGAACATTTTTGAGATGCATCTTGACTTTAAAATTTACCTCTTTTGAGCTCAGAGTGCAGAGGCTTTATGAGAGCAATAGACTTTATGGGTATGCATTAGGCCAATAACATGATAGGTCAGTAAGTTAGAAAATTTCCCTGTAGTGACATAAAGTTTCATAACTCCCTATTAACTTCCGTGGGATATGGTATAGGCAGTAATGCCTTTCCTTTTCTATGCCTGCTGTAGAAAATATTTTACTTTTTTTTTTTTCTTTAGTACCTTCTGTCAGAGGATCTCAAAGTACTTTACAAACAAATTAAAAATACCTATGAGGAAATTACTTACATTTATATTGCTCAAGTTACATATGTGGAAATAGAAGCGCGAAGGGGAGACATAATCAAGGTTACAAAGTGAGTCTGAGACAAAATGAGGAGGAAAAGAAACAGCAGTACAAATATATTTTACTTTGCTTATTCTATGGTTTCTTGCAATTTTTCTTTTTTTTTTTAAATTTATAATGATCATGTGAAAACGTTTTCCGTGGAAGTTTAAGGCAAAAAATTGTCTTATTAGTAGGCAGAAAATTTATCCAATTTCTTTAACGTTCTTCTTCAGGTTACTATGGGAGGGAATTAATAAGGGTATCAAATAGTGAAGAGCTGATAAGAAGCATCATGGAGGGACTGACTCAACTACTGGCATCTAAGATGTGGATATATTTATATATTGTTTCCTTTCATTGTAATCCCTTTTTCTGCTGTTTAGGAGCTTTCTGTCAGTGAATATGTGTCATTTTTATTCCCTTGTGAAGGCATCATATAATCTGAATCGTTTTGTAGAGTTTTGAGATGCATTTTTCCTCACATTAAAAGAAATTAATTTTTTGATGAAGGAAGATCACTGACTCCAATGGATTGGTAAGGAAGTCTCTAAATTGTGTTTGGATAGATTCAGAGGAATCTAAGGAAGTTTTGAACATTAATGAGCCTTCTGGTGTCTACTAGAGTGAACAAATGATTCCTATTTCATCTGCCTCTTTAACTGTTGTACAAAAAGTAAAGAGTATTATTGAACCATCGTATGACAGGACCACATAGAGTATAAAGGATTGGCCATAGAATTCAGAAACAAGGGGGAATAACCCACAAGTGAGAATAATGAGCTGTTCCAAGAATAGTATCTACCTGTCACAATACGCCAGAGTTTTCCACTGACATCTCAGCTCATGTAAGTCAGATTTACATGATGCTTCTGGAGTCTTCCTCAGTACAGAGCTGGAAGTTTTGAAAACTTCCACAAAAGGGTAGAATTATCTAAGGGGGGTGGGGGGGGTGGGGTGTTTGTTTGTTACCAGAAAAGTTACTTGAAATCCACGGCTGACTCGTCCACAATGATTTTAATTCAAGATCTGTTGCACTCCAGCTATCCTAAAACTCAGAAAGTTGAATCAAACCCACAGTCTAAGTTGTTTAGGTATCATTTATTGTTATTTATATTATTTGTAGTGATATTTTTTCAATCAAAGGATTTTTCTTTTCCTTTGTCTTAGTTTATGTTCTTTTCAAGTAAAAGCACTACTTACCGAAAAATAGATAGCTGAAATTTGCCCTAGAACTTAACACACAGCATTAGTCAGCCTAATAAATATTGGCGATTCTAATGTGAGGAAATACTCAGAAATCCAGTCCATTTCCTGGCATGTAGCTTGACACAGTGCAAAGTCTGGTTGGAAAGTTTCATAGTATTTGAATGATCATAATGTCAGTCCTATTACTGCTCTCTTGTTCTTTCTGTCACTGACATGCAATTATGGAATTTCACAACTGAAGTGATGACAATTGCTCCTCTGTGTGTGTATGTGTGTCTATCTTTCCCCTTAATCCAACTCTATCTAAGAATCTGTAATTTGATAGAGTGGAATTGAAATGACAGGCATGACAGAAGTGCCAAAACAATAATTTGACCTCCCACTGAAGTGTCAGCGTGTTCGGCTGCATGACTTTTACACATGCTGAATACACATAAGGGACACAGATAGTATATTTGTTATGCTAGAATACCTGTTAAGGCAGATTGCTAGAGAAAGGTATTACTACTTTGTGTCTTTTTACCAATGTGTTCCATCTTTAATTGCTACATTTTATATCCCTGTACTCTATGTATAAACACGATTCCTATTGCACATAATTTATCTGTATTTTATTAGGAGAAGATTTTTTTCAAATCTGCATTTTGAAGATATTTGGGTAAATCTTGAAATTATAATTCTGCGGCGATGTAGCAAATTAGTTCTTGAAGAGACTATTTATTCTTTACTTTTAAGGACAACTTTTTCATATTAAACCTCTTGGGGGAAGGTGTCAAAGAATGAAGAAAGAACCATATAAAAGGTACACCATTTCTTTTTCCAAAGTCCTTTAATACTGATGAAATACCTAGTTCCCATTCATACAGAATAGGAATGTAGTAATCCCTGTTACAGATTAGCCAGTGTTGTAAACAAATTTTATTGAGGACATCAGTCAGGAAACTGGCAAATTCTAGTTACAGCCTATGCAAAATACAGAATATAAAAACGTATTTTCTGCGGTAGCTATATACTGATAATTCCAGTTTCATTTGAGAAAAACCTTCTGGAATAAGTGACTTGCCAGTGAGCAGTTTGAGTAGTTGGCACCTTTGAAATGTCAGCTTTTCACTGAGGTAGACTGGAGTTTAAGAAATCCTCAAAATGTTTTTGTTTGAAATCTGAATCCAGTCTAAATGCAATTTGGAAGTTTCTAAAAAGGATCCATGGGGACTATGAGCTATATTATTCTCTATATACAGTATCACAGTTCTCTGTTACTATTACATGTTACAAAGGAAAAAAACCAACCCTCTTTTTTGAAAAATACTGCTACTTTTTATCCTTTCCTGTGACTAGTAGTCATGCCTTTCAGCTGATACTTTTTCTAGTCTTTTTATTTAACAGTTTGGCATTAAAATGTACCTTTATCTACTATCACATTCAGCACTGATGTTTGCATTATGTGAATTTAAAAACTGGAAAGCAATCACAATTCTTTTTGAACTTCCTCTGCTTTGAAATAAATTGCTTTTGGTATATGACAACTTCCTGCTAGTAACTCCTAAAAAGCTCACTAAGCTAGAAATAGCATTCTGAAATGTCTAATACTTTTATATAAATTAATAAAAAACAATTATTTTCACTGAAGTAAATGTATGCACAAGTTACTTTGGAATATATTCATGTGTACTGTACCTGCATTGCATATGATGAATTATATTCACCTGGGGACAAGGAAGGGGACAGAAGAAAGAAACTTTTTGGCTTTAATATTCAGCTAAATGTAAAATTAAAATATTCAGATTCAGGGAATAAAAAATATCAAGTGGAGAGGGAGAACTTAAGTCTGATTTGATGCTAATTATCTGTCAAAATCAACTGAAAAATAATTCATGAGAGACTAAAGCCTTGTTGAACTTTCGACTACATCTGGCCATTAAGTTTTCAACAGGTATAAAAACACAGAGGGGGATTGGCTTTTGAAGTTATACAAAAAAAGGGAAAAAACCCGCAGATCTAATAATATTAGCATGCTGTGAATGGGAATATGTCTTGGAGCTTCTCTGTATTTATGAATGAATAAAACTTTGCAGCAATGGGGCAGTGCAACTTTTTCTACTATGTAGTGAAATGTTTCCTTTTAAAAGGCATCTGTTTTCTGGTAGCTTAAGCTTTTTGTAACCCGTACTCTACTGCATCAGTAAGGTATAGTTGACCTTAGCAGTTATGTTACCTCCATAATTTTCAGTTATTAATCTGACCTACCAGATTCTTTGCAACATGCCAGATACCAAGGTCAAATTATGCAAGGCCAAATGACATGGATTTAAATATATTAATTATATGTCTCTGTGTAGTTTTATGTTGTATACATATGCCAAAGTGTTTAATGGTCATTGTTCCCTTAGAGAAAAGTCACTTGTCAAGTTGACATTTCCTTCCCTACCTTTTTGCTCACTTTTTAATAAGGATGTGGGAGACTTCATAAAGAAGGATAGAGTTAACAATATGTACAGGCGAATCACCTTATTGCCAGGTACTTCTGTGTTTACTGTCGGTTATGCTTGCTAACCCCAACAGCTGGAGGGCCTGAGTAACAAGAAAAAGCCCTGGGTTTCTGTTCAGTGCCTGCTTCGCTTTGTCTCCCGCAGTTCCTAGGAGTGCCCATAATAAAACCACCAGGGCTTTGGCAGCACTTTCAGACTGTGACCCTTCATTATGTTTCCTGCTGTAAGCCTGGGGAAGCCTCTTCGGTTTTTGAGGGGGTTTTTTTGGACCTGCTCTAAAGAACACCGAAGGGGGAGGGAAGTCGTACGTTGACGTGAACATTAGCTCTCCGTGTTAGGCAAAGCGGTCTCAAGTCAGGGACTTTTCTTTCATTTAACTCACCGCCAACCAACACAAACCTTCAATCACTGAGGAAAAGAATAATGTACAAACTGGGAATCGGGTCCATCCCGATTCCTCTGGCGAGGCGAGGGGCGACACGGGTGGCCGGGGTGGCCTGCGTGAGGGTGCCGTGCGCTTCAGTGCCGGGACGACGTTGCGGAGCAGGGCAGTCCCGGCGGAGCCCGCTGTGGGGTTTTGCAGCTGTCGGTTGCAGGGCGTACAGAGCCGGCCGGAACCGGTTCTGACCGGCCGCAGCAGGTGCCGACTCCCGCCCACGCAGGCCGTCGCTGTGCCCCCTCAGCAAACCAGGCTTCTCCCGCCCCGCGCGCTCCCTTCCAGAGGAAAGGGCTGCGGTGTGCGAAGGTCCCAGGAAAGCAAACAAAAATAATTTGATAAACGGCACTTCAAATTTTAAAGGGCACGCACCGAAGTCATCGCAATTGCAGAAAGCCTGCAGGTTGTAGTCGGAGGCTACAGGTAGGTCATTTGTTTTTATAGATGAGGTTGAATTGCACACCCAGACTGGTAACGACAGAAGAAGCTGGGGTCCCTACTAATGAAGGGTGGCAAAGCCACTATGCTTTTAAAGGTTTGGCTTTTTACTTTTTTTTTTTTTTTTTTTTAAATGCCTTTTTATGCTCTTACCACTTGGTAAGAAGTCAAAGGCACGTTAACCAAAGACATAGCTGGACCTGTATTTAAAATAAGAAATACATATATTTCATACAAATTAACTAGAAATTACGTGCTAAACAACAGTTTAAAAAGTCTGTATTTCAGCAGCAGCTAGCAGAGGCTAAAGACAACTTAGACTGTTTCTTTCTAGCTTGTACATATGCTTGTATGACTGCGCATTTAGAGATGTACACCATCTCGTGCTGTCATCTTGTCACGGAAGAAGTGAGAGGTTTTGCCTTGCAATGTGATAAAGTTGCTATAACGTGAACTTATATTCAGCTTTTTGCTAGGAGCTAGGGCTATTTTTATAGAAAAATGCTTCCCAGCATAGAGGTTGAGCAGAGCTGTGCCTGAACCTGTAGCCAGTTTGTTTTCTTTTTAGCTCTCATGTTGAATTTTCCTTATGGAAGAAAGTTTGGAATTTCAAGAATGGGGAAATTAAAATTATAGACTTTAGTGAATGATTAAAAAACCTTTTCACTTCATCTGGTTGAGTGGAGCCAAATGTTCCTAGTCACTACCTGTTTTAGTAACCTGGAACTTCACTTTTTTTTTTTTTTTTTTTGGACATATGAAAATATAATCTCTCTGTCTCACAGGATTTTAGTAGTCTGATATAATTGTTTAACATTTTAACTGGATAAACTTTTAAAAAATTTTAAAGCTAAGGTCAGTTTTGGGAGAAGGCAAAGGGGAAGGGAAAAAGGTGTGTAGAATCCCTCTTACCTCTGATTTTACATACTTAAATAATTAACCTGAGTTTTAAATTGCTGGGCATTCAACTTAAATCTTTGTTACAATCTGTCATTATTGCCTTCACTTATTCTTGCTCAAAATCTGCTTTCTGTGTTTGGAGAAAAGTATAATCAGTTCATTAAGGTAGGTGAAATCTAGCCATGATGACAATAAATGGAGTAGGTCAATGTTTGCTGGGATATGGAGCAGAAATACACAGCAGAGTAACTCCTAAGAGAACTTTATATAATGAGGCCACTGTGGGAAGCCACTTAGAGTGTTCTGCACTCATGGAGAATCAGAGAATTTATCCAGCTGATAAAAGTATTTATTCTTGCATAAAGCTCCCAGATGATAGTGTTTAGAAAATATATACTTTTCTTACTTCTGTTATGCATCAGGCTTGTTGATGTGCTTTTTATTAGACAAGTAATCTTCCAGATGTTGTTTCATTAAACTGAGGTACAGAGATATTTTCCATTAATTTTCTAGTTCCAAGTTCTAGGCAATGCATTCTGATTTTTTTTCTTTAAAATTGCAGGACAGCATTTCATATATTAAGTGATATACAGATTGCACATTAGCTGATTAATCTTACCAGAACAGCATTAATAGAACGCTTGCTAACTTGTCTTTTTCAGTTCTTCAAAAGGTAAAACAAACAAATATACAAGTTATAATTTATAAATATATACAACTTCTGTGGTCAATTCAAAGTTTTAGAAAATGACAAACCTTCCTAAAAGAGAAAATACAGGGATTGAGGAGCCATAAAATAAATAAAGTATTTTTCCTTAACTCTGTGTGTCTAGATAGTACATCTGGGATGTATTGTGTGAACAACATTGAACTCGGAAAGTTTCATTTTCATACAGAAAGCTCAATTCTTGGAAGTACATGCACTTTAGAAGGAAGTGTATGTCTAAAAGCATTAAAACCTTTTTTTTCTGGCTGAAAACATGTCCATCTGTGCTTAGCTATATAAATGTTCTGTTCCTACATTTTACTTTTCTTTGCAGTAAGAAAAAAAACCTACTATTGACTTCACAGGTGTTTGAAATAGGTGTTCCATTTTCATGAATTATCCTTAAGGAGCCTTATTGGTGAGGTGGAAGTCTAGAGGTTATGTATTTCTCCAGGAAAAAAATTGGAAGTGTAAGTTCTTTTATAATTTCTTCTGAGTCCTTGTAGTAGAACTCGTGTTAAAATAAACACACAAACATGTTGCTATATAGGAGGTGGCAGTTGCTTTCTATTTATTTAATCAGTATACCTGACAGCCTGATTTCAGGCTGCTCTTCTATGGTGTTAAGGTTGCATAGTCCAGTTTACTCTTCACTGAAACTAATGTGTATGAAACTTGGTATTTGAAATTTTGTGTGAAGAACTTGATGGAGGCCAGTGCTTTACTGTTCTAAATCATAAAATGGAGAGAGATAACTAATATTGCTTCTGTATCAAAGACTGTATCTCTATGGAAGGATAAATTTTAATATTGAAAATTGAAATCCTTTTAGGAATTGAACTGCGTATTATATTTTTGCATTTATTTTCCTTATACCCAGTAGCAAAAAGTTTCTTACGGAAATATTTAGGAATGTTAGGTATTAATCATTCACTCTAATATTTAAGTACCTTTTTCTTGTTATTCCATGTCATCAACATGATTATGGACAAGAAAAGAGGTGGTATATTGATTCTACGTGCATATGGGCTAATAGATAGTATGCCTACAGCAATATCTGAATCTTTCAGATAGTCTGTCTTGAATTTTACGCAATGTTCTGCTCCAGGGAATGGAGCTCTGTGAGTCTTCCGTTCGATTAACTTCCACAGTTGGTACCCAGGTATCATACAGGATTTGGCTTGCTGTGGGGATTCTTTTCAGGAATTGAGACTGTCTGAAAACAGTGATCCAAAACAAAGTATTGCTTATGCTTAACAACATAACCACAGCAAAGGAGAAGGGAAAGAATGTAAAACCAAAGGACATACTACATTGTGGTGGCTTGACTGAGGCCAGCAGCTAAGTACCCCCACAGCCACTTGCTCACTCCCACCGGCCCAATGGGAGATTGGAGAGAGAATAGGAAAAGCAAAAGCAAAAAACTCATGGGTGAAGATAAAGACAGTTTATTAAGTGAAGAGGAAAAAAAACCCCAAACCAAACCCATAAGCGATGCAGAGGAAGTCACTCACCACCTGCTACAAGCAGACTGATGCCCAGCAAGTCTCTGAGAAATGGCCACCTTGGGAGACACAACCCCCTCATGGACACCACCCCCTGCCTTCTTCCACTACCCTAGTTTTATTGCTGAGCATGATGTTACATGATACGGAATGTTCCTCTGGCCAATTTGGATCAGCTCTGCCAGCTGTGTCCTCTCCCCATCTCTCATCTGCAACTAACCTGCTCACTGGGGGTTGTCAGCATGAGAAGAGAAGGCTCTGATGCTGTGCAAGCACTGTTTGTTTAGCATAGCCAAAATATCGGTGTGTTATCGAGATTGTTTTAAGGAAAATGTATTAGGAAGGCTCAGGTTGCTGAAACTGTTTACAAAAACAAATCGCAACAGCAGAACAGGATGCCCATGGCCGATGAGAAAGCTATGCTTTCACCTACTTCTAAGCCAGCAATCTTTGGTTCATACATATATCATTTATTTATTTATTTATAGTTGAAAGCAGTCCATAACTTTTTGAGCTATCTCCCTTCACTGCCAGTGTTTCAGCACTTCCTTGGGAAGCAGAGGATGAGTTTACAGGCTATTAATGAATAGGGAAAGCCTTATATCATTTGTATTTGAGTTTAGACTTCTACTAGCATCTAGGCATAAATTGATCAGATGGCTTTCTAGGAGTACACGCATGGCAAGACTATCAGTGGCAGATTGTTTTCAGCATATTTGAAAGGGACAGACTGAATCAAACCATTGTTTTGTTTGCCAAATTAATATCTGGGATGTAATCCAACCTGATTAACAGGATGGCTATGATTGGATCATGAAAGGGTAAGCAGACATTTGGAAGGCCTTTTTTATACCTGCTGGCTCTATTACTTTCCCAGTAGCTTGAACACATGCAAGAATATGCTTCTGTCCAGTAATCCAATTCATTTCTCATTGATTCCAGTTTGTCTTTTTATGTTGTATTGGATCTCTTGCCAGGTAAATCTTTTCTCTATAGCAATAGATTGCTTTTTACAGCTGCCTAGATGACTGGTACTGGGTAGTTTGATCAAACTTCCTAATTCAGTTATTTCAGAACTGATTTCCTCAACAGTGATGCAGAATGTCTTTTCCTCTAACGAAGACTGTTACTATAAGAACACTTATGCTTAAATATATATCCATATTTGGAAATTTGAATATGTATGCATGTTTGTTGTCTTTGAAACATTGCTGATGATCCTTATGTAAGGAGTAAAGTAAGGGTTAATGGATTTTTTTTTTCCATTTTTCTTAGTTATGTTTTATTGTCTTTCAGTTTGATGGGTAATACAGAGACTTGATGTTTTATATATAAACCATGTGCTTTGCAGATTTGATTTATGTAATCATAGCAGTTTTGCAAAGTTCAGCTGAAAATTTCTTCTTGTTGATCAAGGTCAGAAAAATTGAGGGATTTTGCCATTTATCTCAGCTGCTTGATTGGCAAAATAGGACACCCAGGGCAGTGTTAAAAGAACTAGTGCACAGGGATGTCTCACTATGGCATACTTGCTGTATAACAACTTTAAAAAAAATCAGGGGTTATTTCTGAAAAAGACAGTATAAGTATTGAAAGAAGTGTGCTGATGTTCGAAGTCTAAAAGTAAAATATTATTAATTTTTTTCATTTTCCCCTCCATGTCAGCAGACTAATATACAAAAGAAAGTTAGTTTACCTTTAATTCTGGATAATGGTAATATGCATGCTATGCAAGTGGCAAACTTCTTGTTTTGAATTAAAAGCAATGCCATTAAAAAAATAAATAAAAATCTGATCTCTGTTACTGTCTTTCACTTTCAAGACTTGATAAAGGTTGAAGACCAAGGAACAGAGCAGGTTTTTTTACATGTGAATTGTCTGAAATCCAGCAGGGAACATCTATTTCAGCAAATGTATTTGATGTGTTCATTTTGTACAGCTTTGCTTCACTGTGGTCTTTTCCTGAACAGATAAATAGTTTAGTGAATGACATAAGACAAAATTTGCAGGAGGAGGTAAAAATCTTATTGCACTAACTGACATGATGTTACACCAACTCATTAGATAGTTTATTTTCCTGGAAAACATTCTTTGTGCCTTAGATCACCACAGTTACAACACTGTTATTGCTACCTCCTGAAAATTTTTGCCTTTGCAACCAAAGTTTTATATAATTTTATCTTATTGCTGGCGTGTATTTTCTTTGTCCTATTTTCCTCATATGAATGTATTATTTTATTTCTGCTAAACAGATTCCAGTATTTCTTTGGTTCATAGTAATACCCTGAATCAAGCTATGCTTTTTAACTTTGAGATGACAGGTGTGGTAGGTAAAGACTAGTCAACAACACGTTTTCTGGCTTTGCCACTGGCTCTTTTGATCTTGGCAAGTCAATATCCTCATCATTCTTTTCCATAGCAGTAAAACACATTTCTAGATAGCTTAAGAGAGTTGGTTTTGTTTTCTGGTTTGCTTCCTTTTTGCCGCTAGTGCTTAACCAGTTAATTGGGTGGAAATGTCTCATGACAGTATTTGAATAGTTCTGAAAAGTAGTAAAATAGAAGAATTTTGCCCTTCTATATTTGTTATATTCTATAAAATGCTTTAAAGAACTGTGATACAGTGTTTATTGAAATGTAACAAATTTTCAATCTTCATTATACAGTCTAAGTAAAAAGTAAAAAAGCTAAGTTTAAAACATTTAGAACCAGTATTGCAGCAAATCTGTGAGAATATTAAAAATTCAATAGCATGCATAAAAGTAACACTCCATCTATTCATTATAGTTTTATTAATATCAAAGTCAAAATCTCCTTAAAAGTGTTTCTCTGATTAAGGAACAATTTCAACTACATGAAGCTGTATTTCATTGTTTTCAGTTACGTGAAATAGGAAGCCTTCCTTTATTTTTCTTTGAAATGTGTAAGTAATTATCTGCCTATAAGAATACTCTAGATTATATAATTCAAGTTTTGGGTAAAGTGATCATATAATGTTTTAATTTTTTGAAGGGATTCAAATAGGTTCAGATGCTCTGTATAGTGTTTCTTCTCTTACTGTGATAAATAATTAACTTCAGCATTAGTAGAGACATATTAATAACACAAGAGAATGAGATTGCAAATCTTGTCTCTCTGGGTTCTTTTTCTTCCGCTTAATGAGTCTGATTGCAAATAAATCTTCCTTCCCAAAATTAATTGTTATCCAGAGGAATAATATGCTTGATAAACTCAAGGTATCCTTCCAAGTGAAAATGTTTCAGGAAAGAAACTCTGGTGAATCAAATGGCATCTATGAAGTGCAGTGTGTGTGGTCAGGGCTTAATTTTTAAAAAGCTCATCAGTTCATGTTTAACTGTGCTCATGATAATTTAAGATTCGGAACTGTCATGCAAAAACACTGTCTCAGAGAATGGTCTTAGTGAAAATTAGTTATAGTTTGCAATTGTAAGGGCTAGAAGCTGTATGCAATTGATGGCCACAGGGTTTATTAGTAATGTCATGGGTCCTGTGCAGATACCTGTATGGAATTGTTTGGACTTTCCTTTTGGTCCTGTACACAAATATCAACATGGAATGGAACTCAGGAAACAGAGGTCAAAAACTTCTTTATCTTATTTTTTATGTATATGTGTTCTAACTTACCGTTCACTGAATTGAGCAGGAACTTCATTTTTTGTTCAGTTTATTCATGTCCTTGAGCACTGACTCTCAGACCAGACCAGAGGCCAGCATGCTTAAGTGAAGGCCTTAAATGGAATATATATACAAAATCAAAGAACTTGTTTATAAAATTCTCTAATGTCAGTTCTGTTGCTATGGAAGATTAATATATTCTAGATCAGTGATTCTCCTTGGAAGTTTGTGTGGGATTCCAAAGTTTTATTTTGAATGAGTACCTGAAAGTACCTTGGAAGAGCCTGGAGAAATGCCTGCAAGTGCGTTTCAGTTTGTTTCTGTCCCCACCCCCTGCCCCAAACAACTGCAACAACAACAACAAAACCACCCAAAACTTCTTGTATCTTACCTATTTCAATTTCGCTTCCCAATTTAGTTATTCCTCCAACTTAAAATATGCTGAGGGTCATGATTAAGTAAGCTGTCTCAAAGCACTGAATGTAATGGTATGCACTGTTTCCTTTTAAAGGCATTAAAATAACTTTCTAAGTTTTAAACCATGTGTGCATCTTAAGCACTACTTCAGAGTGACTGAGTTTTCCCTCGAAGTATGTTAAACCATCTTGTCTTCTACCAGCCATACTACAGTCTTGGTATTTAATACATTCTTGCCTGATCATAGAATCATAGAATGGTTTGGGTTGGAAGGGACCTTACAGATCATCTAGTTCCAGCCCCCCTGCCATGGGCAGGGACACCTTCCACTAGACCAGGTTGCTCCAAGCCCCATCCAACCTGGCCTTGAACACTGCCAGGGATGGGGCAGCCACAGCCTCTCTGGGCAACCTGTTGCAGTGTCTCACCACCTTCACAGAAGGAATTTCTTCCTTACATCTAATCTAAATCTTCCCCCTTTCAGTTTAAAACCAGTAACCCTCATCCTATCACTGCATGACCTTGTAAAAAGTCCCTCTCCAGCTTTCCTGTAGGCCCCCTTTAGGTGCTGGCAGGCTGCTGTAAGGTCTCCCTGGAGCCTCCTCTTCTCCAGGCTGAACAACCCCAACTCTCTCAGCCTGTCTTCACAGGAGAGGTGCTCCAGCCCCCTGATCATCTTCATAGCCCTCCTCTGGACCCGCTCCAACAGGTCCATGTCCTTCTTATGCTGGGAGGCCCAGAGCTGAATGCAGTACTGCAGGTGGGGTCTGACCAGAGCGGAGTAGAGGGGGAGAATCACCTCCCTCGACCTGCTGGTCGTGCTTCTTCTGATGCAGCCCAGGATACAGTTGGCTTTCTGGGCTGTGAGCGCACATTGCTGGGTCATGTTGAGCTTCTCATCAACCAACACCTCCAAGTCCTTCTTCTCAGGGCTGTTCTCAATCCACTCATCACTCAGCCTGTATTTGTGCTTGATGTTTTAGTCTACAATTTTGATATGTTAATTTCCCTATATATTTTATTGTAAAGGATTAAGCTATTTCATATAAGCACAGATAACGTGTTTTAGAAATTTGTCTGCAACTCATTCTAGGGAGACATTGAAATGTACAAACTTGGTTTTTCTTCTTTTCTGTTTGCTTGTAGTTACAGAGCTCTCATTGACGATTATCTTAAATATATAACATGGTACCTATTTTTATTCTTTTGCTACAGCTAGTGTACCTTATTGAATCTGCCTTTACAATGTATTACCCTTCCTCTGGGATGCTTGAACTACAGCTCAATCTGTCTTCTCGTTTCATTGAATGCATAATGTGTCAATGTCCACTGTATCTAGTTTTGGTCTGAGTACAAATTAGCACATGCTTGTGTTTTCCAGATGCATTTATCTTAATGTGTGCTGTTTTCTTTAAAAGAGCTGTACCCCATCACAAATTTCCTATGCTGTGCAGATTAACTGCACACACTCTAGGTGCTGGATTTCTGGCCATATTTTGTTTGCAGCGAGAAGCAAATCTTTCAAGGGACATTGAAATTCATTCTTCAGATCAGCCTGGCTAAACGTATTTACAGTCGGCATTTTCAAGTTAATTTAAATGGAATATAGCTCAATGTTTGAAATTCCTGTGAAGAACCTGCAAAGCCTTTGTAATTCTTGACATTCCCTCAGTCCTTGCCATGGCCATTAAGATAGTTAAGACCAACTGGGTGCGGTTCCTCTATTTACATTACTGCCTTGGGAACAGCTGTGATTCCAGTGAGGCTGAATCTTGTCACATAATGTAAAAAGCACCCAATCACACCTTGGGTAAAGAAGGCATAGAGGCCTGTGTTGGCTCACTTGTGATACTTACAGTCTCAACTGAACTAGATGCAAATATTAGGTTTTGCTACTAGGTTTGAAGATCATTGGGTTCCAAAACTTTTAGTATGTGTTCCTAAAGTCAACTCCTCGTAGAAAAGTGTCATCATTTTTAGAAGTTCTGCTCACATTTTAGAATGTTAAGAAATACAAAGTCTGTCAGAGAACGTCCATATTTATTTTGGTGGCCCTGTAAGCTGAAGTCCATTTAGAAACTTGGCTTATTTGCTTTCTGCATTTAAACCAAACAATAGCGTACTGTAATCTGATATGTTGCAGTCTAGCACAGGAGATTCTAAGAATCGAGTCAGATCAGAACCTAGACCAAGTTATTCTGCATGCTAATGAATTTGTTATTATCTTTCAAAATATTCCTTGCAGTTGCTCTTTCACATCAAATTCTTGCCTGTTTCATAATTAATTTAAAAAGCTCTGAAACTTCATACTCATTTTAAAAGAAGTTATTCTTGTAAATGTCACAAACTGTTCTTACCTTGCTTTTTACTTTCCTGTGTATTTAAAACCTACCAAAGTTTATTGTAAGTTTTCTCAGGGCCACGTACATCATGTATTTTTTTATCCTATAGGTCTGAATTTTAGGGCCAGACTGATGATCCAAACAGTGGCTAGTCCTTAGTTAGCAAAAATGTCTCTTTGTGATTTTTATTTGAGCGTGGTCTAAAGCATCACTCAAGTTGGTTTTGGTAACCCTAAAAGTTGGTAAGTTGTAGTTCTGGAAACTAGAGAAAGATGCTGTAATAATCATTTTAAGAAACAAAATGCTCCTTTTTTTTGTCATAGTGAAGCACAGAGTCGATTTATTATATGTATGTAGTTTAAATGTTACAAGATAGGTACTTTGAAATATATTGGGTTTTTTAGTCAATTAATGAACTATCACTTTTTACATTTTTCTTTTAAGGTCCCTGATCCTAAATTATTTGGCTATCTTTTTCAAATTACATAGTTTAACTCAAAGTTTAAACTTTAACTCAATAGTTTAAACTATTTAAAAAAAAACAAAAAACACAACAACACAATGCAAGCATGGTTATAGATTACATGGAATATTTAGCCATAGTTTTAGTCAGTTGATTTGAATGTTCGGCTCTCATTGTGTTTTGTCTTTACTTCAGAATAATTTTTTCATTTATGCATTCAATGCTTTTCTATATAAATGCTACAAATCTCCTCAGTATCTTCTATTAATACAAATGTGCGTACTATTAAGGCTTGTTCTTTTTTAAATTTGAATGTTTAATTTAACCAGTTGTTTTGGCATACCATGATGATATAGCTTACATAACCAGAAGATGGCAGTGTAGGCTAAAAAAAATGTGTTCTGTTAGTAAAACCTTTTTCCTTTATAAATGGAATATTTTTTTTTTTTATTCCTCCCCCCCAGCAACTTAATTTCATAATAACTTCTAAATTATTTTAAGGCTTGCTCATCCTCGACAGAAGCAATGGTTAGGATTCTCTATTGTACTGTCACTACAGCTTGTCTCTATGTTTATCTTGCTTGTCTTGTTTTAGATCTGATACAACTCCAAAATATTTTTTTTCTCCTGACTCTGTGTATTACTTTTTAATTTGCTGAACTCTCAATTCACTAAATCTATTTTTGTAAGCATTTTGCATAACAAAACTCTGAACTTTTAAAAAATGTCTTCTCTTAAGCCACTCTTTCTACTTCTTTTCTGCACTGCTGTTTGTTGAATATAGTAATAATTCAAGCATTCCAATGGCCAGATCACTGTACTACATTAAAATATTTAGAACTGTATAAAATCCATGTATGTCACAGCAGCTGCTCTTTCTCTCTGCATCACACAAGAATCAAGCAATGAAGAGATGAAATTAATTTAAGGCATTAGAAAATGCAGTATACTTTTCAGACTGGCACCTGGAAACTTTCCTAAACGCTATTTTTGTATGCTTCAGCCTAAAATGAGAGCACTTTTAGTGTCCAAGTGACTTGAATGTGACAGAAACCTCAGTGGTTTTTTTTCACTCTCTCATTTCCCTCCTCCTTTTCTCCCCAAACTCTTGATGTCATTTAGACATTATTTGTATTAGATTATTTTATTAGAGGGAGAGGATTAGGGCAGGAATTATGTATCTTGATAAGGATTTCCTATTTATTTATTTATTTCTGTTCAGAATGAGCAAAGAGAAGATGTGGTAGCCAATTCACAAAGTGAGCATGTGAGTGATATAATATAAAACTAGCTTGAAGGATTCAGTGATAAGTAGGTGAATTGTTGTGGGATGACACTTTTGAAAATAGAGTTTATTTTATTTATTTTTGTAACAGTCATGATTGAAACTCTTCAGAAAAGCAATTCTATTAATTTGTTCAAAAGACAAGTGAATACATTACTAAGCTAAAAAGTACAGCACAAACCCTGCCATTTCTAAAGCATTTCATTTTGCTGAGATTTGCTTTACTCTGTAATATGATTGTTGTGCTTAAGCACATTTATCTGAGCAGTTTTATATACCTATAATACTGGTTTTATTTATTCATTTAATTTTACATATTGATGTGTGTGTGATTGCCAGATAACTTGGGCTTGCACAACAAGGTTGCTGTTACAATATTTTTCACAAAAACATTTACAAATGTGTCCTTAAGGGGTAGGCTAATACCATGGTTGACATTTATATAAGGGAGGGTGAAATTAGTAGTGGATTCTTTTATGATAAAACTCCAATGTAAAACTCCTGGGGATGAACCAGAGGCTCACAACTATTAACTTGCCTTTTCTAGACAGTCGATTAAAGTCTGACTTCTGTGGCCTGCAGGGCACATTGCAGGACCTGGCTACTTAGGCATTTATTTGCAGGCATATTGCGTAGTTGAAAGAGATTTTTTGACTGGCAAGCTTAATAGCAGGTGGGGAGCTTAACTGCCGTTGGTGTTTGTAGGGAAAACTTCTTTTTTTGTAGGTATTACAGTAAAGCAGTTGTGTAAATAATAAATCAGAATGCCATTGATAATGAACTGCTGATATGATAATATATATTGTCTCACAGTGTATTTGATCCCTTATGTTAGATAGTACTAGACAGTGTAAAGTGGAGCACAAGAAATAGTTCTAAATTTAAGTTCAGTTGCCATTACTTACGTTAAACTTTTTATCAGAATTTCCAACTATGGTGTTTACATTATATACAGACAGCTGTTTCTAATCCATGGAAAGGGAAATTCTATTTGATAGACACATTAATGATATCCAACTTGATTCTGTACACAACTGAAGAATAAGTTCTTACAGAAATTTTAAGTCCTAAATATACTTGTTTTGGCTAATGCTGAGTTACTAGTCTATGTGTACGTTTAAAGCTAACTAGACTAGCTATAATGATTGCCCGTCTAGAGATCTGATTAACACAAATGGATCTGTGGCTCTATCCTATGAAATCTCTAAGTTTGTGCAACAAAGCATGGAATTTGCAACTTCTATAATTAAGTTTGCCTTGGTTGTGGTTTTTGGTTGGCTGGTTGGTTGGTTTGTTTTTTTAAATACTGGCTTTTCTTCCTCTTGTCAACTTTATTTTTTCAGCAGATAATGTAATGTCTTTGGTAACAGTCTTGTTTATTCACAGTTTCTACCTGTTGCTTTTATCTCATGAGGCTGATTTTTGTCTTTGTGCTTAATGATAATAATCTGTTGAAAAAGTTAGACTAAATTTAGTATGTGTCATCCCTTTTGTAACAGTGCTCTTTGAAGACATAAACCATACATTTATGGTATTTTCTAGTTATTCAATAAGCTGTTTAAGGTCTAATGAAGTTGGAATCAACTGCCAATGTCATTTTAATATGGATTTAGTGCATAAGAAATTTTGCTGTCTGGATGTTGTATTTTGAATGTGTCTCAGAACTGAGTCCATACAGCTAGGAGTGGAAGTGTATGCTGTGCAGTTATGATTTATAGTTTTTTAATTAAATTACTCTTAATGCATTTCTATTAGTATAGCAAGTACTTGAGAATCCTGAAAGATCTTTCACAATGAATGAAAGTCATCCAGTGGTATTAAATATCTATCTGTCATGAAACAGGGAAATGAAAAAAAAAAAACCCAAACCCAACAACAACAAACAACAACAACAACAACCCAAACAAGCTGACAGAGATTCAGTGGTATATCAGGGACTTTATCTGGTAGAGAAAAAAATGAAGCTGTAACTTACTATGGCTTATCTTCTAACTTAATATTTCATGCTAAGCACTAGTCTGTGAAAAGAGACCATATATCCTAAAATATCTGACCACTCTCTTTTTTTATAATTAAATCACTTTAATTCCTTTTGAAAATGCTAAAATTATTGTACAATGCAAGAGCTGGATATTGCCTGAAGGGAACAAATTACCTGGTTATTGATGGAGAACTTGGCTGTATGAGGAAGAATTGCTGTTCTGTTCTACTTAGGAAAAATTGTTGGATTCTACTACTGGCTTCCAAAACTCGGTTCCATAGAGAAGTCTTTCTGTTATTCTTCATTAAGTCTCTAATTCTGATTGCCTATACACAGGCTACACTGAAATGATCAATTTTAGATGTTACAATACTACCACAATCTTACTTGATACTTTAATTTCTTTTGAAATGGTCATTCAGCTAATCTCGTCTGATTTTGTTGTGAGTGGGTGGTTGTTCTTTTGGTTAGGGGTGAGCCTGTGATGATGAGTGTCAGTAACAGAACATTCGTAACAACTTGGCTGTTTGTCTGATTTTTACAAAGCTGTGTGGCAACACAACATACATTTCTTTTGTTGTATTACATGAGAGATTAATTTTAATCGTAAAATTCTCTGTATAATTCATGAGCATGTGTGGCTACCTTGGCTGAATTGTACACACAGATTCTTGAAGTCCCTTAAACACCAGAAGCGTTTCAAGTTTCTTGAAATTAGGTTTCTGCTGACAGCTAATTATATTTCAAAGAACAGTACATTTAGCAGAAAATGTGATTTGAGCAAAGGGTACTAAGTACTCAGCTCTGAAAAGATATTCCATTACAATACCAAATGCAGACTGTTGCCCTAAAGACAGAGACAAAGACTACAGTCACCACAGTTATTTTTATCCCAATTTCCATCATGTAAATCTGTTAAAAAGCAGTAACTTTCATGATAGCTTCATTTGGTAAAGAAGCTTATGCAATAGAACTTTGTGTATTTAGCTATGTAGCTAATAGTTTCCTTTGAAAGGAAGTCTCAGAAATACTTTCTTCTACGTAATTGGCCTTTTCAGGGGTAATGTTATGAGAACAAAAAATCAGCAGAAAATTATGCTTGATACTGTATGATTAAGGCATAGAGGTACTACCTGTCAATAAAGAAAGTAATGCATTTGTACAAAGATTTTGAGAATTTTTATTTTCAGAGAAGTCTATAAAGCCAAAATTTCAGGCTAATAGTTACTTGTATTTTTCTTTGTGGATTTTCCTGTATGACTTGTCTTGTTCTTTTTCCTATATAAATTTTCAAAGTAAAGTTTATTGTTGTAAAACCTCAGGACAGGTGGAACTGCATATTAGGTCACAGAACAATTTTGATTATTCCAGAAACAGCCAGTCATATAGTGACATAAAATTGGTTATTTTGAACGGTCTTAATTTTTCAGGCACATACAAATCTATTTTAGAATAATCTATGTGATTATTGTTTTTACTTGCAGAAGGCAGTATTATGATGATGTTGATGTGAGATGTGTGAAATTCTCTAGCTTGGCCACTTCTCTGTAGTCAAACAAAACCTGTAATTGCTCACTAGTTTAAGTTTACTGTTTTATCTTTGTGATGATAATGTGAGGCGCCTTTCATCCTTAAAAGTTTGCTAAATATATTGGTGAGATTTTATTTTTCAGTAAATAACAAACCAGTAATGCTGTTCTTCAAACATGGCTTCATCTGAGAGATGGGAGGGGCAGGAAATCAATTCTTCTTATCTTTACCAATTTCTTTTAGGAGATAAGAATCTCTGAGTTGACATAGATTAATTATACAGATTATGTGAGTTGTCTTCATCAGAATCCCATAATAGTAAATCAGTCTTACTAAAATGGTTAATAAACCAGCCTTTCAAGTAATTCATAACTTTTCTGACAAAACAGTTTTTAATTTGTCTCTTCTTTCTTTTTTTTTTTTCTTCTTTTTTGGGGGGGGGGTTGGTATTAGAAGTTTTTGAAAATCAGATCCACTAAATTCAGACTTCAAAATGCAAAAAGAAATCAGTGCTGATATTTAATTAGATGTTCCAGATTATTTTTAGTAAGAACATGAAAAAGCTACTGATATTCTGTGGTCCTATAATTTCAAAATTCCCTATAGCTGTTCTTTAAAGATTTTGTTTTACTTAGACGTATATGTGCATTTGTGGAAATGTGTAGCTGCCTTAAAAATTCTCCCTAATTCTTAAATATGCAGTTTTCTGGATTATTTCTTTAATAGCCTGCTTCTTGAAATTTCTTGTTGTCTCATTCTTAAGCCTTCCATACTTAATAGTTGGCAAATGGTAACAAAATAATCTCCATTTCTATATAGTGGTGGTGAAAAACTTGAAAATACAATGCAAGCAGTAATAAAAGCATAAAATGCAAAAGGGGGTAAAAAAAAGTCCCCTATTGTTTCAGTTTTTATGATTTGGAGAGTTATTGACTTAGTATTAAATGTGAACATTAATTTGCCAAACCATCACACAGAGAGAAAAATAGCGGGCTCTTGGTCCCTCCCCTTTACACACTGACTTGATTTAAACTGGCATCCGGTTTACTCTAGTGCCCCTCCTGCTAACATATATTTTGGCAGCAGGGAGCTATATGGTCGTCCTGATTAGACACTTATCCTTGCTTTCACAGATAATCGGTTGGTTGGCTAGAAAATGAAATACTAAGTGCAAGAAGACTGTTATCTAGTGACCAGCAGTTCTGAAAGTGTAATACTTCTCCTGATTTCCTTGGGAATAAATTATCTTATTTTGTCATCTGTTCTGATCCCTGACAGGGACTTCAGGTTAGGCTTTTGTCAGTGCCTGCTGTTGAACAGTGTTGCTATTTGTATATTTAGTTCCTTCCTCTTTGCGTTGTTGATAGATTTCAAGTGTTTCTTAAAGATGTGGAACAAATGTTTTCATGAAAGGGTTGCCTGGATGAGCATAGAAGGAGCTTAGATGTAGACTGTGATAGTATCGATAAGGAGATCTTTTAACAGTGTACTAGATCCTTTTTGGCCATCTTTAAGATATTATGTTTTACCCGGATGCTGGAAATCATTTCTGTGGCAACTATAACAAAGTACTGGTTTATTTTACACATTAAAGGTACCAATGATTTTTAAGAAAACTTTTTTTTTTTTAAGTTGTTGTGAAATGGAATTGCATTTTTAGTATGAGTGGTGTCCTGAGGGAAAAGTCAAACACCTTCAGTGTTCTATAGAATATAGTGGACTTTTTTAGGAACAATACTTTTTAAAAAATGTTTTCCCAAGCACATTAGTCCAGACATGTAATGCTGACTTATCTTCAAGTGGAAGCAGGAAAAAAATGGACTAATGATGAGCCTCTACGTTGAGTTTCAGTCAAGGCACCAAATGACTCTTTTAGGGTTCTGATCTTAGAATTTCCTCTAACAGTCTATAAAGTCCTATGGAAAACTGTCTGGTCTACTGAATGCTTTTTCACGATATTTTTAATCTGAAATAAGCCAGACCCATGGTAATTCTCTGTGATAGGGAAGCTGTTGATAATTGAAGGCAGTTGAACCTTCATACAGATAATAGAATCTTTTGGGAATATTAGAAAAACCCTTTCCTCTCAATTTGCCTTAATGTAACATAGACAGTTAAGAAATCAGTTACAGTATTGTGCATGATCATTACAGAATCGTGCTTTTGGTTTCAGTCATAGTTGCAAAAATACTAGAGCAGTGTGATGAAGAATATTCCTTTGGCCTTGGCAATTGGACAACCATATGTACATTCCAATAATTTACTTCTCTTTTAAGGTGCTCATGTACTCACGTACAACTACACTTGTCTTAAATCATGGGGGTGTTATGGATGCCTCATTATTTTCTTTTTCCTATTTGGGAATATGCAGCTGCTTAGTGTGGAAAGGTATTTTATCAACTCACTGTTTGATTAGTGTAGATTATTCATATGTGCTAACCCTGAAGATCACAAGGTACTATTCATCTGTTGCAAATGCAGAGGAAGAAATGTGAGGGGCATTTTCAAGGAGCTTTGAGCTCGTAAATCTTGCTAGTATTTTGCTTTTATGTGAAACATTCTTAGGGCTGGCTTTCAGTTTTTGTATGACTGCATTATAGGCAGGGTTCTCCTTTTGTCATGCTATTGGTGCTGTGATGATAGGCAGCAGAGGGCTGGATGTCACCAAGTAAACTATTCTCAACTCTGAAATACTTTCATGTTATAAAAAAGAAAAGAGAAGACAAAAGCTCAGAACTGCTGAGCTTCAATGTTCTCTACAAAATTACCTATTTTGGTGTAGGGAATGTGATCGTTATAGGAGCTGGTTGAGGAAAAGAAATGTATTTATGATCAGTATGCAGGGGGTAGATTTCATTCCTGTGCATTGAAGCTAAGACTGAATTATATATATATATATATTTTTTTAAAAGCCTTTAAAAATAAAGTTGAATTAACATTTTGCTCTAAAGTTTTCCTATATGTGAGTTTTGACTCTCTTTGTTTGCTAAATTGATGAGACATGCATAATTCCAGATAAAGCATGCAAAAATACTCTTTAAGTGCATGGAAGAAAGAAAACAATATTTTCATCCTCAGTTTTTCACGTTATAAAGCACCAAGTTGATATGTTATAACTGTAATTTTATCAGCTAATTCAATTTAGAAAGCATCAGGTTGGGGAAAACCAAAAAAGCTTCATAAGCTTTAAAAATTTTTTGCTTAATAGGAAAATGCTGATTCATTTTGGGGAACAAATGAAAAATATCTACACAACCTTATTTTGATACATATTGTATACAGTTTTCATATCACACTGTCAACTGATGTTAATGTACATGTGTAGCAATACATATATTTACACTGACAAAGATTTTAGCCCTCTAGATGCTGGAAATAAACACCAAGACTGACGTATGAGGGGATAAGAGTGTTTTCATTTTTTTTTTGTCTGTTAATAAAACATAAAATATGGTGAATGTTGTTTTCTAATGACTCCCTATATAAACTACAAAGTCTAAAAATGCATTTAGTTCTTTGCTGATTATAATACTGTACTAAATCAAAAATGACTGCATAAAAAAAACTTTCATAAAGCCAGCTCAGTCTTTTTAAATGATGGTCTGGCAAACGAGAGATCCTTTATTCTTTCCCCCCCTTGTTTTTCCTTGAGGTAATGAAAAATGAAAAATGTTGTGTAAATGTCAAAAACATCATAAAGAATAAATCCTAGGGGTTGGTTAATGAAACCTTTCTGCCTGGTGGCAAGCAGCAGGCCCTCATCACTACAACAATTGGCACCAGGATGCTTTGAGCAGTAATATCTCAAGAACTGTGTACCACATTCCATCACTGATTCCTAATTTACTTAAAGTCTCCCAGGCACCTGGCTTAAACTGAAACAAAAAGCAATGAAGCTGCTATAGCATCTTCCCCACCAGTTCCACCATATTTTTAACTGTCTGTACCATGGAGATTTACCATCTACTGTCCCTATATTAAAAAAAACATAAGATGGCATGAGTTGTGAATACTTTCTGTTCTCTACCACAGTTTAATCATTAATTGGGTTATATACAACATATATGTGTTATATGTCACATATTAAAGTGAGATTTTTGTTTGCTTTTATGATTGCAGATATGCAAATCTGTTCTGTCATGGTTGCAGTGATATCCAGCTTACGTTAATGATATAAGAATAACAAGAAACTGAAGTGAAAATTGAAAAATAAAGTGTGGAAGATCCCAAAACAGGAGAGTTAATAGCTCATGAAAATTACTGGTTTCTGTTGTAAAATTGAAAGTACTTATGTTGGGAAGTATGTCCCCAGTGATGAAATGAAAATTTCTCCTGGAAATCTTGAGTAGTTCGCTTGTTTTACAAGGCAGATAATGAATTCAGGCCTTCTAACCAATGAACGAATGAAGACGTTATCACTCCTTACAACACTGGCTTTCTAATAAATACACTTGCCATGTAGACTTTCTGCAGTATTTACACAGAACAGTGCTGGTCAAGACAGGATGGAGATCCTATGCTATTTTCAGTTTTGTAGTCTGAGCATCTACCAGGAATATCTCCTCTACCTGTTGCCAGTCTGAGCCTTTCTGAAAAGGACCTAGATGTTTGCCTTGACCTGTTTGTGCAGGTAGAGTTGTAATGTCTGTCTCACTCTAAGAAAGGGCCCCCCAGGAAACTGATAAGGAAAAGGGAAGATGTGTCTCAGTAATCTTGTTATAAAGTGGCTCATTGACATATGTTCTCAATGTGCAGGAGTTCATGAGAGAAATTTCATCACCTCTAGTTGAGTATACAGATATGGGGGGGTGGGATACATATATTTAAAGAATTGAATTACATGATTTATTAGGAAGGAAAAAGGATATTTGTGGATTTATTTTTTAATTTTGTGCCAGAAAAGTGAAGGGAGAAATGGAAATTGCTATCCACAACTCTACAAACAGATTTAGGTTTTCGGGCACTCCGGCTTGGCCAGTCGCTACAAGGAAGAAATACCTGGGCATCTGTTCCTCAGAACTTAAGACATGAAAGCAGTTGAAAGACTTCTGAATGACTTAACAGTGCTCTTTGTTTATTGAAGATTTCCTGGACTATCCTGTAGTATATTGCTAGGAGTATATATACAGGTTTTAGGAGGAAATTGGGCAGTTTATAGTTAGCTTTCAGGAAGAGTTTTAACAAAGGTAAAGAACGGGCTTTGTTTTCAAAGCAAAAGATACTGGGTTTCTAAATCTCTTATGGTGCTGACATATCCATATAGAAGATTGTCTTGGTTTCCTCATGCACTGTTCACTGACCTGTTCCCTTCGCCTGTGGAGAGTTTATTCATGGCAAGAGTGTTTTGTTGAGGATTCTTGATACTTTCAGCAAAGAGGCTCAGCCAAACAGTTGCATTCCTCTTTTTCGTGATCTCAAAGGAAAAACAAAGAAGGATATCATACTTCACTCTAAAGCTAGAAAGCTACACTTTATTCCTTCCTTCTAACAAATAGTAATCTCTCTTTATTGCGGTGTTTAGGTTTTTCAAAGATTTTTTCCAATCCCAAATATCCAGTATGTTATTTTCGTTCCTCAATTTTTATACAGAACTCTTACCTCTATACTGCTGACAAACCTGAGAATTTCATTAAATACTAAACTGGCTCGTGATTTTCTCTTATTTTCTTAGATGATCTACTATCCGTTCCTTCTTTTAGCTGGTTGATACAATCAAAGTCCCTGGAGCAAGGTCATCAAGTAATATAATTCTTTCTTAATTTTTCAGTACTCTCTTAGCAAAGGAGGGTCTCTTTTGATCCCACATTAAAAAACACAGTTTATGGGTGCGTGATTACTATATGCTAGGTGGTTCTAATGTCTACACCTATTCAAAACTGTTGTCGTTATCCAAATAGAAGCAGAATTAATCATACATGTTTATGAAAAACTCTTTGAACCTCCTTATTTCCTCTGCAGCTTTCTGTACATAGCATACCATATCTGGACAATCACCTGAATTTTCAATATTTATTTCTCTTAAATCTTGTCAGACCACATTTTCTGTGTCTTACATGTGTTCTATCATTGGTGAAGGAAGCTGTTAGATGGAGACTTTCTATCTGGCAGGAGGCTTTCTTCCTGTTGCTGGATGAGGACAGTAGTTTCATAGTCAGTCAAATTTATGTTCTCAAACTTCAGTGTATCAGTGGTGAGAAGGTAACACGCTTCTTGTTTGTCTATAGATAAAGGAAATCAAGTCCTGCCATATGCAGCAGCATAAGATATGAGTGATAATTGTTGGAAATAACCTAGAATATCTTCAGTCTTTGCTATTTTCTTTCCTTAATTTCATGAGATTGACTGTAATCACTTCTAACTATACCCTAGCTGGCTGTTCTCATTATTGGCATAATAATGAGAATAATAATAATATAATAATAATAATTGGTACCTCTCTTTTAAATAATAGGTAGGTTTTGACTTTGTCTGTTTTTAAATATCTTTGTTTCTGGGCTTATTGTAATTTGTGTTTAAAAAACAAACCCTAAACTACTAAATTCCGGTCAAGCTTCCTTTAGCTTCTTAGTATTAGAGTGGAAATGGGAAAGTGGATTCCCATTTCTGGTACATTGATAGGCAAGATTTTTATACTTCCTGAATCGTACCTACTTATTCTTCTCTTAATGCTGATAACACATCAGTTCAGTTAATGTGTAAATGCCAGCAGTAACATTTAGTTATGCATAAATGCCTCAGAAGACTTTGAGGAAGACATTAGTACAAATACATATCTGCAGTACATTGAGTTATATCTTAAGATAAACCTGAGATGTGATAGTTACATCTACAGTTCAGAGAAGGAAAGCAATTCATTCTGGACAAAGATAAGACAGGTTTCTACTTTGAAAATGAGGGACAAAAAGTGCTAATTAATTATTCCACTTTCATTTATTATATTTGAAATTTGGCCTGGATGGTGGGACAGAGTGCACCCTCAGCAAGTTTGCAGATGATACAAAATTGGGAGGAGTGTTCAAGACACAAGAAGGTTGTGCTGCCTTTCAGAAGAACCTTGATGAGCTGGAGAAATAGGTAGACAGGAATCACATGAGGTTCAACAAAGGGAAGTGGAAAGTCCTGCACTTGGAGATGAATAACTATGCACCAGTATAGGCTGGGGGCAGACTAGCTGGAAAGCAGCTTGGCAGAAAAGGACATGGGAATCTTACGTAGAGAACAGGTTGAACACGAGTCAGCAATGTGCCCTTGTGGCAAGGAAGGCCTGCAGCACCCAGGGCTGTATTAGGAGGAGCATCACCAGCAGGTAGAGGTGGTTATCCCTCTGCATTCGGCACTAGTGAGGCTACATCTAGACTGCTGTGTCCAGTTCTGGGCTCCCCCAGTGCAAGAGAGATACGTACATACTGGAGTGAAGCCTAGCAAAGGGCCATGTGGTGAGTTGACCCTGGCTGGATGCCAGGTGTCCACCAAAGCTGCTCTATCACTCCCCTTCCTCAGCTGGACAGGGGAGAGAAAATATAACAAAGAGCTTGTGGGTCGAGATAAGGACAGGAGAGATCATTCACCAATTACCATCACGGGCAAAACAGACTCAGCTTGGGGAAAATTAACTCACTTTATTACAAATCAACCAGAGTAGGGTAATGAGAAATAAAACCAAATCTCAGAACACCTTCCCTCCACCACTCCCTTCTTCCCGGGCACAACTTCACTCCCGGCTTCTCTACCACCCCCCCCCCAGTGGCACAGGGGGATGGGGAATGGGGTTTACAGTCAGTTCATCACATGTTATTTTCTGCCGCTTCATCCTCCTCAGGGGGAGGACCCATCACACTCTTCCCCTTGTTCCAGCGTGGGGTCCCACCCACGGCAGACAGTCCTCCACGAACTTCTCCAACGTGGGTCCTTCCCACGGGCTGCAGTTCTTCACGAACTGCTCCAGCATGGGTCCCTTCCACGGTGTGCAGTCCTTCAGGAGCATACTGCTCCAGCGTGGGTCCCCCGCAGGGTCACAAGTCCTGCCAGAAAACCTGCTCCGTGGGCTTCTCTCTCCACAGATCCGCAGGTCCTGCCAGGAGCCTGCTCCAGCGCGGGCTTCCCACGGGGTCACAGCCTCCTTCGGGAACCCACCTGCTCCAGCGTGGGGTCCTCCCCGGGCTGCAGGTGGAGATCTGCTCCACCATGGACCTCCCTGGGCTGCAGGGGGACAGCCTGCCTCACCATGGTCTTCACCACGGGCTGCAGGGGAATCTCTGCTCCGGTGCCTGGAGCATCTCCTCCCCCTCCTTCTTCACTGACCTTGGTGCCCGCAGGGTTGTTTCTCTTACATGTTCTCACTCCTCTCTCCGGCTGCCCTTTTCTGCCTGTCCCAACTTTTTTCCTTTTTAAAAATGTTATCACAGAGGCGTTACCACTATTGCTGATTGGCTCGGCCTTGGCCGGCAGCGGGTCCGTCTTAGAGCCGGCTGGTATTGGCTCTCTCTTGAACACAGGGGAAGCTTCCAGCAGCTTCTTACAGAAGCCACCCCTGTAACTCCCCCCGCTACCAAAACCTTGCTACACAAAGGCAATACAGGCCACAAAGATGATTAAGGGGCTGGAGCATCAGAGATACAAGGAGAGGCTGAGAGACATATCAGGTTGCCCGCAGAGCTTCTGGAGTCTCCATCCTTGGAGGTACTAAAAGCCTGACTTGATAAAGTTTTTTTTTTTTACACTGATCCTCTTTTTTTTTTTTTTTTTTTTTTTTTTTTTTTTTTTTTTTTACACTGATTATCTCTCAGCATCTGTATGGATTTGGAGGTGATGTATAAATTAGTGTAGACAGTACATTAGTGATAGACAATTTTTGCCTAAGTGACTTAATGAATAGCCCATTCACTAGAACTAGAAGCAGGTGAAGTATCAATACAAGAAAGTGACAGAAGGGAACACAAATGCATCCATTATGCTAGTTTGGTCTTCATCTCCTGTTTTGTGAACCTCAGTATGAAGTTAACACCTCTGTAAAGGTTAAATATAATTTTAGTTCTCCACCTTACTTTCCATTGTAATAAATCATATATACATGTTTACCTTACATACTGTAACTGAGTTCTCTTGTAAATGTAAATCACTTGATTCTGATTGTAGTTGACCTTGCTTAGATCCTCACTTTAATGGCAAAAATTGGGGTTTTAACCAGCAAACACTTTTTCTTTCAGGGGTAGTGTGTTATAAAGGAATTAACTCTTGGTGATGTCCTGGCTGTACTTGTTTTCTGTCAACCTATTTTCAGTCAGCTTTCCTCTTTTCTTTTGTTGTCAGTAACCAAATCAGAAACAATGGTGTGGTGAATCAGTTGCTTATTGTTTTGCTAGGTTCTCCCTCTAAAGGTACCTGTAGTGTTTCTAACTTTGTGAGATTTCTCTGTGAATAGCTTACTAGATGTATGTGCCATTTATTATATTCTGGCATGTTAATATCAATTATGCATGCGTTTTTAAGATCATAGGGTTATGTAAAACCATAAGTAATATTTCAGCTGTTTGATAGACAATTTGGAGCTTAGCAATGGTCTTTATATTGGCATCTTTTATGTGGATGGAAGGGTGGTGGTTGTTTTTGTTGAAGTGGCAAAAAGCCAGACTGGCTGGAGAACAAAATATGATAAATGGAAATTCAAAGAACACATTTTTAAATAAGTCAATTTAGTAATTACAAGTTGGTGTACCAGTAGATTTTTCACAGCAGGGAGGACAGCAGGGAAAGCAGAGAGTGCTAATTTTATTTTAATTAAGCTTTTCTGTTAATCAGGATCAGAGGATTCTGCCACTAAGTGGGAAAGGAGGAGCAGTGTGATGTTACAGACTTGCTCCATGCTTGACTCTGTCAAGTGGTATCCATTTTACTGTGGTTATAGTATGAAGCGTTTTCAAGTATTACTGAAGGAGCTATTCAAATTGAGAATGAGCATACAAGTAATAGGATATAGCTCACTTGATCTCTCTTTAGTCCTGCGGCTTTTATAAGTTTCAACAAGCTCACAGGGCTACCACTCTTTCTTCTCATAATGAGAAAAAAACTAGTAGATAGAAGAGTCCTGTTTAGAGGGTAAATGTAGAAAACACAGTTTGTTTTTAATTTTGATCATTAGAACTCTGTGCTTAAACTAAAGACATTATATGGTTTGCATCATGACATAATTAGTGCCTTGTGGGAAAACAGGCACCATGATTTGACACGAAAATCTTCAAATCTTCTGTAGCTGCTAGGTCCTCTTAAGTCATGGCTGTGGTTAGTAATTAAGCAGAGCTGTTTGCTTTGTATGAATAAAGGATTTCTTCTATATATTGACTATTTAAAAAACAAAATCCAATTTTATATAGAAAACAGCTCGTTTAGGTAACTGTGATTTAGCTGTCACACATGTATATGTATAAATGTAAGCAGAAACATTCAAACACAATAGCACCCTGGTAATGTGCCTTTTCAAAGCTGACAGCACTGTCCCACTCATATAAACATATTCCTTCTGCAGAAGTACAAAATAAATTACTGGCCCTGATTTTAGTTTGGGTTTGCAGTATGCCTGTGGTCTCCTGATCTATGTCCCAACAGGCTCACTTAAACTGGTCCAGATTAATAGAAAAGTCTATGTTTGTTTTTTATAGAACTCCTGAAGAAATATGTTCCAGGAACTAGCTGTGGGCTTACTGTTCTCTTCTAAAATTTTCTTAACTGCCTTACCAAATACTTCAAATGATAAGAATAGTAAACCTATTATCAGATAATTACCTGCTGCAGTCTGACTACCCATTTGCATGTTCTGATTCTAGGTTTGCATTATATAATCTTATGTCTTCTGATAATATCCTAGTTATGAAGGGACTTTGCTTTATTCTTTTAACTACATTATCGAAAAGCTATTGCAAGACAAATTCTGGATCCAAATGGTAATGATTGGTCAGAATATGCCAGGGAACAACTAGGTTTCATATCCCAAGCTGACCCTCCAATTCGAGCACTCAAAGTAATTTTGAATTGGAGTTGACTTGTAATCAGTGAACTCAGAATGAAAAAGAAATGTCAGAACCCTATTTTGGCAGATTCTGTAAGCATTGCTTGAAAAACTTGAATAAGGCAACGGTAGGGGTTCTTTATTAAGTTACTCTAAAACAATACTAATTCAAAACATAAAACAAAGACTTGCCTGGAATATAGCTTTGTTAACAATTAATTGATTAATCAATTGCAATGTGACCCTATTCCAGAGGTTTCTAGGCTACCTTCTAGACTGGGTACTTAGACTTTATTCAGATAATTCTATATATATTTCTCTCCCACATTATATCTCAGGAAGTCAGGAGGGTCACTTAATCCTTTGTTTTCATGAACAATATAAGGTAGTTGTGTTTTAACTTCACACGTTCATGAATTCACTTCTTGTTAGGGTAGTTTGTTCATAGGTTTTAGTTTGTATATAAGGGCATCATTGCATCAGATAATTCTGCACAGATAATTCATTTCCATGATTTAGGATGTTCTTAATTGCTTTACTGAAGGGAGACAGAGCACCTTTTAACCAAACAGCTGAACGATTTGCTATGACAATTCTGCCACTGTGCATTCACTTAATATCCAATTAATCAAACATTCAATAAATCATTAGTATAATTACACCTGCTCAAATATTACTACCCCAGCACATTAGCTGTGCTCAGGCAGACTCTTTTACCAGCTGTGTGAATGGATTCATTTGTCTGACCCAGTTGGTTGCACGTCCTTGCTTCTTATGAGCCTTGAGAAATGATAGGGCAGAAATTTTAATTATTTATAATACCACAAATTCCTTTGATTCTCTGTTCATGCTTCTCACTTGGATGCTCCTATAGCGACTTAAAACAAACAGCAGTGGAATATCGACTGGTTAATTTCTGAAGATTTTTAAATCATTTTTATTCCCCTACTGTGCCACTTTTCTAATTACATTATCTCCCCAGGTGCACAATAATTCCCTCATCACCATACATCTCAAGCACAGATTATTAAAATAGTATAGCCCGTGTCATATAAATGTTACCAAAAATATCCTAAAGGTACTTTACTGAAAGCCAGTAAATTGGTTCAACAAACTAACATTTTAGGACCTTGTTTTTAAAAGGTTGCAGAAGTAGAAATCCACTGACACAGCTTCAAAATATCAGTGTAATTATTTTTAGCATCTAAGAGAGAAATTTGAGGCAACTCTCCAACTATTGAAGAACTTAACTTTGAAACATCTGTGGTAGTGAGGTATGTAGTGTTATCTGCTCCCTCCATACAGATGAGAAATCTGAAACCGGGTGAATTGCCTCAGGATCTACAGCACGCTCATGGTGCAAGTGGGATTACTCAGTATTTGTATCTACTGATTCCTGGTCTCTTGTTGTAAGCTTTAAATCATACTTAACGTGTGTCTTTGTTGTTAGACTCAAAGTAAACAAACCAGGACGTGCAATCTCAGTCTCTGTAATATTTTAAATATGAAGCTCCTTATGTCAGTATAGACATTTTAAATCTTGGAGCATAGGTTCTGTTGCTTCAAAAATAGATTTACTGGTTACAACTTGCCTGTATCTTATCTTTGAGTTAGGAGCTGGAGGAGATTCGTAATACTTTAATCCCTTAATACAAATAGGTAAGATTTTTTTAAATTAACTGAAGGTGTCATGATCCATCCAGATAGTAAAATAGGTTAGCTTTCCCCTGGCAACCCATTCCATATTCTGTTTATACTTTTTTTTTTTTTTTTTAACCAAATATGCTTTGTGTAGTACTAAGGGGAAGTTCTTTAACCTAAAGGGAAAAGGCATCAAAGAATCCATTTGGAAAAAAAAAGGGAGATTAGAAAAAGATACATTAATTGGACATTATTTTAATTACTTAAACATTTGTCAAGTTTCTTTCTTAGCTGTTAAAAAAATTCTTGGTAGAGTGCATCAGCGCATGGGTTCTCTAACACTTTTAATCTGTTAGAGCACTGAGTAAGAAAGAATCTTTCTCTGGATTAATACTTCTTGGCTCCCCGTGACACAGAGTCTTACTACCATTGCTGACAAATTTCTTAGTGTGTAGAAAACAGGAAGATTTATTTGTCAATTAAGCTACATTTGTTTCTGGATATTCTACCTAATGTTTTGAAGCTTTCCTAAGTGTTTATTTACATTTCTAATATTGGTTTAGTATATGATGTATAAAGTCTTATTGCACCTGCATAACTGTGGTTGACTATAATCCAGAAATCTTGCTATTAGATGTAGTTTGAGCATTCTGTGGGATGTGTGGGATCCTGACTGTAAGTTTTAATGTTTTGTTGATTTTTTTCTTGCATTTTTCAAGTAGTACAATACAGTAACATCACCACATACACTTCCCTACCTTTACAACCTGAAGATTCTCTTGCTTCAGTCCTGAAAACTTTGAATAAAAAATATATTCTCAAAATTTCACTTCAGCCAAACATATTTTACATTCAGTCATTACATTTAGTTTTACAGTTTTCACTCTCTGAAGCTGACAAGATTCTTTGTCTAGCCATTTTATTTTAGTTGCCCTCATCCAAATCGTTTTCACACCTTCAAAATGTCTTCCCAAGTCTGAACTCATTTAGCTTTACTGAAGTTCAATATAAATAATTTATTACCTTGAAACATAACAGCCTAGGAAATTAATCATCATGAACAACAGTGCAGCTTTTAGTTGCCTGCAGAGAGGGTCATAGTCTGAACAGAATCCTCTTCACCAATTGAAACATTGATATAAAACTCCTCTTCGCTTGTCATCACCAGGTCCTCTTCAGGAGATTCCTTTAAGATTTACCTTTGTTTCTTTTCTGGCTTATCCAGTACAATGTGGGGATTTCTTAAGTTCTTCAGCAATTTAGTTAAAAAAGTATTATAACATATTCTTTTTTAAAATTGCCATTTTTTTTTTGACCAATACTGTATAACAGACCTCCTCTTCCAAAATGTGTCTTGTCCCTCTGCATCTGGAGGGGGACAATTTAATTCTTGCTTCACATTTTCAGAAATACCTTATCAGTTGTTGATGAGTGTGTTACATGTTATCTTTGCAACTGGTTTGAAATACAAAAACAAGCTCCAGTACACACAAACTTTAATTACAGCCAAAAGAATTTTGGCACCCTTGCTTGGGTACCAAAGGCGTGGAAAATGAGCTTGGTGGACAGCTGCGTTGCCCATGCGTTGACCTTCCTCTGGCACCTTACCATTGTCACATGGAGCAAATCTGTAACTGGTAAATAATGGAAATCTAGTGGTCATTATAAGGTCTGTGTGTCTCCACGCCTTAAAGGCAATGCAACCTAAGGACATACAATCAGCATAAGAAAGTGAAAGATGAGGTGATTGGTCCAAAGCCTCGTTGCAAACCTCTGGCAGATGCTGTAACTGATCTCTGGATTATCCTGAACCTTGATCAGAAATGTATATATTTCCAGGCATGGAAGACACAATAAGCTAGCTTGATTTCATCATTACCTATACAAATACCTTCAAATTTCAGTTTTTACTCCGCCTCCATTCTCTCTGATAATGTGAACTAACTTTATAGTATAAAATAAATAATATCAATGTATAATATAGAAGTATAACAGTTAAGGATATAGTGACCACTTGAAGTTAAAACAAGCAGAAGTGAAAAGAAGTGAAAATGCTCCCAAAACATGCCTAGAAAAGACAGAGACAAGGCTAAATAAAAAAAAAAAAGCTTAAATTATGGAAATGCATGTTTAGGACAAAACTCATCACTTTAACTCTAAAACACCATTTAACAGTATCATCTTGATGAGGGCAAATCAGTGTCCGTCATCCCATACTGCATTTTAAATAGCAGATCATTTTTCCACTCTTCATTATGCAGAAGAATTGAATTAATGTTGTTACGATTTTCTAACAGCAGTTAGAAATATGCAGCTAGCAGTTACACAGCTAAGCCACGCCACTGCATAGACAAATCCATTTAATGCTATCTGTAATGTAAGATTTATTTCAAATGAAGGGGAATTAGCTTCCAAAATTGTCAGATTTATTTTTTATGGACGGTTTCAACAGGTAGAACAAAAACACTGTGTAAGCAGGCATCTAGCTGATGGAAGAATCAAAGGAGATTTAAAGTACCTCTCTGTGCACACATTTCTCCCCCAAATACCTTCCTCTCTTAACACTCCCAGGATACCTGGTGGCAGATACCTCATACCTATAAAGACTTTCCAGAAGCATTTAGAGAAGGGGAATATTATGCTTTTTGTAAAAGGCAAAGGAAAGGTACGAACACAGAAGACTGCTGTTAGCATGGGCTGAGAAGAATTACCAGGGCTGGTATTTATATTATAATTTCTCTCATCTCTTTATTTTGAAATCTACAACAATTTTTTAATTTGATGTCAGATTCTGGTATCAGTCAGATTTCTTTTTGTTACATTGTGATAAGTCCCCTTTTTAAGATTGTATTGTTTTCAAGCTTGTATTATGTTCAATATTCTAACTAAATATTCTTTCCACAGCTGAAAAAGATCTGCATAACACCTTCCAAAGCACATCCTTTTTGATGACAAAAAGGAGCAAAGCGGGTACCTCTGAAATCATAATTTATATTGTGTAGAGAAATGAGTAGAATTTTTTGGAGGACTATCTACACCTTCTGATGTATTATCAGTAAAGAACGTTCTATGAGGTACTTAGACCTCCTTATTTCATATTAACAGTTGATTAAACTTAATAATACAGTGAGTAGCATATCAAAGCAGATAAATACCTTTTGAAGCCCGAAGCAGTTTCTGTGGTGATAACTTCAGAGGCTTATAAATGTTTTTATGTATTTTTCTCATATTAATAAAATGTTTATTATTTTTGTACTATGTTTGGATAGTCTACAATTATAGGAGTTCTATGAGCAATCTAAATTAAAGGCCATAGTCATCAATACAGAGTGAATTATTTGGCCAGGGTTTCATTTGTGCATTGTTTTTGTGTGTCCAGATGGGTGTTTTTGTTTACCATATTCATCAGCAAGGAATCTCAAAGCATTCTAACATCTGTGTGAGGCTTGAGCACACATGTTTGATTATTTCCAAACTGCAATGAGCAGCCTAGTTTTTTCTCTTGGAAAGAGATGATGATCTTTTTGTACTTTGTTTGTAAAGGAAGAGGTACCTTCACTTAGTGCAGAACGGATAGGAATCTGTTGATTGCATAGCAGAGTGTGAGAAGTAACTGTTTACTCAATGATCTGATGCTGCACATTCTTATGGCTTAAAATCATCTGTCATTTCAGAGAGGTTTTGAAAAAGCATAGGTATAGGTTATAGGGCAAGTGCTTCAGAACTTCATCTGCTAGTATAAAGTTAATTTTCATCCCAAAGGGCAAAACTCTGTGCAGTGATCAGTAGGTACTGCTTCTACAACTGTAGCACTAGTCCTAAAGGACATTATGAACAAAATTTAGTAGGATTTTGAGCAAGATCATGAACCGTATCACTTTGTGATGCTCCAGGAAGGATATAAAGGATCTCAAACTGAAGAAGAAAGCAGATTTCTTTTCATTGCCTATAAATCAGTGGCAATAATATCAAGGAGACTGCAGGAAATAGGCAGATTTGATGTTGAAAGAAAGGATGTTTGTGCCAAATAATTTGGGAAGTTATTGAAGCATATTTCATCCTGGTAGAAATGCACCCATAACACTGACAAGGTCAGGTGCCAACTTAGCAAGGTGAAGCTGTATGCCACCTGGGTACCAGTTGTACAAACTAGTCCTGTCATGGGACTCGCTTAGGTTGAACATCTGATGTTTTAAAAAGATTCTTTGCTGCATTTGGTTTTCCAGTCCCTTCATCTCATTCATTTTGGCATCCATGTACATTGTTCTTCTCAACTGCTTCTCTTTCATAATCGTCATTTCACAAACCCTTTTCAATCCTTATTCTAATTTGTACCAACAAATGTTGATTTTTATGCAATTGTTGTCTAACAGTAGTTTGTCAATATAGTCGTATTAGCTGTTTACTTTTATTAGTATTTTCTATAGCTCTTGTAATCCATTTCCTTCCTATTTATGTTTTGGTGATGTTTTGTTTTGGTTTTTTTTATTACAAGTTAAATTTTGCATGGGCTATTTTTATTAGTTTTTAAAATGAAGTAATACATAGTTTCTGTCGGCAGGATCAGTTGGCATTTTTTATTTTTGAGACTAATCGGTGTTTTCTTAAAATCTTGAAAAAAAAGGTATCATAGGCAAAAGCAGAATTGGACACACACACACACACACACTCTCCCACAAAAGAAAAAACAAAAAAACAACCCAAACCAAGAAAAAAACAACAACAAAAAAAACAAGAACCCAGAAAACCCCCAAACCAAACAATCCAAACAACAACAACAACAAAAACCCCAAAACAAACAACATTAGCTTAGCTTAAATCAATCAATCAATCCTTATGCGCTTTAGGACAGAAAGTTTTCCCTTTGGCAGTTGAGATACGAATCTCTCTTCCAATGAAGGTAAATGTGATGCTTTCTAAGTCTTCGTGTACATTTTTTTTCTCCGTTACAGCATGACATTGTATTTTTCTGCTGTTTACAAAACTATTATACCATTTTGCTATGTAACAGGTATAGTTAAGGACAATCGTAAGGAAATAATCTAATCAAGTTCTTAGCCTCCTGTGTTGAACTTGATGGCTTTTAACTTCCAGCAGTCATCCATAGTCATCACCCTTTCTACCGACTTTATATATGGATGGAGTGTCTGTATTAACTAATAAAAGAACACCACCTCTGCAATTTTGTGACTGAGTTTAGAGAAAACATAACTTTGTTTTATCAGTCCAGGAGGGGGCAGTAAATTTCTTTTTATTGTTATTGGAAGCAAGTCCAACAATCTCTTCACCACAAAAGGCTCAGCTCTTAAAAATAGCTTTTTTGAATAAGAAACCAACATCTTTACTCCATGATTTCTTATCACTTTCATTGTTTTTTAACTATCCTTTCCTGACAGTCTTTTTTTAAAATAGAAAATTATCAGAACTTTCAAAATCAGTCATTTGTATCTTTGATCTTCAATATAATCAAAATAATCTGTAATGAGATAGACATTTTGACTATTAAAATTTCATATGTAGTTTATTCCATTCTTTTATCAGTTTTGTTGAAAATGTTCTTTTTTCAAAGAGCATTGATGAAATGGAGCAGACTTTCCCTCTGTGCTTAATTCATCATGTTTTCTTCTTGCTTCTAACCCCAATATTCATGTACATATGTATACAGAGGAATCAAGCTGATTTTAAATACATGCTCCCAAACCGTATGTTTGCATTTCTCAGTGTATTACAGTGAAATTCAAATGAATAGGAGGCAAAAATTAGAGTTTGTATGAATGCACATAATTTTTTTGGACAGTTTTTATGATTCCAAGTTATTACTCTTGTTTGGCTTGGAGGTAAAATGGAAATGATTATTGGCTATGAGAAGGAGAAGAAAGAATTACAAATCTAGTGCATATGACATTCATTGTAGGAGGTCAGTAAGCTTTTACAGTCAGTTGATTCTTTGGAGTTTTGTTTTTGCTGTTGGGCAAAATTATTAGCATGAAATTTCAGGTACAATTAAAGTGTCCTCGTGATTCCACGTAACCTACTTGAAAGTTTTCACTGTTCATAATTGCTGTAATTCTCAAGAAGTTTGTAGTAAAAAAAAATCCCACAAAACATAAGAATGGTAATAATCATAGTTGGTCCAAAAGTTCATCCCAGAGGGAGTAGAAATAGTACTTTTTTCCATGATCCTGCTCCAATGGGATTTTTTTAATAAGGTCTCTTAAGGTGTTTTGTTGTTGTTGTTACTATTATTAATGTTGTTATTATTATTAATATTATTTTGGGCCTACATTACTGAGAAATTAGCTAGGAGCTTTGTAAAGCCCTGGCTACGGTGTTCTGTAACACCTAAGCAATTGAAATGTTCCATTCAGTGCTATCATAGTGAATGATTTGTGCCGTTATTGGGAGTTGTTTAGCATATACTGGGAACACAAAACAGTCCTTCACCTGGCACTGAAAGTGTCCCACAAAAATACTTGCTGTTTATTATTTGGTAGATGAGTCTGTTGAAATGTTTTCCAAAACAACTTTTTCTCTCTAAAGCCTTGTAATTGCTCTATTTAAAATGTGTGCAGTTGCTGTTTCATGATCCATGGTGCACCACAAATAGCAATGGTTTATTTCTTCTCAAGGATAAACTGCTGTTGCAAAATTTGTAAAGTGCTGTACACATTTCAATGCTGTTATTTATTGTTTTTACTACTACTATCATTATTATGTGCTATAATGATTATTTTATGAAAAAATATCACAACTATCTTCTTAAAGCCGTTTCTTGAGTTAGAGGGTGCTGATGGGAAAAAGATTATTTCATATGGAAATGTTTCTGAAATAAATTCTAGCCTAGAAATTTAGAATAGGAGTGGGCTGGAAGAATGTGGGAGAAACTTTATAACTAAGTGACTTGAATTAATAAATGCAGTGTAGATTTTGAGTAAGTGCCAACTATATTGAATACAATAGCTGTGTGTAGAGCTAAAACTCTCAGACCAAAGTTATCAAAATCAGGTGCCTGAAGTTGCATACCTAAATGTAAGTGATTTGATTTCCAGAGTGCAAGTCAACCACGATTGGTGATGGGAGTCAATGGAAATTGCTTATGCTTCGCAGCTATTAAAAATAGATTGCTTGTAGATATTTTAACATTTCCCAACAGATTTTAGCAGTTTGGCCCAATATGTGATGGGTCTTACGTAATAGCATTCATTGATGTAAAGTAAAACCAGAGTTTAATGCAAAAAAAAGGGTTGTCCTACAGTATTGTTTTGCCTTTTCACAATGTGAAACTTCAGTGACAGTCATCCCCTACTGCCCACCCCCCCTTTTTTTTTTAAGGTTAAGGAAGATACCCACAAGGTATCCCACGACATAGTTATTTAAGCTTAAGTTGTCTTGGGAGGTGCTCCAATTCAGTAGTTAAGCATATTCCTTTGAACAATCCTATTTGTATGACTAGTGAATAGCTCTTGATTACCTCTGTGCTTGTATCTTCTTATTTATTAAACGTACACCTATGCAGAAGGAGAAACTGTTTTGATGAATACAGTTTTCTCTTTTGCTGTCCACAAAGATAGTGTCTGCTAAGTGTTACCAAAGTAAATGTCAAGGAACAACAACTTTGAGAGCCTTTACTTGATCACAGTGTTGCATACAAAGAGAACGTTGGTCAAATATGTCAACTGTAAAGTAAGGATTGTACGTTGCTGCCTCTTGCTCAAATGACCACCAACATGATGACTAACAACCAACATGGTACTCCTCAGAGGTACAACAAATTTCAAGCTGGTATAAAATATTGTTTTAGCCTGAAGATCACTTGATACAAAAGCAGATTTTACCACGTTCTGCTATACTATAGGCAGAAAATATAAGGAACATCCTCCCTGTGCTTGTTGCTACCTGGAATCCACAGTAGGGATCTAATGGTCTGTCTATGCCACCTTGTATTTTAACTATCCTGAACTGGCAAGAAAAATGAATGAAGTTGGGTTGTACTTATTATGGATTTTATAGCTTTACCATTTCTTATGCTTTTTCTTTACTCTTTAGAAATGTCGTATCCTTAAGCAGTAAGACTACTGAAGCTATTTTTAAATCACTATTGAGAATTGTTACATACCAATATTATGCATTTTTCATTAATTTAATCTTTTCAAGATTTTCTTTTTTTAAATTCTTTATTCTACACTGAACCGATACCAGACCTGAAACGTTTCCTGCTACGTTTTGTGTGTGGAATCGCTAGTACTGTTTTACTACCTCTGACTGGAGGTACACGATAGTACTAGAATATAAATGACATTCCTCAGAACTTGGAAAATTCAATAATCAAAGTGGGGAAATGAGCTTAAGCACAAACTCATCAAAGATGAACTTCAGTCCATTCTTCTTTTTTATAGCTTAGTGTTAAAAAGAAATAAAGATACTGCTTTCTGAAACAGTGATACATAGCAAATAGCCTGTTATTTTCAAAACAATATGCAATTATTCAATATTAAAAAAGGTAGCTTTTAGATGCTCCTGTCTTCAGAAGCTTCCTAACTGTAGCTAATGTCTAATATTGATTCTGAATAATTTAAATGGCAATAAAATTGGGTTTTCATGACAGTCAATCAGAGACATTTTATATTTAATGTTCATTTAAAGAAACATAGTGCCTTCTTACCTTCTGAATTTCAAAGCCATTAAAGTAATTGCAGGTCATTAAGCTAAATTTCTTTGAATAATCAGGACAGTTAATCTAATTCATACACCATTCAAACCAATGGACAGAAAAGATTGGAATGCCAGGCATGGATTTTCAAGAGATTCGCCAGATGGATCTTCAGATGTGCTTACCAGCATTTCCTCAGAAACAATTACCCCCACACTCCAAATTGTCGGAACTTGGAATTGTGTTCCACTTTTGTATTTTTAAAATGAATAATCTTCAGAAGAGAGGAGGCTTAAGAGGATCATTTTCTTTCCTTTGAAGTAACCAAATCACTGCATTGTCATACAGATCTTTATTGTGCACTACAATGCATTTTACCAGAACTTACTTTATGGACATATTAACTATCACAAAAATATTCTCATATAATGTCCCATACTTAGCAGTGTTATGTTAACGTGAAGGAAGTCTGAATGAAAATGCCTTAAAGTATTGTCGTGGTTTAACCCCAGGCAGCAGCTAAGCACCACGCAGCCGCTCACTCATTTCCCCACACCCCCAGTGGGATGGGGGAGAGAATCGGAAGGAAAAAGGTAAAACTCGTGGATTGAGGTAAGAACAGTTTAATAGAACAGAAAGGAAGAAACTAATAATGATAATAGTAACAATAATAAAATGGCAATAATACTAAAAGGATTGGAATATACAAAGCAAGTGATGCATAGTGCAATTGCTCACCACCCGCTGATCAATACCCAGTTAATTCCTGAGCAGCGATCCCCCCCCCAGGCCAACTGCCCCCAGTTTATATACTGGGCATGACGTCACATGGTATGGAATACCCCTTTGGCCAGTTTGGGTCAGCTGTCCTGGCTGTGTCCCCTCCCAACCCCTTGTGCCCCTCCAGCCTTCTTGCTTGCTGGGCATGAGAAGCTGAAAAATCCTTGACTTAGTCTAAACACTACTTAGCAACAACTGAAAACATCAGTGTGTTATCAACATTCTTCTTATACTGAACCCAATACATAATACCATACCAGCTACTAGAAAGAAAATTAACTCTATCCCAGCCAAAGCCAGGACAAATATCTGGGTCTTATCAGGAGAACGGATACATGTCATCTCTTAACATCATTGCTTACTTAATTGGAGGTTGAAAACATAAGCTGATCTCTCAGAGAATCTGGATAAGACAAAGTACATAAATTGCTAAACAAGAGCAGTGTGGGTGCAGATCTGTGTCTCTCTCTGTCGGTCTCTGTCCATCTCTCTTGAGTGCTTTTTTTCGCACACACCCCACCCAACCCCCAACATGATGCAGGGACGGAGCAAAAATATTGTCTCTCTTTAAGTGACCGGTTCATTAATGTGCATTAAACTAACAGACAAGAAACTAAGATTTTAGAATCTTGGGTAATTGGTACATTGTTGTGTTTTAAAAAGGGCAATATTTTTGATCCCTGTACTTTGAGGCATGCTAAATGAATGCAATTCATGTGTTGAACAAGGGAAAAACGAATGCTCCTGAAGGCAAAAAAGGAGTAGCCTGGGTCTTATTTATGCAAATTCACGTACAGTTCTGCCAAACAGGCCTGCTTTGGAATGAAGATAGCATGTGCTTTAAATGAAGAAGAAAATTCCATCAGTTTCAGTCTTAGCAAGAAAACAAATGCTGGTTTGCAGTTTACTCATCAGTGCGACCAGTTCCTGCTGCATCAAACACCTTCTTGGAGCTGCCCGCTCAGACTTGGCTGCGGGTGTTATGTAAAGGGACTAACAATTGTCCTGAGCCTCATAGCTGCCAAGCAGTGCCTCTTGTATTGTTATTTTGCAGCATTCTCTCTTTGTCTCTCCGTCTCTCTCTTCTCTCTCAATATACTGTCTAAGTTGCTGCCTTTGTAACCAGTAGATGTCTTGGATCTGCCTACATATTTGCAGCAGTGTTCCATAATTGGGGACTTATACCAAAAATGGAAATTACATCAAATACTCAAATACACACTGCTTTAAATAAGTCTAAATTTGCATAACAATAGTCTATAATAAAATTAAAATTTTATGTTATCTAAGGAAAGCCATAAAGTAGCTGTATTATTTTTATTCTTCACAGGAATTACAATGTACTTTAAAAAAAATAAAAGCTCCCACAAAGATTAAAAAAAACCCAAAACATCTTTTCATACCCAAGGCACAAGGTCAGGGAACATTTGAAGTTCTATGTTGAAGACCTGTCTCCACCCTGTGAAGTTCATAAAGATTATTCTCGGTGGGAGATTTTCCAGTCTAGATGACACTGGTAGTTTACGCTTCATTTTGGCTTGATGTTATGTATTAATTTCTTCAGAATAATAGCAAATGAAGTTTACAATTTTTAATATTAAAAAAATTTCCTTGTTACTGTTCTGCAGAGTCCCAATATCTCTTAGAAACTGAGATAATTTGCCTAGATGTCATGTGTGCTCTGAAAAGAACTGTGGCCATGCTTTGGTCTTTCAATGTATGCAAGTTAGATGCCTATGTTCCAAAAAATGTAAGTCGTGAACTTCAGACTACTAAGATTTTGAGATCTGAGGACTGAACTTTCCTGCGGGATTCACATTGTTTCTTAAACTGACTCAAGATATACACATTTGATTTTGTTTACTGATTAAGTGAATATGTTAGGTAACTTCAGTGAAATCAATGGGAATTTGTTCTCATCTGATGCAAGATTTACAGCACTGATTTTAAATGGAATTGGCTATTTTTACATTATGTTAAATGAGATTTGAATTGATTTTTTTTGAAGTTCAAAAATAAATACAATACAGTGAGAACTCCTGGTTTGAATTGCATTTATTTTTTTAATAAATATTGAGAACTAAAATTCTTGGTAGAGTGTTTTGAAGCTGCTGTTATGTCTTTAGAATGTGAGATAATGCACTTAGAAATGGAATGTTATTACTTTTATTTCTAATATTAAAGTATTCATTATTTTTCAATTATTTTAATTTTTGTGTTATATACTGTTACTGATATAATGTCTGAAATACACTCAAATGTATGTTACAGCACTCTGCTTAACTGTCTTTATTTGACGACTTAAATAAGGCAGAATATTTTCTTCCTGTTCTATGTCTTGTCAGTCAGAGTACATTCTACTGGTAAAATGTTGAAGACCAACAAAAAAAAAAAAAAAAACCAAAAACAAAAACAAACTTCTTCCTTTACAAAGATATTAGTTCAAGAAAAACTCATGAGCATGTGTTTGAGCCCACCCCTGTTCAGGACAGCATACAGGAACTTTATTTGAGCTATATTCATGTAGGCTAGGTGAGGAAAATACTTAAATTATTCCGTACAGTTAAATAATGGATGTATTTATTACCGTGTTATGTAAGTGCCACTGTTCAGCTAGTGCATATATGATGTTTTCTTGAAAACAGCACTGATAAGCTATACTTAGGCATATACATTTTAGTTATGCCTTTTGAATTCTTAGGAGTTCATTCCACTTCTCTTACCTTGCTCAAAGCCAATGAACATTTTTTTCAACTGAGTTGACTCACTGACCTGCTACTTCTTGTTTTAACTTCAAAATGATGTTAATTTTTTGAATTCTTCTTGAATTTCCCCTGGTTTCAATGACCAATTGCCTCCAAGTTTCATTTAACAAAAAATAATAATTGCATTTCATTATGCTCAAAGTATAACCTTTTTAATCTGCATATTTCTTGCAGGCTATGCTGGCTTATGTCCACTGTAATACATTAGAATGGAAAACTATTAGAAATATTGATTTATCATTTATAATAGCAAAGTGATATATTGAAATGAAATTGGATGCTGTCCAGCCCTCAAATAACATTGGCATTATTGGATGAAACTGGATGATCTCATTCTAATTAATATGCTAGTTCCATGTGAAAAGCACAGAGAAAATATACCTGAGAGTTGGTAAAAAACAGGAGTTCAATACTGAAGACTGCTGAGGTTTAGAATTGTTAAAGTATTTTAAATACTTTAATGTTTAGTGTTCCATATACAGAGAAATCATCACTTTGCTTTCTCTCCACTCCATCTCTTGCCTTTCCCCCCCCCCCCCCCCCTTCCTCTGACTCAACATTATCTTGGTATGAACCTACTTCCATGTAATGTGTATTAGCCTGTAGTACATATGAATGCATAGGGTATATATATACACAGTTCTGTATTGATGATGATTTACATCCTGTAGCGCACTTGGTTACAGCAAAGCTTCTTTTAATCAGATGAAGTGGGAATCAAGGGAATTCAAAACATTTATCTTAATCTTAAAGTATTGTTCTTATACTAAATCTGTGATCCTCACTTTCTGCATTTCAGCCCATATATGTTCTAGCACCTCTTGTAATATGGAAACTTCAGAAAATAAAGGTATTTTCAATTAGCGTGTGTGTCCTGTATATAGGGTGGTGTCTGTATTCATTGATTTTAGTCTTTATTCACCTCTTTGACTTTTTTTTTTCCCTTCTACCAATCAATCTAATAGCCATTGAACTAGCAGACTCGGTTTCCATATTGGCTTTTTTTTTAAATGCTCTGTCTTCTTGTCTATTAGGCTTCTAAAACCTACCTTCCTCTTCTTTGTGTTTTGTGTGTGTGTAGAAGTTAATGGAGGAAAACTGTCTGTCATCAGATTTATGCAGAGTTGAGAGTGAGCGAATGCTGCCATCGCTGAGTTGCCATCTATTTCACATTGATTGAGCTTCCTGGGCTTGAGGGATTTTTGAAGGGCTGGGTTTTTATGGTTGATATGTTTTTGGTCATTTGTCATAAAATCATTCCAACAGAGCTGTTTACTGGTCTGAATACTTAATTACTGCAGTAGCCGGGAATGGCATAAGCTTTAGTTTTTACAGAATATTCATGTAGAAATAGGAAATAGTTGGTGTTTCTGTTTTCTTTTTGTGAGGATTTTACCTATAAACATAAATTTTAATTTTTAAATAACTACCGTAACTTGGATTTTTAATACTAATATATGATTAAATTAGTAGTCGTTATTTTATGCTCCTAATGCATATTTCAAAATTAAATTGATCTTTTATTTCTAATGGTCATCTGCACATGGCATGTTTTAGAGATTGTCTGACATCGGTGACAGAAGCTTTTCAAAGGATCTAACAATTCTTTTTCATCTTTGAAAAATATATAAACAAGCTGAAATAAGTCTGTTTATGGTCAAAAGATTTGTAAATGTAATTTTTCTTTTTTTAGATACTTAAAATCTTCTTCAAGGGACTCACTTTATTTTTAGACTATTATTAAAAAAAAAAACCACAGATTTTTATTTTTATACTCCTCATTGTCCCTTTCTATTCAGCTGCTTCTTGAGGAGAAGAAGAGTTGGATGGAAAAACATAAATTTGTTTTTGATTTGGTATTAGAATTTTTATCTTTTATATAATATTTTATCTCGCAGTGTCCTTCTACATATCTGTTTAAAAGCATTTTACTTTTCAGGTGTAAGTCTGTTTTGAGTGTGCGTATATATATTGTATCATAGAGATTGATAAAAGCAGAAAATTAATCTTTTAATGCTAAGGTAACTTGCAGTGTAACCTTAAACATTTGCTACCATTTTGATGTTTCATTTATCTTTGAATCAGCAGGGCTTTGTGTTATTTCTATTTTTCATTGTGCCATAATGCGACCCATTTAGATTCACTCTGAAAGACCTCTTTGAAAAAAAATGTGACGTCTTTATTGTAAACAGGAAACTGCACTATTAACTATGGTAGTTTTATTTTACCAAAAGACTTTTTTTTTTTTTTTTTATTTCTTGCCCCTATGTTGAGTTTTCATGCTTAGCGTGATCTGGGTTCCTTGAGGGCTGCCAAAAGGTGAAATTGACTTTTTGAGAATGTGTTGCTGGAAGCTGCAGCCTGTGCACTTTTTCAGGTGGAAAGCTCCTGTGTGCTAAGACAGGAAAGGGACAATTTACCGCCAGCTTCAAGCTGTTAGCTAAGCCTAGGAATCAAAGATACTCAATTCTCCAGTCACATCAACCTTTGATCAGAGTTTTCCTACCTAGGCGTTGTTTATATTCTACATGTTAGGGACAGTTTGGAATTTAGACATTTTCTTTACAATGTAAAACATTATAGCAGTATTGCAGGGGCAAATGCAAGAAATACAATGTGGTGATCTTTTTGTTAATGTCTACTCTATTTGCTTGCGCTCAAGTGAACTGGCTATAAATATTCTACATGGGTTTCTGTTGTAAAAGTAACCATCTTACAGAGGAGTACTACAGTCAGCCAGGTGGAAGGAGTGTAGTTTTGAGACAGAGTAGGAGGCAAAGCAAGAAAGCTGGGAATCTTTTAGGAAGCCTCACTGAGAGGATTTCACTGTCAAGACAATATATGTAGCTATGTCTCTGGTCTTCCAATAGTCACCTAACAATAAGTGGCAAGGCTGATAACTAGATATATTCCAAGAGGAAGTACAGGTGGTGGAGAAGCTGGAAAAGATTGTCTATGTATGATCTGAAAGTAAGGGCATGTGAAGCAGAATAGCTATAGGCTGTGTCATTCTAATTCTATAACGAACTTAATCCAAAATTATTTTTCTGTGCAGCTGAAAACCAGGGTGAGGACATCTAAGGCCTGGTGATTGGGATTTTCCTCTGTCATGCAGATGAGATTATTGCTTTCTAGGTTCCAACCCAAACTACATAATGTGAATATAGCCCACTGAGGAAAATTTAGGTACCTAAAAATAGAATGTGTGAGTATTCTCCTTTATTCCCATTTATTTTACTCTTCTGCCTGTTCCTGCTTCTATCTCAGAAGATGGGAATTCATGATAGAACTGCACAGTATTCCCTAAAGCAATGTTATTCCAAGGCCAAGCAGATCATGCCTGCTCAGAAGCTAGTTACTGTGAGTACGAGACACATTAAAGCTCCTAGGAATATGGTGTTACTCAGTTTCCATTTAACTGAAACCTCTAAATTGTACAGTCTACCTGAACTCACAGTAGAGCTTGCTAAATCTGGCAAGTTAGAATGAACTAAAAAATGGAAGAGGTTTTCATGAAATGCATGGAGGCATGGCAACATGAAACCATTTCTGTTGATCTGAAGAAATAATTAAAAAAAAAAAAAATATTTTTTTTTTTAAGTAAAAATGAGAAACATGCTTTCTGTGTTACATTCAGTTAAACTATGAAGTAGCAGTTCTTTCAAGATGGAAAGCCCATTCTGCTTTCATGGATATCATGTACCTTTCTGTTTTTTCCTTGATCTTTTCCCTTTCCTACTGATACTTTTTTAACTAATCACTCCATCTTGTCACAAATTGAATCTATACCAACACTTAAGCATTGTTTATGTATTTCAGTGTATAGGAAATAAACGGCTTTCAATTATAATTACTTTTACTTTCAAGTCAGCTTTGCCATATCTACCAAACACTGATGCTCTGAATAAAAAGCAAGGATATTTTTGTTGTTCAGGGGAAAGTATTCCATATGTAATGTATAATTTAGAAGCTTCTATGAATATTTTCTGAGCAAATTAAGGTTAATGTTCACCCTATTGCATGGGGAGTTTGGTGTGCAACTTCTGTTGGTGCTAATGGGATGTAATTTCCTAGCACTGAGCTGAAAATCCATCCCTTGCTATCTGAAAGGTCAGGCTAGGTAAACCTGAAGCCAGCTAGCTTTTGGAAGAATATATTAACTTATGAGAAATGTACGGTTTGGGCTGGGCAGTTTGTGTTGCAATGTGGAATGGGAGAGAAAACTTGGTCTCCTATTGCAATAATGCTGAAAGCTTTTCAATGAGAAGTCTTGCCACAGGGCTATTCACAACATTGACTGTAATTCTCATGCTTGTCTTAATATTATGAATTAGGTTATTTATTATTTTGGCACAGGGCATTTAAAACATTTTAAAATTGTTCATGTATTTATAGCATGAGGAGTGAGATATAATAAATATTTGATGGTTGTGTTCCTTTTCTTATAATAATGAAAGAAGCAGTGGCTCTGTTGTCAGTGTCTGTCATCACTCCAAACTTGTCAATATCTCACAATGCTGAAACTTATCCAGATCTGGAATTCACATTAAAAAAACCTACTCTTGTAAGAATATCTAAATTAATTTAATGAGAATTTCCATACTGCCAGGTTCTGAATGAACTGATAATATTAGGAACCTAGCTTTTTTTGTGGTACTGTGGCACGTTCTAGAGAAATTATAGAGACTTGTGATCATAGAAATTTTAATTTAGAAACTGAGATGAATATTTGCAGTCTTTGAATTCAAAAATAGACTTATAATGTGGTGTAAATGGGAGGGGTTTTTTTTCATATCCAATGTGCAGTGAAGCTGAAAGACAAAAATATCACGTATGCTGCTGTTTACCAAAGAATGATCTCTTAGTTCCAGACAGTTATTGAAGCTGATTTTCTATAGTTTTCTTTCCTTTAATTAAATGTTTTGCTTTTTTCTCTATATGTTGGAATATGATTCTGCTCTTTATTTCTGGTTGGTTTACTGTCGGTTACCGTTTTCCTCATTGTTGACTTCTGATTTTTATCTCCATTTAGGAAATCATCCTCTTTTCCTCCCTTTCTATATGAAAACTTTTTGTTCCGTAGATATTGATGGACCAAGTGTTAGTTAAAAATACATGTATTTTATACATATACTTATATAGAGAGTGCTATTTTACATAGGGTAATTGTCTTGTGGGGAATTTAATTTCTTGAATGGAAAGGTCAGTCACTGTCCAGGTGGCAAAGAGAATCTGCGTTGCAAGTGTACTTGTAATAGTGTCTTCAGCTGGATAGAATGCGACTATAAAACAATTTTGTTTTCTTAACTGAGTTCAAAGCATTCCTATGTGCCCATTCTTGCATCTCCAGGAGCGGTTTTTATTGACTATTTAACATTTCTCTGCCTGTACAATACCCTATACCTTAAGTAAGCATTCTCAGACATTGCTTGTATTTTGATCTTCAGAATAATACAATCAGAGAATAATTCAAATTGAGTAGGAGGCAAGGAGGCCTTTAGCCCAATCTCTTGCTCAACCATGGAGTTCATGCACTGTTTTCATGCCTTTGCACGTGAAATGGCATGCTGTCTCATAGTCTTCCTGCTAACGTACTTTTCTCTGCTTTCCATTAGTTTCAGTAAAACTCTGAAGTACAAATAAGACATGTTATCAGAAAATATTTCGTGTGCAGCTCAGTGCATTTTGAAATAATCAAGATATTTAGAGAGAGACAAATTCTGAGAGGACTACAGGATTGCAAATCACAATGTAATTTTAAAGTTGTAATGAGAGTAAGTTGCACAGGAAGGTCTCTTTAAAATTATTATCATGAGAATGAAGTAACACAGTGTTAATGATTCATGTATTCTGTGAAAGATGATCATAAACTGTACTGCTTTGACCTTATTAATGTTCTGTAATTTGACTTGCTGGCAATTTGCATTTTTCTTTGGTTACAGCCTTAGTTACCTGTGAAGAAGAGGTGGAACTGACAGTGAATCTAAACATAACTGAATACTGAAAAGGTCAGAAATATCAGGAATGATAATTCTGATACCTCCTTCTCATGACAAAGGTTGTAGCAAAAAGGCACAACATGAATCTGTTGAAATAACAAAGGTTGTTACAGAAATGTTTCTATATTTATTGAGAAGTGTAAACAAAAGCACACTTCTTCCTTGTAGCTCATTGAAAACTCCAGTAATGTTTATTTTTTACCCCTTTACAAGTGAATATGTATAAAGCTTCCCTTTCATTTTCTTATTTTGCCCTAGAAATAGTAGTCTTTTATACTGAAGGGCCCTCTGCTAACTATTTAAAGATGGAGACTGAATTGTACACTCTGCAGAAGCTTTTCCAGTTCCACAGGGCAGACATTTCTTACAATATATTTTGGCTATGTAATTGAATACATTTTCAAAAATATTGTAATCTGCAACCAGAATGAAAGTTTTAGGTTTTTTCTCTAAAACAAAAACTTCAGATTTTCCAGGAATTTGCAGAACAAAGTTGTGGTATTGAACGAGAAGGCTAAAGGTCTGATTAACATCTTAACAACATTCTTTGATTTCTACTTACTTGACTGAACACTGAATCAGGCAAGTACACCCAGTACTTTGTGATACTCAGCAATGTCATTGATCAGTTTATTCCTGCATCACTGCAGAGTAAAGTAAGTAGTCAAACCTCCTAAAAAAGATATGCTTTGTTCTTGGGGTGTTTTTGAGTTATATGTTGTATGTTAATGGAGATAAAGAGTGCATAATATGTATCTTAATTTCCATGCGCAAATACATACATACATACATAAAACCCACAATTATTTTTCTTTAAGTCTTTTGCTTGTTACAGTTTTGGGATAAGGAAGTAAAATATTTTGTAGTTTCCTGTTGTTTGTAAACCTAAATTTTGTTCAATTCCTTTCTCATTCCAGTGTACTTATAAATGTAAGAATGCAGGAAGCTGATCAAAATTGTGTATCGTCATGTTTGTAACAATTATACTTCTTTTATTTTATTTTTTTAGCGTAGATGTGTATTAAATTTAAATGGATCAGTTTTCTTCTTTTAGTTTGCTTCAGGGGTTTACCCTTTAAGGCAACAGAACATTCTTTTATCAAAGGTGCACTTGAATTTCAAATTTGATCATTTCAAATGCTTAAGATATATTTGGCAGCTGTAGTCTGAAAAGCAACAACAGCAACAAGGAGACATCATTCACTATCTGCCACAGATTAACGCAGTGAGGGAAGGTGGCAGAGTTCTCTTCCCTATGTGCTGGGGATCCTTTACCGAGCTTTCATTTTATGCAAGGATAAATTGTCCAGTAGGAGTACGAACAAACAGCTTTAAGCCTCCCCATTCTTTCAGCAGTATTTTTGTCTTTACGGTAGCACAACTGGGTTCAAGTTACTGATACCTGTGACATTGCTACATCTCTTCAGCTTCTTGATCTGGGCAGTAGTTGAATGTCACCTGGAGCTGGAAAGGGATTGTACTTAGAATGTTGTAGTTTTGCATTGCAGTGGCAGGTGAATTTAGAAAACAGATTGGAACAATGTACAGATTAATGATGACAGTGGAGATGCAGTGTAGAATGCTCTTGGATCTGAGAGCTTTGCTTATAATTTTAAATTATATTTGGACTATTTCTGTGACACCTTTTCAATTGTAGGATAAGCTTTTTTTTCTGGAAGTGTATGTGAAGAAGGAACTTGAAGGAGCAACCTCAAAGTGTAATTTCATATACAGTCCTTATCATGGAAAATTCAATCCATGAGAGAAAGCCATGACAAATTTCCATGGAAGCTGAGAAGCTTACATTATTTTGCCAAGTAGACTGAGCAGTACCTACATAGTTTCTTCTCCAATAGATGGATGCTTTGTAAGTCAGGCATAGTTTTAGGAATTACCTTAAACAATCTTTAGATGTTAGAGGTTTCACTTTCAGCAATATTTGATAAACTTACTTGTATAGCCTGCATGGGGTCAAAGTCTTCAGGCCAATTCATGATATATTAAACTTAAGCAAATATGTACACAGCAGTGAAATGACTACCTGTCCAGGTCTTTAGAGGATGGTTAATTTTTTCTTTCGTTCTCAGTCAGTATGGCACATTTGGAGAGGTTTATTTTACTGAGACCATATTGAAATTCTTTCATATTCATAAAATCACATACTTCATCCTTGTTATGACTTCACAGTAGCTATGTAACATGATAGTAAATAATAGCAATAAGCTACAAGATTCATAAAACAAAGTAAAGACCAGTGGTTAAAAATGATTGAAAATACTATTTTAAATTAAGACTGACCATTTTGTAGAAGATAGAGAGTGCATTCATTCTTGAAAGTGATTAACCAAAGGTCTTGAAAAACACACAAATATTCTGAGCTTAGGAGATGGTGTCAGAATGCTGTCTTATGGAAAGGATTCCAGTGCTTTTGTACTGATGAACCACACATTCAGTTGGACAAATTGTTGGAGCTTTGTGCTCTAGAATGCACAACTTTCTAATATTTGCCAAAATATGTGGTGTCATAAAAAGGCTTTTTCAGACTTTATTTTGCACTTAGAAGTGCTGCTTTTCATGCTTTTGCCTTCACAACTCCACATACATCTCGTCTCAGTCTCATTTTATGCCCAAACATACCTCTAACCCCCACAAAACAGCAGTTATGTCATTTTTATTGTTATGCATAATTTACATCTAAATGCTGAGTCGTAACAACTGAGGCCATAGAAAAATGTTATATATGCTGAAGAAATTAACCCTACATCAGTTCAAGATTTCTCACATGGCTGGTGCTTTATCACCCCTCGTTTTGAGTCTTGGCAGGATTGGAGGTGTCTCTTGCTGGTATGAAGTTTACCACTAGCTCTGTGTATCCCTCACAGTTTGGAACATACAGCCTGAGAGTGATTTGAAATATGTGAGAAAGATACATGTTGGAAAAGTGGAGTAAAGTTAACTGACTCTTAAAATATTTTTACCAAAATGGTCTGGAATTCACTTTCACTGAGTTGTATGCTACTGTTGTTACTGTGCTGTTGCCATTTGCTCTGTATTCCTTATAAATTCTTAATTTGGAATAGTATGATGAGGTTTCAGTTATCTAAGTATGTATTACAATAATTTTCTAGGATGTCTTCCTTGGCAGCTACTGTTATTTTCTGCAGTGTTCAAATGACAAATTAGATTACCACACATATTATACTATTAGTTTGTTATTATTTTGTAATTAAAAATGACTTAATCTGTACATTACGGATTTTACAGATGGAAAAAAATAGACTCAGTGAGAGCCTACTCTAGTCACGTAGAAATGGGCTTTGAATAAAGCAGAAGAGCAACAGGGTTGATAAATGAATTTAATACAAATGTACGTAGCTGTGATTGCTTGGTATTTGTAAACAGTCAAGCAGCTGATGCAGCTCATAGTGCACAGGAACACATTGATGCTAATTCCAACATTTCATGAAGTTATATTGCAAAACTGCATATTTTTATCTTGTACTCTTCAGAAAATACATTTGTAAATCAAAAAGGAATGTTACATTTATGTCAAATATTACACAATGCATATTCCATAGGGAATTCTCACCCAACTTTGAAACTAAAGATACTAACTGTTGCTGCATTTCAGTGTTAGACTGGGTACGTGGGAGCTCATCTGACACGTTTATTCATAAATCCTCTTTATGTGCGTGCAATATAGGTCCTAAAAAGTGTCAAAAATGTGTTTAATGAAGGAGAGGAAGGGAACTGAAGGGAATGCGGTAGATATTTAAAACCCACTGGCATTCATAAAGCAGATACAGGTGGGACATAAACTGCAGAAGTAGATGTGTGAGAAAATTGCTTATAAAGTGAAAATGTGCATTATTGCTGCTGGATCTGAAAAGTTTGAACAGCAACTTCTAAAGATAAAGCTAAATTCCAGGAATGTTCTTTGTTTTGGTGTACATTATAAACATCTTTAAGTAATCCAAGAAATACATTGTCTCTGTTTTTGTTTGAGGGATGTACTAGCAGGCAAGTGAGATGCTGAAGTGCATCCTAATAAATCTTCCTTTTCGTTGCCAAAAGGTCTTAGTGGAACCTTAAGGAAACTAGACTGTTAAGGGAGACATTATCTTATAGCGAATCACAATAAGAGAATTTTTACATTTGAGCTTTCAGTAGCTGATCAGACTTTTAAAAGAATGTGTTATTTAAAACTGCTTTGTTCACCGGAATATTGGATTATGCACACATTATGGAGAGATTTTCAGAGGTAAAAATGTTAGATGTCCAACTGAAAGTTGGGAAGTTGCTTAATAGCCATTGAAAAAATCTCTTTGTTGTTTGGCAGTTTTTGTGATGTTGAATAATATGGTCACATACAGGGATTTGTTTTTCTTGTTCTCACCCATATTGACCAGCAGACTATGTTCCAAGTGACCACGCTAGAAATTCCTTCTTCTTTAAATGTATTTTTACCTGTCTGAAACACAAGGTTCACAAATATAATCCTTTCTAGGGCAGGACTTGCTTTGCAGCAGCTCTTCTGCTTCCGATTAGTCCACTCTAGCACCTGCATTTCATGAATTGGTAGTGCTGCATCTGATCCTAGATGCACAATATACCTGGGGGGAGAGAGGCCTTGATGGTGTGCTGTTCCACAGAAATCCAGTCCTGCCAGTCTGTCCCTGCACCAAAAGAGATCACATACTGTCACCAGTCTTTACCACATGTTATTCAGGTAAGTGATGTGCTGTGCAGGCACTTCATAGCATATGCTGTAATTTGTGGGACGTTCTGTGTCAGCATATAAGCAAACTGAAGGCATCTCTTCAGATTATAGTGTTTTTTTAGTGTTTCTCTGCTGAAAGCAACTCAAACATTGCTGGTAATGTCAAACTAAAATGGTAAAATCCACAATCATTGGTTCTTTCTTTCCAAACTTCACTTGGCAAACATTGTATTGGTATTATAATAGTGGAAAACAAAACTGGGTTTTCTATGCAGTAATACTGCACAAAAAATTGGACAGTTGCTTTACTAGTGATGATGACTTAAACTTGCAGTAATGCCACAGTTCTTTCTCACTGACATAATTAATGTCTTTGACGGGAGAAAAGAATGATGGGTGAAGTGAAGCCTCAGACCAATTCTGTTAGCTATTTGTGTGGTATGAGAGCATTTGTCAGTATATGATACTTACCTTTTACTTTCTTAAGTCTGTGAGCAGCTACTACGGAACATTGCTACATTCATATTATCTTACCTTTGTTACGTAGCTGAAGTATAGCTCTTCAGTGTCTGAACATCTTTCTGTCTTCACTTGATACCTGACATCAGTTACAAACTACTTTGCAACTGCAATGAATACAGCGTTTAGGTTTGCTTTGGCTTTGGGTAGATGTACTAGAACAGATCTGAATAACGAACATAGTCTGTAGAGTGTTATCCAGCACTGTTTAAACAGGAATATGTCTGCTGCCAGAGCTCATCAATAAAACCCCCTAAGTACATACTAAAAAAATTGTAAGATACCACATGGCTTCAGTGACATAGGCTTCCATTTTCCTGAGGGTAAGACTTCATATCAGTGCTTTAAAGTTTTATGAACTTTAACTATTAACTTCATTGATGGAATGAAGTTCTCCTAGAGCAGAAGCAGGCTGGTTGGAAACTTTATTTAATGTCTCATTTTAATATTCAGCAGAGGGGCAGGCCAGGCCTGGAGTAAACAATAGCTGACCCTAGTAGGGAAGAACTGTTGTGTTCAAACAACCAGCTGCCCGAATGATCTGTTATACATATGTGGATTTCTTATACTTTAGAGGTGTTTAAGAACCCTCCATTAAATTTCAGTCATTATTTCAAAGTTGGTGAGGTAGAAGCCTGTGTTCATTGGGGGCGGGGGGGCATTTTGAAATACTCTTCAGCTTATTTGGCAAAGGAAACCACTTATGAATTCTCTGTTGCAAGTACTAGGATAAAATACATATTTGTGTGTAATTTAGTTAATCGCATACTCCTGGCATTATCTGACATGATTATGGAATCATGGAAGACATGAATGGAATCATTATCAGACTTCGTTATGGAATTTTGGAAATGCAAGCCTATTGCCTTGCAATATTCCAATGAAGTGGTTCCAGGAAGTTACATGTGTGTTTGGAAATATCCGAAGTAAAAAAATCAGAGATAGCTAGTAGTAATTGCTTAATACTGTAAGCTTTCAGCAATGTAAGTTACCATATTTCAGAAATAAATCTGATCAAAGGTCATCATCCTGGCACCTTACAGAAATACCAGGAACCTAAACATGGCTGGCATTTGTCATAAAAATCTAAGATTGAGTTCAGAGCTTACAGTGACTGTGTGGCTTATATGGATTAAGGAGGTGTCATAAAGATTATTTTTTTGCAATGTGGTTTATTGCATTTCTTATTTTTACTGTCACACAATTAGTGTACCTCCCATAGGCATTTTCAGACTGGTGGAAAGGTTAAAATAATATTAATAATAATAATATTAATAATAATATTAAAAATAATATTAAAAATAAATAGATCTGTTAAACACATATTTAGGGAAAAAAGGGGGAGTCCAAGGTAATTTAAATGCTTATATTTTAATTTTTAAAAATGAATGGAAATTCAAAGCTTGCATCTTCCTGAAAGTGAGACTAAGATTACATACCACATAATAAGCGCCTTGGAAATTTAATTGTAATAGATTGAAAAAAGTCATTAGACTGAAATCTAGAGGAGTTTGGGGTGGGAAGGGGTTGGTTTTAGGACTTCTTTGTGCCACATGATGTTAATTCATTAAAAAAAAAATAAAAATTGCATCACTTCCCTAGAAGTTCAAACCAATTCTGCTTGTAATCATGTATAACTGAAAAATGTATAATTTCAGGACCAGAGTAAACTGGTTTATGTGGGTTATGATTGAAGAGTATTAGAGAATTCATGCACTGTGATCACTAGCTCGAGGCTGTTTCTTGAGAACTGTAGAGTCCTTCTTTTACTCTTGCTATTGCTGGTGTTTGCAGCAGCCTTACAGAAGTAGCTACAGAACATTAGCTGCTACTGTCATTTTAATTCTGTTACCACAGAATTAAAGTGATCCGAGCAGAGCTAAATGATATAATGCTTAAAAATTGACAGCAGCCAGATGCCCTAGCATCACCTATTGTTCTTATTGTTGATAAATATAAACAAAACTGCATTTTGTTGAGTTTGGTTTTGTTGGCTTTCTCTTTGGTCATGTTTCTTGAACTGTTTGCTTGTGATTGTTGTAACGATGTGATCTGTCAAGAAGTTTGTCTAATGTTTCTGCAAAGACATGTAACAATGCAAAAAATCTATTCCCCTTTAAACTGGATTTGTGGCATGGTTATTTCATTCACAAGATGCGAAGTTATACCAAAAATTAACTTTGCACTAATATAGCATCATATTCTTATAGCTACCTATGATTGCATTAACTTTATTTAACTTGTAATGCCACTTTCTGTTCCCTTTAGTGAAAAGGAGACCTTCTTCCTTTGAATTTTAAATAATTGCTGGCATTTTTGAGCCGTTACCTATTTATGCTAAAAAAAAAAAAAAATTAAGAAATTGTCATGAATTCCTGAGCTGTTACAAAAGTTAGAAATAACATGAAAATATTATTTTGTCATTTACTATGTTGTTCTTGTTGTATTGTGAAACCTCCTTCGTAATGTTACAACCTTTATTCCTTTAATGGCTGCATATTTGAATTTCATGTCTGCTAGAGAAATTGGTTCCTAATGGAAGTTAGGGCTTCAGTCTGTACATTTCATGGTATTGCGGCATTTCCCCACTAGAAAGGGTAAGGCCTAAATGATTCAGACAGCTTTAATTTCATTTTCAGAAAGTGATTTGAGACACATTTGCTTTGCACAATATAACCTAGTGCGGAGCTCCTTGCAATTACATTGAACAAACTGTTTTCAGGATCAGTTTTCAGAATAGCTTTGTCAGTACAACAGTATAGCTAACAGCTATATTGCTCTCCAGTATCTAAGAAAGCATCTTTGAAAGTATCCAAACAAATACTGGCTAGATTTGATATTTTTAGCGCCACCGTATAATCTGAATGTACTGTTTACTATGGAAGTATTTTCAAGGGAAACTAAGTTTACGTCACTGTTGAAACGGACATGAAAATTAGATGTGTCATAATACTGTATGAAGTAATGCCTAAATACCTTTAAGAATGGTTTCTTAAAAATTATTAAGTGTATATATACAAATATATAATATAGATAGGTACACATTACATGTATATAATATATGTATATACATGTGTATCTCTCAATCAGTATATACATATATATATGTGGTGGTTTAACCTCAGCCAGCAACTAAGCACCACGCAGCCACTTGCTCACTTCCCCCCCACCCAGTGGGATGGGGGAGAGAATTGGGAGGAAAAAAAAGTAAAACTCGTGGATTGAGATAAGAACAGTTTAATAGAACAGAAAGGAAGAAACTAATAATGATAATAGTAACAATAATAAAATGGCAATAATAATACTAAAAGGATTGGAACACACAGGGCAAATGATGCAACAATGCAATTGCTCACCACTTGCTGACCGATGCCCAGGTAGTTCCTGAGCAGCAATCTCCCCAGGCCAGCTCCCCCCAGTTTATATACTGGGCATAATGTCACATGGTATGGAATACCCTTTTGGCCACTTTGGGTCAGCTGTCCTGGCTGTGTCCCCTCCCAACCCCTTGTGCCCCTCCAGCCGTCTCGCTGGCTGGGCATGAGCAGCTGAAAAATCCTTGACTTAGTCTAAACACTACTTAGCAACAACTGAAAACATCGGTGTGTTATCAACATTCTTCTCATACTGAACCCAAACATAATACCATACCAGCTACTAGAAAGAAAATTAACTCTATCCCAGCTGAAACGAGGACAATATATGAAAATATAGTAAAAAAATTTTATATTAGAAATTTTCTTAGACACAAGCTTTAAATTAGAACTATCTCTGTATGTCACCGAGGGCATTCCTTTACTTGTAATGGGACTAGCAGTAGGGTATGTGAATTAAAAATGTCTTTCAACTAGGGTTTCAAGGAAAAAGCCTTCAGCCTGAGACAAAAGGCAACAGCTACAGGCTGCTAAAAGCCTACACAGTTATTGTAGGAAATAAATAAAAAAGAAGACTAGATCTTTGCTACAAAAGCCTCTGTGGGCTATTTTGTGATATACATTCCTGTATGGGGCTGTAGACCTTGAACACCTGTTTTGTATTCCTCTCAGATAAAAAATAGTGTAGCATAATGGAAAATTCACGTTATTCAGGAAAAAGAAATCCAGTTTCTCGGGCTGACAGTTTCTTAAAGCTGTGAACCTTGATGTTTTAATCTCATGCATTTTGATGGTGCTTGATATTCATGACCGGTAGGTTTGATAAATTTTTAACAAGGAAGTTGAAGATGATGAGAAAACGCAAGGGGAGCTTTGCATTTCACACCTTGTACTCAAGCCTTCAGGTTTAATTTTCACTTTTTGCACCAAGAATGTTCCTTGGAGGAAGACTGACTGGATCACATGTTGCCCTAAGTTGGCTTTAATCCATTTTTTAAAAAAATTAAAAAGACCTGCAGAGTTAGCTTTCCAAAACCCCAATTTTAGTAAAGGCAACAATATCAGTGCTTGAGATTCAGAAGAGAACCATTTAAAACCAATATAAATATATGTTTTTACTCATAACCTATGGGAGAAATCTTGTCATTTCTGAATAAGTAAAATAACAAATATATCAAGAGGCTATTACAGTTTAAATATTTGCTTGTCCTAGTTGCATTATGGAAAGAAAATCTTGTAAAATAGCATAAAAGAGAAGGCCAATAAAAAATTAAACTGAGACACCAGCTTGGAAACACAATTCAGTTTATTTTAATTTGTAGTATTATAAATATTTTATTTATAATTCAGAAAAATTATATTAATATGAGATTGGAGTTCCCAAGTTGTTTTTGAAGTGAAGCCATTAGCTGTCTTTGTGTGATTGTAACAGTTCTCTTTCTGTTGCATGAACCTACTTCAATTAATATATATATTAACTGTCACACAAGTATCACAATGGAGAGTGTACTATATGTCATTGTATTTACTCAGATGTGCATGTGGGTTCTAACACTTCTTTTCATTAAGTATAAATTAGAACTAGAGACTGTAGAATGATGACGTAAGTTAATTGCTCAGAATATAGAGATAGTAGTGATAACTCACATTGGATTTACTGCATTAATGAGAGGGAGGAGGAGGAAGCATAATAGCCATCTCTAGTCTAATAATGTCTTGCATATAGTGTGTATATAGAATTCTGATGCTACGTGTAATGCCACTGAATTCAATTCACTCGTAATAATCAAATGTTTACGTAGCTTTATATAAACAGATCTGAATGACCTGCTGAATTATGTTGCTGCCACATTAAAAATATCACTTACTGAAATGTTTCTCATACTTTTTCACAGTTTGGGGGGGGGGGGGGGGGGTGTAATTTAAATACTACCATGCTATTTTTAGCAGCTTGATTCCCTGTGAAAGACCTGTGCCAGGAAACTCATGATGTTCAGACATGATAAGATGTTGAATGTCTTTACAAATGCTTATGAAGACAGCTGGTGCGTGGAAATATTACAGTTTAAAAGAGCTAAGGCACACACAACTTCCAATTACTTCTTTTGTGTGAACTATTCTTGAAGAAACTCTATGTTGAAGAAGGATTTCACAAGCATTTTAAGCTGTGGTCTATGTTATTTCGGAGTTCCTGGTGTTTACCATCTGTGTATTTGCACTTATTATTTAGAATATATTACTATTTAGTAAGATATAATTACAAATGAATGACATACTTTTAAAGGGAGATAATGTCTTTTTTTTAATTCCTGATGTATAAAATCCTATTCATTAAAATCCCATTCATACACATCAGATTAAAAGAAAAGAGCCTGACTAAGAATTAAGAATGTTGACATCTTTTTAAAAAAGAAAGTGCAAGCATTTTGGGGGTGCATATTGTTATGCTGCAGCTCTTGTCTCCTGTCATTACACATTTTGTCGCTTTAGTTATTTCAGGGACCATTGTTTGGCATATCAGACATGCACAATTTGTAGTGAGAATTTTATGTGTTAAAGAACAGCTTCAGGATTGGCTCAGTGACAGAGAGTCAGTTAGGTTTCTTGTCTGTGGGGTACGACCCAAACAATAACTCTGGCAAGATATTCATGCATGTGTGTCCATGACAAGGTGTTGGCCCAAACTTTGTCTACTAGGCTAAATCAAGACATAGGAAACCTTTGAAAGAAGAATACGTGTCTCTTTAGTCTATTGGAAACGCTTGAAGGAGAATAAATTGTGAATATAAAAACCACAGCTTTGTAAAAAATGTACTGTAATTATTAAGGATTCACCTGCTTTTGTAGCATCTTTAAAATGTTTTGGCACCCTTCTATCTGCATATCATAAATTCAAGTTGGCAACCTATGTTTTTTTGTTGTTGCTTTGTTCTTGTTTTAAATGGACCATCTCTTGTAGAGTTAGTTCCAAATGTGTGAACAGTTTCAAACAAACAGATCTGTTTCAGGACCTTATTTGTAGAATGCAGATGATACTTTCTATAATGAATATGTTAACAAAGTGTTTTGAGGCATATACAGAAACTTTCATACAAGTGGAAATAGTGTTCTCATCTCAGAGAAATGTTTTATGTATAAAAAAACCTCCTAATGATGAGGTGCAAGTTTTTGTTGTTTCTTGACTCTCCCTTCACATCTGGATCAAATGAAAATAATTCAGGAAGCATAGATATCCTTCCTTGAGATATGTTTCTGGACATTTAATATTCTTTTGTCTTTGGAAATTCAAAGTATAATGGTATATACTACTTTCTTGAAATTAATAGATATAACTGGTACAGATTTCCTTTTGATTTTCTTTTAAACTATTGGACAGAAGCAGGGGATATTTTATACTGCAATGCTGATGGAATGATGTATGGTTGTTGTAGATGAAATATATAGATAGTTATTTTAAAAACACACAAAGAAAGTGATGCACATACATATGTTTGCCTTGCTGTGCATCAATCCTTGCAATATTTTTTGTAACTTTTAAGCATACTAAAATTAATTCATGGTATCAGTAGAATTCATTCTGAGGGAAATAATATTTCCTTGATAGCAATTTAAGATTGCCCCCTGGACTTTACATTAGTGGTACCATTCTGTCTTAACTAAATGTTAACGGCTAAATGTTTTGTGTGTTGTCCAAGATGAAAAAAAAAACCACTAGCCTGTCTTTGGTGGCTACAGGTTACATGGGATTTTATATCTATGTATGGAAAGAAGTGTGGCCTATTAGCTTAATAGGCTATGGTTTTGGACAGTTGATATCCCTTTCTGGTCTTGCTTTGGCTTTGGCCAGATAATACTGCTTTTCTGGTGCTTCAGATTCTACTTTTGCAGAAGTGTGATGTAATTTTTACCAGGCATTTTTCAATGGCTTTGGTGTTTTATTCTTCAGTTTTTTGTGGGTTGGTTTGGTTTTGGGTGTTTTTTGGTTTTGTTTAGTTTTGTTTTTATTGCAATATACTTATCCAGTAATACTTTGTGGTTTGTGCTGTTTTGTGGTTTGTTTGGTTTTTTGTTTTATTCCATTCTGACTAGATTTTCTTCATTTAGAATTATCTTTTTCTCTCCCAGTTTTGCCAAGCACTTCTCTTTAGCTTTCAGATAGTAATGTAGGGGCGGTGAACCAAACTCGAGTCCAAATCAAATTTTAAAAGTCAGATCCCACACGCTCAGTTATTTTAGTGGTTGTGGTTCAAAATAAATAATAGTACCCAAAGACCCACATGAGTTGGAGACCTACCAGTTTGTTTTCATTGATGGAAGCATGTGATGAATGTTTTACTTCTACCTTTACTCTCCATTTAATTCATTAAAATCCAAATACACTTAAAGGAAGGCACATGAGAAAAGTAAGTTTTGTGAAACAATATGTATGCATGCTAAACTGGTGTAAATTTAGAAGTCAGCAATATTTGCATTGGCAGCTCACAAATAATTCAGTTGTTTCATTGCTATTGACAACAAAAATATTGCTAAAAGGGACTACTAACAAGTGATACAGAAAACTGCTATCTTTTGGCCTTCTAAAGTGCCTTTTAGAGGAGCAGTGTTGCAGTCATTCAGACAACTTCTTGGACATGCAAAATACCTAGAATTTAGCATGGCTTGATGAAGATAGAAAACTTATCATAAAGTATTGTAGCAAATTGGTCTGTAAATATTTATGTTCCCTAAGGAACATATACATGAAGGCTTTCTTTCTGTTTCAAAAGGCAGAGTCAGCAGGTTTCTTTATTATGTGTGTGCTCAGATGAGCAATGGCCCTAAACATGAAATACAAGCCGTGTTAGTACTGACTTCTGGCAGTTCATTTTGCCAGGTAGGCTCTCACTTCATCTGTCAAGAATAATATGATATTCTCGTTCCTTATGGAGCAATGAGGAAATAGGTCTCCTTTCCTGTTAGCAAATTTGTGATCTGGACAAGACAGTTTGCACCACTGGTAGCAGCTTCTACCTCTCAGTAAAGTGCAATTACAATTAGCTAGTAGTTTTCAGTAAGACTCAATGTATTAAACTACACATCTGACTCAGCTTTGTTCTCATTTTTGTTTATTCCAATGTGTGTGAGCATTCTGAGTCTGGATATTTCTTAGTGACCTAATCTGAGAGAAACATGACACAGTTTTTCAATATTTTATTACTGCACTTCAGCCAATTAAAATGTTAATGTAGACTAGGAAAGATAAATCTTACCTGCCAATAAAAATGGATAAATACTAACTTTCTAGTAATCTCTTCAGTTATTTCATCCTTTAAAATCTCCTTTTTCTGATATCAGCTGACTATTTTGAGTGCTTTTGAGTAACTATGTTGAAGAACAAATTATGTTCAATATGGCAAGATGAATATTATGTTGATGACAAGCTCTTATTGACTTCATTGGAAGTAAATCTATAATTCTGAAAGACAGTACTGTACTGCTGTCTAGCTCTGATCAGTTCCTGATCAATTCAGTTGCTGATGCGAAATATTATACATGGTAAGATAGTATATTGAATAAAACAAAAATACTATTCAGCATGAAGGAAAACCTACATAAAAAAGTGAATTGAAAATAATTAAATACACAGAAATAGAATAATTCTCTCTTTTTAGCAATACTGTTTATTTAAGATATTACATTAAACGTAAAATTGAAATTAGTTTGTATGGGGTACTATTAGAATTTGTGGATAGGAGAAGACAGACCGTAAAAATACTAGTAGTGGTATTGCTTCTGGGGATGCTTTTAAAAATAGGATACAAAGCATTTTTCTCTCTCCTGAGAAATAGAATGGTGAAAAAAATCCCCCAGTGAAATAAAAATGAGAAAAGGAGAATACTAAGAATGGTATATGATTCAATAACACTCCTGAATTGCTTTGTTGGCTAGCTAATGAAGCATGGTGCCAAATTTCAATGCTGACATAAGTCAGCATATTGCCAGCTAGCATTTACAACAGCAGTGTTACAAGTCCTGGAAAGGGGGACTGTTAACTAGTAAATATATTTCAAAAAAGGGGAAGGATCAAGTACATTAGTTTCTGTTCTCTGTAAATACCAGGTTTCACAATTGCTGCTGCATATGTTACATTGGTTATGCTGTCTGCGGGGTGTCTGATACATCATTTGTTACAAATACATGAACATAGACTTCACCAAAATTAGATTTAAAAGGTAACATTTCTATTTCTGTGACAATACTTTTATTAATAAACCGATGCTTTTCCAAAACTTACAACACTAGAATTATTCCTATTTTCTTATTTGAAATATTTCTGCTTTAAATTCTTAATGGTGCAGTTCAGTTTGTTTCATGTGTCATAATGACATTGCCTCCTCACAGATACTCAGGTTTCTTTGTGAGGAATTTAATATCATTATCCTAATGACCACATATGGTCATTGTTTCCATTGATAATTATTTTAAACAGGTAATGTATAAACATGTCATTAGATTTAAAAAGTATGCCTATTTTTAAAATGGCTTATAGCCACGTACTAAACTACTGATTTTTCTAAATTTTGCCATGGGTTGTTTGTGGTTACTTTTTGCGATTACTTTTTGCGATCATAATTTCAGTCTTAAATATTTATTATTTTTTTAAATCAAAACTGGTGGGTAACTCTATAATAAGGATTTGGTAGCTATGAATGATAGATAGAAGATCAGAAAACAGACATCTGACTTAATCCAATTTGAGAATAAATGGAATGTTTTGCTGCTTATCAGTCCTGGAGAAACAACATAAATCCATATTCTGCTTTGATACCAATTATACCACAGAGACCATGTGTAATGAATGAGATGTTTCTCTTCTTGGTCTTCAGTAGTAAGTATATTAGGCTTTAGAATTCCTCAGATTATCCTCTATCATGGACATAAAGAAAAAAGAGATGAAAAAAGACACAGGCTTAGCTAGGTTGTATTAAACTACTCTGGCAACTATCCATCCAGTCCATTCTTTTGACTCCTGAGGAGCTAGCAGTTCTCACTTGGCTTCATGGCTATACTCTGCTGCCTGCCTTTTTAAAGAGGTTTAACAGGGTGAAGATACAGAAGAATGGTGGCAAAGTCTTTCAGGCTGCAAAAAGCGATGATAAGCATAAGAATTTACTAGAATAAAAATCTGATTTTGCGGTGATCATCAGGAGCTTTTTTTACAGTCCTTGGGTTTGATGAAAGAAATGAGTTAGCAGCTCTCATCCACATGACTCAGTATAATTCTCTTTTTGCCCTTTCCTGTTCTATATCCATAAGGAAGTCACCTTCAGTGAAATAATTAGAGAGCAGGAACCTTCAAGAGCCCTCTCTCCTCTACTGATCTCAGTGACTTCCTCCTCAGCATTCAGGTTACCAGGGCAGGCATTCCAGCAATTACTGCAGGAGTGACATTGCTTAGTTATTTTGAAACCAAAGCAAAGTTCAGAATGTGCTCCTACTATCTTGCAAACTCAAGGGAGAAAAAAGTAATCCTCCAAATATGTTTCATTCAGAGTTAACTTAATGCATCTGCTTTATTTAGGTAATTTTCTTGACAACCTTTTACAGGACAGACTATTGAAAGTTTCTGTGAAAATTGATAGTTTTCCTCCTCTGCAAGCATAAATACTTTGTTTTTCATCAGATAATTTTAACTACAGTAATTGGGTTTTCTAGGTGACCTAGTATACTTATATGGATAAAATGATGAAAATAATCAATGGAGAATGGTAGAGTAAAACATAAACTAGATTTAGTAGCACAATATGTTACTGACCTAGTGAGATTAGATTGTATTCCCTATTGCACTTCAGGGAGTATAATTCAATCTGTACTCACTTGCGGTGGTTTAAAACACTCTTCTGGTTCTTAATATAGCAAGTATCTATTAAAATTGCTTCCCCATCCTTAAAAGCTGGGCCTTTTTAGAAGAGGCATCTACAGCAAGTCCTTTTCAGTTTCAGAATGGTTGTGTTAGTGTGCCTGGATGAATCCAGTTCTTAGATGTTATCACACAGTCATAAAAGAATTGACTCAGTGGAACCTGTGGAGGTGATCAAGTCTGATCTTCCACTCACAGTGGCACTAATGCTAGCGCTAAATCAGGTCAGTTGTGGATTTGTCTAGCAAAGTCTTGAAAACCTCCAGAGATAGAATTCATATAATTTCAATGATGCACTACCCAGCTGGTGAAAAGTTTTTCAGTGTCCGGACTCCGGACAGACCAAACTGATGTTTGTTATGTTATCTTATGCTGCTGAGAAGAGTTTGTCTCTGTCATCTTGCAACTACTCTTCAAGGAATTGTAGGCTACGGTTAGGTTGCCTCTTAGCCTCTTCTTTGCCAGACTGTGCAAGCCTGTTCCCTCTACCTCTCCTCAGAGATTATGTGCTTTAGTCCCTTTATCACCATGGTAGCCATCTGCTGGACCTTCTTCAGGTTTACAACATCCCTTTGAAACTGGAGGAGAACTTAACTGGGTACAGTTATAATATGTCACTTTCTGAGAGAAAACTAGCTAAATAGCTGATCTAAAAGACCAATTACTCATGAGAAAACCTGAAAATATCTACCCGTACGCATTAACTTTTCATACTAGCTCCACTAGTTCTGGTATTCCTGTCAAGTGTTAACACTAGATACATGAAAAGGATTTAGAGCTATAGGCTTTTTTGCATTAATCAGTAATATTAAATTAGTTGGTTAAATATTGCTGTGTTGGCAGAAATTCAAGACAGTCTGAAAAGGATGCAAGAACTGATCTCAGCTTGAATAAAGATACCGGTCTGAGTTCCCAAGAGGGGATCTTTAATGAGGAGGCTACTGTAAGGAAGTGAAGCACTTTTTGTGGAGAATATTGGCAAATATACTGGGTCAGGCAAATTTTTAGACTCTTTATCTGCGCTGTGGTATCTGGCTTGGGAATGGTCTTGAGAATGTTTTCAGGTATCCTTTATTAAGAAATACTCTTTCCTGAGTTGCTCTTATTGGGACAGCACTTCAGAAAAGGGCAGGAAAAAAGCTATTTCTCATACAGATACTCTAGGGAAATGTATTTTAAATCTTAGGATTAAACTTGTTTGCCTGTGTTTGAAACGAAGTATTGATTGCCAGTATAATCAAAGAAAGATTTTATTGGTTCTCACAACTACTTTCCAAGTAAACATGGCAACTGTTAGTGAAATTACTTTCCATGCTAGAATAGGAGTTGTATTTATTGATGCTTCCCAGAGTCATCTGGACTTTGTGTGGGATAAAGGCTCTTCTCAATCACATTTCATTACGAGTGGCTTTATGTGACTAATGATTTTGAAATGTATAGTTTGAAACTACCGTTGTATATTACTTACATAACTGCATATATGTAAATATTTATTACATTTAAAGATTTTTATGAGTAAGTCAATGAATATCCCAGAATTAATTGGCTTATTTTCATTTTCAAGTGTTTAAATCTTTCATTAAGTCCTTTCATGCATGTTTATTCCCATTAGATTTTAGATATACTTTCAGTCCTGGTTTTAACTTCTACAACTGTCTGAATCACAGAACTGTAATTATCGTGTATCTGTAAACTAGGTAATAAAGCAGTCTTAAGAATCCCTTTCTTTTCAGAGATCCTTTAATGCTTATACTTCACAGAGGGATGTAACTTGTCTTTCATCTGAAAAGTCTTCATTTTAAACTGTGGTGGACTGGCCCTGATCAGCAACTAAGCACCCACCAGCTGCTCGCTCACTCCACCCCAGTGGGATTGGGAGAGAATGGGAAGAGCAAAAGTGAGAAAAAGCCATGGTTTGAGATAAAGACAGGATAATAAGTGAAGGAAAGACAAGAAGAAAACCGAGTGATATAAAGGCAGGCAGTCACCTCCCACCAGCAGACCAAGGCCTAGCCAGTCCCCAAGCAATGGCTAGTTTGGAAGGACTACCCCCCACTTTTATTGCTGAGCATGATGTTATATGGCATGCAATATCCCTTGTGTCAGTTTGGGTCAGCTGTCCTGGCTGTGTTCCCTCCCAATTTCTTGTCCACACCTACCCTACTCACTGTGGGGGCAGAGTGAGAAACAGAAAGCCTGGATGCTGTGCTAGTACTGTTCAGCAATAGCTAAAACACTGGTCTGTTATCAACACTGTACTGGTCACCAGTCTAAAACACAGCAGCATATGGGCTGCTATAAAGAAAATTAACCCTATCCCAGGCAGACCCAGTACATAAACATATTTGTCTTTATTGAAGATGCAGGGACTGATGCAGTTCGATACCTGAACAGCACTACCTCAGATGGGAATATAATTATTCAGTCATACAGCAATGTTTCTTACCAGGTTTTGCTCAGGTTGATAATAGTGGAACGTAAATCACAAAAGCTGGATCAATTGTTTCCCTTAATCAATAAATCCATCTCTGAATTTGTTTTAGGGTAAAATCATATTTATAGACTGAGAATCATGAGCAAAACTTGCCTGTAGTTTACTCAATAATTATTGAGGTTATTGTATATAGCAGTGTTACCATTGCATTGCCACTTCTGGGTGCTACTTTTCGTTTCAGCTACTGAAATCTATATTTGTGTGAAATAACACTTTGCGTTGTGGAAAGAATCTAATTAGGTTCCTTCTAATGCCAGATTTCTGAGCCTTACAGCAATATTATGATCTTTGTAATGTTAAGCTCTGATTGCCAGTGTTTTGTGTCATTATCTGTATAACTTGGCTAACATGGTCAGTCCTTTTGACTCATGAAATATCAGATGTTTTATAAGGGAACTTTTCTGTGATGTACTTCACTTTAAGGAAATTATATTTTAGCAGCAAGTCATTTGCCTAAATTCACGTTGTTGGTTATTGCCCTTTTTGTGACAGTACAGAATTGCATTGTGCTTTATGACTTTTCATCTTCTTGAATAATGACATTTCTGTTTAACACACAAACCATGGTAGAACTTCAATCAAAAATGCTGACTACAGTATACGCTAGAGGGTTAAACAGAAGTTCCTGGGAGAATAGTAAAGCATACACATTTTTACATTTATGGATGCTGAACCAAATCCATTTTTTTAATGGTATGGATTTTTTTTTCTTTATTAAATGATGGAGCTGGCCATATATATTCTTGTCATTAATCAATAATTTCTATTGTTTTAATTTTATGTTATGAAAGGCTAGAAAGCACAGCTGACTTACAGAATACTAACTTGACTCAGGTAAATGATTGCTAAGGGATGGTGATTTATTATGAAATCTGGGAAAGATCAGAGCAAATCTTCCCGCCCAACCCTTTTTTTATCAAGCAGAATCAGATCTGCAAGTAATGAAAACAAAAGGCCTCCACTTAAGTCAATTATTTCAATCTCAATTAAAAATAATGTTCTTGTCAGAAAGTATTTAATGTAAGTAGTTCTGCTGGTCTGAGTCTGCTGCTTTGTCAACTAAACACCTATCTTTTAATGGTATTAATGATCTAAGATTGTGAATATATGTAGGCAAGGCATAAATCTCTATAGGATCAGAGTCCCATGTTGTACTTACTCATGTAGTAAAGCTGTCTGCTTGGCTGGCTACAAGTTAAACTGTACCCTCTATCATATGATACTCGAGACTATGATAAATGTTAATTTGGTTTTTTTCTTAGTACCGAAGATTATTATTATTATGAAATTATCCTTTTTATTTATAAACATATTTTTACTTTGGTAGCAAAGGCATGCTATGTTGTAGAGGTATCTTATGTTTTAATTTGGTCGCTCAGTAATAAATGTAATGTATTTACCACATTCAGGACTGCTTTTTGTATATCAATCTTCTGATTAATTTTTAGGTTTGTATTTAAGTATGTGTCTATTATGAGGTCATTTAAGTGGTAGCCATTGGTGCAGGAATACAATAAATAATAATGATTCCTAGTAAAGTGTTCAAAACAAACCTGGGAATCAAAATAGCAGTGCTTGGCAAAAACCAGACACAAGTTAAAAACTATTATCTATCAAAAAGGTTTGAAGATCAGTTAAATAAAAAGATTGAAGGTTCACTAATTGAGCTCTATTTGTCATATTTCCATCTTTTAAAGATCTACATAGTAAAGATAATTCAATAAATAAAAGAACAAAACCCACACACATTTCTTTTTGTAGCTGTTTTAAAACGGTGAAAGTAAATTCCTTATAGTATAGCAGGTTTGCAATGTTGATTGGAATAACTAGAATTTGCTTGATTTCTTGAAGCTTTAAAAGACTAAGCAACAGAACCTGTGTGACACAGTGATGTCGGTACTGAGGGTTTCTGGTGATTTTGTTTTGATTTTTTAAATTATGTCTGAACATTAACGGCTAAAAATTACAGCTATCTTGCTATCTTATTTTCCTGAAATCATTAATCCTTGACTATGTTAATACCTTATTTTAAAAAACCTTGATCCCTGAGATGTAAACAGAGACTTGAAGTTGGTTAGCAGTTGTTTTTCCTTATGTATGTTATACATTCATAAACTTTTTCATTTCAATTTGCTTAAAGGTAATGAATAAAAGTAATCCATTTAGTTGCATTAAACTGAAAGTTTTCAGCTCTCTAGAAATAGAATAGCTTTGTTGTCAGGCTCTTGCACTCTCTGGAACTTCATAGAGATTGAACCAGTCATAACTCACTAACGTATTCCTACATATGTTGAGTAGAAGGGAAGATATAACCGAGGAGTACTATACAAGATAAAAATTCAGGCAATTCAGTCGAATGAAAGGTAAATGAAAAAGGAATGCAGTAAATCCTAGTTTATGTGCATAGCAAGTGTTGGTTAAGCCTTAGATCAGGGTTTCAGTCACGCTTTCCGTTCAGTGTGACTATTTCTGTGCTTTAATGTGAGCATGAGAATAAGTGTTACCAGATCTGGGCAAATGCACCTATCAACTTCAATTTATGGAATGGATTACATGCTTCAGCATGGTCTATTACATTGGAAAGTAATGAACCAAAGCACTTTGGCTTTAGCTGTAGTTTAGCAGAACTCTTAAAGATGGCACTGGCTGGCTGCATCTGGATTCTTGACTGCACAGACTGTTTTGTTTTGGGTTTTTTTAATCTCAAGATCAGGATGGGGCCTCCTGCGGAACTGCCCTCAGGGATAGAGGAGGGAGTTGGCAGCTATTTAAAGACATTTTTCTTACAGCACAAGAGTTCTTGATTCCCACGTGTAAGAAATCAGGCAGGGAAGGCAGGAGACCAGTGTGGCTGAGTAAGGACCTCCTGGTCGAACTAAAGTGTAAGAAGGAAATGCACAGGTATTGGAACTGGGGACATGTATCCTGGGAAGAATATAGGGATGTTGCCAGCATGTGTAGGGATGGGATCAGGAAAGCTAAGGCACAGTTGGAGTTTGGAATTAGGTAAGGAATTTGAAGAACAGTAAGAAGGGCTTCTACAGGTATGTTGGTCAGAAAAGGAAGATCAGAGAAAAATGTACACACACACACACACACACACAGAGTAAATAAGATGAGAAATGTGGTGACAACTGACATGGAGAAGGCTGAGGTGCTCAATGATTTTTTTGCTTCAGTTTCCATTGGCAGTCACTCTTCCCACATCTCTCAAGCCCTGAACCTCAAGGCAGGGACTGGGCAAGCCAAGTCCTTTCCATTGCAGGAGAAGATCATGTTCAAGACCACCTGAGGAACCTGAACTTAGACAAGTCCATGGGACCTGACGAAATGGATCCCAGGGTCCTGAGGAAATTGGCAGATATTAGTTGCTAAGCCACTCTCCATCATACTTGAAAAGTCATGGCAGTCGGGCAAAGTCCCCAGTGGTGAGAAAAGGGAATATTGCACCCATTTTTAAAAAGGGTAATGAGGAGGTTCTATGAGTTGGAGATGCTTGACGTGGAGAATTTGAGGAAATATTTTCCATATAAAATAATCAATGCATCCTAAAAGGAAGTTTTGATAGATTTTTTCCTTGTCTTTGTCAATTCAGCTTGTGGGCTGTAGGGTGGTGTTTCTCAAGAACTTGAATTTACTTGGGCAGATAAAATAGTATGCACTTCCACTGAAGACTTTTTTGTTGCTATTTCACATACAAATACCTCAGTCCAGCTCTTGGTGACCATACCTTTGAAACAACGATGAAAAAATCCAGTAAATGTTTAAATGTGATTCTGTGCCTTGGCTGTCCATTTTCCACTGATAAGTCTCATGCAAGCGATCAGAGGCATGTAATTTTTGTTTACAGGACAAGTTTTTAACGTATTCTTAGGCGCGACCCTGCATAAAATGTCTTGTGTTTGGCTTTCAATGCGGCAGCTGTATACTAAGATGAAAAAGAACAGCAGGCCAGGGAAAATATGATCAGCCCATCATGCAGTATCGTAGAGCATATAGGTATGTTAAAAAATTTGGAAGTAACAAATACATTGTTGGTGTTTGAGTATTTGCGTTGTATACTTTCTAAAAGCTTTTTAGCATACATTATATATAGATGAGTGTGTATGTGTGGACTGCATTGTTATATTTGCTCATTTTAAAGTGTGTTTGTATCAGGCTGTATACAGAGCCCTCTCTAGCTGAACTCTAACAATAGCTGAAAGTGTAGTGACTGTGGAATAACTCAAAAGATGACATTTTCTGTGTATTTCATTACTGTAAAACATAAAAAGGTGCTTTGTTGTCTTCCCTAGAGCCAGTAGTCTGGATAGATATTTACAGATAGATATATTAAAATACTTAACTCATCTACTTATAATTCATCATAAAAAGGTAACAACTTTATGAAAGTAAAATCAATACAAATTGCATATGGCTCATGGGATAGATTTTATAAACTGTTTTTTGTTGTTGTTGTTGTAGTAACATAAACATCTGTGAATATTAAGCCACTTTTTTGCAATTCAATTTTAATCTTTCAAATATAGAACAGGGACTATTTTCTCCTCACTATGTAATTTCAATTCCCTTTTTTGCTGATGGTATTTATGATCGTAAATAGAGATATTAGAAAAATAGAGACACAAAATTTGCTGAAGTGATTTGCTGAGGAGGCTGCATGTACATAAATAAAAGATGTATAAGTAAACTTAGAACTTTGAGAAATATTCTTCTTGATCTGTTCTTTCCACAGTGAGGGTTATGGAACTTTACTGGATTATAGCAAATATAAGTGAGGTTGTGACCCTGGCACAGGTTTACCTTGATTGTGTCTTTTCTGTCATTTGGGGGTTCATGAAATAATCAGTTCATAAGTGGTGTAACAGTAGAAATTATTTAGGAACTTTTACTGTAAAGTGCTTAATTCTTGTAAGAATTTGTCTAGTGGGATTTCTTGGTTTTCGTTTCTGGTATTAGAGTTTGCTGGTTGTATGCTCCTATGTATCCAAATCTATCTATTATATGGGAAGGGAATATATGTGGCCTGTATTTGTGGTAGTTGCTTGCAACCAGTATGTTAGAAAATGTTTGAAAACCAGTTATGGTGGAATTGTAGGGATTTGAATACCAGCAGAGAAAGTAAATTTCAGGTGTTTGTCAGAAGACAAGTTTCAAGAGTGCAATCTGTAGAAAACTAACATTGCTGAAATATTTATAAATTAATTTCCTAGTACAGATGGTGAATGAATTTGTTAAACTTGTTATAACTTTTGTGCCATTTTGTTTACAGTGTAACTTCATTCCTGCTAAATCTGTATTTGTGCAATTTGGCTGAGATTTCTGCAGGCCATTGATTTGCTTGCAAAGTTTCTGCATTTTTAAATTAGGCAATGAATGGAGCTGCCCATTAATCATAAGATGAAGAGCCACCACTCAGAGTGACAATATCACTATGTGTCTTAGTCAAGAATTTTACACCAGTTGAAGTGGCTGGAGTAAAATAATTTCAGAAGATAAAACACAGAGGGCTCTAACCTTATTAAAACATGTCAGTAAATAATAGTTGTTTGTTACTGGTTTAATTTCCAAAATTTCTGGGGTGTTTAGTTAAACACTTACGGGGACTAATTGCAAATGATGTATACCCATTGTTACTTAGGTTAATAAAAATGGTAATAACTGAGGGAAACTGAACTGCTTTCAATGCCGTAATGTAATTACATCATGGAAAACAGCATAATAAAGCAAGAAGAAAACCCTAGGTATGTGTAATTTCAGTTTAAACTTCCTTTGGAATGAATAATACTGGCTGGGTGTGGGGACCACTTTTAAACTGGGCAGGAGAACTGACTCTATCTTCCTGTACTATTCACTTGGATTAATTAAATCAGAATGTAAATTTGTACCAAGCTTTTCTGTGTGAATAAGTGGGTAGAAAATATTGTAGTTTTCCTCTGGTAAGTGCTCTTCTTAACAAAAGAAAGGCTTGGACTGCAGCTTGATATAATACTTCCTTACCAAAATCTTTGGCTGTGGTTATCCAGGTATCTTAGACCAGACATGTCTATCCAAGAAGGAGAACTTAAAGTTTCTCTCCGGAATGTTTACCTGTGTTTTCACAGTGATAGAGCAGCTGTTAGTTTCCCAGGCTAATGTGTCAACTGCAGTGAATCTCAGCCTTTTGTTCTGGAGAAAAACAGGAATGCATATCCAAAGAAAAAGTTGCAGACATTAGGAAAGCAAGGAAATTTCCTAGTTTGCTTCAGACCTGCAGGTCTGTCAATAAAGAGTGGTTTTGCTCTTTGGTCTTCTCTGAACCCCCTGTGTGGTGAGGAGCTGAACGAGGAGATGAGTAGGATGATCATCATAGCAGGGAATCAAACTGTACATGTGGTGGTGATCTCTGTATGAAGAACATAAATTTGTCTGCATTAAGCCCCATACTGGTGGAGTTGTATTTCATCCTGAAGATAAATCATTTATAGTTAGGTTAGGTATCTTTAATTTACACTGCAGTCTACAGGGCATTTAGATCAGCAGAGAGATAATGGGTTTAATCTCTTCGAGAAACCTACTCGTTTTGCTCGTTTCAACAGTTCGGTCTCTATGGCATAAGGAATGATGTGTAAATTCAGCCGTAAAATACATCCATTTGCAAATAAAAACACAGTGCTTACTTGGTACTGTTAATTGTACACCCATTTTATTATACTGTATGTTTAGATGATAAATGCAAAATTTATAACAGCCTTGCATGTCACTACTCAGTATTTCCTGGATACCAACCCTCATTTTGCCAAATCCTAAACACTAGAGAACAGTTTAGCCCTGTCAGTGCCTTATGAATAATAGGAGAGAGTTGGGCTCTTTTCTTTTCCCATCACTTATACAAAAATTTTGTGGTGGGGGAGGAAAAAAAACCCTCTAAAAACACCGTGGGATTTAATAGAAACATAAGAGCCACTGAAACCAAGTGAATTCTCCTAACTGCATTTCTCTTACTGGAGTTAAGCAACTCCAGTAGGAGAACAGGACCTGAAGTTTCCGTAATATGAATGATTAACCATTCTAAGACATTGTACTGCAATGTCTGCGTGGTATCTTGTAGTTCCACTGTTGAAATGAATCCCAGTCTTTTAGCAGAACAGGTGCCAGAAAACCTCTTTTGACATACAGGATGAAGTAGCAAAAGTGGTCGTAGTTTCCTAAGCTTTTACTGTGAAATAAAGAAATGCAAATCGTACTTGATCCTTAATATCCCAAAGGGATGTTTAAAGGTAAATTTAATTGAAATGAAAATTCATTCTAATCCCAATAGTTTGATCTCCACACCGAAGGATCTTCACAGCTATAAGGAAAAATTAGTTGATATAAACGATTACCTCTCTTTTGAGCAACCAGATTAATAATAACTAAAGTATAATACTGAGCATGGATACTACAGTTTGCCATCAAAGTTATCCCTGCTTTAATTAAAAAGTTGAAAGTTAATGCAAAAAAGCATGCAGTACAAATAACAAAATTGTGATTGTCCATTGCAAACATATTAATAGAATATCAAATAAAGGGAAAAGATCATCATGCAGGCTTTTTTTTTAACACCTTTTCAGTTTTACAGGAAAAATGAGCTTTGAAGTGATGTACAGTAAAGTGCCTGTAAAATGTATTCCACATATAAAATATCAAGTACATTCAAATGCAAATAACTTCAATCTTAAATTATGGGGAAGTAGGCAATTACTATTTCGTGGAAAAGAAATAATTTATTTAGTAGAAATGTTTAGAAATTGATGGTCGATTTTGAGACATTGGGAGAAACAAAGGGAGTTCTTTATGGCAAATCAAAATAAACTTAACTAATGTTCAGTTAGAATGTAGCGCAGGATGGCTCTGTGTAATAGAGGATGGCAACCCTCACCCAAATCTTCACAAACCAAAATCAGATTTTTAAACTGCTTCTGAAACTATAGTTACTTCTGAGCTTTTTTTCCTTTGCATATCTGTAGTGATTATTCATATCCTGCCTGGGTAAATCAAGACAAAATTAAGGCAGAGGTAACTACAACTGTCATTATCTACCCTAGACTATTTCATGTCATACTTGCATATTTATATACTTACATTCAGGACTAGAAATAATTTGTGGAGTCAGAATACATTTTCATCTTCGAGATTCACGTTTGAATTTTAAAAAGAGGTAGGAGAGAGTCTTAGAAATAATCAGAACCCAATGGTCATCTTTATGAATTGATTACTTACATTTCTTTTTCTTGTTTTAGTCTACTTTCATAAGAAACTAAGCTCATGTGATTACACAGCCTGACCTGCTGGTTGTCCAATATGTTCATGTACTGAAATTTTAATCTGGAATGTATGCCTGTGTGAAACCTTTTGTATATCATTTATTTTCACTTTATAGACGGACTTTTTTTCTGTTAACATTGCTACTAAATAGTCGTGGGCATGGTATTCATGTTTATTGATGTTATATGCCTGTATTTGCAGGCAATTGCCCTCTTTTTTTGTGGTAAATACAAATAATGTGACTCTTAATGTGAGCAGAGCACATTTTACTCATTTAGCCACGTGCTTACATGGTGTTTGGACATAACTTAGCGAAAAGCATGATTTAAAAGAATCTTCACAATTTTCTAACTGTTGTGAAAGTAGGAGAATAAAAAGAAAAATACATTTAGTTAAACATAGTTGCATTAAATGCTGTACTTAAGAGACACTAGCTCAGATCTCTACAGAAGTGTTTTGTGTTTTTTCCCTACAGGATGAAAATGTAGCACTCAGGAAACATGGATAATGCAGCTATCAAGTAAGATAGAAAATAGTAGCAAATGAAAGAAAATCCTGCTTTAAAGCCCCAAGACAAAGTCATAATCCTTCCTGGATAGATCCTAATAGATTCAATTCCTCTATAAAAGTCCATAAAAGGGAAAAGAGAATGATTTCAGAATTCTTTTTTATCCTAACAGTTTCCCAAAATAGAGGCTCTGGATGATAACTTTGTATTAGCAAATGTTTGTTTTCCGGAGTAGAAGTTTACTTATCCTTTAGTGTCCCAGGAAGGGCTGTTCCGCTCCATTCTGTGATACTGGGGCTGGGGAGGAAGGAATGGCAGGAGCTAATTCTAAACCTAGATGTTCATCCTTGAGCCTAGAGATTGCTGAACTTCCTGATCTAAGAACGTACTAAAGCTGTCATCCATTAGGGTGACAGGACATGCCTCCGATAACTCAGAGAGGTGAGCGAAAACTTTGGGTGAGATGGTAGCAGTTCCTCGAGAGTCTTAACCACACCTGTTGCATGACGGGGGTGGGCTGAGTGTGTTCAGACAACACACTCCTTAGAAACTTCTGCTGCTTCCCTTGCATCTAAGGCCTTAATTGTCCAGCTGCCCATATGACAGCACAGCCACATAGTCTACAAGGTGATATAGGTGGTATTGTGTGTCCTGGCTGATAATACTCCTAGAATGCAAGCTACGTTTGATCTGCCTGATAGCCCTCAAGCAGCTCAACAGTTTTGTGTTGCCTCCCAAGACCAAAAAATTATTCTGAAGGTTCTGGAAAATGGTTTGCTAGCATATGACCACAGAGAAATTTGACTTCGAAGCTGACCCTGCTTTGATTTGGGGGAGAGGGAGAGTGTTGCAATCGGTGATCTGCACAGATCCTTCTAATCTAAACTATTCTATGGTTCTCCATATGCCATTTTGAGCAGCATGCATACATTATGTTTCATGTGAATTTTAAAAAGCGTCTTTAAGATGAACTAACTTTCTCTCTTAATACAAATTCCAATAGTCCAAGCTGTTGTCTAATCCTACATTGAAAAACAAATGCCTTAAATGTGTTTGAGCCTATGGGCTCATCTACATAACACAACAGAATCACAGAATCGTAGAATCGTTTAGGTTGGAAAAGACCTTTAAGATCGTCGAGTCCAACCATCAATGTGATGCAATAGATCCCTGGCCCGCAGGAACAGAGCTGTTTGTGGAGCACAGGTGCATCAGGGCAGCACTGTGCCTGAGTTCATAAGCTGGACGGAGAGGTAGGGCTAACTAGTTCGGGTGCAGTCTCGTGTTAACTGAACATTTCTGTATTTAAGACACTGACTACTGTCTCCTCGTGGTGCTGTGTTATGTCAGGAGGCTACATTGGTTTGGTCAGAGCTGTCTTGTGTCTCTCCCCATGCTGGGATGCGTGAAGATATGAAATGAAGATATGCCCAAAATCTTTTCTGTTCTTCTTCAGTGGCTCAGAGTGATGACTGCAACTAGAGCTGGACACCTTATTGTCATTAGTATATGAGCAGTACAACCCATCTGAAGTAAGTGCTAGACATCTTTCTCAGAGGTCTTCTCAGATATTCTGAAAGCACTGTAACAGAACCAGAATAAATGAAAATATACAATTACACTGTATTGGGGTTTTTTTTGCTATATGTACCCAAATTCAGTTAATATTTATGCAATCTGGCTGTGGCAGACCCTGCGGAGTTACAGTGTACTTTCATGCTTACATCACTGTTAATCCATAAAACAGCTAGTGAGGTTTTTAGGGGAAAAAAAATCTAACTGTGAATTTTAGTAATTAGTAATGCTAATTCTATGCAAATAGATATTATGATAGATTTATCCAATATTCTACAGTATGTTTATGGTACAACCTGGCTTCCAAACTTTCTGTCTGATTCTGTAGTTTTGATCGAGCTATCTCCATAGCAAAAACTTGGCACAGGTGTTGTATAAGGGTTTATTTTTTTACCATCTATGCACAAGATTATTTATGAGAAGAAGTACGCAGCAAGTTCCAAGAGGTCTTAGAAATTTTTATGAGTTAAAAAACAGAGATATGTAGCAAGAAGTCAAAAGGTCTGAGTACTTTTCCCAATACTAAGCACTAGGAAAAGCATTAAGTTAACAGGAAATTTGTGATCTTTCTGAAATAACATAACTTATTTCAAAAGTTTCCCTGTCTTCGCAAACCAAAACCAGAATGTTTTGTAGCTGTAACAAATGCAGTAAGAAATGCTACAGGTACACTTTGGTACTGTGCTTTTGGAATTAAGCTTACCTCTGTGTGGGAGCAGAGACCATTCACCACCAAGGCAATTAACATTCTACTCAAGGTTTCACCCTGGTGTAACAGAAGGTTGAATTTTGATCTGTGTCTGTAATGATGCGATAAAGTGACTCAGTTTCCTCAAAGGTCCATAGGTATTATGTCCTACATGCAGTAGTGAATTTTACCTGTAATGAATTGGAAAATGTTATCAAATAATTAGAGCTACAGGGTCAGAGACCAGAATAACAGAACAATGTTTGGCTGACAAGCACATAGATAAAATTTTGGTGAAATGTTAACAGTGATAAAAGTCATTAATAATCATGTACACAAAGCTGGTTAAATATATCTACTGCTGATACTTAATTCAGAAAATAAGTGTACAAATTTACTATGAGCAATATGCAAAAATGATTTGAGATTGGATTCCTATTGTTACCTGGTTTATGTTTTATATGCTTCTCTAATTTGAGTCCATGCAGGGTATAGAACCCACACTGCTTGCCTTCCAGTTCTTTCCATCTGTCACAAGACTGGGAACTTAGAGGGGAAAGGGCTCAGTTATTCAGGAGAATGTAGAGGAAAAGCTTTCAGTATTTTTTAAAGCCCTATTCCTTCAATAGGGGTTCTGGAGACAAATTTCTGCATCTGGATTCAATCCCATTGATTCCATTGACTTGTCATTTGCATGGGCTTATGACAAGTTTGAGCCCTGATTTTAACATGCTTGTTTATATATGTGTAAGGCCCTGATTTCTTCGGTAAATATATAAATGGTTAATACTATTGCTGATTATTATGCAGGGAAGTGAAGAACAAAATCCAGTGTTCATTGCTTTAGCTAAACATGTATCTCTAAAAATGTATAACCATGCTAACTTTGAAGTTGCAATACCTGAATGAACTTAATAAATTATATTTACTTAACATGAAATGTATTGATGTATTTTCAGTTTTAAAAAACTTACAAAAAGATGGAGGTTTTATAACAAACTTAAGTTTATGATTTGCAGTGTCTTTGTTGAGATGTGAAGTTCATCCTGTTTACTGGTAGCAAACCCAGTCTTTTACAGGTGAACATAAAACTTTAAAATATTAAGAACTTTGTAGCTTTGAAACATTTAAGCAGTTTTGAGTGATTTCTCAGGTGCCTTGTATGTAGGCAGAAAATTAGTCTGATTTTCAAGTCTAAGTTTATAGATCATCTATCAATGTGATCATCAGTAACGATATTTGTTTCTCATTTGGTTAAAGGTATTTCAAATTAAATTTTTGGACTTATCGATCTAATACTCTTCTGAAACTGTGATGCAATGATCATTAAATCGAGAGATTTCTCTTTACGATAACCAACAGGCAACTGCTGCTCTGAGCTGTGGGAGTTGTACAATCTTTTAACTAGTTTTTATTTTGGCCTTCTTCCTAATTTGCTAAAATATTGCAACATTAAAAAATTTTTCTAAACCTCAACTTCCACATGAATGAATCTAAAAGATTTTACATGGTCATGTTTCTGTGCTGCCTCTTAAAAGGCATTATGTCTGTATGTATAAATATAATTGTGGTTTTGATAACACTGCAGCTACAGCAAAGTCTGTGACATACTCTTGGCCTTAAAAATGGGTGATCCAATCAGAGCATGATTAATTCCTTTTGGGTCTTGTGGTCAATCAGGGTTTCACAAGTAAATGTAACAAAGAAAAAGTGTCTTGTCTGTTTTCCCTTCATCTGCGTGAGACTAAGTATGGTAAAAGTTACGTCCTATTCCTTCCTCAGTCTGCACCTTGTGGTCAGTAAATTGTGGTCCTGTAAACTGCGAGTCTTTACCTGATATCCTTCTAATTAACTTCACAATACTCAATTGTGAAAGTGCATCAGGCATTCAGAAGAATGGAAGCATGCTTCTTATGTTCACAGTTTTAACAGTTTATGAACCTGTCTCACAATTTCTGAGTGCAGTGTGACCATACCTTAATCTGGTCCTTAAGAGAATACCCAGTGTATTTCCAGTAAAATATATATGGGAATTTAGATAATTAGGTTTTACACAAGTTGGCCTGGCTGTTCAGCATCTTCAGTCAAAATTAACTTCTCCTAGGTATTTAGCAATGGGAGTGAAATTAGTATATAATTTTATTTCTTTTAAAAATAAAGGTCATCTATTTACATGAAATTATATTTTTCATGTGTATGTTCTACTAAATTCACCACTACATGTCTGCTGAGTATAGTAGAGTTACTACTAGTATAAATTTAGGCAATAGATGAAAAAAAAAAAAAAAAGATGGCAAAGATATAATTGAGAAAGCCCTAGTTTTGGACTAATATAATAGAAGCTGATTTTGGACTTAAAGAATTTTTATTGGTTTTGCATGAGCTGGAAAATATGCTGCGGCTCGGGGAATTGATGTTTAAACTCTATCTTCAACCTGAGAGATGAGAAATATAGAATGCTATGGTTATATAGAAGCAGTTCAAATGAATGTTGTGGGGTTCATTCTACAGTGTATATGCTATGTTTGTCATTACTCTTATCTACTTTTCTACTTCTGAGGTTTTCTTTCTGATGCTATTTTGCTCACGTAGCTTTAATGGACATCAGCAAACTGGAACACCGTTATATGAATATTTTTGCAATCGATGCACTTCTTTTTCTGAAAATATGCTGGAATATTAGAACATAGACTTTTGTATTGCAAAAGCATGCTTTTTAAAATCTGGTTTTCAGTACTCTCTGATGAATTCATACCTCTATTTAGAGTAATCCTTGAAACTCTTGCTCCTACATGAGTGTTTCTACTGTGAATATTGCATTCTATTGAAACAGCAGTGCGCATGGATCTCAAATTTCTGTTGTTCTTGGTCTACCATGTATTTGTGCACATCCTGATCCATAGTCTGCAGTTTCCTGAAGGGAGATGACCACCCCTTTGCTGTACATAGAAAGTAATTTGCACTAGAAATCGTATGTGCTATCACATGCAGAAAAGCTAGCCTAAACTGTTAATATTGTGAACAGTTTTGACAATATGTTATGAGTTGATTTCTGGTAGGATTGTTTGGGGTCTCTCACAAAGAGCATCAGTCTAAGCCAAAGATGGTAAGCAAGGGGAAGCAAATATAGTGGACATTATGTTTTCAAATACTGAAAGAGTTCAACAACTTTTATTTTTTAATGAGAAAGGGTGTCCCAAGAATATTCAAAACTCTGTAAGGTGTGGTAACCACCTATACCTTCATGTCCTTTACATCACCAAAATATTAATACAGGCATATTTCAGCCTGGTGTTATGGGTGTTACTTAGGTATGATTGTTCTCAGTTTTCCCTTTTTTATTTTATGCATGTATCAATGAATGCTAATTGGTTTTATCTACCCCTAGTTAGGTGGTCTGTAGATAATATTCAGAGAACCATTTTTGTGCTAATCCAATCACTCATTATAGTAGGTATATTAACAATTTCATTCCAGCGTGTTGGTTTTTTTAATGTGATAGCGCTTACCTGTAGAAATGAGACTAAGATCTCTAATTCCATTGCCCCCTCCTTGGATAAATATAGCAGCCCGATTAAAGTGCCAAGAAATGGGAGCTCACTAATGAATCAACCTTCTATTTTGTTTCATTATTGTTAGCTTCAGGTATCTCTGTAATGTGTTTTTCTTAATCATGGTAAGTAAACTTACCTCTTGAATGGTCTTAAAGTATGAAAAAGAAGAAATAAATAAGCAGCACAATACATGAGCATCATGCAATCACTCCTTGCAAAATATCATCTAACTACCACAGGGAAATCACCACTTACTACTGTGAAGAACTATGAGTCGGCTAATAAGTCAGCATGTCTGTAAGATGACGAAAGCTTCTTGAAAAAGTCACCTGCAAAGTTTTCTTTTTATGTGGATTTTGCATAATAGATTGTTTAAAATTCAGCTGTAAATTATACTTCCACCAGATTTCACATAGATTTCACTACTACTACACACACAGAGTAAATACTGCAAGATTTCACATAGATTGCCCTACTACCACACAAACAGAGTAAATACTGCAAAGTGACTATACCACACAGCTTGCAAGTTATTTCGCACAGGATCATTTTTGCTTTAATAACAATGACTATTGGAAATTTACTATGCTACAACAATAGCTTTACATGAAATCTTGTGAATTTGGAATATTAATGTAAGATAAATTACTTTTAAATTGAATTTCTAGAATGCAGTTGATTGTGTTTGCCTGGGATGAGTAAGGAATTATCCACACTGTTATCTAAAACTTAGATATGCTTCTTCTGAGCAAGTTGGAGAATAATTTAGGAATATTTCTGATAAAATGCAGTGTATTTCACATTGCCTTAGATTACTTGAGAAACAGAAGAGCAATGTTTTGGTAAAGTATATCTTTAAACAATGTTTATAGGTAAGGTAAAGGTTGAATTTTCAATTTATTAAAAGCAGAAGTATCAAAAACTTTCTACCTTCATCTCTGAGACTTACTTTCTTCTTGAAATCTCTGCATATCTTTAAAAGACTTTTATATTTGTTGCAGGTTGTTGGTTTTTTTCTATAGCCAGCATAGATTTCAGTTTGCTGTATTCCTTAGAAAGTTGCTCCAATGTACGTTATTGACCAGCATTTTCCAATGGTTATGAAAAGCAAAAGGGTCATAAGACATAAAAATGGATAGATGGCTTGATTTTATTCTGGCATTCAACTTGCTTAGCTATAAAAGCTTTTCTCCATTTGTCAACAGGGAAACCATTCTTGTGCATTCTGCAGTGGCAGACCTTAGTAACAGTTAAAATCCATCCAGGAGAGGCAAGAACAGTCAAAGGTCTCTTAATTAGCTTTTTAATTTACAGTGAAAATACATTTTTTTATTAGTCATGAGTAACTTGTAACCTAACGTGGTGTTACTTGAAAAAATAATTTTGTTTTGATGGCAAAGGAATCCACTGCATTCTGAATGCCAAGTTAACAAAGAATGTCTTGCTTATGAAGCAGAAATTTACTACTTCATCTAATGAGTGAAGAAAGAAACTCAAATGAATACAATAAACAGGATTTTCTGAAAAAAAGCAACACAGTTGGATTTGATTTGAAAAGAGCGATAGCAGGCATATGTCATGTGTCATTATAGGAGAGAACTGGCAACAGTATTATTCATTATGTGGTTTCAGAGTGCCCTAAATTGGAGTATAAGATTATTGGAAGTGGATGATTTCCCCAGATTACTGCTTAATAGTGACTAAAGGGCCCACATTACTCATATTTGCAATGAAAATAGTGCCAAAAACCAGCAGTAGTTGACTGGAATGAAATGTGGAGCCCTCAGGGTTTTAGCTTGAGATGCAGCTTAATTGTGTGTCTCTTGCTTAATACAAATGTCCCTGAGTCTCTGAGGCTGGTGTGCTTTCAGCACTTGCAAATTGATCCAGCAGTTTCCAAAGTATTTACAGTTTTTGGGTTTTTTTTCTTCACTGCTTTCTAAACAAATTATTATAATGACTTTGCAGATGAAAGTAGGTTTCCCTGTTTCTCACTGTTTATCATTACCAAATGCTGTATTTTTTTAGCTTCCTGTCAGCTTTTATTTATTTCCTTTATCTGCTTAATATTCTATAATGACATGGTTGGAAGAGGGTTAGGGTCTGAATTGTCCTGAATGGAACCTTCCTTTTGTACTTCTAGAAAAATGGACATGTAAGAATGACCCAACCGGCACTACTGCACTTTTGCTGTAATACAACTGATGTGTTGGTCATCTTGTAAATGAAATATAAGTGTTGTGAATTACTTTTAAACAAAAGCAATTAGTATTTTCAAGCAGATTTATTAAAGTACTTTTAGGAAGAATTTAAACTCTGAAATCTCTTATACTTTTAAGGGCATATCTTAGCCCTATTTGGATAATTTTTTGCTAAATTGGTTGTAGGGTATGCATAGAGCATTCTTGTAGAACAGCTAAATTAGAAACAACCTGAAATTTACATAAATTTGACCAAAAAATCATGTTGTATTTCTTTCATGGTATTTAGAATTTGTCTCTGCCACATCCCGTGAGATGAAGCAAAAACATTGCATTACTGTGAAAGAAAACCATTTTGTCGTGCGAAGGTGCTGGACTGAAGTGCAGAAGAATGAGTTTTAATTCAGTGCTATGTTGAATTCCTGGTATGCCAAACTCAGACAAGACTTTTAACTGCTGTGCTTCTATTCCCTTCTGATAAAATGGAAACAAAAGTACCTTCTTTTTGCCTATTGTAAATGTAAGGTGTAAGTAGCACGGACTAACTTTTACATAGAAAATGCCTTGGGAAAGGACCTCAAGAAGTCATCCTGTCCATCTACTTTAAAAAGCAAGGCATGTAACTAAAGTATTTAAATGTTCTATTACAAATAGGGAGATGAGTAATGGAAGAAATTATTCCTATATTGCATCCTGTCTGGCAAAGGTCATGATTTCTACCTCTTACCTGCAATACCTCATTAATTTGAATAAGGTATGAAAGAAATGTCAGATTCTGAAAATGATGCTTACAGTCTTTGAATTCAGAGGGATCACTTAAGTGGTTTTGGGTCAATATGGTTGACTCAGTTAGAAAGTAACTAGGATTAATTGGTAGAATTTATAAATAGTAGCTGATTAAAACCACGATCTTAAATATTCAAAATAAACTGAACTGTTACACCTTCTGAGTTTCACCAGTCCCCGAGTAGTACATCTCTTAATGTTGATCTTGTGGTTGTGTTCTTCAAAGAGAAAATTACTGATGAGGATTTTTAATTGTTATTATTTCCTTTAGCTTAGAAGATTAAATAGCTGTCTTACACTGCTTAGCAAAATTTCTAATGAACATTTATAACTTTTGTAGATCAGGGTTTTTTTAACATTTGTTAGAGACATTGCTGCCTGAATTTAGCCCCAATTACAAATGAAGTTATTTATTATGTTGTATTAATTGCAAATTTCTGCCTTTTAGAAATTACTTTTGCAGTTCATATTTCTGCAATACAATAAAATATTAACTCTGCAACAAGAAGCATGATACTGGAGAATCCCTGAGGTGTTACACAATTAATACAAAGGATGAATATCAGTAAAGATGTCTGGGTTGATGTGATATGATCGTTTTTAATATATAGGAGAAATTCAAGATGAAGAATAAAATTGATCTCATTCACGCTAAGGTGAGAACTCAAAATTTGGAAACAAAATTTTTCTAGAAGGAGAAAACCTGTATGAAAAGTACAAACGACATTTGAAAAATAGAAGGAAGTTCTTCTTATAGTAAGTTGAGGCAAACACACATGTATGATCACATAATAAGACTTTTTTGTGATCATTATTTATATCTCATAAATTTTTGAGATCAGTTATTAGGGGATGAAATCTACATTCCATTGTTCTGTGTAAAACCCCACTGAAATAGTTATATTCCTTCCACGTAGCAAGGTGTGTTTTTTTCCCCTGTATAGTGTAATATTGTTCTACCACCTCTTGGGTAAAGAAAGGACATATTTGGTTATATTATGTTTTCCCTAAATCAAAAAATACTTTCACTGTATCAGATTACAGGTGAACAAGTGGGAAAACCTTGTTCTTCAGTAGGGCTTTAGCTAGATACAAGGTTTGTTCTGACAGAACTTGCATAATGTCATTACCTGCCACACAGGAGGCGTTCAGGAGAAGATGCCTTCTGTTGTGTTCAGACCTTACAGGTTAGACTACCTGCTTGTGATAAGACTTTTACTGGCCTCGAAATCTCTGGACCTGACTCCCTCCCTTCAGTCCTTGCCTTCATTGGCTCTGGGGAGTGTTGCGTTGCTCTCAATGTCCTGAGAATACTTGCAGCTCTGCATTAAGACAACGTTTTTCAAAGTATACACAAAGAATATGTATCTCCAGCTCTCTTAAGACGGAGTGTATTTCTCCACTGCATTTGCTTCAGTAAGGGCAAGGGGGCTTGTTGCTTTTTATTCTCTCTGAAGGATCCAATCGACCCAGCTAGAAATAGATAAGCATGAAAATACCTCAGGTGTCTAGCTGCTATGTCTTGCTCATATGTCCGTGTTAATAACAGTTGACCAAATACAGGACAGGAATCTGTGTTTATCTCAGATCATCCGGGACCTTTATTTTTTATTTTGGGCCTTGTCTGCAGTAGAGAAAATAGTTTGTCCTCTGGTATCAGCTGGACGTGTATCATATAATCAACTCCCTCCCATTTTGGGAATGGTGTTTGTTTTTTGCCCTGCTCTGGTATCTGCCTTTTTACTTTTTTCCATCTCTTCTCCTGCCGTCTTTAAGGTATATTGGGACTGATTGAATGGCCTGTGGACTGGATGTCAGACAGGATGATTTGGTCCCTTCAGTCTTTGATTTCTGTGAAAGCTATGAAGTACAGGTGTTCTAAATCTGACTCTGCTAGTTATTTACTGTCACAAAAATCACTTATGTGCTTTGTGCCTCAGTATTCCCATCTGGAAAACTTGGGTATTATTTAGCAGCTTCAGACATCATACATATTAAATATCTGGGAAAAAAATTGAAAGTTTAATCTAATTAAAATACTCATCTCCAGAAAACAATTTGGACTTGATCTTCCACAGATTAGAGCAGACTGGAACTCAAACCAGATATTAATTGCTATTCAAATGTTACACATTTTTTGTTAAGTGATTACATACCAGTAATCTGTACAGTTGCACAGTTGGTTGTCACATCCTTGTAATATTCTTGTTACTTCTTTTCCTGGCCAAAAGATGTGGTGCTTTACCCATTACAGTTTCTGTAAGCTTCATGCTGTTAATGTTCCTATCTATTATATACTGTGTCCCAAAATGCAAAGTATGCAAGGGAATACTAATTGAAATTACTGTATTTATTTCTCTCTGAGGAAAAGTATCAATGTACTATAATACTACGTCTTAGGGCTAGAGATCTTGGAATTCACATTCACAGTAACAGCAATCTACTTTGTGCTAAAGGTAATAGGAGACAATACTTTGCTAGGAGCAATATCTTTTATGTCTATTCTGTTGTATGAAGCCAAAGCCTAAGGCAGTTAGATAACACATATTAATAGGAACAAAACTTTTATAATATTCAGGGAGTAAATATTCACCACTTCTGTGTTAATCCAGAAACAGAGCACTGTGATTCGTGGATGTAAAACCAAATGGAGAAGTATCTGCTTCTCTGTAGATGGAATCTTTGAAAATAGAAATGACTAGACAGCATCCAGTAGGCAAGCCAGCAGTGCATTGTGTGCATAGAGCTGTGCAAAGTGAAGCTACCTGCACCTGTGAGAATAATTGTAAAACCTCAGTTGCATATGTCTCTGGAAAGAATATGTACATTGCCTGTATTTTCCACAAAAATGTAGTTAAGCTGTATTTCAAGTTCACAGTAGGAGGTTTCTGCTTAGTCTTTGCACAACCTTTGCCTGCACAATATTCTCAATACTTGTTTATTCCGTTGGCTGAAAAATAAACCTTTTCAAAGAACTAGAAACTTGCATTCTTTCCCTGACTAATACTGTACCCCTCTCATTATTGTCTATGTTCGTTAGTATATCACTTCAATGAAGTAATGTGCTTTGTTTGTCATAAAAGGAGACACACATCTGAAGAGCTTTGTTTTCATTTCACAGAGCTGTGCCACTGTACATTTAATGTAGTTATAAGCTAAATGCTTCATCATTTAATTATGTCACCATTAACAGCCACTTACGATAATAAAAAGTTTTTTGTGAGTTTTTTTCCTCCTGAAAAGTACAGTATACACTGATACACTTTTGCTTTCAATTAGACTGTCACTATAGCATATAAATGGTGGGGTTTTATGTCAGGGTATGGAAGATGGGCCAGCTGAAAGGAAAGCAGCTGTTTTGCTTAAGCACATAGACTTTAGACTGAAGAATGAAATCATGTCCTAATGATGTTTAGTTAAGCTGTAATAATGATCTTGATGTGATCTGTTGTGGCCACCGTATTGGTTTAAATGTTTTATTATCTGTAGAACAGCTCAAATCTAATTCTTAGTTTAAATTTGTGTGATATTACATAATCAAAGATACCGTCCGATTTAGTGTTTATTTGCATGTCAGTATGTGTTTGGTGCAGAGCTATGCCCACTGAGGGTAACAAAGAGTTTGCTGAAAGTTTTGGAAATATATTTTAGCAATATATAATATCTATTTACATGTTTTAATGCAGTTGCACATAAAATATGTGGTTTTTATTTAAGAAATCTCTTGGATATTTTTTAAGTGAGGCTTTCTCTGGAAAACTGCAATCCCAAATGCATCTCTGTGCTCTAAGAAAATAATTTTGTTCATTTGAAAGAGAATGTGAAGTACTCCACATGAAAGGTTTTTAAATAATCATTCTAAATATTCCACACAGCTGAAGCTCTGAGATGATGTCTTTCCCTCCTCAGCAGACTGCCTACTCATGTTAAGCACCCTGGGTTAAAAGCATCAGTATTGCAGAGATTGGGGTGGCAGGTGTGATACTACTAATGCTTTTCTTTCTAGGACTAAAGTTGCTATCACTCTAAATGGCCAAAGTTATTAAAAACAACAGACATTTCTATTTTTCATCCACAACAGATAATTGGACACATAATTTCTTATGGAAAATGTTGTAATTGTACGGAGATAAATATTTTAAAATTTTGAAATATTAGCAGATAGGCTATAATCAACACAACTTTGTGTTAATCAACTGACTTTGTATTGTGTAAGAAAATGTTTACTTTTAATTATAGCTTCTTATTGTTTCATTTAAGGGGCTGTTAAAAGATTGTACAGATAAAAAGAAATATTCAACTGTAGTTGAAAAGACCTTTTTGGAGAATACAGTTCTCCAAAGCATCCCTGTACAGCTTTCAGGGTGAAAACAGGCTTTTTCATTCAAGAAATTCTGCTGAAGTGGGTTTATGCCTAGTGTTCTGTTTAATGTTTCTATACTATTTTAAAGCTCCATGAACACCTGCAGAATGAGAGCCAGTGATAGTAAAACGAAACACCGGTAACCTTTCAGAAATATGAATGGAGCGTGATTCAGTTTTGAAATTCATCTCAATTACACTGAGCACAAAGTAGATGTGTTCAGCTGTCAAGCTCATAATGCTTATTTTTTTTCTTAAATAATAAATAATAGCAGCATGACGTGGTGATACCAATATGTTAAAATCAAGTCTGGTTTTTGTATGAGTTCACTTGTGTGAAATATGAGGAATAATTTTTGAAAGATGATGGTAAAAAAAAGGTCCTTCCCTGTGGAAAGAATATAGAGTGAAATTCTCCCTCATGATATACTTGCAGAAATGTATCTTACGTTATACTGGAAGAGCAGACAGAGGTAGCTGTTAAATTCCAGTATTGTCAAACATCTGTTTGGATAAACATGTTTTGGGGAGTTTCCTTTACTTTTCATTTAGGGGGATTTTAATATAAATTGACTTTGAACTCCAAAAGCATGTTTTCAGTCTGAAGCCAAAAACTGGTGAGAACATGGTTCTTATATGAACTGATAAAAATAGTTGAGCATTAGCTCTTTCTGTTTTGATTTTCTTACCATCCATTTTACTGAGGTGCAGTTCTCTAGGACTGGTACTACATTTTGAAAAGACTGAGTAGGACAGATATAAAAATAGTATTTCTTCTGTGCAAATGAAACAATTACAAAGAGTAACTAAGAAGGAGCAATGTAGAGAGAAAATTCATTAAGGATTACCAAACATTTCAGTGAGAATGTAAGTATGAGGATATCAAAATCATATTTACACTTAAGTGGCTCTGACCCCAAGTCTGAGGCAAAATCACTGCAGTTACTATGCTTATATTCAGTTCAGTCATAGCAATCAGTGCAATATATAAGTTTATTTATAGGATATATCCTATATAGCAGAAGTATTCAAGAGAAGAAATGTGAGAAGTGCTCCAAATGAGGCAGCTGTGGATTGAGCCCTGGCTTGTAACATTTTTAATTTCCAGCTTTTGCTATTGGATATCAATGTGACTTTCATCATTTTCTCTTTTGTAGTATTAGGAGTTGGTGTCAATAAGACATCCTGTAAGAAGCAGTGAGAAATTCTGATGAAAAAACATGGAAAATTTAAAAGCCAGATGTTGTTTTATTGTCAACATTTTTAACATGAAAAGAAGCAGCCCGGAGTATGTGTTTCTAACTCTACTTTTGCCTGACTGCTCCTCCAGTATCAAAACCTTAAAACCCTGCAATAACTTTATTCTATGCAGTTCACTATTAAGACTAAAAGGATTTTAATTAGACCTACTTCACAAGCTGTACTGAGACCATCAGCGGTGCCTGTACATGAAATGAAAAAGTAAATGAAGCAAAAAGATGCTCTGGTTTCAGGCACATTTTATTGGGGTTGACAATGTTAACTTATTTAGTAGGAAAGTACTCCTCTTTTCAGTGCTTGAATTACTAGAGGAATTCTGTGGTCTATGGCATACAGAAGGTTGCATTAGAATATGATAAATAGTCTGTCTTACCCTTTAAAGTTTTTATTAAGAGCTATTTTGGCTAGCACATAGGTTGCATATAAAATATATCGTTTTCCTTCCTCTTCCTTTTCTCATTCAGGTTGGAATAATAGATGCCATTTAGAGCAATGTTATCAATGTGGCATTCACAAACCCATACACCATTGTGTATATTAATTTGTTCAACTTATTTTCAGGCTTTTCTGAGGGAACAATAGAGTTCTTTTAAAATAATTTGAATTTTTCAACTATGAATAAATCTGGTTAAAATACATTTAAATATCCAGATCTAGTGAGAATTGGGCATATGGCTGTAATGTCGCAAACAGAACAAGAACAGCAGTCATTACAGCTCTGAAATATTTTGTACAAATCTATTGGGCCTCATTTTGTAATTCGTTAATTTGATATTCCAATTCTATTTTATGTTCTTCCTTCAGCACCCCCTACATAAATTAACAGTACTGAAATTGTAAACTAATAGACCTGTCTTTCACCCACACTTTGATTTCTCAGAAACTAATAAAAATGAAACATTTATTATTTATCAAAACATTATTGTGTATTTTCTCTGGTCAGTAAGCAAAACTGTATGGCAGTAATAAAATTTAGAAAATGACAGTTGAGGTTCTCATCAAGTCATCATTTCCCAACAGTTAATATTTGCATAAATCCTTGTTTAAAGCCGAGCAAACTTTTCAAATTTATTTTTACCTTTATTCTTAGCCTTGACATAACTATTAAACGGCCTGTTTTACTTGCTGAGCAGGTTAAGAGAGGCTACTGTATGTAACCCATGGACTGAGGCACACAGTGGCCTAAAAATGGGCAATACCATGGGACTAAATTTGCATTTGCTAATTCCCATTTGCAATATCTTAACTGACAAACTGTTTCCTATTCATTTTAATGGGACTAGTGATGGATCATGTTATAGCGTAAGGAGACTTACTGAATAGGTCTGTAGGTCTAAGAGGGATGGCGTATTTGTCACAGATCATATGGTGAGTTATAAATTATACCTGCTGTCTTTTGTGCTCAGGAATCCCATTATAGTCAAGGAGTATACAATATGAAAGAGAGCAGATGGTTCTGTCTCTGGTGCCTTCCTTCTGAGTTTCTGTCCTGGCTGTACTGCCAGGGACACATTGAATAGGTGCATTTCTCTGCTGTTCTTTGTTTCTACACAGGTCTCCGTTGTTGTTCATCTGAGAGCAAAATCTGTGGTCGTTATGGGAAGTAGAACTTCACAGTGTCTGGTTCCTTAATCCAGTTTTTTATTAGACTTGATTTTTGTAGTTCTGGTACAGTCTAATCTAGTGCACATTCACTGGTCAAAACTTAGAAAATTCATTTTGCTTCCTTCTTCCTCTCTCCTGAATCGGACGAGTATTACGTTACTTGTTCCCTCCACGGCACAAGATGTAACATTCCCTACTTGGTTAAACTGGATTTTGCTTAGGAAGCCTGGCTCGATTCTTCTCCCAAGAATAGTTATTAACAACAGTTGATATTTTCTTTCATTTAGCTCATTCCTCCCCAGAAAGTAACATGCTAAGATGCCCCTCAAACCTTCTGAAGTTTTTACCCCTCAAACTTTCTGAAGTTTTTTTCCCTATCAGTTATTGTAATCTAATATTTAAGCTAAGAAACTTGCAGCTATCGCAAGACATTTCACACACACTCTTCCCAAGTAGAATATTGTGTGGACAGTATGATATTTTATTGCAGTTAATAGTTTTGCTATTTTAGAGCCGGGGGGGGGCGGGGAAGTGTCAAAGGACTTTATTTCAAGCATTGTTTGCTTTTATTGGAGCAGGCAACTAAATAAATTAATTTAGCTCTTGAAAGAAGCTATGGTTTCCTTTGCAGTGGTTTGTTCCCCCATCTCTAATAATTTCCCAGTCCCTAAGCAGATACGATTTGCCTTCACGCTTAGGACGACTGGCATTGTTAACCTCTGTTTTAATCCTGGAGCTTCAGATATCTCCTAGTATCTTAAGACAAGGACAGTTTTTACCTGGGAGGAAAGGTTTGCAGCCCTCAACTTGATATTCCACAACCACTGATGTAGGAAACAGCGGACTACATATATTTTATTTCTTTTTATTTTATGCCATGCAATTTATGGAAAATAAGTTAAAGAATATGAGTCCAGGCTTTTGGGATGGGATACAATGAAATATTGAGCATTGGTTTATGCATGGAAGTTCAGAATTGTTACAGTAAAGCAGAGACCCCAAGGTCAGATGGTGGCAGAGTCTGAGTGTTTTGCTGATTTGATTGCTAATGCTCAAATTATTAGTATGTCCTGGCTCTGGATGAGCATTTCCCGGCTTTTAAAATTCATACACTAGCTTGTACAATTCATCACTTCTTGCGGAGTGCTTTATACTACTACAATAAAATGTGTTTACACCCATGACTGAAGGAATATGCAGGTAAATACTTGGTGACTTGGAGCAGGGCAATGTTCATATGGTTCAGTCAGCAGCTGTAGAATGGTTTGTTTATTTTTTTAAATGCAGATAAAGGTGCAGCACAGAAATAACAGAACTTTGAATTTTGTGTCTGTAATCACAAGTGTTCAATATATCAGCTGAAGATTAGGGGTCTGTTTCTACAGTGTTCCTTCTTTTGATGATTGAATCCTAGGTTTTAGGAATGGCAGAAGATGGTCTTGGCTTTATGTTGCAGATTAAAAATTACAGCTTTCTCACCCGGACATCTAACACTGTGCTCCCAAAATCCACCTTTGAACACTAGAAATAATGACCTGCTTTCCATAAGTCCCCAAAATGTCACTGACTCTATTTTGAATTTGGGGTATTCAAGAGGCCTGAAAAAAAAAAGTGGGTTAGGTGAATAAAAATAATTTGAGGTGAGTAGTTTTAAGGGGAAGGATGAAAACTCTGGGACTGAAGCCTTTGCTATCCCAAGGGTAGGCACAGTTTCCTCATAAATAGATGGTCTACCTTGGAAAAGGTAGAGTGCAAGTGGTGGGAAAGGCAGAGCTTGTTCTTCACACATATTAATTTGTTTGCATCTCGTTTGAGACTATCATAGGTATCTTTTTATAAAAGAAAGGAACACAGATGGGAGACTAACTCAAGTGTTTTAAACACATCCTTTGCTGCCACAAAGTGATTATATTCATTGCCACCATTAACCCCATTGACTCCGTCACTGCACAATGGCTGAAGCTGCACTTCTGAAACACTCCAGCATGGAAACATTGACAGACTCGATAAACAGACTGAAGTGTAAGACACTGCTGTTGCCTATTGAACAGCTCTGGGCACAGATAGCTTCCTTTTAGTACAGACAGAAAGACTAAGTGAAATTTTAGTCAAACAAAAAAGGCTGGCTGCGAATACTGAAATGCCAGACCGTGTGGTATTTTGACAATATTGGATTTGTCTTCTCTGCACCCCTGTAACTATTTCAGTTAGCTTTTGTCTATGTTTTTACTGAGGTTTTCTTGTTTACATTTAGCTTAGTTTGCTGGTGTATTGCACACTTATTTGTCTTTTAAATTCACATGAATAATCTCTCCATAGACATAATCTATGATTTGTTTTTAGACACAACGTGAATTTAGCGTAGTATATGAGCGTTGCTGTATTTTTATTCCCTTTGTTTTGTTGTTGTGGGTGTTGTTTTCTCTTTAAATAGGACATTTAGATATAAAATACCATGTACTCTTCTTATTTAGAAGCCCTTAAGAAGAGAAAGGATGTTGCATATGTATTACTTCTAAGTTTCAAAGAGTTTGGCTTTAGTGTTATGCTGATATATACCTAAACAGACAATTCTCTATGTATATTTTGGTCCTGTCAGCTGAGTGAGGTGTAGAAACCCACCTTTTTGTTGATTCTCCAGTGTGTTTGGGACAATTGCTCAATTACCTTGAAACAACATGGAAACCCTAGATTAGGTATGGATTTAGAGATAGGTACCTTTTAAATCAAGTGAATTATGCAAGTAAGCTGATCTTAAGAAAGTGGATTCTAGATTGCAGACTTTATTACAAGGGCTACATGGGTTGTTTCTTTCTTTTTTCCCTTCTTACTTGGTGGTAGCTTAAACTCCCTGATGTTTGTATAGGAAAATACTTTAATATTTGTGATACAAATGTTTACAAAAGACAAATACAGATATATCGTACTTTAAAAACAAATCACAGGGAGATTATTCAGCATGCCTGTGCCATTGATCACAAACAATCATTGTACTTATATTGCATGCTGCTCTTAAAAGCAGCAGAGTAGTATGCATTTTTCTGAAGCAGAGTTGAATAGACTCCATTCGTCATGTATTGCTAATGCTGGAATCCAATTGATTGCTACCATTTATGACTCCCTGACCACATTTTTGCATTGAGAATTTATTATGGAAGGTAAATCAATTTCTCACAAAAGCTTCATTTTTGGTTTTTGTTTGGTGGTTGGGTTGTTTTGGTTTTTTTTTGGTGGTGGGGGGGGGTGTGTTCTCTTATTTTAGTAGCCAAAATAAATGCAAAAAACCCAAGCATGTTCTGGAGAAGAATTTTATGCTATTGGCAGTTAAAAAATGTATTTATCCTTCTTATTGTTAATGATTTCTTCTTTCTTTCTTTTTGTTTTTGTTTTTTTGTAACTGAGGAACTAACTAAATATTAGTAAAATTTTGTATCAAATGATGCCAAAGTAACGGTCTTAGTATGAGTTCATATATTCTGGAGAAGTGCAGAGGACAAACTAATCATAATATGACTGATAAAAAGGCAGGAAATTTGCTGATACTCAGTAGAAGTCAGTTGGAAATAGGACTGCTTAGGATGTATGATAAATGGGTCGTAACTTTGCATATTGTTAGCAAATAAAAAAGTATGAAAGAAGAACCTTTTTCAAAATGAAATACTTTCTCTTTTGTGTATTTAATTAAGATTTTGTTTTCCCTCTTTGAAACCCATTTTGTGCTGAGCAGTTTCTTTGAAACTGGACCCATGATACTAAAATAATAATTTAAGATGTTAAAAAGAATCCTTAAGATTCATCTGCCTTCAACAGACTGGAGGCTTTAGTTAGCAAAGTCTAGCCTTTTCAATCTTAATTAAGACTTCATTTTATATTGTATAGAGTTATCAGTTAGAAAAACAATGGTGTACGGCAGTAGAGGTAGAAGAGGAGAATGTGCATGCTTTGCTGCTGAACATCCAAGGGATGTTATTTACTTCAGTGTACAATAGCGCTAGCCTTAATTTCATGTCCTTAGGCAATGTGAAATGAAAATAAGGCTGCTTCTCAGGCAAAATAAAAATGACTGTTTACAAAAGATTATGTCAGAAACAGTTAATTTGAAGGAAGGGGAAAAACCATAGTGTGATGTGGGAGCAAGAGAGGAATATAATGAATTTGTGGTAACAATTAGTTAATGATGAGATATAGATGCAGTGAGAGGTCAGTTTCAGAAATAATCTTGTTTTAAGGGATATTTACTTACAAGTATATACATAAACTATAAGTGAACCTTCTCAGCCTCTACCTAAATTGATACAGAACTAATAACATTATTTTAGAATATATTGTAAAACAGGAATTGTAACAATTATGGCTGCCATAAGGACCATAGGTTATACCCTTCAGCCCACAGATACATTCAGGGCAAGCAATAATTATTATCCAACTATTTTTTGAAGGGAGATAGAAACTTTGAGAGGTATGAAGTTTCTGTAGATTCTAGGAAAATACCTCCATAGCTGAAGAATATGAGAACTCTGCTTGCCCCAAAGCACTTCTGAATACAGTCTCCTTTGTAGAAGAGGGAGATGAGATTCTCAGTTGCCAGATCCATACATTCTGTGTTGTTGAATCACGTGCTCTGGTTTTCTTTCTTCAAGTCTACCAGTAATTTCCTAGTGTCACTGCACAAGTCTTTCTTAATTTCCAGTCTAGAAGGATTTGCTGATTGCTGGGAATTCTTTGACCACTTCTTCAAACAGCTGATCATAATAATGATAATGCTCTTATTTAATGAGGCAGCACTCCTCTAAGGACTAAGCAAATATTATTTATGGCTCAAATAATTCAGGTACAGAGAAGTTTAAATCATCATGTAGTACCCAAGGGAGGGCTGCACTATTTCTGTCTTAAGATTTCGTGAAAGAAATATGAGTGTTTGCATCCTATAAGGTTTGCTTAGTAGTTCTGATGCTTCTCAAATTGTGCAACTTTTTTGTGCATAAATGTGAGGACATTGCATAGATCTTTGCTGTGATGATTCAGTTCTTTACAAATGAACAGTTCCTCAAAGATTTACTGCAAATTATTTGTTCATATACTCTTCAGTCTGGAATCTTTTATACTTTCCAGCTCAAATGTCCCTTCTTCCTCTATTCACAGAAAGAATCTATATAAAGTTTGTGTGTAGGGACAATAGTTTTTTCAAGGCCTTGGTTGCATCTAATTTCTGCTTATAACCTGTATTGGTTAGGAATAGCAGCAAAAAAAAAACCCTCCCAAATGACAGCCTCTTAACTAAAATACCTATGGCAGCACAAAGCCCTAATAGTGATACAGTTACATGGATAAGGATTGTCCTTTAGCAAGAAGTAGTTAATTTTGTTGAAAAAAGTGAGTTAAGCCATACCAGAAAGTTTTGCACTGTTGACCCAAGTTATAACTTGGGGAAGACCACCATTTGAGCAGCAAAATGCAGATTGCTCTTTCTTTGATGATTTTCATGCAAGAATGTTTGAATTAACCTATTGTATAGCTTTGTAGGATTGTCCTCTTAAGCCTTAGCTCCCATATGTGATTACCATTGCACAAGTGGTGCTAAATTCAAGCTAACACTTAGAGTGGGTAGGGATATGGAAAAGTGTGGAAGGGAATGCTTTAATCACAATTAATATTTAGAATGCTGAATAAAAATAAAGCGATATTAAGGTTAGCCAAGTGACCGTATTTATTTGCTTTACTTTTTATTCCCCCAATACCCTATCTTTGAGATTTCATGAGGGTCCTCTGAAATGATGCTGGGAAGTGCTTTGTCAAAATGGTAATAGAACATTTGATGTAAGTATACTCCAGAGGCCCTGTATGCCAGCCAACGAAAATGAAAAAATTTGCAAGTATCTCTTCCAAAAACAAACAAGCTAATTATGTTAGCAAACTACATAGTGAGGTCAGCCATACTATCCTTGGTTTCTGAAAACATTACCATCCATGAAATTTTATTTGCTAGTTGTCAGTCTATGGAGTCTCAATTGGTTCTTCCATACATGATTCATAAGGGCAAAGGTCTTTAAAAATTTCCTCATCATCCTGAGCGATTCTCTGTCTCTTATAATCTGCTACTTCTTCCTCTCGTATTACACCGTGCTTCTTTCATTTGCACCACACAGTTCTCCCATATTACTGTTCATTTCCCTTGCATATTACCCTTATTTTCTTTTTCCTTATTTTGTCTGAATTTCTTGCTACATAGAGGGAACTAGATGTATTTCTTTCTTATGTCTGTCTTTGAATCAGAGACTAGCTGAATATGACAAGAATTTATACCAGGGACAGATTTTGTTCATTTCAAATAGGAGTGACCTATGGGAAAAAGGATTTATTGAAAGGTAATGACATTTGCTGCTAGTTCAAAACTGAAGGGAGCTAGAGGGTCAGTCAGTTCAGTGAAAGGGGCAAAAAATTTAAAATGGATGGAGTAGATTAAGACCATCATGTTCAGATACCTGTTTTCCACTTGAAGCAAGGAAAATTCTAGTAACAGGACTGGGGAAAAATAAAAGCACAACCAAAAGGGTAGAATGTGTAATAGAACCTTCAAAACTACTAAATGAAGAGAAAACAAAATGGGGATTGCAAATCTTACAAAAAATATTATGCAATGTTTTCTAGCAACAAAGTAAATAAATAATTAATTTGGTTTTATTTTTAAGTGCAACAGAATAATACTGAAAATAATAAACTGTAGAGAAATGACTGCTTATTTTACAAGGAACTTCCTTGGTCTCTTTCAATGTGTACACCATTTTATAAATGTAGTATCATGAATGGATATTCAGAATTAAATGTATTTCTTAGATTCCAGCACCAGAAATGCCAATTTCCCATTGAGGGTACTCTCCTCAAATTGACAAAGTCTTATGCTAAACAGCACAAAACATTGACTTTCTTATGGACAAGATTCATTTAGGATGGATAAATCTTACTGTTGAATATCTCTAGACTGAGAGCACTGATGATGATGGAGTTCTTCTTCTATCATGATCGTTTGAATTAATTTGTTTCATGAAGATTTGAGGGTGCACCTACTGAAATTTCTGGGAAATTATTATTCTGAAGTCTTATCTGTTTCCTTCCAAAACAGTGAAGTTTTAAGATTTTATACTTGGATGTAAGCAACTGTGCTTACTCACTTGAATAACTTGAATTTTGAAGGATGATTATAAACAGGATTCTGTTTATAGTTAGTATTTAGAATCTATATTCTGAATGAGCAGTCAGTGCCATCTGCAAGATGCTGTTGTTTCTTAACAGCAATACACATTATTTTTGGATTAGAGAAACCCCCACTCCCCTTGGAAAGCTCTTTTTTATTTTGAACCAAAGCACTTAAACATTTTCATTTACAATACTTTGTTTCATACAGCAGACTTTCTCCATATAGGTATTAGATTCACATTTGTTCCAGTAAAATGTATCCTACTGTAAAAAGCAGGCCTTTTGTCTTCATGGAGATCCAATATTAGATTTTCCACTTGTCCTTTTGAATATCTCAGTTTGTGTTATCCAGTAGCTTAATGTCAAGGAAACTGTTTACTGGTGTTCACAATTATATGTAAATGGAACTATGTTAGCCAGATTCCAAATTATACATTAGCTATTCTAACTGTTGCTTTATTCAAAGATCATTTAATGACAGAATTTGTTCTTCATCTAATGACATTGTAAACTACTCTTTTTTTCCTCCTGGTAATCCTAATCTTTAATAGTGTTTGTTAGTTGTATTTTGTATAGTCAAAACGTTGGGGAAATTTCCTACCAAGTATCACTTATTTTGTATTTAAAACTACATTCACTTTCTTTTTTCCTTCCAAGCACTGTGAAAACTTACAGCTTTGTTTTTCTGGTGGTTAAAGTGATTAGTTAATATAATATTTAGAGATCTGTCAGTCTTCAATGTAATTACCTTAAGGAACAGAAAATTAGGGTTTTTAAAAACACTTTTCAAAAACTATCTTGAGACTGATGATAAGATCACCAATAAAAGAACAAGCTTTATATTAATATACTATTCTGAATGAGGCATCAGAATCCTGTTTTCCAAAAGCGCCTGACTCCCATTTTTCAAAATAACAAAAGTGTAGGGGTCTACCCTGTAGTCTCATGCAAAAAAAAAAAAAAAAAAAAAAAAAAAAAAAGTGATGGTTTAAAGTGGACCAAAGATTAAATTAGGTGCTGCAGTTCCAAAATAAAAATCTGCTGCTCTCCAGATACCACCGTGGACAGCTGAGCAGTTTCATGCATTTTCTGCCAAAGCTTCACTGGAACTTTCAAGTCTGCCTCCAAGGTCCAGTGGATGGTCACCGAGCATATCTACTGGCTGCGTTCCACATGCAACACAGTAGTTATGCGAGCTTTGCTTTAAAAAGACAACCACAGGAGGAGGTCACTGTAGTGGGGCTTATCTTGTGTGCAATAACACAATCATGGGAGTAATCTCCAACATTAATTTATTTTTCAACATGTGCAGATTCAAACACACTTTCTATTTTGTAAGACAAAGACCTACTTGCTTGGTTCTGTTATTCTGCTGCTCTTGTGGACTCCAGGGCCAGAAGAGAAGAAGCAGGAGTTCTGGTCTGTATGCGTAGTTTTGTGTATTATAGGGAAAATCTCTTAGTCTTTTTAAATACCTCTTCTTAAGCAAAGGAAGTAGTGATTTGAAATGTAAAATTAGATACTAACAACAGCAAGCATTTGAGATAGTTCGGGTAAGATTTTCAGAAGTAGTTGAACTCATGTTCTCTCTAAAGCCAATAATTAAAATATAAGAAAAAGAAAAATCCAGAAAACTGCTGATTTTTAAGAATTTCACCAGTAAAATGATATGCAATTACCTGGAATTTTATGGGGTTTTTTTAATGTTACCTTTTATTAACAGGTTCCTGCTCTTTTGAAATAGACTTTAATTATTTTTTCACCAAAATTAAACTATTCCTAATAAACTGCCAAAAATCTAGAGTGTGAATGTAAAGTCAGTGTTGCAACCAGTGAAACAGTGGAGAATAACCTAGTTTTTGTAGTGTTCTGTAATTTTCTAGATGAGGCTGAATGTGGTTATGATCTTATTAAATCAGTACAATGATCATCTGAATAATTTAGTACTGTGAGGTAATTATAATGGTACGTTTTCAAAAAAATAATTTAATTTTACCTCTAGTCAGAATGGCTTGGAGTATTTAGAATACATTTTGTGGTTCAGTAATTTGAGAAATCGTAAAAATTATTACAATTAAGGAAGTGGTTAATAATGTATATCTTGTTTAGTTGTATTATGGAAACCAAAGTAATTCCTGTTTTCATTGTAAAAATGTTAAATTTAAGTAGTGGCAGGCAAATTAATCATGTAGTGATTAATCATGTAATCAGATAGTGGAGCTGGCTTGCTTCTTGACAAGAAGGCCTTTTTTTAATATTATTGCAGGATATTGGCATACATGCCTAGTTCTATGCTGAAATAGCCATGCTGGCTGTACTCAGTGATCTCTTGTTCTACATTTCTTTGTTCACATACTGGTAACTGCAGACACAAGGTGCTTTTCGACTGGTCGTGGTTTAACCCCAGCCGGCAACTCAGCCCCACGCAGCCGCTCGCTCACTGTCCCCCCATGGGATGGGGGAGAGAATCAGAAGAGTCGAAGTGGGAAAACTCGTGGGTTGAGATAAAGGCAGTTTAATAGGTAAAGCAAAAGCCGTGCACGCAAGCAAAGCAGAACAAGGAATTCATTCCCCACTTCCCATGGGCAGGCAGGTGTTCAGCCATCTCCAGGAAAGCAGGGCTCCATCACGCCTAACGGTGACTTGGGAAGACAAACACCGTCACTCCGAACGTCCCCCCCTTCCTTCTTCTTCCCTCGGCTGTATATGCTGAGCATGATGTCCTATGGTCTGGAATATCCCTTGGGTCAGTTGGGGTCAGCTGTCCTGGCTGTGTCCCCTCCCAACTTGTTGTGCCCCCCCCAGCCTCCTCGCTGGTGGGGTGGGGGGAGAAGCAGAAAAGGCCTCGACTCTGTGTGAGCCCTGCTCAGCAGTAACGGAAACATCCCTGTGTTATCAACGCTGTTTTCAGCGCAAATACAAAACATAGCCCCATACTAGCTACTATGAAGAAAATTAACTCTATCCCAGCCAAAACCAGCACAGACTTCAGAATAGAATCTTGCTTAAGCTATTTATCATCAACGTGATTCTATCTGGAGCGGAAGAGCTGTGTGGTTTGGCAGCAGGGTTGCCAAAGAACTGGAGGAATTTGTAGGGGCCATTGTCCATTTCACCTCTGTAAAGCTGACCAGCAACAAGGGAAGGTGAGCATTGCATTATGCAAATTCTATTTCTTTCTATTTGATAGAGGGCTGTGCACATCAGCTCAGGTCCCTGTGTTCAGAAGGGGAGTCACCTTGAGTGTATAGTTTCCAATAGGACCAGCATATAATACTGAGCCACCCGTTTAATTTGCTTGGAACAGTCTCTAGGCATTTATCTTTACAAGCTCTGTTGGCATGGTCATCGTTGTCCACAGCACAGAACAATCTATTTCAGAAAGCCATAGTTTCTCTTTGAATGATGAGTTGTCCCAAGGGAGTAAGCTGGAGAAAGTAACCATATAGTATTATTGAAACAAAGAAACAACAAGGGAAGGAAGGAAGGGGAAAGAAGGGAGAAAATACACTGCAATTGCAGAAAGAGTTAAGCCATTTTTCTATTTACACGGTTTATTTCACAAGTGTCTGACTCATTGGGCATAACCAGCACAGTTAAATTACAAAATTACTATTTGGTTCTTTTTTATTGACTACAATTCAAAGCTGCTTCAAGCCATCCAAATTTAATCCCCCCAGCTCTTTGCCAAGAACATTACCTTTTATTTTCAGCATTAAACTGTGTAAGATACCCCTAAGGCTACATGTGAGCTCACCCTCCATGATAGGAGCTAACAGAGTGTATCAATTGTTCATGATTTCCTATTCTCCTGTAAATTGGGAGAGGCGGGAGGAGCACTGGAATGCGAATTTTGTACTGTCAGCAGTTCTTTTGCAGGCTCTAGCTCAGGCAGTGCATATCGAGGTAATTAATTGTGGAGTGTTTTCAGCTCTTCACTCTGAGTTACCGTTTAGCAGCCTGTCAAAACTGAACTAATAAGCCCATTGCATGTATTTTGATATGCTTACTTTACTTTAACTGTTGGGATACTATTTCTCTTTCCCCCTTTTTGGTTCACATGAAGTTAAGAAACTACCACGAGACAGTTAACATGGAAGAAAAGGCCTTTTCACAGAGATATGATACAACCTTTCAGTGAAGTTTTGTATTGCTTTGTCTCCTGGCAAATTCATTTGGTTTAAAGTATTAGAGATTTTTATGAGTGTATTTTGTGAATTTGCTCTCCTTATGCTCCACCTCCTATTCCCAAATGAGGAGGTTTTTTATTAGTTGATTGCATTGCAGGTGTGAAATGATTACTTGTAACTGTAATTGCTTAATTATAGTGTCTTTTATTTGTGGAAATTAGCACTGAACTTTAGTATAAATTTTAACAGGTGACTTCTCATCTATATATTGAAAGTCAAATATTAAATCTATTTTAAATGGAAAATAGATTTTCAAATGTCTCAGAATCTGCTTCCTCTAATGTTGAAAAATCCGTGTTTAACAACAAAAATACTCAAATGAAAATATTTTAGAATCTATTAATTTCTCTTTATGTCTAAAAGAACCTGTAATCTTTAACACCTCCCTCCAATATTTCTTCTATTTTACTCAGTAAATACAGAAGCTATTGTCCAAAATTGCCTACAAGACAATTATGGACTTTCACTTTTCCAGTGTTTTAAAAAGAAATTTTCCTGTACATTTTGTTGTATTGAGTTCATGATAAAGATCAGGATGAGAATATGGCTATGAGGAAATACATGTGTGAATATATGCAAACAGTTGCATACGTTAGTGTTTTCTATCCCATAAAAATGTGTATAGTCTCTGCAGATATATAGTATGTGTGGATGATATCTATCACATATACATCAGTACAGTTTATTGAAAACTTCATGGTTGCTCGCCAACTTTTTCAATGATAGAATCAATTTGTTTTCTAAACTTCGTACTTGCACAGAGAAAGACTGCTGTCGTGTATAATAAGTCAATAAGTTGTAACAGTAGTATAACGGGTAACATGCGTACACTGACAGTAACTTATGCCAGTGTACAAATATGCAGGTATGTATGTACATGTGAGTGTACGAGTTTATATATCATCATTACAATTCAACATGTGAATGAATTCATGCATGATGCAAGTTTGACATGTAGCATTTGTTTTAAGTTGTGAATGTAGCTGTAATGCTGCAAATGAGAAAGTAGAACTGTCTTCTTTTCTGGAAGAAATATATTGGCCAATTCAGGGATATATATGATGGATTTCAAGGTTGTCAGTGTTGCAATATTCTAATATACTTACCTAGATTTAACTTTACTCCACTTGAGAAATTTGTGGTTTGTCAAACTTATATTCTAGGTATTTGTTTTGTGTGTGTGTGTGTGTCCCCGCCTTTTTTATTAATAACACCAAAGGGTGTGTTTTTCCACAAATGAAGTGACCTGCAGAAGCATAGAATGGAAAGACACTAGGTATTGAATATATATTGTAAACAAAAATTAAATCTTTGCTAAAAATATCCTTCTGCCAATATATTGCAAACATCAGTTGTGAAGAACCACATGATCCACAACAAGTGACCTTACTGACCATCAAGATTTGCTTTATGTGTTGGTTTTTCTTTTAATTTATCCTTGCCAAAAATCATCTATCTACATTTCCTTGGACTGAATTCAAATCTGTCTTGAGAGAAAAATTAATACTGGCAAAAGGTGTTAAAGTTGTCTTAAATTTATCCTATCTGTTGATCACATGAAATATTTTAGTATGGGCAATTTGGCAATAGAAGTTGGACAAATGAGAAAGGCAATTCAGCTTCAGGAGATGCTCAGATTCAAATAAGAAAGGCAAAAGAAAGAGTAAAAGCCAAAAATTGTTTGATTTTATTTTTGCTGGATGAAAAACATAAACTGGGAAAGGAGTATGTGCTGGTTTGGAGAAATTAAGACTGTACCTGAAAACAAGGACAATGATATGGCACTAGAAGCAGGAGTTGCTTAAGAACTGAGGGAACAAAAAGTACTTTAATTTTTGGGTTTCAAAAAATTGCATTAGGAGCATGATTTAGGGATGGCCACTTTCACATTAGTGGAAAGTTGAAGCCTAAGTATATAGTCAAATGTAATTGCCTTGCTTGTGCTGTTGATTGATTCATAGGCTGAACAGGTTCATGGCTAGTCTTCCATTTCATTGGTCAAAATCTGACGTGAAAGATATTCTTAATCTCTTAAGGTGTGGAATTTATGTTATAATGCCTTGTTTTGTTGCTGATCGAATGCTTTTGACAATTTTTTTCTTACAGATGTCTCAATTCCTTTTCCATTTCTCCTTCAGTGTATGGAAAGTGTGCATTCTGAGTATTAGGCACACATAAATCTGTACTGGTAGAAGAATTAAATACAATAATGTTACATTGTTACATGCATTTTGAAATTGCGTGACCACCTAGTTTGTAAATTTGTTTTCTTAGAGGTACACAAGCACTTCCCTGTGGAGCAATTAGAAGTTCTCCTTTGTTCACAGAGTTTAACTTGTGTTTTTTTCATCCGCACATTCTTGAAGCCTAAGCTATGAGATTTTTGTGTTGGTAAAATCTTAATGATACTGTTTGATAGTATTCCTGGAATAATACATTGAGGTCTTCTTCCTCTATTTAATAACTTGAAAATTGGTTGTATATATGTCTAGAGAGTCATATTAATTGCTTCAAGAACAAGACTTTAATGAATGAGCATTCTGAATTGAAGAATATTCTCATGTATTTACTTTCCACTGTTTTCTTCCCTCTGTCCTAATATCTAGATTTTAAAACATAGAAATAACAATATGGAAGTTTTCTAGTTTTCTACACTATATTATTCTAGTGACTATGGAAGAAATTACCCATGTTTGTTACAAAACTGACTCTAGTGTCCTCTTTTATTACGTGTTGGCCATATATGTTTTAGGGGAGTTCTTTTCTTTGTTTTGGGGGATTTTTGTGGGGAGGAGGGTTAGCAGTCAGGTCATTTGCTTCTCATCCTGACAGGGCAGTACCTTCCCAGTTAACATAGTGATGTTTGCTAATTTTCCAAGACCTAATAAGTCTCTGTGAATCATCAAGATAAAGGTTAAAGGTACACAAATAACAAGGTAAGTATTTACTACCAGCAGAAATTACTGTGTTTACAGTTGATATAGTGTTTCCAAAGAGAATCATAAATAAGTAAAGTAAAACTGTGTACCCTACATCTGAGCAATAATCATGGATTTGTTTGTAAATATTGAGAGTCAGATTAGAGGTTGATACATGAGAGTGTGTGTTCAGTACCTGTATTTGCTGGAGAACTGATAAATTGGCATTTGACATGATTATAAAAATATATATATAAATAAGGTTTCTATTCTTGGGATTTTATGAAATTCTTAAAAAAAAAAAAATTAAAAAATCCCAAAGCCTCACTGCAGGGAGGAGCTCCAAAAGTAGAGCAACAGGAGGGAAAAGGAAATGAGATCATGTGATTCAGATGCTGATGTCAAGAGTCTTGAGATTATTTTCCAGTTCTGATATAGTTCTTGTGTAAATTAGGGAATCACTTTTTTCACTCAGGTCTACAATTTGCTTAATACCAGAGAAATTCACAGTGCCTTCTCCATGTACTTACCTTCTAGCTTAGTTTAAGGGAACCACCACTTTCCCTGAACAGACCATCAAAAAAACTTGCGTGTAATTTTGAATATTAAATTTCAGATTCCAAAAATACATCATATGAATAACTTGCATTGTCTTTCAAGACTTCTGTAGTTTTGAACTAAAAAAAGGTAAAATTTATTTACCAGAAGAGAAACTTTGATATAATTTACTTAATATTTTGAGAAATGCTGCTTGATTGTTGGCTACAAAAAAAAGGTAAATAAGTCATTAAACTGTGTTAGATTGGCACGTTTTAACAATACATGAATCTTCAGATTCCTTTTGATCTCTATTTGGAAAGTCTTTTAAGAGTGAAACCCCAACCCAGGTGCTGCATCCAATTGTCTGATAGATAATACTTGTCTTTCATTATTTAATAGATAATCACAAGTTGTAAAGTTGTCATTTTTAACCATGTTTCCTGTCATTGCTTTGTTTCATCATTCATTTGTCCTTTCCAATTTTACTTGCGAATTGAAAGGGAAGAGACAGTGAGAATTTTTGAGATTGAGTCTTTTAAAACAGAAATGCTGGGGAGGTTCTTGTTGTCAGGTTGTTGGTGACTGACACTTACAAATTGAATCGTTATTCAGTGTACAGTCAGAAAACACAGTTATCGGGTAGACTTATATAACACCAGCATTCCAGCTAACTCCCAAACTTAAAACTGCTTTGTCTCTCAACTTCTTTAAAATCCAGTCCTTTTCTGAGAAATTTCTAATTGAATAAATGGTCTCTAAATTTTATTACTGAATTGTTGAAGCTCTGTCGCTGAGCATAATTGACAACTGTTGTCGTTCTTGTTACTCATTGGCATTGTGCAAGTTGCCATTCAGGCTTACAGACTTTTGGTAGAGTAGTGACTTGCAGCATGGCTCAAATGCTAACTAGCTGGCTGCGTCAGGCATCAGATATTAATGGAACTAAAGTCCCTGATACGAGTAGTCATCTCATAGATCTTGATATGTGAAAATGTAGTCTAACGAGGAGAACTCAGAAGGAAAGGTCTTAAATGCAAAGACTCTCCTTAATAGCTGTCTGGAGCCTAACAAAATAAAATAGCGTAAATACTTGCCTCTCTCTAACCTTATCAAATGAAATATACACTTTGGTAGACCTTTAAAAGTAAAGGAATATGGAGTGCAATTTGTACACTTTTGTTTTCCAGCAGCATTTATTTTTTGCATAATACAGCTCATAGATAAGATTAGCGCTCATTATGATAAATGGATAGCAACTGATGACAGACTTCCTGGTAAAGCCTAATAAATTTTAAGCCATTAGAGTTTCTTTGGCATATTTTGCAGTTTCCTCTTATTTCACAAGAATGATAGCTTGCCAGTGCTTGAAAGCTGGGACATGGCCATTTTCTTTTCTTAGTTCAGAGTGGAAGATGGTCTTCTGCACAAATGTAAGCAAAAAGCAAGTACATGTGGAAGAAATCGTACCTCTGGTAGTGTGAACTGTGGGAAAATAATGTCCAAAGAGTTGGTGTACAAGATGAAAATTTATAAGCTCATGCTACTGAGGTTACCTTGTGCTTCTCTGTGATCTTTTGTTTGTAACAGTTTAAGAATTAGTAAGGTTGGAAAACTTTTTTCCTAAGTTATTACATGATGAGCAGATTTTCATTGCCTGTAGTACCTACTATGCCAGTTTACTGCAGTCAAGTCTTGATTATCCAGAGCAATACCGGGAAGACCAGATATTCTGGAGAAAGCAGTCGTGGCAATACCTCTTGATTTCTTTATCTTAGGTTTACAGTGCATTTCTCCTCTGAATAGAATTTATATAGAACTCTACTTTCTTATTCCATTATTATGCCTTTACAGGTTTTGGGTTTATTTTTTTGCCTTTCTTCATCACATGCATATGCGTATTCAGACTTACACATTATGTCTTTGCTAACAAAGTAATTTATTTTAAATAACTGGAAAAAAAATCTTGTTTAACAAGGACAGTGGTCTGATCACCCCCTTGTGATGGGAGTCCCTCATCAGTAATATTGTATATAGCTGGATGACTAGGAATTATGGGTTTGATCTGAATCAGACCCAATGAAACAACTACATTTTTACCAAGTTAGCTAGGAACCTTGTTACTGATTCATGCTGGCTTTATGCTCTTATTTCAGCTTTATGCTCGCTTCGGACAGAGAATACATGACAAAGTGTAAAAGTAGAGTGGTATGGCTAGACAGTACCCGAGCTGGCATGTAGCCCATCAATGAAAAGTTACTTTGAACAAATCGGAAGCAGAACAGGTTTATACAAAATCAGTACTTTTCGTCTTGTGGTCATTGTGGTGCTGATCTGGTACAAGGAAACCTTAGGGTAGATACAGTACTGCCAAACCACAGCCTTAGAATCTGGGGATGGGTTGGGTTTTAGACTTGTTAAGGTGCGTGGAAGAGAAATAGCAAAAATAGAAAAGATGAGGGAACACTACAAGGGTAAGTACACAGACATAAGATTAAAGGCCCAGAGAAAAAAAAAACCCGTAAGAACATTTCCTGGTTTAAGTGTTGGCAGGGCAGAAAATAACTTAGAGAACAATCAAATAAACTGTTTCCTTCTGTGTTTCAAGAAACAAGACTGCTTGCCTGCCTTGAAAATGGGGGAACAAAAAATAAATAACCTCTAAAGAAGGGACTCGGTTAGACCCTAAGTTTATCAAAAAGAAATTGTGTTAATTTAATACACAGGTATAATTTAAAGTAAAAAATAGTCATCTTGCTTGGTTTTGTTACTGCCATATATGCTGCAATCTAAGCTTGTATAACATAAATATTCCAGAAGGGCATCACACTTTTATTTGAAATATCAAAAGCAGATAATCCACCATTTTTCTTTAAAGCTTAGTTCAATACTTAATTGTTCATATTGCTAGATTTTTATTTTATCTGGTTTACAGATTCTTCTGTGGTCTAGTTAATTGCATAAGAGCAAGCCCATTAAAGGAAATAACTCTCTACTAGTTTTTCTGAGAGTTTAGTTGAAGAAAAGAGGTTACACCAGGGATCAAATCCAGCTTAGGAAAAAATCTTTACTACAATCAGTGATGGGCAAAAAGGAGAAGAATCCAATCTGACTTTCAAATCCCAGGTTGAGATTGAGCTCGAAGTTAAAAAAAACAACTTTCAATTTACAAACACTTTTGATAAAGAAATCTTTGAGGGAAAAGAAATATGATACCCCAGGATACTAGGGTAATATTCTGATTTTACAGAACCATTCTTTGAGTTGAACCAAGTTATGATACGATCTGGTGTGAAATAATTTTGAGATATGAATTATCATTTTAAATTCACATTTAATAAGAGGATCCTTTTGCTTCCATCAGTTTTCTCTAATATTTGGAGGTGGCCAACTTCAGCAGGATTTTCCAATTTCAAATAAGGTACTCTAAAGACCTTCTAAGCTAAGCACAGTAAGCAGCTTGTAGTTCAGAATTTAGAATTATATTTAAGCATTGCTTATGCAGAAAATCATGCAACTTTAAGCCAGTATTCATATCCTCATAAGATAAATAAGATTTGAGCATGTGTTTCAGTTTTACTTAACTGCTGAAGTACTTTCCTCAGTGGGTTTCTTTACCTGGCTCAAGCCCTTCATGCCTTGAAGTGCTCATTAGCTGCCTATTGATTCTGTTAAGAGACTGCAGTCTTCCTGGGCTTATCCAAACAATGATGAAATCACACCTGACAGTTCCCTTCTCTGTGTTATTGGATGCTGGCTGCTGATGCTATTGACAAAGCTGTTATTTGAAGAGAAATAAAGTAAATGCTAAGCTTGCATTTGTAGGCTGTGATACGGTTAAAAGTCACCTTTGTCATGAGGACAGCTTCATTTCTCTGATTGTATTGCGACTATAGAGCAAAGGTGTCAAAGGTTCTTCAATGAACCTTTTTCTATGTTTTTGTTGGAATCGTGCCTTTTCGGTCTTGGCCTGAAATTAATAATTTAAGAAAAATGTGCCATTAAACCTATTTATTCCATTCTTGGATTTTCTAATCCGTAAGCAAAGACCAGTTGTGCTACTTTGAGTGTTTCAGATGTACAGTTTCTACAGGATGGGTTTATATTACAAGCTTATAGACACATACGTTTAATTTTACTAATGTAACACTCTGGATCTGCATATCTTCACAGAGAAATGCACATTCTGCTATTAAAAAGTCTGAACACAGACAGGATAATAAGGATGAGTATATATAATTTTAAATCATCTTGGAATTTACAGTAAATAAAAATCACTTTTGACAGATTAGATTTGCATACCCAGTAATTTATAATGAAATAAGAACATAAAATAAATCTGTTAGTAAATAAATTTTTCATCTTCATAGTAGAAGTACTTGAAAATTTTGAATAAATTATTCAGGATCAAGTTCCTTTAGTATTACTGAGAAGAATAACCTACCCAGACAGATAGGTTCCATTTTCAGTAGAGCTTATCTGAGAAATCTTTGTAGCCTTAGAACACATCTTTGAATTTTTAATCCACAATTTGTACATACGGGTAGAAGCAATCATCACTCAAGCATTTTTAGATGATGAGGGTTGTATTAAAAATCTAACAAGAATGTTCCTTGAATTTATTCTTCTCTTATCATAGTAAGTGGGGGAAAGATTAAGGGAAAAAAGGAATGTGTTAAAACATCAATAAACTCAGATCTGCTGTTAGATCAAATCCCTGAGTTCTTGCATCAAGATCCTCCAGGGCATTAACCATATGCAGGTGGGAGATCAGATTAACTTCAAACAGTAATACTCAGTTGAGAAAAACACTCTGTAACATAGACTTACCATAAAGCTTCATTAAAACATTTCTGGAAAAATAAATGGATGAAATGACAAAAACTATTTTTAATGTTCCTTAACTGGAATTACATATTACTTAGTCTCCTTCAGAATTATTTTTCTAACCTGTAGAAATAATTTATTTATTGTAGTTATTCCATATTTGTTTATTGTAGTCTTTCCATATATAAATGTCAACTTCTAGCTCAGAGGCTCTGAAAACAGGTAAATAATATTTGTGGTAATTCACATCTAGAAATTGTGTTTCAAGCTGTGAACACAGCACTAACCTCTGTTTTATGAACATGAGAAAACCTCTTATCACATCAAATCAGAACTTATCTCATGCTAACAGATGGGGAAATCCTTGCCATGCTTCCATGTCAGGAATTCACTGGAGTATTATTATATACTCAAAAAGCTATCTTCAAATATTAGGGGGGAGGATTATTTTTGTTAGAGATTTCACAGGATGAGAGGGTCTTTTTGTGTTAGGATAGCTGCTTTCATTATGCTTTTACAGGGAAGTAGTGGATTTGTGTACAGACAGAAAAGATTTTTTTTCCCCAGGAGTGTTAGAGCAAAATTGTCTAAAATTAGATTCTTTCAATGCTGGTTTTTTGTTTATTTTTCTTTTCTTCGCTTAAAGAGAGAGCATTTTTGGAATTAAAAGATCAAACTCAAATGTTTATCAAAGACATTGAACTGACTGGCATTTTTTCTACGTGATCTTTCTCAGATAATTTGTAGTTAGGATCTGTATGTTTCTTTTATCATTGTTTTATGACTCTCATATGCAAAATGAATATTCACACAGAAGACAATTGAATATATGTAACAATTTATTTAGGATGCAGGTACTGAATTCTTAACTTTCAGATTATGGTGGGTTGACCTTTGCTGGCTGCCAGACCCCCACCCAGCCGCTCTCTTGCTCCCCCTCCTCAATGCAATAGGGGGAGAAAATAAGATAAAAAAGCTCATGGGTCATAATGGAGACAGGGAGATCACTTATCAGTTACTGTGTCATGGTTTAAGCCCAGCCAGCAACTAGGCACCATGCAGTCGCTCGCTTACTCCCCCCTCACCCAGTGGGATCAGAGAGAGAATTGGGAGGAAAAAAAAAAAAGTAAAACTCCTGGGTTGAGATAAGAATTATTTAATAACTAAAGTAAAATAAAATGTAATGCCAACAACAATAATAATAAAACATAATAATTGTAATGAAAAGGAATATAATAAAATGAAATTCACAAAGAAAAAAAAAAGAAATTGCACAATGCAGTTGCTCGCCACCCACTGACCAATGCCCGAGCAGCGATCAGCCCCTCCTGGCCAACTCCCCCCAGTTTATATACTGGGCGTGACGGCTCATGGTATGGAATATTCCTTTGGCCAGTTCGGGTCAGCTGTCCTGGCCATGCTCCCTCCCAGCTTCTTATGCACCTGCTTGCTGGCAGAGCATGGGAAACTGAAAAATCCTTAACTTAGAATAAACACCACTTAGCAACAACTAAAACATCAGTGTGTTATCAACATTCTTCTCACACTAAATCCAAAGCACACTGTACCAGCTACTAAGAAGAAAATTAACTCTATCCCAGCCAAAACCAGGACATACTGACGGGCAAAACAGACTCAACTTGGGGAAAATTAATTACATTCATTGCCAACTAAAAATGGAGTTGGATGGTGATAAACAAAGACAAAAAGAAAAATACCTCACCCCAGCCCCCTTTCTTCCCAGGCTCAACTTCACTTCTTCATTCCCAACTTCTACCTCCTCCCCCACCCGAAGTGGCACAGGGGGGATGGGATAGGATTTTGTATCCAATTGATGTATTTAAGCAGAGAGTATTAAAAATGAGGTTTTTCATATTCAGCGTTAGGATCTTTTGAATTATTTGAGCTTAGAAACTTAAGATACTGTGAACTCAGCATTTATTTAACTTCAGATTCTTTTTAGATTTTTCAATACAGAAATTTAAGTCTCCAGGAAAACTAATCCAGGCGTAGTTCAGATCCAGACAATGTTCTCCCATGGCATAGCAACAAGTAGGTATCAACAATGTAGCTGGAACTAAGGGTCACATTAAGGAAATGCTGCTAATTCCAGTTGTGACTTTCCCGTATGTATTTTTGAGATCAGCCTGGGAATTCCTTTATAGGCAAATCATACTACTTTTTTTTTTTTTTTTTTTTTTTTTTAAGAAAACACATAATCAGAAAAAATGGAATCTATTTCAGTCTAATCCAAAGCACCTTTTTTTCAAAATAGTGGTAAAGAAACCTGAATGAGGATAGAATAGCTAAAGAATAGTCTCTCAACATTAAGCTGTATGTTTATAGTCCCCTTTTATCAGCACTGATACAGAAAATATTATTTGGAACCTGAAGTCTAATTTGAGATGGCTCTGATAAAGCATCCAACATAACTTTGAATTTTTTATTATTTCACGTCTTCAAAGTTTAAATTAAAATCTATGACTATCCTAAGGTTTTTAAAAATCCCTTTATCTGGGTATATTTTTAAGATCTCTGAAATATAAGACTCTTGGTAGATTATATGGTGAAGATGAATCACTCTTGAATCATATACATCATGTACTACATCTTTTATGTAACTTAAAACAATGAATGTAATGTTGGCTGTGGCAGTCATATTTTTACCTTCACATATCAATAACAAGTCTCATAATGTAGAATTTTAAAAAGGAAGAAAAGGAAATTGTGTGAATATTATTATGGGAGTTTTTATACAGCACAGTTTAATTATTTGGTTCAGTAATGTTCAATAATTATTTCAACGTGGAAAGCCCTCACAATCCTGTCCCTTCGAAAACTAAATGGTTTCATTACCAGTAACTAATTTACAAGGCAATTTCAAAATCTCATGACTCCTTGTCTGTCTGAGATTTACAGTCTCTAATAAAAGGCCCTGGCTAGGAGATATGAATTAACAACTCATTAAAATGAGAGCACGTATTCAGTATCTTCATTTTCTGTGCGCTCTCTCACTACTGGCTAACAGCCCTGTCTACTCATTCACCTGTTAAGGGAGACAATGATGTGATTCCAAAACACTTTTGTCATCCCATGTAAAAGTGGTTTGGAGTACAACCCTGTGGCAGGGTTTGGTTTGGTTTTGTTCTTTAATGTCTTGAAATAGTTTATATTCCAAAACACTTTCCATGCGGACAAAACTCATTTTTCTGTTTGATGTGCCTCAGGGGCTGTGAGGATAAAATCTTTCTCCTGCCTGAATGTAAGCTACTTCAAGACTTTTTGATCCTAGGAAGATGAATTCCCCCCTCCCCCCAGAGACTGGTTCTGGCCTTGGGCTTTAATGTGTTTCTTCCTTAAGAGACTGAATGCTCTTTTTGGAGACGCAGGATCTATTTCTGGCTTCAGGTGTAACTTTGTTTATATAATTAATTATTTCATCCTTTAGAAGGGATCTAAAATCAAATTTCTGACTGCTTCAACAGCAATCTTTTTGTAACTTAAAAAATGGAAATAGTAACCCTGTATTTTTGCTCTGTTCCAATGTTCAAGTAATACATTCTGTCCACCTCTGCAATTTTGTCTGCAGTTCTAACCAGACATTTAGTTATGCTCTTCTTAGCAAAACTGCGGTAATATTGTGACCTTTAATCCCTTTTGAATCCCCAAATCTTCTACCATATTATGTGTCACTTAAAAAAAAAAACCAAGAGACCAACAAAAATACCCCACCTGGTTTGATCTTTTAAGCTACTCATCAGTTCTCAATGATTCCTATTTTCTATTTCATTTGCCTTTGGGAGAATATCTCCCATGGTAATATCTTCAAATGTATAACAGCCTAAGATCTTTGTTGTACTTTATTGTGTGGATTGAAAACTGTCTGAACAGCCGGACCTGGAGGATGGTGATGAGTGGAAAGCAGCTTTGCAGAAAAGGCGCTGGGGGTCCTGATAGACACCAACTAGAACATGAGCCAGCAACGTGCCCTTGCCGCGTAGAAGGCTAGTGGTGTCCTGGGCTGCAATAGGACAAGTGTTGCCAGCCGGTCGATGGAGGTGATCCTTCCCATCTACTCACCACCGGTGAGGCCACAGCTGGAGTACTGTGTCCAGTTCTTATTTTAATTTCTAAGGTTGGTAACACTAAAGGAGCGAATTTATTGAGACAAAATACGGAATTAACAGAACTGTAACCATAGGGGACTTTTCTGCTCTGCCTATTCCACCATTTAAAATTGCTCTCATACCCCTCCCTACTATGTATGTACATCTGTGAACGCACAAACTTGCCAAAAAATTGCTCAATTCACATGTTTTAAATCAAACAGAATCAACGCTGTTTATTGATTTAACAAAACATAATTAACTAACAATCAGTGAACTATACATTCAGGATCAATACCAGTAGTACAACAGAGAAACCAGAACACTCGTCACCTACAAAACATTAATAAACACCTACAAATTTTTAAACACCCTTTTATAACTAATGTCAGAAAATTCCACACACCCTTACACACGCACAGCTTCACCATTACACACACCCCACCTCTCACAGCCGAGGGTGTTACAAGCATCCCCTCAGAGCGGTGGTTCCTCTCCTGTGGGAGGTGTTGGGGGCTCTGCTTTTATGTGTACCCATGCTGCTTCCTACACCCCAGTGACCCCCATGCCATGGGAAAGTGCCACCCCAGCTCAGCCGTGCACCCTGCGATGCAGGTCTCTCCCAGGTCAGCCCAGCAGCTGGAGTGCAGCCCTTCTCGTGCTTCTTACCTACTTCTTTTCGAGTTGAAGACTCCCTTGTTTGGCTAAAATTGTCTGTTAATCCCTTGGTTACTGTTTAGATGGCAGATGGTTGCTTTAACCAAACTTCGTAATTGTTGAGTTCCTCTTTAGTGATAGCGGTTTCTGGGCAAAGACCCTCTCAGACGCCTGTGGCTGTCCTGTTCACATACACTGATGACACATTCCCATCCTATCCACAGATGGTACCTGGGCCATATACCCTAAAAAGGTCCCGCGAATCCCTGCCCACACGCTCGCATGCACAGTTTGTCTGTATCTTAACTTACAATTACGTCTGAACTAACGAGCAGCTGCATTAACTCCATCCACTATCTGTTACGATTAATTTAAGGATACTTGCACAGCTACACAAATCAACTGAAAAAACACACTACTGGAGGAATTTGGCGGGGGGGGGGGGTGTGTTTCTCAACTAGCTCTTTGCTTTTGACATTACCATAGGCAAGTGAGAACAACAACAGCCCAGCAGTCAGTTTCCTTGACTTTCGGAAGGGGGAATCTGAGAGCATGCTTGGCAATTTGTTCTTGCTACCATTCAGTAAATTGTCATATTTACGTGGAGATACCCGAAGTATCTGGAACAGTAATAATAAAAAAGTGTCAGCTCTCTGTATAAGCTAATGGAAGATGACTTTTAACTTGTTTGTGCACACTAACAAAACATCAAGTATCTTCATCCCCTCAAACTGACCAAAAGATGAATTTCAAACCCATAATGGCATTAAAATGCATCAGAAATGAAAACAACATAAGGATTCATCATAGGTCAAAAAACAAAAGTGCTTTTAAACTATCAAAAGCACAGTATGTGCTATTCTAATTTTTTTTCCACTTCAAGTTTCTGAAATATTTATTAAGGAATAATCTGTAGAATAATGAATATTGCTTTCCTATAGAAGTACAGAATGCATGCTATATTTCTGCTATAGCATCTTATTAAATATGGATGTTGTGCTTTTCTAGTCACTTTGGGGCCAGCTACTGACTGCTCTGTCTTTTAGCAAACAGTTCTAGTTCAGTTAAGGTGAAAAAAACAAGGCAATTAGTTTAGCGATGGCTTTTCAGAACTAAAAAATATATCTTTTCTATGTTTTGATGGTTTGGGGATATTAGAAAGCTACATATCCAATAGGGTAGTTAAAGATTTTAATATTTTGTATATTCTACAAATTTAGTGCATCTCACTGTCCAAATAGATAGATTTAATGTTTGAAAATATTAAATTTTTAGGCAGAAAGATCTTGTGGTACTCTCTATAATTAAGCATATAATTCCTTAATACATAAAAAATAAAATTCAAGAACAGTAAAAGAAAGCATCTAGGATGTGTTCAGATGGTATAAAAGCAAAGTTAATGGGCATTACTAAATTTCTGACTACAAAAATCATAGGAGTAGCTACTTCAAAATAAGAGAAAAAAGTGAATGTTTGTTGTGTATCTAGGTATTTCTGTCTTTCTCATATCCTCTGAGTGATATATATTCTTTTCCAAGAAGGTAAACTGTGAAGTAACACAAATGAAATAAAAATGCTTGAAAATAAATGTTTTTATGCAGCTGCTATTGATCATCTGACAAGCCACACCTGTTTTTTATTTTAATTCACTCTAAGGTTTCTAGGTTGCCAGGTGGCAATAATAAGGTCATTTAAGGTCATAATTCGAATGCACAAAAAATCCAGTAGTCCCCGGGATGACTGAGGACAGTTCGAAGTTGGATCGGGGGACATAGACATGATCGCAGTAGCTCTGGCTCTCAAGGAAGGCCTGACCACATCAGCCTGTACGGTAGGCTGCATTTACAAAAACACGTTATTGAGTCTGTAGCTGGGGAAAAATCCTATGTATTGCAGCATAAATTAGTGAATACTTTTATTTTGAAAGAAATATTATATGAACAAAATAAATGGTTCTTGGAACTGCAGTTGTCCATCTGTGCGAGTCATGTGACGCGTTTTGTTCTGCTTTTTCCCTGGCTGGTACAAAGCGCTCTTCCCTTCCAAGCTGTGTGGAAGGATGGGCTGCTTGTTGACGTGCATAAAGTGACCCTTTCATGGGATTATTGTTACTTTGAGGGAGGAAATCACAAGATCTGTGAGTGTGCAACGGTTTTGCTCAGTCTTCCCAAGATTGTTTTCCTAGCCAAGCCCCTCCACTGTTTGCACTCCTGCGTGAAAGAGTGTCAGGATTTTCCTGACTGGAGATGGTTACCTGTGCAGATGCTGCTGCTTCAGTCCGTGGTCTCTGTGTGCTTTTAGGATCACTTTTAGGATCTATAGCTGAACTAATTCTTACTCAGTTGCGCTTGGCAACCTTGAATATCACATTCAGGTTTCGGAAGGGTTGGTCTGTGTATTGAAGTATTGCTGCCACATGCTGCTGCCTGTCCAGCAAGTCTTCTGGAATCTCTTTGCTGTTTGGACAATCTTAAGATTTTAAAACTGAATGGTAGCAGTCAAGTTAATTGTTTCCGCATTTTAATAGTGTGGGGTTTTTTTCTTTGAATTCTTAAACTTTACATCAAAACAAGTGCTGCTAAATGCTACTGCTAATTGCGTATCTAAAAATTAATGTAAAATTAAGGACTTGGGATAAGTTGAAGTGGTTTCTGTTCAATGTTGTGTTTTCTAAAATACTGAGGGGTGCAAAAGACTAGGAGTTTCTTTTGCTAGCCTCAGGGTTAGCCTTCTGAAGAAGGATGACTGAACTCTGATTCTACCCTTTGTCAGCTTATCAGGTATGTAGGAGAATACACACCATCTTTAGAGGCTGTCAGAGCTCTCCTTCCTTAGCACACTATCTAATAATTCTTGCTAGGATAGGCAGAAAATGTCCCCAGTGATTTCTGGGAATCAAAATACTTCTGCATACATGTCAGTAAGGTCTGTCTCCCCGAAGTCACAGCTATAGTTCTCCATCTATTAGTAGTAAAATGCAAAAAATAAATATGTTTTTTTGTTGGGTTTTGGTTTTGGTTTTGTTTTGTTTTTTTTTTTAATTTCTTCTTGGATACACTAGGTCTGTGTTGACTGACGTTTGAAAACCTGAAATAAATGTTTGTTTCTATTTATAATTTAAGATTTTCATAATAATATATTTTGTTTTCTAAATGAAAAACAGCTAAAGGAAGAAAGTCACCAATATATTACCTGGTATTTTTAAATTAACAGAACAGGCTTATAGAAAACCTTATTAATGATGTAACTGATACGAGTAGATGCAATATCCATCAAATAGGTCATTACTGCAGAGATGGGGATTTTGCTGTTTGTATTAAAGGTTCATTTCAGATCTGTGTCAAGGTGGTTTTAACTGCGTAGTTTTATATTGCTAAATTAGGGAAACACAATTTTAATATCTCTTTAGACTTTTTTTTTTTTTTTTTTTTTTTTAACTGAATGCAGGTGGCTGGTACTTTGGAAAATCTGAATTAATGGTCCTGGTTTATCTACGTGTACTGTGGGAACATTGTAATTTAAAGCCGATTATGTTAAATCACTGTGTTATTCTTGTGACAAATGCAGTTAGTTAAAGGGTGTACTTCTGTCAGTGCAAAATCTTCACTTAGTGCTATTATTCAAGCCACTCTTTAAATTGCCTTCATAAATACCTAGCTGTAAGAATTCTAGCATCTAAGTGTGATATATAGATAAGGACAGCTTCTGAAAATGGCTTGTAGCTGATATCTAAACTTTGCTATAAATAATTCTCTGAACTGCATTTTCTGCCACAATATTTACAGCACTAACTGGGAATTTCTGCATTTACCACCTATTTAAAAAAACTTGTAGTCTCTCCTCTATTTTTTATAACCAGTACTCACAAAAGAAGACAGGAGTTCAAATATAGTCCACATCTTTAGTTTTGCAATAGTGTAAAAATGTCTTGATTTCTTAAAAAACAATTCTTAGGGCTAAAACACACTATCAGAGTGGAAAGACCCTTAAGCATTAATACTCATTTATGGGGTGGGAGGTTTGCTTTTCAATATTAAAGCATAGAACTGGAATGGTTCTTTTGCGTCATCTACCAGCTGAAGAGGGCCATATTAAATAATCTGATTAACTTGTAGTTTTACGTGGATGTTCTTGAAACAAGAATTAGCAATATTTTATGAAATTTCAGAAGAAGGAAGGATAAACTTGCCTATTCAGAATTTGAACATCCAGATAAATTCTGATCATCTTCATGGGATCCTTTAGTAATTCTGACTCTTTCTTCACCTTTCTTTTTTCTCCCATAGCACTTGTTCATTTTCCAATAGCAAAACTTCTCCTTGGTAGTCTAGTAAGTTCCTTTAGTGTTTAGATGTTTAGATTACTTCAGTAGTACTTTCTTGCTAGCATTCCATTGTTTCCACTAAAATGGTGACTTTCTTCTAAACCTCCTGTGCTTTTTTTTTAATAAAATTTTCAGTCTAGTTCTTTTTTTCTTTTTTTTTCTTTTTTTTTTTTTTTAGGGTCTTTTCACCACTAAATTAATAATGTGTGCATCATGAAAAGAGCAAGCCAGTAACTTTGAGAATGAAATTAATTATTTTGGTACATCAAAGTGAAAGCTGAGGTGACAAGGCCAAGTTTTGAATAATTTCAGTATTTTAGAAGTAAATTTGAAATTTAGTTTATCTTTTGCCATATTAAGCAAAACTGTGGAACAAACTCTACTGATTATGCTGTGCAGTTTATTTCTTGCTGTAAAATGTGTTAGGTACAGCCCTCTTCTCTCTGAAGAGCGACTACCAGGATATTTAGCGTTATCTGCAGCTTTGTATCAGTAGTGAAGTTGATCAAGCAACCATCACAGTCAGTTACAGAACATAACATAAATCTTCTTGCTGTTGCAGTCCAGTCTTGCAGAATCTGGAGGCAGAAACAAAGTGGAGAAGATTTGACAGTAAAGTAAATTAATAATTTAAAAAGTTATCATCTTATCTGCTTGTCTTTGGCATATGAGAGATCAAACTGGATTATCTAATGGTATTTTCTGACCTAAGAAATTGTGAACTAGACCTAAACAAGATTTTACGCACAGATTCTACTTTGTAATGCAGTGAAGTTATGCTAAAAGGGTATGTCCAGGAAATGAACTTGGACTTAATCCTTTTGGTTAATTTACTTTGGTAACAGACTTTAAATGCACTGCCGCTTTTTTTTTTTTTTTTTTTTTAAAGTAATTGAGTTTATCTTGAACTACAGACCTGGATATAAGCAATGGTAAATTAGGGAGCTTTTGAAATATTTAATATGTCCTTATTTAAACCATTATGTTTATAGTCTGGCCCTACATCTAAGTTTACCATTCTCATAGCTTCTGGAAAGTTTATAGATGGTAGTGTCTCACACTGTTAGATTTTAGATGATACACTGAAGTGTGCTTATGCGTCAAACTGATCCTTTGCATTATGTCTTGTATTCAGCTGTTGAGAAATGAGGGTAAAAGAAAGACTCCTTGAAGTCATTTTGAGGTACTCGGAGATTATTTTGGTTTGGGTTCCCCCCCCCCCCTTTTTTTTTTTTTTTTTTTAATTAACACTAATAGGATGAAAGCTAGTTTTTTATTTATCTTTAAGTTGTCATAAAGCCTTAAAATAAAAATTAGTGTCATGTTTGTGCCAAAAGATTGTGTATGGTTTATTGAACTCCCTGGATGCATCTTGATTTTTAGAATACTCCTGTGTTTAGGTCTAAGATGATCTAAAATCTTTTTTCAAATTATAAAAATCTGCCTTTCTAATGTTCCCTAAAAAGTGTACATAAATGAAGACCACAAAATACTTTGTTAGATAATGTTGCCAAGATTATAACTGCTTGATAAAATTGAATTTTATAAGGAAGAAATTTGCAGCTAGAGGACAGTTTTTGAAGTAGGTTCTTAAATTAGTGATAGCTTATTTCATTATTGAGGGTGTCACTTGTTGACTAAATATGTTTTCTGTAACGTTGAAAAGAAAGTTTCATTTTCTTTATGATACTACTAGCTGAAGTGCAACACTGCTCTGTGAGACTTTGGGGACAGGTGGAAAACTGTAACCTGACCAGGGCACTTCTGGAAAAGCAAATTTTAGTGCCTGTTTACATTTCCTACTTGTCAAAGATAGTTGCTTCTGTGACTTACTTGTTTCACTCAGCAGTAGTGGCTTGGTTTGTAGAAATCATGATCTGTTCTAGATTTGGAATACGCAATGGGTGGGAATTGGCTTCAAAGGTAGGATGGGATAGTAATTAAGGAAGAAGGGATGCACCTAGCATTTCATTCTGACTAGCTGAGGAGACTCACAGACTGGTTTTGGGTTCATTCATCACTCATACCTATGTTATCTTAAGAATTAAACTTGATTAATATTAGCACGTATTGGCCATTTGGGTCTCACTGGACTGTTTAGTTTTAGATTGTGTCCAGGTGGAAAGTTTGCAGATCAATATAATTAAATTACACACAAACTGATGCCTGTGCTATTGATTCTACAGAGAGGCTGAGATATGAATGGACCTAGGTGTTCTGCTTTTCCACCTGTTGCTTATCTTCATGCAGGAAACGGGCTATGCTGTTCCTGGCAGATGAGATATCCAGCTCATACTTCTTACGAATACTAGGTACCAATTATTTTAACATTAGTTTGTCAATTGTATACGTACATGCAGAGATACATCTTCACAATTCTGTTGTACTGTCAACAAATACATAACGCTCAGTCTTAGAATGCAACGTACAATAAGAGGCAAACATCAATTGTAATAGATTTTGACATCTTTTGGCATGGTTACAGGAAATCCAAATTATAAATGGGAATCAATCTATCTTTTTTTGGTGGTTTTGAAAGAATCAAATTCAATTGTGTAATGTTATTTCATTAGGCTTCCTTTTCTGTTTTCAGATAATGGTTATTTTCAAATTTCTGTTCAATTTCTCTTTCTTATGAAACAATTTTGTCGCCATACAGTTTCCATTTTTGCTGCTTATCGTGAGTGTAAAGTGTAGAGAATATCTTACTGTTTCATTTCTCCTTGTAAACAAGTAAATTTTTTCTGGTAAATGTCTATCTAATACAAGCAAATTACTTATTTGTCTTATCCTAATTATTACAGCAAGAAATAGACACAAATACATAAGACAAAGAAGTTTTGTGTTACCATCACCTACAACATAGTGTTTAGTTCAAAAGCAGTACTTTGTTATAGCTCTCTTTGCCTTAGACTGACACTTTATAGTGACTGCCACTTATGATGATACACACGCAAACATCTATAGAGGTGCAAGATTGCTTTGTATTATGACTTGAATAGGATGGCAGTGTAGATGTTATGCTCCTAAAGGAAAAAACAAAAGACATCATACTGGTGTCTAAATATTCAGAAGTCTTTCTGAACAGCAAAGAGCTTGTGGTTGTCCTCTTTTGCTTATTGAGGTTTTATTCAGTTTTTCTTCACTGAGTTGCTATAAATCTGCTGAGATTAAGGTATAATTAATCTTATTCCTGGATGAGTTGAAAAGCTGTTTGTCAAATTTTAACTATGCTGGCATAGGGAAACAGCATATCAACATCTCATTGGTTGTGTCTTAAAAATATCAGTGTCATGGAGAAGACAGGAGAAGCAAGGCTGTATCGAATTGGACTTAGATTTAGGAGGGTGCCTATATGGTCTACTGAGGCTTCCAGGTATTTAACTCTGCTCCACCTCTATTTCCTGGTACGTGCTCCTTATTGCTGGAAAGATTTTTGTTCACCTGTTTCCTGCAAAAGCCTCCAAGAGCAAACCTGTCTTTCAGAGCATCTTATTGACTAGGTTTGGAATGCAGAAAATGTCTGGAAACTGAAGTACATGGTTAAGATATTTCTACACCTGTTTTAAAGGATAGTTTGGTGCTAGCAATTGAACCTTCTATTATATGTTCAAAGAGGATATATAGCAAACCCCCATATTATATAAGGAAAGATAAGGAGTGATACCAGGGAAGTCTGGTTTTGGCAGTTGCATGTATCAGATGAGAAATTTTCTCCTGCTTCCCAAACTATGAATGAAGTCACGCACTTGGGAATAAGGTGAATATTCAAAAAAGGGAGATCTGTCAATCACCTTTCTCATTGGACTCACACTTTTTGCCTTCTTGGAAGGATCACAGGGGAGCCTCTCAATTGAGTAAAATAAGATTCAGTCAACTCTGTGAGCAGTGATATGTAAGCACCAGAAGGCTCACAGGCTTGTTCCAGTTATATATTCAAAAGTTTTAATGCTTCTCTTAAAGTTATCTTAAGCACACATGTGGAGAAAGTGTGTCAAGTGATTTCCATGTATCTGATTCAGTTGATCAGACCTGAGCTTTAGATGTTTGCCACAGGTGTCTGTTAGCCCTACTCCTTCCAAATGCTGAAGAACAGATGTAACAAGTGAGATTGCTCGTTTTGACAAGGTGGGAAAAAAAGGTAAAAAAATAAAAAGAAACAGAAAAAAGAGAAGAAAAAGTTTTCAGTTGAAAACAAAATTGCCTGGAGATGTCAATGCTCTCTTCAGGTGGATTTTAGCTTTGAAAAATATTTAAAGGTTTGTAAAGGTTAGTTTAAGAATGCTCAGAACAACTGAGCAGAACTATGTGCACGTGCATGTGTTTTGTATTAGATTAGCAATCCTTTTTTTCCTCTTGATTCAGTCTCCTAGCCACTGTGAGTGACCTCAGACCTAAAAACCTAAAACCCTGCAAAGACGCTGCCGAAACTGCGATGTTTTACCACTGGTTTTGGCTTTAAGGAGGGGAGTGCAGGACTGTCTGTAGGTTAGAAAGGTTTTTGAATACTTTTGCAGAAGCAAAGCCACTATTTAGAATGAGGAAATTTCTAAATATCAACAAGTCTTTAAAAAGAGAGAGAAAGGAAAAGTGATGCTAATAGCTTTCTATAATATAAGAATGTGGAGTGAGAGAAGGGGAAGAAAAAGGCATTGAAGCGTAGAATCTGTCTGAATTTTCCATAAAATGACACTAAGCGTTCAGGAGAAAAACCTTTAGTAAATATCAGAGCAAGTAGAAAGAATTCCCTTCAAAGACCTACTGGGATGAATAATGTGCCAGGGATTTCAAGAGAGAAGATGACAGATTAAATGCTATTATGGCCTGTTGACATTAGCTTTTTCATAGTGATATCCCAAGATCAAACATGAGCTTGGAGTTCCCTGTGATTATTACAGCTTGTTGTCTTGGGAACAGTGAAAGAGTTAATGTGTAACTAGCCAGCTCTTATAAAGTGACCATTTATTTAGAACATTTATTTAGATGAAAAGTGTGTGGTATAAGGAGAGTAACTTTCCAAAGTGGCTGCTAGTGCCATCTAAAGTATTGAATGTTGTCATTTAGTTTTTATGAAGCCATGAAAACAACTTTGGCCAAATTCCTGGTGGTACAAATTGGTTTTTCTGTACTTAATTCAACAAAGTGATAGCGGTTTTAGCATATAGCAAATTGGATGGAAATCTAATTCCTTTGTCTTCATGGTAATCTCTTATACTCACATTAATAATTGTTATAACACAGTTATTACTCAGCTCTTTTTCCCTTGCTAAAGTAAAACAAAATTAGTCTATCTTATTTGTTCTATTTCACAGAGTGAATATAGAGTGAATATTGTCCATAAAAGTGTTGTTAGGTTGACAGCATTTTGAAATGAAGTTCTCTGTCCAAACTAAAAGATAGCCTATATGAAGGTACAAATCTCTCTGATATTGTTTAGCTCATGAAGGCTAATCTGTTCAAGAAGTCCTGTGTTCTGCAGTCTGAAGGTTCATTGGGTTTTGGACAGACTGTTGAGACTACTAATAAAAATACATCTGCAAAACATTGTACACATAGATGAATCCATAAAATTAACATTAGTGATACCAGATAGCATGTTGTAATAGAAATTAGACTATTTCCAAGTCAATCAGACTTCCGAAGAATCATTGTGTATTAACAAATTTTTATTCTTTTGATTTGGATCAGATTCATGCTGCACCACCTCAGACTGAAGTTCTTTAGATATTCTGTTACCGCCTCCACTGTGGATGAGTTGGGACATAAAGGTATACCCTGAAGTGTAGGGCACCTTTCTGCGTTAGGTAACTGTGCCGGGCAGAATTGTTCTGGCGTCCATTATACTGGGGAAGAGTTTATACTGCCTGCAGCTCGGAGTTTGACTGGTTTTCTTCTATAATGCTATGTTTCTTGTAATTTAATGAAAAAGAAGTAAAATTTCTTCCCTTAGGAATCTTATTCAGATATTTAAGTACCAGTGATGCAGATTTGTTATTTTGTTTGTTTTGAATAAGAATCCTAAGATACAATATGGTTATTTTACTGGTGATTAGTGAGTTTTAGCATCCTGCCTCATTTTGTCTTGTCTGTTTGCAGTCCATCATACTTTCACCTTTCTCGATACAAAAGACTAGTAAATTCATTGCATTTGCTCATTGGATTGAAAATTAAAAAAAACCAAAACAACAAAACAAAACACCCCCAAAACCAAAAAACAAACCCCAGGCAAAACAGTTCATCTTTCTCTCTCAGTCAAAAACCACACTGGCAGTACTGCTGTGAAAATCTGAGTTGAATTACAAGAGTACTTATTCTGATTCCATGTTGGGTTTGAACATAAACAAATTAGAGTTGTTAATTTTGTGAGAAGTTTCATCTAGATTAGGCTTTACCTTGAACTCCCACTTTCATATTCCCTAGGACAACAGAACAATAATTTGCTGTATAAACAATAACAGTAGGGACTAAGTCTCTCTGGATACCCCCATCTGGCAGAGGAAATCTGGTTGTTAGCATATCAAAAGACTTGGTGAATTTCTTCAGTTTATATACAGACTTAAATTAATAGAACTTTGTAAAACTTTCTACTATCTCTATTTTATTTTTTTTTTACTAAAATTAGGAATCCTATAACATTTATTGGAGACAGTGTTATTTTTGCTTTTAAAAATTGAGAGGAAAATCTCTAGTCTCCTTTTCTTTATGTACAGAATATTTAATTTCTTAAAAACAAAATCCCCAGCTCTCCTATTCTCAAGTCACTGCTTTCTCTATGAAGATAAATGCCCACCTGAGACTGGATGTTGCTTTCTTGCTGCAGTTAAAAACAGTCTCAGGATCCCTCATGGTAGTTTTTTGTTTCTTTGCATAACAAAACTACCTCTGCCAAATTATCTGTTGTCTTGAAGCACCAGCAAATAACACTGTGTTCAGCATATTAAAATCCCTGTTAGTGTTCTGAAACTAGCTGATTTGAGGTTTACTATCTGTGTTATTGAAGCTTTTATAAAATCATGGGGTTGGGGGAAGGTGTTTGTTGTTTATGTGTGTGTGTGTCCCCAAATAGTGTTCTGGGCCTGTCCACCAGTGTGATGTGTTGTCTCCACGTCGCGGTTGTTAATAGCCATCAGCTGCACGTACATTCCCTCAGTTTCGTAGGCCAGGTTAGGTTTCTGTCCCTAGAAATAAGGTGAACAACTTTCCTCCTCAGTGACACTTTTGCTTTTGCTCAGTGTTACCTGGGAAATGAAAGGAAGATGAGTCCTGGAAATAACAGGGTTAAACTAATACGTATTTATTCCATTGCTCGCTTTTTCTTTTTTTTTTTTTCTTTTTCTTTTTCTCCTCTCCTTTGGTTGATCTAAGTCTCTGTTTTCTTGGATTCATTGAAGAAGGATAAAACGCACCACCCCACCCCCCATTTTTGGTTGCTATTATATATGGGAAGAAGAGGCAAAGTTTTAAATAAAAATCACTTGCCAAATACTTTATTTTCAGTGAAGTATCTGAGAGTGTTTTGTACAAGCACTTGTGTCTCAACAGAAAGTACATATTGAAAAAGTAGAACAACAAAAAGATTTATTGGCTGAAACAATTCCCACTGTCATGTGGTACATAAGAATTAAATATTTATACCTACTCACTGGGATAATAAAACTGTATTCAATTATGTTGTAGACACTACCAAATGATTGTTGAGGCCTCTAATAACGTTGCAAATCATAAAATATATAGTATAAACAATACATGAGAAAACATTATGGGGAAATAGTCTCTAGTCCATAGAATTTGCTTGTTTGTTAAAAGAATTATTGAGACAGATGAAAAAGGCCATCATAAGGCTGTGGTAGCCATAAATGTGAATTTCAAAGGTGTTCTGTTGATGGTGATCTCAAAAGCTATAATGGTTTGGGGCTGCATAATGAAGCATGCTTGTCCCTCATGACCAGCCCACCAAGCCTTATGAACTCTTAGAAATGCAACAAGAGCTGCCTTTTTCTTTAGCCGGGATAATGTAATAAAAATTTCGGTTATTCCTTTTCTTCCTAAATAGAAGTCAGTCCTTTCACGATGGGACTCTGCAACACAGGTACACTTCTCACACTCCCTTGCCAGTTAAATAAGAACGCTATGGGGTCCTGAATTTGCTAGAGCCCGTTTGGGACACTGTATTGTGGTTAGGACTTTGATTCACTAAGGTAATTTGTGCCAGCCTGGATTTAGACACGTGAGAAATCTCATTGGCTTCAGCACATAACTTGCTTAGCACCTTTGTCACAGCCTGCCTGTAGTCCGAAATACAAAGCAGCAGCATCTTTTGTTCAAGCATCTTTCCTTGTAGGTTTATAATTCCTCTTAGACTTGTTCACTGCAGGCATATCTTTGTCAGAAATTCTTCCCTTTATTTCTTCTGGGACTGCTCTGTTTAACTTTGTCAGCCAAGGAGCTCCAGCTGTGTCGTGACAATTTTGTAATTAGCTATTGCTAGCAATAACTTTGCTTTCAGATGGAAGAGCGTTATTAACCCTTGCTTTTTTCCCCTGTGCCGTATTTTCTCTTTCTTATCTCTGAGACCGTGGTGTGCACTTCTTTGCAAGCAGTTGTAACCATTAGTAATCAAAACTAAACAGGGCACAGCATTTGTCAGAAATCCCATTGCTTCCAAACTGTTGGTGTAAATGAATCCGTTCCTATGCGAGTATGATTATTTTAAAAGCCTTATCAGAGGAACTGGAATTATTTTCTCATTTCCTCTCAGTAAATGGATCCATTGATCCTTAATAACTTCACAATTATTCTGCCAATTGTCATGCTTCCATTATTAAGTTAAAAAATACACCATCAGATTGTTAGGTATGTGTTGCATCACTATGACTTGAATGCATCGAACTATTTTGAAATAGCAGCAATGAATTTTGGCAAATAAAGAGAAATGTTTTCCTACCTCTGTTAGTCAACATCCTAAAGTAAATGGAGAAAAAGGGAAAATATCAGCATTGCCTATCATCTGGGCTACACGCCAGTACTGATAAAAAAAATAATTAGAAGATAACAGTGTTTAAAAACAAACTGTAAGCCTAGCCAAAGAAAAAATCAAAACCAAGCAGACTAGTTTTATGAATGGCATGCACAATAGAAGTTGCTAGAATATTACTTTTTATCCTTAGGAGCTCCGAAAGAGTCAATACTCAATGTGACACATTACTTCTTGTAGGACCCTGATGTCTTCCTAATTTTGAATTGGTATACAGTAGAACTGTAGTATGTTTTCCTTTTTTTAACTTTCTTTTCTCTGTTTTTCATAATTGCTCTGGTAAAATAGTGATTTTTTTTCTTTTTTTTTTCTTTTTTTTTTTTTTTTCTCCCCCGACAGTGCTGGAAAAAAATACACTTGACATTTGGGAGGACTATGAAGTTACTGGCCTGAAAATGCTATACAATGAAAGTTTATCAGAAATGTTTTTAGAAAATGTGTTCAGAGTGTGTGGCAAAAATATTTAGTGCTTTTTCTAGGCTTGTTGATGAATTGAGATGAGGAAGTCTTTATGAATTAAGCTGGTCTGGAATGGGCTGGCATTTTATTTTTTATATTTATAGGTTTAATTTATATTTGAGTACTTCAAATTCCTTATTTATATACACAACTTTGGATTTATCGCTCATGCCGCTCTTTTCTAAACTGATTTATAATGTTAGGCTTAATTGTAAGATAAACATCTGTGGTGGGTTGACCACAACATCTGTATAAGAAATAGAACTTCTTGAATTTTTTCTTGATATGTTGTTCATGAGCTTATGCATACAATTTCTGTGATGTTGGAGAAAGAAAAAAAAAAAATAGAGGATCTTCAGATACTTTATTGGGCATAAATTACGGAGTTTTGCTAGCAGGGGGCTGCAGGGGTGTCTATGTGGAAGGAGGCCATGAAACTGCCCTGTGCCAGTCCCAGCCAGGGTCCAGCTGGCTCTGAAACCACTGTAACCCCCCCCACCCTCCCCGTGCCAAAACTTCAACTGGTCAGAGAGGTGCACGTAGAATCTCTGTTCAGACATATTCAAGAAACCGTGGCAGTCCTTAGGGGAGGAGAAATATGCAAGGAGACAGTGCTGAGGGCGTGGCTGAAGACCGCTTGGAATGAGGTCAAGAAGAGGTACCTCTGAGGGGCTGTGACCCACGCAGGACCCACGTCAGGGCAAGGACACCCCTGAAGAACTGTGGCCTGCAGATGACCCACGCCGGGGCAGGAACACCGCTGAAGGGACTGCAGCACTTGAAGGACCCACGCTGAAGCAGAAGATGATGAGTAAGCAGCAAGGACTGGCAGAACAGAACCATTACACAGACAGCCCCAACCTCCTGCACCACACGTCTCCTCACTGAAAGAATTGGGATGAAGTGTAACGTGGTGAAAACAAGGGAATTTGAGACTAGAAAGGGGGAGGAAAAGTGTTTGACTGAAGTTGAGCATGGGAAAGAGGGAGGAAAGGCATTTACTTAAGTCTTCATTTAATTGTTCATGTTTTCTTTTTCTCAATACCCAAATCAGTGATTAGAATTTTGTGTTAATTGACAATAAATTAAGTAAAATTCCCCAAGCCAGCCTGCAACATGTACTCTTTCCATGATGGCTGAGTAACAAACTGCCACAAAATTTTTAATATTGGGTATTTTTTCCATAGAAATGCCTCACTTTAAATCAGATCATTGTTTGAATGAGAGGAAGGGGTTTCAGGGAGACAGAAGAGACCATGTTAAAGAGATTTAGTATGACACAAGAAATGCATTTGTCATTTATTCTGCTTAGCATATATCTAGGAAGACTTTTATTTTAATATTTTATTATTTTGCTTTAACAATAGAATGTTCTTCTTTAGATTGAGACTGTTACTAGTAGGAAGCATTTCAGCCGCCTTTAAAAAGCTGCCATCTCAATGAAGCTATTCAATAATAAACAAAAATGCTACAAAACACTTGACATCAAAAGTGCTGCTTATCATTCATTTTAAAGCGATCTGTTGTTAGAAAATTAGAAATGTTGTAATTACTCAGAAATGCATTGTATGTCGACATCCGGCAGGATCCTTAAGTGCTTTACCAATTGTGGCCCTAAACCTGCTAATTTTGCTCAGTGTATTTTACTAATTTTTACATGGAAATTCCATAGTCCCACTTGTGCCCTGTGGAGTAGATATTTCAGACAGCTGTAATATAAGACAGGGCATCTGTCCTCCTCAGGTTGGATGAGTAAGCACTGATGTAAATCTGTACTATTGATGTTTCAGCCAGGACAGCCATCTTTTGGCTTTGGGTTTTTTTTACCCTTATATGCTGAGATGAGAAACTTTTTTCCACTCTCTGTAATGACCACAGGTGATGAAGCTCAGGGAGAAATACCATCCTTTTTCCTCATGTCTTTCACCAAAAGACCAGACCCTATTGCTACTGCTGTGTGCAAATAAGCCCATATTTGGACCTGCTACATAGAAAAAAGAAGCCATCAAGCAGAATGAATTAATCCAGTTCTAGAAAAGAGGAAGAAATGGACATTTATTCCCTGCTTTTTTACCTTTTTGCTTTTTCCTTTTTATTCATTACTTTGTTTTCCCACAATAAGCAAATGAATGTTTGAAGCTCTTTAACAGATGTTCTTTTATTTTACTCAGGTGGGATATTTATGATGCATTAGTCTCTTTTATGTCATTTTATTTTGGCAGCTACATTCTGAACTAATTAGCACACTAGAGAGATTCCCCGAATAGGAAGTACATGGGCAACCAGTGGTTAAGTATTTGATAGCATATTGCAGAGTCCATCATGACTGAAATATGATACTGCGGCATGCTTGCAATCACTGCATGTGGCATAATTGCATTTCTGAAACACTGAGCTGTTAGTGCTCTGACATTTTTGTTTGTGCAACTTTATAAAGGAAACACCAAAGACCTCTTAAATTGTTGTGAATTACAATTTTGAATAAATTACATGATGCTGGCTAACTAATGTATATATTATGTTATGAGTGTGCTTTGTCAAAAATGACTGGAAGCATTTAAGTAAGTCTGTGTACATATTTATATATCTGTATGTGTGCTTGCTGTGTGACTAAGATTCTGACTTTAACACAGCTGAAATTATTAGGATTGCATTTTACGTGATGCTGGTTTAGAAGTAAGGATGCAACAAACCAATTTCAAATTTATACTAGTAGATGATTTTTTACTAGAGCATTTTGTATTAACTTATTCCTATGAAACATTGATCTATAGCATTACATTTGCAGTATTTGTCTTCCAAAAAGCATGAAGTTTACTGTCATACTAAAAAGTAGAGTGATCACTTTTTAGCTACCCTGATCCATATTCCACCTGCTTGACTGTTAATGGTAGTTGAAGATACCAGAAGTAAGGCTGAAATGTTTACTTTTATTTTTCACCGGGAAGATGTGTCAGTATGAGAAAGAATGAGTTGGTGAAAGAGACTAGAGCAGAATGATTAAGGAAATAGCCAAGACGTAGGAGACCCAGAGTCCACAGCTGTTCTGCCTCATTTGGAGTAATTAGTTTTTAAAACTGAAAAAGCTCAGCAAAAGTCTCCTGCTTTTCCAGCTCCAGCTGCATGTTTCTTCAGCAGTTTCTCCTGCCATGAGTTTTTTCTAGTGTCTCCCAGCATGTTTCTCCTCATGTGGCTCCTTCCCTAGAAGCTGATGCTCTTTCTGGACATGTCTGAGCCAAGGCGCTGCGTGCTCCTCTGACTGCCTGAAGTTCTGGCACATGGTGACTTGCTTACACTGGTGTCAGAGCCCTTTGGACCCACCTGTGACTGGCTACCTAAACCCTGCAATCTATGGCCAACGCATATATTAACTGATTGGGTGCACATGCATGAACTAATTGGGCATTCATGCATAAGTTACGTGGGCATTCATGCATAAATTACCTGGGCACCCGTGCGTGCACTAATTAAACACGCAAGAACTAGTAGGGTGCTCATATGTGAACTAACTGGGGACTCAAACATGAACTGCTTGGGCACTCACATGTAAATTAATTAGATACTCATGCACGAATGGGGTAAACCATGCAATTTATGCCCAGTACCCATGATAATTATTTCTTAACTGGTACTGCATCTCATTCCTCTTATTCTTCCTCAAAACTGAAATACCTCCTATTAGGAGGTATTAGGCCTAGGCAAGAAGAATGAAGGTCTGCTATATATCTGCATATGCATGCTGATTTATATCTAAGAGGACTGGAGAACAGACTAGGCTTTCTATCTGCCAAAAGAAAGCGCACAATTGTGTCCTACCTGACAATGGCCTACTGGGCCATTGTCTTTGTAATGTTCAGTTAACTACTACCAAAACCCTGTTGAGGGATTGATTGTTTACCAGTGTCACTCTTTAAACTGTGACATTGATAGAATGACTAAGGGCAGTTATGTTTCCATCCTTTTAAAGAATTAAGGTTTCTGTTTATCTTCAGGGTTTAAAGTGAGCTGCCTCATCTGAAGGGAGAATTTGTAAACCAGGAAAAAGTACCAAGTATGAAACAAAAGCTTGTCTGTCTTTTTTTTTGTCAATGCATAATGGATTTATCAGAAGCCTTATTAGAAGAGTAGAAACATACAACCACTCAAAAAACCTCCCCCAAAAATTCCATTTGAACATAGGAATTTAAATCGTATCAACATTCTGTCTATCTAGCTGTTTATCTTTTGACATGTAGCAATTTCTGTTTATAGATGAATATACAAAGCAAAAGTAACATGATCTGTCTACAGGAAAAGTAACTCCCTTGTCTTCTTAGAAATTTATTAATGATTTGGCAAGAGGATTTCTACTTTTTCTGGGCTCTTTGATCCAAAGATCTATATGACTGTAACCTTGAATGCCATTAAAATAGGGCTCAGCCACCACTTTTTTGCCAGGTTTGAATTAGTTCTATTCAGAGATCTGTTTTTAATTAGATTAAAGAAATCTGAAAGAACCTGAGCTAAATTATGGTATATCTGAACTACAGCATAAAAGCAAAATTAGGTACAATACAGTTTTGTTGGTAGTGCTTCATTGACTGAGAAGCACGTGAGATGTTTGAACTCAAAGATTGAATTCAGTAGAAATATCAAGATAAGAGACAAGTCTTTTATAATCTGGGAAAGATTTTAAAATCCACCATGTAATTTCTCCGTTTCCACACTGAGAAGTATGCTGACTCACTCTTCTGATGCTCTACTTGAGTAAGCCAAGAAACTTAATTTTTTTTTTTTTTTCTTTCAGCTTTTGACTGTAAATTAGTGGCCTTTTATATTAGGCCATTGACATATACTTAGTAAAAGGTGCAAGGGAACAATATTTTCTTTATTAATCATGGTGAAAACAGAGGAGCTTTCCACCCCAGTGATGAGAGTTGTGTAACCAAAAGACAGCAGGAGTCTTCGCACTCTGCAGCTTCTAACACACTGCAGAGTTATTTAATACATCAGTATCAACCTTGAACTATTCTCTCCAGGGATAGTATCATTATCTTTATAAAAGGCAACTGGATGGTGTTTGTCTAAAGTGGCAAAATTTAATCTCAGTTTTGCAAGAATTTTTTATATGCATGTGCAGCCAGCTCTCCCATTTGATAAATAATTTGTTTCCTGATGTTCTGTATTTTCATATGAGTTAAACCTTTGTGTTTGGTTGGTTTTGTGTTAATGGGTTTGTTTTGTTCTGATTGCAGCACAGCTTTGGGGGGAAATTAGGCTTATGAAATCATATTACTTATTATTTCTGCTATGTCTGTATGGATATGCTTCTGGACTGGGTGAGTGTGATGACAGGAGATTTCAGACGTTTTAAATGTCTGAAACTTCCACCATTCAAATTCCTGCAGAATTCAGGAAACGTGCCCATAGTGCTAAGAATTACCCTGCAAGTGCATCAAATGAGGGTAAGCTTGCAGTATGATCTTATACATCAGTAAATATCAAATACATATGGGGAACATATGTATCAACAGTTTACAGTCCCAGAAAATCTTCAAGTATTGCTTATTCCTTTCAAGATACCCAGGTCAAGCAAAACCAAAACTGTAATCCATAGGTTACCAGATATTCTTTGTTCCTGAACTTAGTAACTACTTACATTACTTTCTGTGGCTTCTTAGCCCATAAATTGGTATATTGTTGGAGACAAGGCAGAGGAGTTTCAGTCTGAGTCTATCAAGCAACAATATTATTTTGGAATTAATGATCAATTTCTGCACTGTAGTTTTCCTCTAAACTAAGGGACTCATTCATTCCGTTGCTATATACAGGAAATGTGCTGGGATAGAGGGGACAACAGGATAAAGGTACCCAGCTGATAGAGGATCCAACAAGGACAGATGCTCTGCTGGACCTCACGCTCACAAACAAGGAAGGGCTTGTTGGGGATGTAAAGGTCAAAGGTAACCTTGGCTGCAGTGACAATGAGATGGTGGAGTTTGGGATCCTGAGAGGAGGGAGCAGGGCAAAAAGCAGGATCACCACCCTGGACTTCAGGAGAGCAGACTTTGGCCTCTTCCAGAGAAGAAGGATATGCTTGGAAGAGTCCCGTGGGAATAGGCCCTGGAGGGAAGAGGGGCCAAGAAAGCTGTCTAATATAAAAGGATCACCTCCAGTCCCAACAGCGGTCCATCCCAACGTGCAGGAAGTAATGCAAAAATGCCAAGAGGCTGGCACAGATGAGCAAGGTGCTCCTGGCAAAACTCAAGCACAAAAAGGAAATGTAGAGAAGGTGAAAGCAGGGACAGGTAACCTGGGAATAAGATAGAGCCACCGTGCAGGCATGCAGAGATATAGTTAGGAAAGGCAAAGCCCGCCTGGAGTTGAATCTGGCAAGGGATGTCAAAGGCAGCAAGAAGGGCTTCTGTAAGTACCAAGCGGCAAAAGGAAGACTAGGGAAAGTGTGGGCCCACTGCTGAATGGCGCAGGGGCCCTGGTGACACAGGACGTGGAGAAGTTCTGGGCTACCCAGTATAAGTGAGGTATGCCGCAAGTGGAGTCCAGAGAAGGGCCACAAAGATGATTAAGGTCCTCAGGTATCTCTCATATGAGGAAAGGCTGAGAGCTGGGACTGCTTAGCCTGGGGAAGAGAAGGCTCAGGGGGAATCTCATCAATGTGTGCAAAAATCTGAAGGAAGGCTACAGAGGAGATGGAGCCAGGCTCTCTTCAGTGGTGTTTAGTGACAGGATCAGAGGCAACGGGCACAAACTGAAACACAGGGGGTTCCTTCTGAACATCAGGAAACACTTTGCACTGGGAGGGTGACTGAGCACTGGGACAGGTTGCCCGGGGAGGTTGTGGAGTCTCCATCCTTGGAGATACTCAAAAGCTGGCTGGACATGGTCCTGGGCAACCAGTTCTAGGTGCTTGAGCAGCTGGGTTGGGCCAAATGACTTCCAGAGGTCCCTTTCAACCTCAACCATTCTGTGACTGTGATAATGCATCCTCTGAGATGTAAAGCAATTTCAAATTGTATAATGGTTTTGTAATATTACAGCTACATAAAACTAATATAAAAAGATATAGTTGCTTTACATCATTAAAAGGAATGCATGTTAAGTGCTTGCTGGTTTTTTTAAAGTGTGTTGATGATAATACAGACTTTGTGGCAGTAAGTGTTGCGAGCAGAGCTGTTGTTCAGATTCTGTTGGTATCTAGCATATGAAATTGCCAGCTGGAGGAATATAAGTACTAAATCTAAAACTGGATGCATTTGCTGTTTTGACACTTAAATTATGCTTTTTATCACGAGTCCATTTAACATTGAGGTTATTCATTAGTGTAGGCTTCACCTTCCTTCTCCATTTCCTGAATGATGGAGATAATGGGATTGATTCTAAAGTTATTTAAGTGTTGTTGTAAGTCAGAGGTGTGTCAAGTGGAGTTAATGATGTTACATTCATGCAAGTGAGTCAGAATCAGTAAATTGAGTATAGGAAAAATGCAGTAGGCTAGGAGAGCAAAGACTGAAAAGTAGGATAAATCTTGGTAGTGAGAATGTAAAATTAAAAAAATATATCACATGGAAGGAAATATCACATGAGCTAGCTCCTCTGGTTTGTCTTGTTCCTAAACATTCTCAGTATCTCCCACCTGACTAAACCTTACTGTGCACTGCATACCACACCAGACTAATTTAAGATGTACTGTTTCCAAAACCAGATTCTTAAATATTTTTGTGACGTATATAAGGGAAATTGTAACAAACTGGGCTTTCAAATCTATTAGTTTCATTTCTTTGAATATTGTTTTTGTCAGTGTGTTGTGGTTTAAGTCCAGACAGCATCTAAGCACCACGCAGCCACTCGCTTACTCCCCCCCTCACCCAGTGGGATGGGGGAGAGAATTGGGAGGGGAAAAAAAAAAAAAAAGTAAAACCCGTGGGTTGTGATAAGAATGATTTAATACCTAAAGTAAAATAAAATGTAATACTAACAATAATAAAAATAAAAAATAATAATGTTAATGAAAAGGAATATAATAAAATAAAATTAAAACAAAATTTAAAAAAACCCAAACAAACAAGAAAAGACAAGTGATGCACAATGCAATTGCTCACCACCCGCTGACCGATGCCTGAGCAGCGATCTGCCCCTCCCAGCCAATTCCCCCCAGTTTATATACTGAGCATGACGTCCTATGGTATGGAATATCTCTTTGGTTAGTTCGGGTCAGCTGTCCTGGCCATGCTCCCTCCCAGCTTCTTGTGCACATGCTTGCTGTCAGAGCACGGGAAACTGAAAAATCCCTAACTTAGGATAAACGCTACTTAGCAACAACTAAAACATCAGTGTGTTATCAACATTCTTTTCATACTAAATCCAAAGCACACTGTACCAGCTACTAAGAAGAAAATTAACAGTATCCGAGCTGAAACCAGGACACAGTGTTTCTTCAAAATTCCCAGTTCTGTACCTTTTTATGACTAGGCGCGTAAACAGTGAAAATATTTAAGAAATTACATTGCTAAAAGAAAAATCTAAATATAGTTTAAAATTATGTCTGCATGTTATTTTAATATTTGCATTAAAAGATAACCAGAGTCAAGTGTGGTCAAGGATCAGTGAATAGTAACCTCATTTCCAAAAGATCACTGTTGTTATTTTGTGGTTTAGTGTCTTATCAGTTCTCCATGTTAGCAGGTTTTCTCATCTTCCTCTCCAAGGCATGATTGCTCTCCTTCATTATTTCTCCCTTCTGTTAGTTTTTTGCTCTGCTTTTTATACACCTGCTACGTCATTTGCCGCTTTCACAATTAAAACTTAATTATCTGACTACTAAAAAGGATAGTAAGATGCAGTCACAGTGTGCAAAATAATATTTGAACTTGTTCTGCCAATTGCATGTGTAAAAATAACTTATGTGGCCGCTTCATTGCTGAGAAAACTTGAAGCAACTCATTACTCTTTAAACGTGCTATGCCATTTATATGATTCAGTTAGAGTAAATCTTGTTTCATTCATAATTTTCAAACATAGACATAAAAAGCAAGAGCCGTTCTTTAATTACTTATAACTACCTGTGAAACAAATACTGTGCAAGTCTCTTTTCATTGTATTTCTTTTTAAGTATCAACTTAGCACATACAAAAGTGTTAGTTCTTTGTGTATTTGAAGAATGCTGGTAATTTTTTCAGTTACTTTGGAAAACGGAATTATAGATGTTATATTATGAAACTACATAACCATACATATGCCTTAGTAACACTTTAGTAAGATTATTTCCCAGCTGAGAGTTTTAGACTCTTTTCCCAATGTGACTAAGATAAGCGATGATGCTAAATAACGGACATACAGACGACTGAATTCCTCTAAGAACTTCAGTACGTAATTTGGAAGTGGTTAGTTTGGGGTTGGGGGTTTTTTTTGAGTGTCTGTGCATACTTAGTGGTGGAAGCTCCCTTTTACTTTACATGCTGCCAAGTCTTGGATTCTGAGAGAAAATATGACTGTAAGTTTGTTTCAGCAAATGGAGGCTTCTGTGCTGCTCTAAGTGTGTCTCTGAATGCTGACAAGGGCTGTGAACGGGCAGGTTCGCTGACAGCCCACGGGGACCGTGTGACAGCCTGATGTTCAGGTGGTATCCAAGAGTATGTGGACCTGTGTTTAATTCTGAGGAGGAAATTTAAGATTCAGCATTAGCTCCAAGTCCTAGATCTGGTAGGAGATTCCTGAGACAGATCGATGCGTTTAGCCTTGACGGGATCATTCAGTGAATCTTTTGGATGAAGTGCGATGTACTGCTTTGGCACCAGTAGGGTTTCAGTCTAGTGACAGACCTGTGGTTTGCAGCTATAATGGATAGCACTAATGGAAGAATCAACACAAATAAAGGTAGTTTGTCTATAGACCACACCTTTGAGAAGTACTGTAAAAAAAGGTTAAGAGTTTTGGGGTCCAATTTTCTGAAATTGAGAAATTAATTTTTTAATATAGGTGTTCAACCATGGTGGACTGATCTCATCAGATTTTATAATTTAACCTGATATATTTTGGTAGGAAATGTCCAAGGAAAACTCCAGAGATGAAGCAAATGACATTCAATTTGGTATCATTTGATATGTCTTACCATGACCATGGGTTAGACCTGAAACTAAACCTGTATCCATGAATATAGTTTTCAAAGGAAGCAACAGTGTGAGGCTTAGCACCGTGACCTGTTGCCGCCAAGAATAATGGCATTCCCAATATCCTTCTTTCCTGTATTAACTTTTTGTGATTTTTGCATTGTCTGTTGTACTATTACATTTTATAACTCAACATCATATATTCTTTAAAATATCTAATGGGATGTAGTCATTAGAAAGGAATAGAAACTCTTTTGGTAGCACTGCATTGTAATTATTGAAAGATTATCCAAATTACCTGCTTGAAGAACAGGAAGTGTAAGGTAAATATATGTAATATTTTTATATTCACTTTCTAATGACCTTGTTTCCCCAGGCATGTAAAATTTTCCATGAAAAAAAGATAAAATTACAGATTTTCAGGCAAATTATTTTTCGCATTTGGGAAACTAGTGTGGGTGAGACAGTTAGTCTTTTCTTAAAATTAAGTCACTCGTAATTATTTATGGAAGCATACTAAATTACCTTGCCAGATTATGAATAAGTGTTCTGCGCAGAAATCTATAACAAAAAAAAAAAAAAGATGTTTACTCATGAGAAGAAACATTTTTATGATGTTAGATTAAAAGAATAATGATTTTGTATTCTAAACAGTTCTGTAAACTCCTTCACTTATTTGCAAAACTTGCTTTTTTTCAGAAGGTTTAAAAATCCAGCTGTGAGGGAAAAATGACTGCAAGGTGTCAAAATAATTTAATTTTTCCTTAAAGAACAAAGTGCTATCCACTTCAACTTTTCTCATATTTAGAGGATCTTGTAGCCTGCTTGCATAACTAGTGCATGAAAAAATATGATACTAGTGGGTTGTTTTTCTTTTTATTCATTATTTATGAGGTGCAGAGAAAAATAGTTACAAATGATTGTTTCAGGGGATTTCCTGCAGCTATACTATTTTGTTCAAAGGATTTACTTATGGTGGTTTAATTCCAATATTAAAAGTTAACTCCTCTTGTCCTGACCTACATTTTAAAAAAAAAGTTACTACATGTCTTTATATGTATATACATGTATATAGGACAAGTATATTGGTTGAAAAAAATCCCCTGTTTGTTTAATACTAGCTTATGATAAGTGCCAAACATTTGTTATCTTGGCAATATTTTCTTATTTCACCTTTATTGTTGCTTTGAATGCACATGAACTGTGTGGCAGCAGATAATTCTGTACTCCAAATGTGCTGTGTTTGATGTATGCTCTCTAGGGTATTTATCTAGCCAAGTGCTGGTTACATGAATAGGTGTCTGTGATAGCCTCAGTGACTTCTCAGAGTTGTTTCATTCCATTTAGAAAGACTGTTTTATGTGAACAAGCATTACACATGAAAAGACTAGCCACTTCTGTGCCCAAAAGTGTGTATTTGCAAATGTGCATAATAATATTTTCAAAAAAGTTTTTGAAGACAAATTTTGTATTCTATATTTCTAAGTCCATTAAGAGGAAAAGAATAATTCCTAGCCCTAGGGAAGAGTTAGGTGTGGGAGTCCCTGCTTCACTATCTTGCCAAGCATCGTTCTGGCTCTGGGATTTCTCAGTAGAAGACACTATACTGAGTTCCAAAATGACTACTGTTCCATATAAAGCACAAAATTCAACTTATTCGAACAGTTAAAATTTTATACCCTATAACTGTTTTTAGTTTTCAAGTCTTATTTATACAGAAAATGTCCTTTTTGCCAGTCATAGTATAAATTGCAAGAGAAGTTGGGAGTACGGTGAATAGAAATTCTGCTACATGTTTTAACATAAAAAGAATTCCTCTATGAACTGGAACTCCAACTCCCATTTGTGGCCTTAAAAGTCATTTTGTAAGTAAGCAAGATTATCTTTTTCTCCCCGTCTTCTGAAGCCAGGAGAAAAAAAAAATTGCCTCCACAAAATTATTTAGGAAGGTTAAGGGACTTTTTAGAGATATGAAGCCAGAGATGTAACTTGCTGCTCAGGACAGATTTTCTCCAGCTATAAAAGTTTTGCTTCCAGCTGCAGTATGTTCCAGAGTAAAATGGGCCAGCTAGGAAACCGCAAGAACAAAATATGAACTGAGTTTGTCAGGGAGGTAGTAGCTTGATTATATTGAGACTTAACTTTAGTAACTGACAGGTATGGCAGTTCCATTATATGTGAATATGGAGCCTGAGAAACTACTTGGTAGCATCTGCAAGTGACATGCAGCCAGGCTGAGCTGTAACACCTGCTCAGGTCACACTTTCATCCCATTCAGCCAAAATGCCCACCACAGATTCAACACTGTTACATACTTCTTTCAGGAGACAGCCTAAATTAGTAGGGAACTAGGTATTTATCCAAAGGATACTTAGCCTTATATTTAACTGAAATGTAGCATACTACAAAATATGAAATATGTTGAAAGGAAACATTGAATTTGGCAACTGTCAGAAGGAAATATGTATGTAAAATTGGAAAAATCCTGTCCTGACTTAAATACAACAGTATATAAAACTAGCATGAAGTCAGAAAGATTAACTCTTTCATCAAAATTGTTACTGTGTTGCAAGAATCTTTTTTGTTTTTCAGAAGCCTTGTAGCAATACTAGAAATCTAACAGTCAACCTTTTTTCGGTGACATTTCAGTATGGTTTACGCCACAGTTAGCAGCAGACCTTTGTAATATGTTTTCTACCCTGAGGTGGGGCAAATTTTCCCTCTTCTGTACCAAAAGGTATCCTTGCCTTTTTTTTTTTTTTTCTATCTATGAATAAAATAGTCAGAAGAGTTAAGATGATCTCCAGAAGGTTAACGCAGTTTGTCTTGCACGCTTCTGAAACCAGACTTCTGACCTGCAGATAACTATTTCAAGGGATTTTGCTTGGTTTTGTTGGAAACAGCAAAGTAAGATTTTAACTTTGCTTCATTCACCAAAAGCTTAGCAATGTTTAGTGTTTGGAGATACAATCTATAAATCAGACTGAAAATCATGCTGCTTATTTGAGAATCAATTAATCTGTTCCAATACTGCGTGTGTGTCCTCAATATTGCAGTAATGATGACAGGCTGATTGGTTTTCCCATTCTATTTTGCTCTTTTTTGCTGTCAGTAATATGATCATACACTTATGTAATGAGACCCTGAGTCAGCTGGATCTTTTAAGTGGATTTAAATAGACCTTCTCCTTATAGAGTACTCCCCAAAGTAAGCTAAAAGGCTTTTTATATGTTTTAAGTGACAGGTTCTATTAGAACTAAAACTAGAATACTTAGGTTTTTGAACAGGAGACTCAGAGCAAATAAGTAATAAATAAAAGGGGGTTATATACAACTCCTCCTGCCTACTGTGTCCTCAGAGGCAGGTCCTTGCTTACAGACTTGATTTCAGCTGGTGACTGGCTAAGTTGTAGCAAACTCTGCTGTGTTCCCTTTAGCCCCTCTGAAGTGCGTTGTTTGCCACAGAGACCCTTCGGGCTGCTCCCTACTCGTCCGTGTGTTTTTTCTGACTATTCGAGTGGCTGGTTCCCTGCTGTCATCTTGTGCCTGCCCATTCTGAACCATCTCCCCAGTGACCATACGTGGTAGCGCCCAAAGGAAGGACCACTCTTTCCTTTTCTGCAGGGGGCTTCCACCTCATCCCATGACTCTTTTTACAGTAACATAAATTGTAAACCGCAACATACATTCTGTCACAGCATTTTTCTTTCTGTACTTTTAAAATCAAGACCTACCCTGAAAAGCATGCCATATTTTCCATATTAAAATGAACACCATTCCAATATTGGTGGAGTTCCGCTTCCGTGAGTGTTCTCACAACTGTAATCCTTAAATGGTGTGTTCATGTTACACAGTCATATTTTCAGGGGGATGAAGTTGACTGAGCTATCTTTATTTTAAACTTTGCATACTGTTTTGTATTGAGGCTTTGGCTGTTGTTTGTTATTATTGTTATATGATAGTGGAAGAACTGAACCCAGCTCTTTGGGATAACTTGCTTTTTAATTTCCATGGTGTACTAATATGACCTTTGTCATGTGTATCAAAAGGATACATTTCAAAGGTGTTTTTCACTTACTTTTGTCAGATTACCTGTAGTGATGCTGTGCCCTGTTAAAACTGCCCTGTTTCCCTCATGAGACATTCTTTCACTGGTGGACTAAATGTTTCACAATGAGTAATATTTATATCAGATTTTTAAGTATATTGGTCTCCTCTGGGGAGAAGAGAACTATATAACTATTAGGTGATACTATGAAGTTGCTGTTGTAACTCACAAAATTTCACAGAATCAATGAAATGTGATGAAATTTGTGAATAATGACTGCCACTGGTACTTCATTTTTATTTAACTTTCTGACGGAAGTCATTCTTCATTCACTTTTACTTATGTAAGCATAAAATAAAACAAAATAGATAAAAAACTGTTGGGTGAGAAATGTTGATTTTAGTGGGGCTACTGAACAGTCACTATATAATGTATTAAATATCAGCCTGTCGTATACTTTTCTGTAAGCAGTTTGAATAATGCATTAAGACATGAGGATTGGCATAAGACATTAACTTGTTGCAATGCACAGAATTTTAGTTTTAAAAAACAAGACAAAACAAAATCACAAAGAGTTAGTGTGGTACCTGCTTACTAAGGGCCCTCAGGGGGGAGAAAGCACTTTTGGAAGGGGAGAAAATATCTGTACTCTCTCCACTGCAGAGAAAGCAGGGTTACCTTGGGCTTGCTGTACTGTACTGTACAACACAAAGGAGGAGAACACTCCCCCTCAACCTTGTTTGTCAGAGCTGGCATGTGCTACCAGGAGAAGTGTTCAACCTTAGCCCTCTGTATCTGACAGGAGATAATTTTTATTTTGTCCATGTGGAAATACATGGCACACAGCCATATATGACATGCATAGCCATTTTGTTCTGTCTTCTCATTGACCACAGAATTACTTTCTTCTAAATAATTTAACATAGTTCAGGACCCTTAACATGAAATTCAAATTAAAATTCTTTACTTCTGTCAAATGAAATTGTTTATCCTCGTTTGTTTGCGTAGGTAAAGCTATATTGAGTTCTGAATGATGTAGATTCATCGATGGAGAGATTCCTATTTTGATATGAATAAAACTCACTGAATCTCCCCAGCATATTGATTCACTACAACGTAGGATTTTATCTTTCTGCAGTGAGAATTACCTTGGATACAGCATTTTCCTCATCATTTGTGTCATCTGCTCAGCTTCTAGCTTTTGCTTAGGAAATGTTTTCCTTACTCTGCTTAAAGACAGTGGGATCATTTTGAACTCTTAAGCAATTTCCAGTCTTTTCTGTGGCTGATTTATTTATTTTGCCATTCCTGGGTTTCCTTGCTGTTGTGAAGAAAATAGATCCTAATTTCAATGGAAAAATAATTTACTGTTTGTTCATAAGTCTGTCAGAATTATGACGTGTTCTTAGGATAGTTTCCCAAATCTCCTGTGAAATTTTGCTAGTACTACGTAGAACTCATTGGTATATATATACTGTGAGAGTAGACTCTAAATGTCCAAGGCTTGATCTTGTCTTCTGGAAATGTTAACAATGCGATAACAATAGTGATCTGATAAATGATTTGTTGTTGGGACGTTACTGTAGATTGGCAGAGGAGTCCTTTCTGTTACAAATGGTAGCTCTTTAACACTAGATCTGATCTGTGACCATAAAAACTATGGTCTTACATTACTGATGGAACAAATAGATGTTATACTCACCTGGTTAATTTGCCATTCATCTTTCCAGGATCTTCTGCTTCTCCATTGCAGGTACAGGTAGACTTCTACAATGTTTCTAGCCGCCTGCTCTACAGGCTCATCGTCATGCTTGCAGTTAATGCCATAGGAGTATTCCCAGAAGAATTGCATTTTAAACACGCTCCTCTTACACTTACACCGTAAAGGAAAATAGAGCTGTTACTGTCAGGTGTCTGCTTTAGATCTGCATGCAAACTGAACTGAATGGTAATACAAAGCTGATCACCAGTGACTTTACACTTTTCAATGACCCTGTAATATCTTCTTCTTTTGGAAAAAAACCCAAACACACACACACACACACTGCCCCCCCCCCCCCCCCCCCCCCCCAAAAAAAAAAAAAAAAAAAAACCAAACCCAAACTTAACAAGAAAAACCCAACAAACTTTCCCATCAGTGTTCATGAAGTCTTAAGAGTTCTCGGAGAGCATTCATACGTGTATTGGGTGTCCATGTCCAGGTGTTGGCAGCGGGGAGCTGCAGAGGTGGTGGCTGTGGGAGGAGGTCAGGGGCTGCAGGCATGGCCCCACGGCAGGGCTCAGCAAACCCCAAGGTCGCAGAAGGAAGAGGGGGAAGATGTGCTCCAGGTACCAGAGCAGAGATTCCCCTGCAGCCCGTGGGGAGTCGATGGCAGAGCGGGCGTTTCCCTGCAGCCCATCGAGGACCTCACATGAGAACAGGCGGATATTTCCTGAAAGAACTGTGACCTGGGGGGAGCCCACACTGAAAGAGATTTTCCCGGCAGGAGCCACAGCCCACGGAGAACTGTGCAGGAGCAGATCTTTTTCCCTGAAGGACTGCAGCCCATGGGAAGGGCCCACGCTGGAGCAGGGGTAAAGTGTAAGGAGGAAGGAGCAGCAGAAAGGACTGACCACAACCCCCCATTCCCCATCCCCTTGTGCTGCTCAGGGTGAGCAGAGGAGTCAGAAATGAAGGAATGAAGTTGAGCCTGGAAAAGGGCCGGGGGAGATGTTTTAATTTTGTTTGTTTGTCACTATCCAAATCTATTTTAATTGGCAATAAATTGAATTTATTTTCCCCAAGTTGAGTCTGTTTTGCCTGTCCATCTTATTTTCTTCCTTTTTCTTGTTAAGGAGAGTGAGTGAGTGACTGGGTGGGTGTTTGGCTGCTGGCCAAGGTTAACCCATCATAGTATGCTATCAAAGCATTTGAATTCAGGAATAGGAGAAGATACAGGAGACAAGAATCAGACTCCTAATACGTGTGTGTGCGTATAAATATATATATATACACACACACAAATACATCCTTTTCTTTCTACAGAAAAGGAGCTTTGCTAATCATTATTGCAGAGTACTTTTCATTTGTTTCCTGTTCTCTTAAGAATTCTTCTTATAGTGATACATGTACTGGTAAAGGAATTGGTGAATCCTTCAAGGTGGGAGTGTATGTAAACGCATATGCTTTTTTTAGTCTGTTCTAATATAAATAAATAGACATTTATCTTTAATTTATCTATAATCTCTGTGAAGGGCCTTTGTTATGTCCCAGAAGTACTTTTTTACTCAACCAGCAGATGTAGGTAATACCACTGCAGGCAACAGAATATCCTTTGCCCTGAAGGCCTAACAGAGACATTAGTGTTTTTCAGGTAGTTCAGATTCAAAGTGGAGGATGGATGATCAATGTTTCAACCATGTTTTTATCATTAAAATCATTTACATTTAAGAAGACAATCTCTCCCTCAGCTATTAATAATTTATCACAAGGAGGCAGTGTACTAGAGTATTGATTACATATCTGCTAGCTTTTGTGTAGTAAATATCCCTCTGGATTTAGCTGAAAAATCTCGATATGAACTTTTCACAGAAAGTTTGGCAGTTATTCTTCTCTCCTTCCCCTCTTCACCCAGTCTTATCTTTTTTTATAGTGTTAATACACAGAGAATCCATGCAACTGAGTAGCATGTGCCATTCTTCTTAGCTAATTTGGTTGAACAGATCACTACCTACATTTTCTACATGCAGTAAAGACTCTCTTGGTCTGAAGCTTTCTTTAACAATTTGAAAAATAAAACAAAAATGGTAGAACAACAGTTGTCTGTTCCCAGAAGTCAACATATACAAAATATAAGCAGTCAAAGAAATCTTCCTGGAGAGGTGTGAGATAGGTTGTAAGATATAAATATCAAGATGTATAATAATTTACACGCTATTAATGAGTTCTACTTCCTAAATGCAGTATTTAATCAAAAGTCTTGCTGAAATGAGGCAGTAAAAATTAGATTTGTCATGATTAAAGTTTACATAATTTAAAGTTTACATGGCATTTATGATATAATTCTATAGGCATATAACTATGCCTTGTCTTCTGATTTTTAGCAATTCCTATTAGAATATTTTTAATTACAGTTCTTACTAATTCATTATTATCTGACACAAATAATGGATATCTCTAAATTGATTTACACGATAGGGATTTTTTTTTTTTTTTTAATTATGCAGGTAGAACCTACTGTAGTTAACATTTGTTAATACCTTGTTAATCTTACTTGTCCCAGGTCCCATTTTAAGGGTTTTTTGGTTGCTTGTAGCAATAGAAAATTTCTTATATATGATCCTCTCTCTTCTTTTGATTCCACCCAAAAAGAAGTTGTCTTTTGAAATTAATGTGCAATTATTTTAGCCAAGACAGAAGAACCGTAAAATCAGAAATACTCTGCTTTTATCTTCTCATTTATGAGTTGAAGATTAGAACCCAACTGGGATAACTCATTTTAAACTCATATTTTGTAGAGCAGGTGACATAGTAAGTATGAAAATAACTTTCCAGGAAACAGATTTAGAAAAACAGGAATATTTCAATTTTTTTTATCTGTTTGTAAATTCTAAGTTAGTTTAAGATGTAGTTGGCAAATCTGCTAGATCCAAGCTTAAATGAAAACTCTTTATGAAATGCAAATGTGTTACTGCTCAGTGTTATAGGTTGCTAGTGTGTGCTCAGTACCATATTGAACATACTAATTTGACTATATAAATATGCAGTTGGGCTCTCTGAAGTTGTATCTAAATATATACATATACTTGCATACATAATAATGAAAACTTAGCTGTTATAAGTGTTGTTTACCATGTGCAGAATATCTTAAAAAATTATCATCTTTTCTATATTTTTATGTTTTCAACAAAAGTACCCTTGAGTGTTCTGCTCCATGGTGTTTGCAATATTGTTTAGATGAGACTGAATAGAAAAGTTGTGAAAGAACTATAAGATTCTTCAAGTTCACTTCAGAATTCACCATCTGCAGACATTGTGTCTGTATCAGTGGATTACTTGAATGTTAACAGAAGGTGAACATAAATGAGGCAAATAGCAAAGAGAAATTCATGTTATTTAATCATGGAATTAGAATGTTTAAGCGTGCAAAACTTTTTATATAATTTCACCCATCATATCCATAATGCATATTGCATAAGATAAACAGCTGTCACCTAGCAATATTCTTACTCTAAATAGGGAGTTCCACAGAAACTGTTTCTTCAGAGTATTTTTTGTTGTTGTTTTTAATCCTATCTTTGTTTCTCAGTGTACCACAGGCATTCATATGAAATTAAGAAGAAATAATTAATCTAGGTATTCCTGTGGCTGCTCAGGACCTGGCCCAATTGATATTTCATGCAAACCTTGTTTAATTCTCTCTAATCATCTTCTGCATTAAGATTGAGTTCTGGGGGTACAATGGGACCCGCGGATCTGAAAATGGTTGTGCAGGGTCTTTGTTGCATATCTTCACTACCCATGAGAAACATCTGTGCTCTTGTGGAAAGCATGGTAGAATAAAAGAATTTCTTTTCTTTCCTCTAGTAATAGATTACTCCTCCTCGGTCTTATTGCAGGGTTGTCTAAGGCCAAGCTAACCTATTTGTTCCCGATTTGGAATGAGAATATTTGAAAAAAGAATACTTGTGAAGTAGATAACTTTTTTATGTGCTCAACACCGTATTTTTCCCTTTCAACTATGTCATTAACTTAGTGGGTTTTGTGGGTACGTTCAGATTCTTAGAATAGGAATTTTCTGTGCAAATGCATAATCTGCTTAATATTTCTTAGCTTTTATCCATTTGCTTCCTGGTGTTTATAATAATAATATGTATGTTTATCCTCATTTTTCAAAGTTACCTGCTTTTCATCACGTACAGTTGAATTTCACATCCTGTTTTGATGCAGGATCTGCTGCCTCCTTAAAATATATTTTAACACGTGATGCAGCACTAAAACAACAAACGGTTTAGGAAAACGCTTATTTTCATGTGGTGCTGGCAGGAAACCTTACTGTAATTAAAGAAACTCTTGATTTGATTGTTAATACAAATGTTAAAGTCAGCTATAAAACTAGGCAAATACCTGTAATTCCTATGAAAAAAACAGGAAAGTACTGCCTGACATCAAGACTGATTTAGTGTTGGGTTTTAGTAGTTAATTTTGAAAGTTTTACTGTGTATAACTTAGTTAAGGGCAGGTTTTGTAATCATGAATTTCTAGAGTTGCTGGAGCATACAGCTAGGGACAACAGTAAAATTGCATGGCATCTCCCAGCAAAGAACATCAAAGCATTTTTCAAACTTTAATGAACTAAATCAAGCTAAAATAAATGGTGAAATTAAACAATGTTGAAACGGAACCATTTTCAAATTGCTAGAAAGCACTGGAAAAGGAGAAGGAATAATAGTATGTATTTTCTATCCAGCTTCAGCAACACCAGCTACTCTAGTTTATATTCAATATTTTGTCATGTACATTAGGTGTTATAATGCATGAAATGAATACATAGTCACATACCAGTAGCTGCAGTTCCAAGTAATGATCGACAATACTGCCTCTAGCTAGCTAACACTTTTTCCTATGAAATATTTTCTGCATGACCACATCACATGGCAGCAGGCAGCAATGGAATTTATGAACTAGCTGGAGCCATCAGTGCTAGTGAGGAAGCAATAGAGAAAGATGTATGTTAAAAAAAAGAAAAGGGGGGGAGAAGGCTAAAGAAAAATAGCCAACCAGAAAAAAGTTGTCAATATGTCACATAGATGTTTTAAACTAGCAGCTTAATGGCAGTGCAAATTCATGCCTGTGTCCTATTTTTAAAATTTTCAGCTTTTCCTAAATATAGCTTCCAGTTGAGCATGTTTCTTTTAGCTATATATAACTCAAAAAAACTGACACAAAATGAAAATTTCAGCTTTATGTCAGGTTAGAACCATGATTTGTTTGCATGACTGGGAGTTAGGAATGTTCAGATTCTTACCAGGTCAAGTTTTTTGCCGAAGTCAAGTCAGTAAGTATGATTCTTTTATAGAAAGAGACCTCAACTTTTCTCTCAAGTTGCAGTGGGGTGAAATGAGTCTGCTTTTTTCTCCTATGAGTATTTATCTATAGTTATTCTCCCCATACACTGCTACAATACTTATGCACCATATGTCAAAGTGGATTGCAAATGAGATTCCTTACTGAAAACCAGTAAGAAAAATGCAAGTAAATTTTTTCAGGTCTCTACATGTGTCACTGTCATGATGTTGGAGACTGTTATTCTTGAAAGCATAACAGTTGTATGATTCCAATATTTTTCAGATTTGCAGAACTCAAGTCAATGGCATACACACTGGTGAGATGAAGTGAAGACTCTTAGCACAATCAAGAGGTAGCAGGAATGTAATCCATAATACTGTGGGGACCAACTGTAACCTATCTTGGTCTGTTAATCTCACTACATATTAGGTTATGCAAGAAATATAGACAAATAAATACAGCGAAAAATTTAGCAAAAAATAATAATATAGACATTCCCAGCTATCTTATCTGCATTGCCCTGTTTTAAGTTTTGCATACAACAAAAATAACTTAGAAACACGTATCCAGGTTAGAACACACTACATCTATAAAGCAATTTCATGTCTGCATTTTATAAGTGGCATTACTGTGGAAAATTAGAAAGAAACTTAGTATTTCTGGGCCAAAATTTAGAATTGGTGTTGAATGCAACTTCTGCGAGAGAACTCAATGTGTAGGTATTAAGCAACTTGTATCTCTGTTTTTATATAAAGACCCTGGTCACCATGCTGACCCTGACTGGCTGTGGAGTAGATCTGCTTGAAAAGGACCTAGAGGTCTTGGTAGATGGCAAGCTAAACATCAGCCAGCAGTGTGCTCTGACAACAAAGGGGCCCTGCAGGATCCTGGGCAGTATTATCAGGAGCATAGCCAGTATCCCAGAATGGTTGAGGTTGGAAGGGATCTCTGGAGGTCATCTGCTCCAACTCCACTGCTCAGGTAGCGGTATCCTGGAGTAGGCTCCTCAGGACTATGTCCAGGCAGCTCTTGAGTATCTCCAAGGATGGAGATTTCACAACCTGTCTGGGAAATCTGTTCGAGTGGTCAGTCACCCTCACAGTAAAGAAATCCAGGTCCCTCTGGATGACAGCACGACGCTCTGGCACATCAGCCACTCCTCCCAGTTTTCCATCATCAGCAGACTTGCTGAGGGTGCACTCTACCCCTCATCCAGGCTGCATCAGCAGAAATTTGTCATCAATGCACTTCAGGAACCTCCTGGATTGCTTATGTCCTACTACATAGTCCATAATTTTGCTTTGTAGGCACTTCCTTGCTTTTACATGGGCATGCTTGAGGAGACTCCATTTAAGCCCTGTTTTGCCGATTTTTGTGTTCCCTTTTGTTCACATCACCCCAAGCCCTTTGCTCATCAGCTCTGCCCATAACTCCCTCACAGGGCTGCTGGTAACTCTCTTCCTCCCCTCTTCCTAGTTTAAAGTCTTTCTTACCAGGTCAGCCATTCTACTGGCAGAGATACCTTGGCCTGGTTTACTGAGGTGGATTCCAACTCTCCCAAGCAAATGTTGATCCCCAGATGAGTTCCAAAAATCACAGAGACCGAAGCACTATTGCTGTTGCCAGCTCCAGCTCTGCAAACAATTGTTAACACCCGATATCAGAGCCCTCCTCCTTGCACTTTTTACCCCTCATTAGCAGGAGTGAGGAAAAGGCTACCTAGGCCCCCAAACCCCTGACCATCGCCTCCAGAGCTCTGTAGTCACTTTTGATAGCCTCCAAATTGCCCCGGCAGTATCACTGGTGCCCAGATAGAAAAACAGGTGGAGGTAATAGAGAGTGGTACGAACTTTGGCACCTGGCAGCCCAGGTGCTGTGCTTTGAAGTAGATTGGGCATGTGATTCTTCCCCTCTACTCAGCACTCCTTATACCTCATCTGGAGTACTGCCTTGAGTTTTGAACCCCTTAAAACTATAAAAAAGGTAATAGCTTGAAGATGGTCAGGAATGCAGTACCTACCCTGTGAGGAGATACTGAGGGAAACAGGACTTCTTCAGCTTGGAGAGCAGAAGGCTTTGGGGGAACTTAAGAGCAGCTCCTAAGTACCTGTGAGGAGATGAAGAAGATAGAGCACGGCTCTCCACAGAGGTGCATGGCAAGAGGAGGGGAGAGACAAGTTAAAACAAGGTAGGTTCAAAGTAGTTATAGAGAAAACATTTTCATTATGAGTAGTTAAACTTTAGAACAGGTTGCTTAGAGAGGCAGCCATGTGATCTCCATTCTTGGAGGTTTCCAGAGAGCATCTGGATCAAACCCTGAGCAACCATGGTGTGATCTCGTAGCTGACTATGCTTTAATCAGGAGTTTGGGCTTGAAACCTCTTGAGGTTCTTTCTGACCTGAGTTATTGTGTGATGATATGATTCTCAAGACCAAAATACCACCAATAGCTGAGAATTCCTACTCATTGTGTAGGGTAAACTGAAATACTTTAAATCCTTTTGTGGACATGATTGGATTTAATAAAGGTAGTGAAGTATTTGCTGGAGTTAAATCTTCACTCTAATATCTATCTCAGATGAGTTTCTTGCCCAACTCTGTGTGGTTTGAATGCTTTCTGCCTCAAAGACCGTTGAATTTTTTTAATAGAAGGCTAAAGGGTTCAAACATGGGGCTAAGTGAATACTCAGAGCACCTGAGGTGATTAAGGCACTCAGGAAGTTGTGGTAGGTTCACACTCAAATCCACCTTCTGTCTGATTGCTATTTTATTTGCTATTTTGTTTATTCAAGCTCTGCTCGAAAGAATGTAATTGAATATTCAAAGATATATGCATAAAAAAGAGTGTTAGGTTGGAGTGCAGACAGCATGCACTATAAATATAATGCAGGCAAATATTATTTCCAAATAATAGCCATTTTGTAAATGCCATGGTTTCCCATGCTTACCCTTTTCCCATTGTTTTGTAGAAAATAGTAAAGTCAGCAGAGTTCAATGAAAACATGGATTTGAAGAACTAAATCTAAGTAAGGTTCTAAAAGTACTCTCTCAAAATAGCTGTAGAGGATTAAAAATAAATCTTGATTTATGTTCTGGCCCATTATATTAAGATGTGTGCCTTAGCTTTGGTTAAGTCACCTAAGTCTTTTAAAAGAAATTTCAAGTGGGTCACATCGTTGCTAAGTTATATGAATCTGAGCTAACTTTGGCTTGTCTCATTTTAATATGCTTGATCCAAACAGAGATAATAATAATAATAATAAAAAAAAATCTGAAGTTCCCTAATATCATTTAATATCACATCTCTACTTGTCATATAAACACAATGCCTGTCTCCTTTTTATTCAAATAGCAATCTATCAAAATTGTCTTTTGACAGAATTTTGACTACTTCTATAGTAATAACTAATAGTTCTTTTTTACTATTTCCCAGGAGAGAAAAAATCATGTGTGTGTGTGGGGGCGGGGGGGAAGGACAGAAAGACTGAAAATAATTTCTATTTTTACCCTTAAAATGACTCAGGAATTTTAAATCTCTGATAATTTTCGTATAAGATGGCAATCTGGAGAGGCCATTCTGTTTTGCTTTTATTCTGTTTGTGTTTAGTTAAAGGAAAGCGTAGGGGCACTTTTAAAAATCAAACTGAATCTTTAATTGCTAGTTGTAATAAATCTTTTAAGAATAGATGAAATTATTGATATACATTGCACTTAAAGGGCTTTTAATGTTTTTGTGCACAAGTGATAATAGGTTGGGGAAAAAAAAAGGGTTGAAAAGACTGATTGCAAAACTAACTATAAATCAATCAAATGGTTCTGGTAATATGTCTCATATCCACAGTGTGTGATGTTTAGTTTATGACATCTTAAGATCTCAAAAGCTGATTTATTCTTCCAGTAATCAGTGTTCTGATCCATTAGTTTTTATAATGTAGAGAGATGTCACTGTTTTTTTATGAATGATTTGTATTTTAAAATTGCACATCTGTCAATCAAGACAAAACCAAGGATTTTTAAAAACTTAACACCTTAACTGTAGGATTATCACTGTACACTGGTGTTGTTATATATTATTATTCAGTGAAGTTCTTCATTACACTTTCTAATTTTTGGTTTTTTTGTCGAATATGTAGCCTAAACAAGTTTTTATTCAGCTATGATCATAGTTTTACTATTCTCTATGTTGGTATTTTATCAGTATGTGATAGTCAGATATGCAGCACCCCAAACACATCCCAGCTCTGAGGCAGAATTTATTTTGTATAAAGTGCAATTTCTTAGATATTTACCGTAGTTATCAGCATATCAGAAATGTTCATAAAAGATTGCATCTGAGTGTTAATACAAACAACTTTGAAGCCAAAAGGAGTTTTATCATTGAACTTGGTAGTGTGTTTTCATTTGTTGTTTCTCAAATTAAAATTATTGCTAAATCACTGAATTCAGGTACATTTTAAAAAAAAAAAAATAATCAACCAAACATAAAAAATGTCCAAACCAAAACGCTTGTGAGTACTTTTAGTCTCTATTTACACAGTTCAGGGAAAAAGAGTAAAAATGTATGCATTATGGCTTTTTTTTTTTAATCAGTACAAAAATTTTAATTCTGGCTTTATTAGCCTTTTGTGGGGTAGTAAATTCAAATACTGAGAGCTTATCCTAAGGTTGCCTAGTCTCTTGGCATTAAAATGTAAGGTCTGGGAGCTTGGGTATCCTATACGATATTAACAGCTCTTTTCACCTGTGAGGGTCGCTTGGCCTCTCTGAAAGTAAAACTGTGAACGAGGTGAAGCTTGAGAGATAGTCAGTGCTCTACTCACTGTTGGGAAGTGGACGGGCCGTTTGTGAAGTTGTGGTATGCACTGAACGTTGTCTGTTTCTCATGAATTACATGCCTTGCTCTGTCAGTGACTAAAATCAATTCATTCTCAAGCCATAACCGTATGGAATGACTGCAGGAAAGTTTGGAGCTGAAAACATGATAGTTGTTTGCTTGAAGCTTCGCTGATGATAAAATTGGCATTGGATGAAGACATTATTCTAGGAGTGTAGATGCAAACAGATGTGTACTTTTTTTGTATTCATTCAAAACCCAGGGATAAAGACAACTTTGAACTCTGAAATAATGTTAATTACAACTGATAATTACCTAACATTAACTTTTACTTGTCTCCATTCTTTTATTTTCTCCTGCACTCTGTTATGCTTTTGCCACCATCTCCCTCTACTGTCCATACACCCAGGTCGATAAACACAATTCACAAGAAGTCAGGTAGCTGTAAAATAGCTTGTTGATTCTTGGCGAGACGATATGGTTGTAGACATTTGTACTATGCGTCTGCGTCGTGGTCACTGTCTCTTCCTTCCCCGAGCCCTGTTGTGAGGGAGGGCGGTGGAGGGGGAACAGAGCTGAGGCCAGATTTGGAAGCGGCACCAAGCAGATGAAGAGGGCTGTGGTAGCTGGTGTGTGCCATCCCGGCTAGGACCGGGGGATAGGTAGCTGCCTTGTCCTGCTTTAAACCTACTTCTGGTGCTGTAGTGGTACCTGAGGGGTTTGTTTATATAAGTTTTTCTGAGTTCTGGGTACGTTGTATAGAGTATTGTGTAACTCTCCGTGTTTATTGACATCTCTTTGATTATTGGATGCTTCTTGGGTACTTCAATAACTAGGGACAGACTTAAACCAAAGCTGAAATGCCGTGCTGTTTTGAGGCTTAGAGTGTGCACTGGTAAAAAGGAGTCTTTTATCTGTCAGTCAGGTTCTTGTTAATGAGAAGTTGATAAGCTGGAAGTCGTTCATATTCTCAAATGTAATTATTACTTTGCTTTCACTTTGGCTACTGGCTTGGTATTAAACTGAAACTAGCAGAAAAATTAAAAGGAAGAAATTAGTAACTGGGTTCATGCAAGTGAAATGTGATTGTGATTTCTTACTGTCATGTTCAACTTTCCTTGGGTGTTTGCTTTCTTGTTTGGGGTCTGGGTCTTTTGGGGTTTTTTTGTGAGTTTTTGGGGGTTTTTCTTCTTGTTATTGTTTTTTAATAATTTGGTATTAAGATAGTCAAAAGGAATCAGTAATGGTTTAGGTAGGGTGATATTCTTTTGGCAGGATTGAAAAAAAAAAGGGGGGGGGGGGGGGGGGGGGGAAAGTTAACTTAATATGGAAAGCTACAAAAGTAGTGCCACAGCATTTTTTCCAGTAAGCTTGGCGCTCTTTGCTGAGTTTTGCACTATACAGCCATTAGCAGGCTGGTCAATGCATTGCTTTATGAGGCAATTATTTCAGCATACTCTATTCAAAATACACATTAGAACTTAACCTTCTGAATCCTGAAGTAGCATTTTTATCACCCAACATTAGAAAAGAGTTGGAGTCAGCAATTTCCCCTTTCTTTTTATGATCTGATATCATTAATAAAGCATTGGACTGGTAGCTTCTTACAATTCTTCAGGATAATTTGTGACACAAAAGGTGCTACTGTGATACAGTTGTCTGTTGACTTATTCAATAGCAGGGGAAACGTAGAAATTGTGTAAAAATAAAAATGAGTAAGGGAGGGAAAAGAGCTCTTAAAACGAATGTAGGACTGATACACAGAATATTAGGCCTGCTGCTATTGGATATGCACAAGTAGAAATGGGAAGTTAATATGGAATTTCTAATTAGGGTCACATACTAATGAACTCCCTCTTCATGTTAGTTTTATGCCGCTTCAGAAATTTTTTATCATATGCTTAAAAATTTATGGCTAGAAACATTAATGAAAATGAGGCGTGAATTGGAAATTGTGCTATTATGGAGATGAGTATGGCCATGGCTAGTCTGATTTCTAAGGAGGGATCCTTTTATTGCCATTTTTCTGAGGGATGAGAAATGATACAAGTAAAATTAATGACTAGACATATTCTTTGTCCTGGCTTGGCTGGCATTATTATATTTAAAGTTATAAAAGCTGGATTTAATAAAATTTTGAATTAATTATAAGGGGAATTTTAATCATAATTGGCAGTCTTCTATAAGAATAAAACCTGTAACTCAGAAGTGTGAAATTAATATAGTAAAATGCATATGTTTCTATACACCTATACATGCGTGTATGTATAAAATACACAGCTTTGTATATAAATACAGACATACTCATACACACATATAGGTATAGTGAACATTTTTATACTGTCTTTGTTGCTAAAAGCTATCTCCTTTTCTTGCTGTTTGACAACAGAATTGCTCTTAAGTTCTGTGGATGAATGTTTGGGTGTATATTTTCCAGAACTGGCATTTTTGTCTCGGATATCTTGTAAAAATCAATTGGGCTTGCTATTTAAAATGTCAAACCCCCAAACACTACCTGTTGTATTGTTTCTTTCGGTCCCACTAAAATTATCATGCAATCTTGTATAAAATATATTGAAAACATCTGGTAGTCTGTCTCGTTGGAATTGCCTTTGGAAATAGTCTAGTAACTTTTGACAGCTTGGCTTTACAAGGATATTGATTTCGCTGTGGCTTTATCATGGAAAACTGATGAATGGTCAAAAGCTGAAAGTGATGTAAAACCCGGTTTATAGTTTTTATATGAAATGCATGTAATAAAATAAAGTAGGTTTATAAAACATAGTAAGGTATGCCCTTGTGAAAACATTAGAGTTAAAAAAGAATTTTGCAGCATTTTCATGTTGTGGATTCCTTGGCCTAGGGACACTAAAAACATTTCCAGGCTTGCTAGAGATGGACAAAGAAAGAAGCATACTTATTAAAAACAATACCATACGTTGCTGATAATTATGTGGTATTTGTGAGAAGATAAGCTTGCTTAGAGTACTGCTTTGTAACTTTATAAAAGTTTCCTTCTGAAATAGGCTATTAATACTGTACAGAAACCAATATGGGAAAAATATTGTTTCCTTAGTCCAATAACAAGGAAAAGTAGAGAGCAGAAACACAAATAACTGAAGGGGCATGTAACATGGGAAACAGGAACTGCAATTTGGATGGAGAAATATCTTTTCTGAAGGACTGAATAGGAAGAATTAGAAACAGCACTCGCCGTCTGTATTGCACTGGCCACAAGAAAATGAAGTAAGGAAAATATAGGAAACTAAATTGATTTCTTTCTGGAGGAAGTAATTACTTCACTGGTCAATTAAATATAAACACAATGAGAAGGTGTTGAAGTAGAAACACTTGTGTCAGTTCCGCAGAACAGTGCATTGCTGTGTGTCTAAAATCCCCTAAGGGCTTCGGGTACATGTTAATCTACAGTCCAGTTGGGTCCTGTTCTGGGGGGGGGCGGTGAGAGAGAGAGGGTGCAGGGTTCTTTCTGGATCTTGGTAAGAAAGGCCTGAGAACAAATGGCTTAATAAAATGGCTGTTTTAATAAGATAGAATAAAAAGAGGACTAGAGCTAGTAAGTTAACCTTGCATCCCTTCACATGGTGGGAACCCCACATTCCTGTAGTATTGGATTGGATCCCAGATGGGGGTCCCACAACATGTTGCACAGATCCTGTCTGTGGAGAGAATTTCTTCCTCTTTTGGTCATTCAAGCTATTGTATCATTTTCATACAAAACCCAAGCGTATCCGTAAAGGGTGTTTGCACGAGAGCTTCTTGCTGCGCTGCTAGGTAGAGGCAAGGCCAGGTGGGTGGCTTCCGTGAGGAGCTGCCCACAGGCTCCTTGCGCAGTCTGAAGGCGGCGCTGGACGTGGAGCCCACCACAGGCCTGTGCCTGCTCACGTGAATCATTACGTGGCTCACTGATGCCTCAATGTACAACGGTCACCCAATCAGGATCAGACTGCATAAAGGCAAACATTGGTCTCGGACGACTCTCCGTGAGTGCTGAATTGCCGCAAGGTGGATGCAATGAAATGAGAGCAATTACCAAGCTGTTTCTGAAGATTCAGCCAACGCTGCTCAATTGCCAGTCCTCCGGAACAGGAGGTGTCGTGCTCCTTAAACATATGTCATCAATTCAAACTATTACAGGGGGAAAAAAAAAAAAAAAAAAGGAAAAATTAAAAGAAAAAATTGGAATTGGAAAATGCTATGGTGTAGCCTGGATTAGTGAAACTTGAATTAAAGCTGGCAACTGTGGATTTTATAAAAAAAGTTTCTGTACAATTCTCTAAATGTTGTTCTTTTATTGCGCAAAAAAAAAGCAATGTCAATTTCGGTCAAGGTACCTTAAGCAAAGATAAGGCTATCGTATAGATTAGTATCTGGGCTTGGGTGCCATGCTTAAGGAATATGGGCCCACTGAAGAGAATTCAGAGAAGCACAATGAGGGTAAGCAGAGCGTACCCTACAAAATAAGATGGGGAGGAAAAAGTGAACCAGTGATTTTCTTCATACATTCTCCATGCCACTTGATAGTTCTATCATACTTCCCTTCTCTCGTCTCTCTCTCACGCAGAGCGATTATTTTCTGTTCACTATTCCCTTGTATAAGACCTGCTCCATACCTTTAGGTAGCCTTACTGCTTCTGATTTGCATTTTCATTAAATGAGGTACAGCAAATGAGTGACTTGTTGAAGGTTGCAAAGGGAACTCAAGTCTCCAGAGTTTGACTAGTGGAATTATTGCTAAACCATTCTTCTTCTATAAGAATATAATAGAAGACATAAACTATAAATAGATTAAAATTAGAAAAGGAAAAAAAAGAAAAGAAGAAAAAAAAAAAAAAAGATGGGGAAAAAAGGAAGTTGCCTCACTCCAAGCAAAAGGCAGGTTTTCGTTCTGGGAAGGATGACAAGCAGAATTTTTAAATGGATATAACTGTAAATGGAAAAAGGAACAGAACGTGAATTCTATTGCAAACTCCTCTTTCCTTCTATTGCTATTTTTGACTTGGAGCAGTTACATGGATACAGCCATGATGTATTAAATCAGGAAAGGTAATTAAGACTAAAATTAGTCCAAGATTTGTTTGAACTGTTTCAAGAATACAGGAAAAGATACCCTCTTGTTTGTTTATAATTGTGGTTTTAGCCTGCAGCGTAACAGAATGTGGTATGGACTGCAGTGCTCTGCAGTAAAGGCATTTTATCTCAACTTTCATTCTTTTTGCAGTACAAGTAAGCTACACTTTGGGGAATTGTGACTGTCGTTTGCAAGAGGCCTGCCCTGCACTTTTCCCTTCTTGGGAAGTCCAATGGTGCTTTAATAGTGTCCAGTTCTTTGGTTCTTGAAGTGTAAAACTTGTATTTGGTTACAGGAACAGACAAACTATTTGGATAATTGTCTTGCACTTTGTAGCTTTGCAGACACTTTGCCTTTAGCTAGCTAGGAATTCTGGCAATCAGATTACTTCATTTTAAAAGCCCTGATTACAGTGAGAAGAGAAAGATAAACTGGCAAGGATCAAAATGTTTCAAATTTGGTATAGAAGTAAAAGGAATTATGGGGCTTTGTAGAAAAGTAACATGTACATGAAGTTCATGCTGTGGCTTTATTAAGAATCAGAAGTATTGGATACTTGCCATGTAGAAGAAAAATGGAAGAATATATATCGTGAAACATATTGGAAGAGAAATATTAATAAATTAAAGGCTAGTGTGTAATACGATTGAAAATTATGAAATGCTGAAATGTTTGCCAAAGGATATTGCATCTTGATTTTTGAGAAGATGGTTGAGAAGATAAATTTCCCATTCAATTTTTATTAATCATTTGACACTCGTTGTAATTAGCAATGTCATAATTTAATAAGCCAAACATTTTATTAAGCATACTAGATCCTGATATAGTGTACTGCAAGAAGTACAGTAGCTGTATGACTATTAACCACATGAACTTTAAAAAACAAGATGTTGCCCAATATGTCTCATAAATATTGTTTTATCCTGCATTTGGCTTTTGGATGAATATGTCTTCTCATCATTTTAGACTTATGGTTACTTGAAACCTTGAAGCATGTGATAACTGTGATGAACATAATGAAGTATGTTGAGTTTGGGCTTGTAATTGCCAGTGAGAAGCATTCCGCTAACCCTTCTCTGCGCAGAGGGACCAGGGAGGAGGCTCTCACAGTGCGGGGTGCCATACTCTCACGCAAAAGAAGGAATGTTAATTCACCTTCACAGAAGTGAACTAACAGAATTGAGATTCAGGATTCTCACTCCCAAGACTGTAAACGTACTCCTCTCCACCATGTTAGGAACTCCAACCCTTCTTTTAGTTAATGCTGTTACAATATAGCTAGCATTAACTGATTTTTCAAAGATACATTTGTAAATGAACTTGATTTTTTTACATTGCTTCTGCCTTTCCATTCTCCATTAAGAAATTGTTGCTCAATTTCAACAAAATACTTTTAAACTTTTGGAATCCGAGGCATTTATGAATGCCACAATGTAAAAGCTAAAGAAAGTTGATGTGAAAACATTACAGCACATCACTTGATGAGGTAACTTAATAGGATTGCTACTAGCAAGCTTACTCTTAATGGCTTTTACAAACTATGGTTTATTATATCAAACTGCTGCTATAAAAAGTAAGGAATTAAAGAGAATGCATTAGACATAAAGGGGAAAAAAAACAACTTAAACCTCAGATAGGCTTGTAAGTTTATTTTGCATGTTTTAATTTTGTTAGTAGGATAAATAATTGCAAAGTTTTAAATTGTATATAAGTTTGTAACATAAAAATATAATAAAAAAAATTAGAGTGCAACTTTAAAACATAGTCATCAGCTGTAAATGCAGTCATTAGTCAACTCATCTCGCTACATAACTGATGCTATTTGACATTCTGCAAACGACAACATTACACTGAAGCTTTGCTGTTCTCTGAAGCAGAAATCAGCTAGGAGCGTAGCCAACTCAGGTGAGGTTATGCTTTGTGAGGATCAGCAGCAAATCAAGGCGTGGATTTGGTGGTGGTCCAAACCCACTGCTCTTGCTGTTACATGTAGCTAAGATGAACGGCCCAGCTCCTTCTCACTTTATTGTGTTTTTCAGAGGTACAGACGTATTGCAGTTTTGATTCTGCAGCATGAGTCAACAGGGCTGGATACAAGTAGAAAACATACCTTGAGACATCCTGATACTTTCTTTTAGTGTAAGTTAATTTTTTCTCAGTTATTGTCTTAGCATGTGACAGGTCTATAAGATAGAGAAATTGCCTTTTTTTTAAGAGTACAAGCTAACCAAGCCATACTGGGGAGGAGAATGAAGAGTTAGTAGCTGTAAGTTAGCATCAGTATCGCATGGCAAAGTCATGATTATGGGGTCCACAGTCCCTAAGTGTATTTTTTTCCCCTAAGTCATCTAGCTATAAAGTAAAAAACGTGTTTTGTGAGTTAACCTGTTTTGAGTGGTTATGATTTCCATTAGCTGAGAATTGATGGGTTAAAATGTGTTGGGTTTTTTCAATGAATTTGTATCTTTTTACTTCTGAACTTTAAGAACTGATATCTGAAAAGTTCTGCAACAACTAACAGTTAGAGCTGAAAATATTTGAAATAGAAACCATTTCTAACCTAAGGCTAGTCATTTATTGCTGTACTCTCTTTCAGCAGCTAACACATATACATGCATAGATAGATCTATACATATATAGTACTCACATAAAAAATAATAGAAAAATATTGAAATAGAACAGGTTGTAGGCTGAACAAATGTTATGCTTGATTGAAACATAGAAAGGATGTTTTAAGTATATGCTGGGCTACCTCACTACAAGCTTAAAGGTACCACGTACTGTGTTACTTGTTCTTTTCTAATTCAAAGTCAAGCTACTGTACTGCACCAATGGATTTTTTTAGGCTTGTATTAAATAATGAATTTTCACAGTACACACCATAAAATGAATTGGCAGATTTTGTGAGTGATAGGACTGTAAATCTGAAATGAGACTCACTTTGTCACAGTTTCACTTCTTCCCACCAACTGTTCAAATGCCTCAGGTGCCAGAATGGATTAGAAAACCCTGTGAGAAAGGATGGCAGTTCTGCTGATGATAGTGAAAATGCAACACTATTTTTTCTGCTTTTAACTGAACACGGGGAGCACAGTATGAAGCTTTACATTTTACAGTCTTACCCTGGGTCATAAGAAGATTCTATTACAATGCATCAGTTACCTTTATGTTTATAATCAGAGCTAATGCTATAAAGTTATATCCTGCAGGTATTTAACCCTGTTTTCAAGCATTGCTTTTTGTTATACCTTAAGATATGAAACATAACTGAGTAGTACACAGTGACAGAAAAAAATTTAAAGTGGTAGTATGCCTTTAAAATTACATTTTCATGACTATCTGATACTAGCACTATTTTTCAATAATACACTCATGTTTTAAAAAAAAATCCTCCCTTTATTAGTCATAAAATGAGTTTATGTTCCCAAAGACATCGTAGGAAACAGCTGTCATTAAGGTCTAAGTGCAGAGCAGGAGGCGGTTGACAGTGGCTCTTTTAATCATGTAATCCTAGGACATAATGCTGTTAATATGCTTCAGTTAATAACAGAAACTACCACCAACTTTATTAGGGTTCCAATTTGCCCCCAAATTTTTAAGTTTTCTTAAAGTTTTGTTGTTTTGAAAGAACTCGGAGAAATCCAGCCTTTTTCATAAACCTAACATCAGCTCCAGGGAGAGATTCCCTATGGCATTGTTAATTTTCAAAGGTAATGAGGAGCAGTTTTACTGGGAATTGGTGGATTAGATATAAACTGTTTAATCTTTCTGTCCTAGCCTGAATAAGACTAATGAAGTGCCTAAGCCCAGGAAAGCCACAGATCTTGCTTTTATGAGGAAGGTATAGGTTTAGCATTAACATCCTGCAAAAACTGACACAATCAAACTCTTTTTAATTTTGTTGAACAGGATTGTGATTACACTACTGCCCAAATGCACTGTTGTTTGGGGTTTTTTTTTCTTTTTTTCTTTTTTGTTTTTTTGGTTTTTTTTCTTGTGATTCTAGTGGCTTTCAGGTGAATCAGGCCCTGCCTGACAGGCTCTTTCCATAGATCAGGGTTAAATGGCTTTCTGTGTCTGAATATTGGAAGAGACACGTCTGCCAAGAAAAATCATAGCAGCACGATACACCCGAGTTTCTCCATAGCTGGGTCACTGTTCCATTTGGTTGGAGAACCCTTTCCCTCGTTAATAAATCTGGCGCGCACTGTGTGTGCTCATACAGTTCCGTAGTTTCACTTCTCTTAAACAAGGGTAACAGGTAATGTTTGTACATAAAGAGATGAATTTGATATATTGTTAGCTGCGTAAGTTAGAAGTTACTTAATAGCTCAGGTAGGAGGCATGATAACAAAAGAAGGGACTTACTATTTTTTTTTCAGTAAAGATATTTGTCTTGAGAGTAGAAGTAGGATGTATTATGTATTATATGTATGTTTTGCACGTATTTTTATATATATATATATTTGATTATTTTCTTTTTTAAAATAAAACTAGCTATAAACTGTTAAAGGAAAATATGTTGTGCCAGAGCCAACAACTCAAGAGGCGAGGCTGTCGCCGCACCATATCCCCAGGTCTAACCAGTAGCGAGGCTGAAGATGTATTCCAACAGGCGCACGCACACACTATGTGCATATGTGTATATATATGTATGTATGTACACAGCCACACAGATCACAGACAGATACTCAGAGCACCCAAATGAACATAGACAGCACCAATGGCCTCATCCTGCTCCCCAATCTGGATGGACAGTATGGAAGTTCACTAGTGAGAATATATATATGTACATATATGCATGTACAAGGTGGTTCCTTCCAGCAGCTGGGCTCAGACATGTAAGCACTTCAAGATCTCTTTAAGTGTAATTTGGATATTGGTGATCTTTGTCCATTACATCATCCTAAGCAAGGTGATTTTACTCTCTTTTGTGGGAAACATTATAACTTATCCGGTAATGCTGTCATCCTGTTTGCCTAATTACGAGACAAAGCACTGATTAGGCTTAAACTCAAACAAATAGATTTTACGTTGTCTGAAGTATATAGATCAAAAGTTAAACCAGAGTTCTTTTGAACAAAGAACTAATAATGATTAAGAGCTACCTTTTTTTCCTCTTGTACCTTTCAATTGATTGTAGGACTGCATGGTGTGATTGATTAAAATCAATAATTTAGAAACTGACAAAACAATACATTACAGAAAGGATAAGAGTCAGCATGACAACAAAATGATACAAATGATCCTGACTATAACATTTAAAGCTTTTAGAGTATAACATCTTTCCATTTTTTTTTTTCCCCATCTTCCCATTGTAAGCAACTTAATTAGTATCAGGTTTTCAGCCATGGAGAGGGGAGCCTAAATCATTTCAAGAGTTTAAGAATAGCAAATAAGAAGAGAAAAGAGAGAAGGTGCAAATGTCAGGAAAGGGTGGAGTAGAGACAAATATGTGATGAAGTGCTGATTAATGCATTTTTTCTCTATGTAAAAAAAGGGTTTACTAGGCATTTCTGGCTATATAATAACCTTTCACCATGACTTTAGTGATACATGTTATATCGCTTTTTCAAGGAATAAAGAATGCTTTAGTTTACAACCTACACAAATACTGAAAAGTACTTTAATGAATATTAATTATGTTAAATTTTTGTTGTTTAACTTTTGAGCACCTGTTCCTTATATTGCTTGGTAGTTTACTGTTATTGCTCTTTGCTTATTCACATGACTATAAAGCCAGGGATATCTAGCCATGTGTTAAAGACCCTTTGTAATACGTGCTGAAAAGTCCAAAATTAAAATATGATCTTTGCTCAAAGGATTTCATTTTGAAGACACTTGGAAGAAGGGAATACAATAAAATAGTAAAGCATCATACTGCCTAACACCGATTCAGGGTACCAGTTTGACAAGTTTTGGTAGCCACCACAGCAAAGTGAAGCAAAGAGAGATTGAGGAGGGGGAAAAGGAAACAACTCGGCAAATGTAAGGGGCAGCATGAAAGAAAAGCAAAAAAGCATATATCTGAAAATGTTAGAAATAGCAATGGCTGTTTGAAGGTGGGAAACTGATACTTCTGTTCATGAGATATGTGGAAAGAGGTAGGACAGTCTGAGGGAATGGAGAGGGACAGTGTAAAAAATGGCTGAAATGGTCTGAGCAACAATTTCACAAAATTACATTTGCAGCAGCAAACTGAAAGGTGGTGAGTGGAGAAAAACAGCCAAGGTGGAAGAAAATGGTACTTGTAAAATGGTGTGATGAAGTGTCAGGTGAGAGTTTAAGTTCTCTGAATGGATATGAAGTGCTAGGTCTTAGAAATGTTACACAGAAAAAAATCTGGAAGTTTTTCCAGGAGTTCGGGTTGATAATTTATGAAAGATTGGAAAAGGAGGGCCTGGAAGCCAATGGGCAATAGGAAAAAATAAAGTTCCGTTTTGAACTTGAAGCAATTGTCAGATATCCGTGAGGAGATTTGACAAAGACAAGTTAAGATTTAGTTCAAATATGTAAATTAAAGAGATGACTCTATGAGTCGTATGAAAATGTCTTTGTAGGTGATAAATAGCCAAAGAGAAGATGTGTAGGAAAAAGAGCGGGAAAGCAAGGACAGGCACCTCTTAGAGCACCTAAAAAAAGCTGATGGTAGACAAGAAGATGACATAGATAATGAGAAAGGGTAATTGCATGAGGAATTATGATCAGCTGTCTGGCTGATGTTATAGAAAGTGGTTTACAGATTAGATGAGTATGAACATGAAGTACTAGCTTTTAGCCTTGGCTTGGAAAACATTCATTAGAAGGCTTTGCCAACCACATTTCCTTGAACAGATGGATCGCATGGGAGAACAGAATGGGAACTGTCAAAGGGAAACTCCATGATATGATTGTAAACACTGCATTCAGCAAGTTTAAAGAGGTTATTACACATAGAAATGCAGCAAGCAGAATTTTTGATCTTTGTCTTAAGATGGGAGAAACCAGAGGGAAGCAGAGTGAGTGATTACGGAGAAGTAAGAAGGAAGGAAGCTAATGTCAAAAAGTGGAAAGAGGAAATAATCTTATAAGAGCCAAGAGTCCTTAAGTCTTTTAAGGAGGGAAAGGGCTTTCTTGAAATAAAAAAAAGGGAACAGGGATCATTTTAAAAGTAGGGCTAACTGACTAGTCACCAAACCATGATTTAAAAATCCTGATAAGTATCTCTGTAAACTGCATTGCGCTACAATGACAACCAAGACAGTTTGGAACTAGTCTGTGTCTGTCTGTCTGCGTACTGAATTATGCAGTGTGGACAGGTGCCGCATTAACAAGGATGAGAATTTCTGCTTTCTCGTTGTGGAAGAAGGCCCTACCTAAATATGTGAAATAAATATGCAGCTTCAAGGTATTAAATAATGAATTTTGGTGAAATTAAGACTGAATTCAGGCTTTCCCAAATATAAAGTTGACGTATGATCTAGATTGTGTGACTATAGGAGAAATAATAGTAGCTATGATTGTATGAGGCAGCTTTATAGGTAAGGCTGAGAATGGCTTACTGTTTAGTAGCCAAGATTTCTAACTAGTGAAACAAAAAAAGGTCTGACCAGTTTTCACAAAAATACAACAGACAGTATATTTTTCACTTTTGTAATGGAATGAAATGTCAGAATAAAAATATACAGTAGCACAAAACCTGTTGCCTTTAGTAGTCTGAGATGTATCTTAACTTCATACCTTCTTGTTTTAAAGCGAAAACTATTAATTTTCCTAATGAGGCATTCTAGAGCAGTGTTGCTTTATATAATGCTAATCTTATTCTCCTAGTTTGCCTTCATTTGCTTTTAATAATACTTATAAAATAATTTAGTCTGCAGGTGTAACCAAATCTGAGCCTTCAGGCTATTCCAATCACACAGTTAGTATGTAATTATTATAAAGAGGCAAGTTATTGTTACACCTGATTATAGTTGGAAGAGAAGATAATTGAATTGAAACAAAATAAGAGTTCACAGAAAACTCTTATGTTTCTCAGTACTTTTGCTATTTTGATCACGTTTCCCTTCAGTGTTTTACAATTTTTTTATTATTCACTTATTTTCTGACTATTAAATTTACTGACCACCTATCTTAGTTTGAGACAAAATTTGTTTCTTTCCCTCTATGCTAACCTACTGAAATACAGTTATGCGTAATAGTGACTGAAAGTTAATAATTGCTGAAAGTCCCGGATGTGTCATGACTCTTTTTGCCTTTTTCATACAGTTCTAAGGCAATTTTTAGGGAATAAGTGTCCTCATTTATAATGAACAACTTTCACACCAGCAGTAACGTATTAAAATAAAAACAAAGGTGCTAAGTAAAATACTCGTAAGACAGATGTCTTAGAATTCAAGTTATCCGTATGATTTTTGGTTAGCTGCCTTTGCTTGTATGTTGTATATCTTTTTAGTGTAACACACCTTAATAAGTGTCTTACAGATGTTATATTGCATACCGCAAGCTACGAAGAGTACAGAACAGTGAAAGGAAGGATATTCTCTTGTGGTACAGGGTCTGGATTGAGACAAAAGCAGGTTAATTCTAAAATAATGACAGGTTCCCCAGAAGATACAAATATAAATCATGTCATCTCCATCTTCTCATGCCTCTTTGCCATCTCTTGCTAGAAGCAAGAAATAATTTAGTTCTCTTTCTGCCATCCCTGTTTCTGCTAATAGTTTTTATCTCAAACAACAGGTGAAGAAGGGTGAGAAAATGAAGGTGATGGGCATAAAGTAAATGAGAGCCAAAAAAAGCTCAGTGTTAGCATGTTCAGCTAAATATTTCCACTTCCAGAAACATATTTCTACATTTCCTACTTGCAATATCAGCCCTTTTTGTGCTGCTGATTTTTAGTAGAAAGTGTAGTAAGGAATAGAATTAGTGAAAACTTTATTAAATATGACATACAGGTGAAGGGGAAGGTTATGACTCTTAAAGCTATTGGTGCTGCTTGAAATGGTAAATAAGGAAGGTCCTTGTTGATATAGTCTGCCTGGGTTTCTGAAAGACTCTAAAGAAACTATGCAGCCTTTTGATGGAGTAGGAGGTCCTTGCGTCGACAAAAAAAATGGTTAAAGATGAAAAAGAGAAAACAATTGATGGTCAGTGTTCACAGTGGTGTAAGGTTACCTACTGGAACCCATGCAGTTCAACATATTCATTGAAAGAGAGGTCATTAGTGACAAGGCTTCCTGATGATACTAAGTTGTTTAGAATATTTAAGATAAGGATCAACTAAAAAATTGTAGGACTTTTGAAGCATGAGAAAAAGGCAAACCAAACTTTGCATGTAAAATGATGAACATGAGCTAAGTAGAAACAGGAACAACCTGAAAAAGAAAAAAAATTATGGGGAAATATTACAGAGGTCTATAAAATCATGGGTGATAAGGAAAAGATAGACTAAGATTGGTTTGGGGGGGGGGGGGGGGGGGGTGTTGGTTTTTTTTCTTCGGTCCTTCCAGTGCTGGCAAAGAACATCTAATGATGCTAGCAGGTGTCAGGTTCAGAAAGAACAAAAGGCAGTGATACATTGTAGGAAGTATATACAGATGTAGACATTCTTGCAACAGAATGTTGCAAATGCTAAAAGTTTACTTGGGTCCAACGGAAGACTTGAGAATTTCATGGAAAAGAAATCCATCAGGAAATACTAAACACAAAAATGTACCAAGAAGTTTCAAAACCACAAACTATTGGAGACTGGGAGAGCATTCAGGGGAACTTATTCCTCCTTTGCCCTACAAATCAGGAAATCTAAAACTAGGAACAGTTCAAAGAGAAGAAATGTGAAAGAAGGTTTCCTTTAAATGGAAGACTTATCTCAGTTGGTACTCCAGTAATTATGAAATGGCTACCTGAGGGGAAAAAAAAAAAGCAGATGGAATGAAGCTGTTGTCCTAAAAGTAATATTAAAAAAACTCAGACTAATTATTTTTGATATGAAGCTATCTGCCTTAGTCATTTACCTACCCAACCTGCAGTAACAGCTATATGAATTAGTAGTAACCTAATTATCATCATTAAGCAGGTGTATCCAGTGTGTTTTTTCTTGTGTTGGATTTTTTCTGTTTTCAAATCTTCATGGCATCCAGAAGTAAAATGTAAAAAAGGTAGACAACAATTAGGTATACCTAGAAAAATACCAGAAAAAAAATATTTGGAATAATCATCTCCTTGCAGTGCAAAGTCAGCAGTTTTTGCAAACTTTTAAAATAAGATTATAAAAGATGAAACAGAAAAGCTTGCTTCAGCTTTTAAGAAAGATGTAAGCAATTTTAAACTGTACTTTTTCCCGAGGGAGAGTTTGAAAAGATTTCTAATGAATAAAGTTTAATAAAAGTATTTGCTGGATGATAACATATTTTTCCTAATAATGTCTTAATTTCTAGAATGCTTAATTGTGGATCTTGGGGGCGTGAGGTTAAGGCAGTATATTTCCATGTTGACAGTATGCACTGTATTCCTTTTTTCAGCGGGTTTCTTTAGGTAAGAGATGTTTTTTTCTTTCTTTCCTCCTCCAAATTTTTGAGAAATCAGAAGGCTGTTTGTGTCTTAATTTAGAGTGTACAAGCTGTATTCATGTCAGTAAAAACTTACTCAGCCACTCTGAATGAGGAAATATAATCTGCTTTGAGATAACTCTCCTTTCAATTAGTCCTGAAAGAAATGCAAATCCCCAAGTCAAAAATTTTTCAAGTTCACACAGGGAACGACAAATCAGTCCCCTAAATAGAAAGATACTTCTTCCTTCCCGCAAAAAAAACATCTCTTAAGTGGGAGAAGGCCAGAGGCGTCCATTCACATGTTTTAGTTTGTATTGCTCTGAACATTCTTATTCATCTGAATGTAATCCATGCACCTACCCAATCCCGATGGGACAATGGAGAGCATTTATGAGAGTAATGTCCATGAAATTGTTTGTTTTTAAGAGATGAATGAGGAAAAGATCATGCCTTTCAAACAGTGCCAAAAAAACCCCAACAGCAACAACAACAAAACTCCTCCAAACCCCACTGAGTTTCAATTGGAATAATCAGTAGCTGCCCCTTTGGCTGCAGGTTATGCTCTAAGAAAGCTCCGGCACAAGGTGAGTCAAGAAGGTGGCTGACTCTTTTATGAAGCTGTGGATTCAAAAGATAAATACCATCTGGTTAAACATCTCCTGAAAAGGAAATGGTACAAAGTCCAAAATAAATTTCTGGGAAATAGCTTTAAGTTAGTGACATAGTCACCAGTATAAATGGCAAAGGTTCAGACTTTCTTCTCCAATTAGAAAGACGAGAATCCATTCAAGTTAACCTTGTAAACTTGAAGGGTTATTGGTTATAAAATGAATGGTTAAGTTTTCTCCATTTTTTTTTTCTGCTGAAACTGTAATTGATGTTACCAATTAAAACTAGAAAGTAGCTGTAGTCAAAGAGAAAAAATGTGTGTTAAAGAAATGCAAATCCCTTATAAAACACTTGAAGTGGCGTTTTTTGGGGTGGGGTGGGGTGTTTTTTTTTTTCTAGAGTTTACTAGCTTCACTGCATTACAGAATGATGACCTCTTGGTACCTATAACCTTTTTTCCCACAGTTGAAAAGATTCCTGTATGCATTGTGACTGTTTTCATTGTAATATATTATAGGTCACAGGAGAACCTGTGAAGTACCACAGCCTTTCCCACTCCGTTTAGGTAATAAAGCAATAGCTCTTGCCCCTAAACAAAAAAAACAAAAACAAAAAAATATGTATAATAGAAATAAAGAAGCAGGTAAAGGGTATGGTCCTTTCAAACCTTAAATACATGAAACCATGCAAATACATTAGGAATGGGAGCAAAATGTGTGAAATAAATCTTTGGGAATCCAAATTAAGGAGAGCATCCAGAGACAGGGCTATGGCAGAGTTTGCTGCCCATCTGAAACCTCTGTGTTGAGTCTGTTCAGTCTTTCCCACAGCTTCATTATTTCTTCTCTTTCTGCCTGCAATTGCTCACATGCACTCCTCTCCTCCTCCTCAGTGTCTGCAAAAACTGTAACCATACCCCAAAGACAATGGTTTTCATCATGCTTTCACAGGAAACAAGCTCAAATAGACAATACAACATAATCTAAATTAGAATTTGTTAACCAGAAAATTATAAATTATATTAATTTTAGAATGGACAAAGGGGCTTTCTAATTAGTTCATTACTTGAAAAATTAAATACATGTAGTAGTACACAGAACTTTTCTGATAGACTATGTTTTTGCAGTTGCAGCGAAGTAATCCAATTAAGTCTCGGATGTTACTTTTTTTTCCTCTCACTTCCCAAGTTAGCCTACCACATTACTAATTTGTGCGTGTACCAATTTTAGCTATCATTACTGTTACAAATATAATTTTGATTGCAAATGATGTATTGTTTGGTATACTTATTGATAGCTTCCGAATGCCTTGCATGCTTAGGATTTATGAAGCATTTAATATGTTTTTTTGTTGACATTTCTAAGTCCTCAGTTCCACAGTTACGTGTTAGGGTCTTGGTTTATGTATTTCAATAGTGTATCCTTAAAAATGAAACATAGCCTAATTTCAGAGTTCTCTGTGTATCTTTCTACAAAAACCGGATAGCTTCATCCTGTCTTACTTCTCTGGAGACAAAAACAAATCCTAGCAATTTGGTAATAGGAGGATGTGCAAGTTAAAAGGCAAGATGTCAACGTAAGTGAAAGATCTTACTTTGAAGTCCATATCTGTAAATGAGAACCCTCGTTAATGTTTCTTTCCAATCCTAATTTCACTCTCCATAGCGAGGCACCAGGGGTATTTGAACATATGGAAAGCTTGAGCTTAATTGTTCAGATTCTGTTCAACCATTCCAACTCTTCACAGTGATTTGCGCTATTTAGCATTTGTGTGCATTAGGTAATATATTTAGTGTTTCCCGTTTCAATCCAATTTATGTATGTTTGGCTGCAGACCAGAGCTGTGGGCACACAGTATGGAATTGTCATAAATCTGCCTATGCTGACTATAAGTGCTATATTGCTACAGTTGATAGCATGCTTGCATGAACATTTCGGAATGCTTGCGGAGCAATACCGCCTATTCCCAGCAAATCTCCTAGGGACTAAATTAATGTATCTCATATTGTATTGATTGTAGCCAATAAGTGCCTAAATGATTTGATGCGAGGCAGAGGGATTATGAAGGGAAGAGGGAAGAGGCAGCTTGAAAGAAATATGCGGTTTAATTACAGGATGAATTTCGCCAATCTACCTCCCCCTAGGAATTTAACAAATAGGCCTAAGTGCACTTAGCTGTTCTTGACATCTGTTGAAATGATATCTGCCCGTGATGAGGGAATCATGGGAATTGGTCTAAGGGTATTGTCAGGATCAGTGAGCCACAGGAAACTACTTTTCTGTCTGCAAAATCAGACGGAAGAAAAGCCTACATTAGCAGTTTTAGGTTAAGCTGTAACGATTACAATTTCCATAACAGAATTCTGCTTTCTGATTTAATGACACTGGCTCTGTTTTTAGAAAAACGTTAAGCAAGAATTAAAAATGGTGTCAAAACATAAGCAATGAAATACAAATTTAAGCTGGAATCAAAAACTATTCATGTTGCTGCTGTTGGTGGAAGCTTGATATATGCCTTTTGAGAGAAACATCCAGGTTTATACCTTTTTTATGATGTGGCATGACATGTTATGAAACTCAGAATCTCTTAGGTAAACAGTGGAGATAGCATAAAACCCAGGGAACACAAAAGCTGGAGCTTCAGCTTAAATCCTATAGGAAGACAAGCATGGTGAAGACTGATGTTGTGTATTTGCTTGTTTTGATTACATCTATAATTCAGAAGGAAGTATAGATTACTTAATGCTTTCTACTGCATTTTATAGTATTTATACTATACCGCTGCAAAAGAAAACCTGGCAATGCCTTTAAAGTCCTAAGAGACATAAGTTTCTTTGCATTATTTGAAAGCTGTGTTTTCCTGTGCTTGGAGCGTTTATGTGTATTACCTCATAAATTACTTTTAAGTCATTTCCTTTGAAAAAGTGATAAACATTTATTTCAGGAGGTAGAAACAGAAGGTGAGACTGTATCCTGTTATCTAAGCTGCATGCATTGTCACTGACTGCATGTGTGTGCGTTCTGACTATGCATTTTGCCTATGCAAGGACTAAAAAACCCACAAGATTCGGCCTGGGGAGGGTTGTTTCTTTTATATATAATGCAAATTCTGCCTGCAGTGCTCTCTTCCTATGATTTCCGTAGACAGTTTGAAAGCAAAAATATATGGTTAATTTATTCTACTGTAAAAGACAAATTAGGATTTATGGCTATAGGAAATGTTTATTGCTAGTTTTGTTCACAAATACAGTAATTGAGGATGGAATTTCAATTTGTGTAACTGTGCAACATTTTCTTGGAAATGACTGTTTGAGTTCACATCCATCTAAATTCCTGATGCACTGCACTATTTTACTGATTTCTCAAAGACTGCAATGATGTTAAGTGGGCAAGCACATGACAAAGATGACAAATCACAGCAAAGCTAAAAATTTAGTATTTGGGTTTTTTTCCTGCTGTAATCCTGAAAACTTACATATAAATATGTTTGCATAAGTGATATGCAATAATGCAGAGAGCAAGAGAGAGGAAGACACCCTTTAGCATTCACACTGTTTTCAAAGACCACCTTAAAACCAGTGATTTGCATGTCTGGATTACAAAGAGGGCTTGGCCTCTCAATGTTCTCACTGAGATTTTTGATAAAGTTTTGCTGCTCTATGCAAGTATATGTGAGGAGATCTATGCAGTACCAATAGGTGTAGCCATAGTTTCTTTCCAAAGGAATTAGTTAAGAAAACGAAAAAGATTCTGTTTGAAAGTCTAACAAGACTACAATAGGCTACACTAATGTCAAACCCAAAACATTTTACTATAAATTTTGCCCAGCATTGACTAAGTCATTTGGTGAATATATAGAAAAAAGAAAGCAGCTGATTTTTCTCTTGAGGATATGAAAAACAAAGGATAAGAAACTTAGGAGAAAGCACCTCAATCTTAAAAAGGTAGCGCTTTTTTTTAATAGCAGAGATGTTTTTCTCTAACAATGGCCTCTTAGTTAACATTAAAAAATTCATTTTTAATCTTTTAATTGCAAAATTTGGGATTGCTCTCCAATTTCCTGTGTAATATAATGGAATGTAAATTAAAAGCCAAGATATCTGAGATAAGAAAAAGTCTTCTTTACAAACACACTATCATTATTACTTGATTTTTAGGAATGTCTTTATTTGGCATCTCTTTGCTCAGTTTCCTGAAACTGAAAAGTAACACGACTTTCTCTGTAAATCTTCTGGTAATAGGATTAAATAGAATGTTAATTTGTTTCCCCTTGCAGCTATAAATAGTGTAGTCTTTTTAACAGAAATAAAATAGGATTTTTTTCTCCCTAAGCACCCAATGTAATAAATTGTAATATATGTATAATTATCAGGTTTTTTTTCACTTTTACATGAATATGAGCTATCTGCCATAGCGTGCCATACCTTAAAGCAACTTCAAAACAACTGTGATGTAATATATGCTCATCTAGGCTAAAATTTTAAGTGTGTTCAGATCTTGCACCCATAATTAAACATCTAAATATAATGGCCTGATTTTTGAAAGATGCGAGCACATTTAGGTACAGCAACTTACTAAGATTTGCTGTGCTCTGCATTTCTGAAAATGAGGCCATATATGTAGGTAGCCTAAATATAGATCCATGAACTAATTTAAGACTTAAATAGACTTTAAATTATTGGGCATGTTTCTCAGTTCATATTATTCTTAAAGGAGAAAACCAATGATTCCTGGCAGTGATCCTTGTCTGATTAGCACTGATGACAAAGCACCCACACTTCAGTGGGAAAGGATTGCTCCTTGTTTTTAAAAGGATTTTTGAAAGTTTCTATAGCAGTTCAGTGTTGTATTATCTTATCCCAGTTTAAGGCACAAGCTCTGTCTTTTATATTCCAAATCTACTAGAAATATAATGGAAAATTGTTTAGGTAGAGCACTTTCAGTGGAACTGAATTATGTATGGATAATCTAAAATGCCTGCTCTCTTCAAAGCTGGTATGTTTAAGGAAACACATTACTTGCTTTGAATAAAACACATTTTATATTTAACAGAGCATTTATGACTGTCAAACAGTGTGTTTCTTTTTCTTCTTTTATCAGTGGTATTTTCAGGGCTTACCAGAAACCTGTTTCAGAGGTTGTTTTGCTTTTCTAATGGGAGAAATGGTAATTATTTTAGTTATCAGTGGTTTTTGTCTGTAGATTTAGATTCCTCAAGACAGGAGAAAAAAAAAAAAAAAAAGTATTTTAAAATGTGGTATCACTGTTGCAAAATCACAGTGTAATTGTCCTTGCTAATACCTTGTAATTGTCACCAGTACTGGTATTGGCAACTAGATGAGACAGAGTGATGAAAAAAAGCAATTATTCATCCTTTAATGAGGGCATTCTGTGTAATGTGCAAACCAGTCCAGAAAGTCCACACTCTAGTCTGAATGTATTAATTATAATTCTTTACTCTTTGTCCAAGTTTCAGTGCATTCATTTTCTTATATTTAAATTTGGCATCTTTTGTTAATTGAGGCTTCTCATAATGCACATCAGGCTAGGATGCAAATGAATGAAAATGGAACTATAATAGTGCACTAGGATTAACATTGCTTCTTTCAAGTTTTGGGGTTTGCGGGGGGGGGGGGTTGTTGTGTGGTTTTTGGTTTGTTTGGGTTTGTTTTTTGGGGTTTTTTTGTGGGGTTTTTTTTTTCCAAATACATATAAATTATTTTTTGGTGGACATTAAAAAAAAAAAAAAATAGTCATTCATGGATCTGGGTACATTCTGTAGTAGCCAGAGAAACAACTTTTTAAAAAAAAAAGAATTCAGAAGTTGTACAGCGTTGTACTTTTGTTTATAGGCTGTGTTTTATTAGAAAATGACAGTAACTCAATATTGTTCTCTGTAGAGAACACTTGCAAATATGGATGATTATGCTTGTGACACAGGGTAACAGAAGAGTGGTATTAAGCAAATATTGGGGCTCTCTATTTTTCCCAATGTCCCATCATTTCATTCTCCCTCCCACAGTGGAGAGACTTTTTCCTGCAAACTTATCTACCCTTTGGAAGAAGTTTTCAAAAATTATTAGAAGCATCACAGTGCTAGCAAAATAATAACAGTCACGTTATTAACATATGTCCACATTTCACGAACGTGCTGCCATGTCTGAACAAGGAATGAAAATGGCTGCAGTCCTGTGAAATCTCTGCATTTCCTTGGAAGCTCAGTGTTTTAAAGAGCGAAATTCAGCTATCAGACTGGTTGTTACTGAGCCAACCAAGAGTGTGATTTTAAAAAAAAAATTTTTCCAATGATTAATTTAGTGACTTTCTTGCTCCCTCCTTTTTTTCATGTGACATGAGTAATTCATAAACACTTTGTGGTTTAGGCAGCAAGGTGGGAGCAGAAGTATCTAAAAAAAGCCCCAAGAAAATCTGTAGCCAGAATGACAAATCCTCAGGCACAGCTATAAAACTTACAGATCAGTAGCACAGAGCCATAAGAATATATTGACTGTGGCCCAAACTCATCAGAAGATTGATCAATCCAGCTGACTTGCATTAATTGTGAAATAGAAAGAACGATGCGATCAATGATAGGCATGAAAGTGCAGCGGTAATGATGCCACATCTAGCTAATCCAATAATGGAGAACCTGATGTATAGCATATTGGAATTCCACTGTTCGGGCCCCTGTCACAATAAAGTATATCCTGCAATTATGGGGAAAAATTGAGCAGGCAGCAGTTGAGCCAGCCTAATCGGCCAGTGCCACAGTAGTTTTCCTGATTAAACACTACGTTAAGTGGCACTCAAACATTGCAACTTGTCTGCATTATAAAAGATAATCCTTAAATTAATGTGAAACTTTGTATTTTAATCAAAGCAAACTATGAATATTAAGATGTGCGCAAGATATCTAGTTAACTGTGAACGTTTTAACAATTTATAAACTGGTCTCTCGCTGCTGGCTATGAGGAGAAAGGACCATATGTTGAATTGAGAGCCACCAGTTTCCCGTGCTGAAAATCAATTAGACTTTATACAGGCTTAAAGACCTGGTGGGAAAAATAATATACTTAACAGACCCTTAGAGAATTCAAATTTAGTTAACTTCTGTAAATGTTTGCCTATGGTTGCTAATTTTAGTCTGCTCAGTGTTACATGTTGGTTGGGGGAAGAATATATTTTTAGAAAATAGTAATATAAGTACAACCAGACCTGCAGCTAAAGTTAGGAATCAGTGGTCACCTACCTATTATAAAAACAACCACAATCCTCTCTAAAATGTAGCATTTGTCACGTTAATAAGAAGTGAAAGACTTTTAGTTCCTTAGATACTTAATTTTTGTTATTACATTTACATATGTGAGCCTACCCGCTGTCATGCTGACCCGACTTTGCTGTTGGCTTAACCTCTTGTTTTAAGACACAGCTTTGTGTGGAGGATGCTACAAGCCTGCCCTGACCAAGCAGGAGAACCTCGGAGGTTCCTGCTCAATCTTCAGCCCTGCCCTCTCCCTGGGGCCGAACAATCCAAGGAGCTTGGTTCTTTCTGCCGGGTTTGAAAGGGAGCATTCAGAGGAACAGTGGAGCCGTGACTGTTTATTTCACCTTATCCCTCGTCAACAGTGTTTCTCAATTATTATTTTTTTTGTGGGAAGATAAATGACTGCTCTCACAGCTGCTCGACATTCAGGGAGTACGAGGACTGTTGTTTATGTGTGGGTTTGAGCAATTACAGAAAGGGAAATGGATGGCTGCCTAACCACCGAGGAAGCACCTAAACCAATCTGCAGATCATTCTGCTTTGCCTTCTGGAAATTATTGACTGCTTTAATTCCAGTACTGGATGGGTATTTTTATGTTTCAACTATATAAATTTACCACTTTTCAGATACAAATGTTTGTATAAATTGGACTGAGGTTTTGACACTACATAGTTCTTGAGACTGCAGTAGAACTTGGCAGCATTTCTACATGCAAATGTAGAGTTTTTTTCATGAACAAAATAACTTTGCTACTCTTGCTTTGCTTGCTTTCTTTAAATATGTTGCTGAGGCAGAGAAGCTTGGGGACAATTATTTAAGCAAATAGCAAGCAAACAAAAAGATCCAATTCCTATGTGTTAAAGTATACTGGTTACAACTCCTGTGACAGATTAGGAGCTTTGTACGTCTTGCTTAAGCATCTTTTATTCTGGAGCAGTCAGCTCCAGAAGCTGGATGGGCATGTGTGACCAGTAGTTCTCCAGCCATCTCACTTTAATGCCCTAGGGCAGAAAAGCCAACACTTTAAGACTTCAGCTCACATCTTCTATTTCCTTTTCAATGCAGTGTAATTTTGCTCAGTATTGTAAGGAAACTATCAGCCAGTATTTGCACAGGGCTTTTCTTTTCCCCCCCTAAAGTTGATTACACCTGGGGGGAATAAAATGTCAAAAGACACAAGATTCCTCATATGGTTATAATGGGAATACAGGGATGAAGCTGAGGAGGTAATTTATCCTAAAGCTTCTAAAATTTCAAAGTGTTTGTTTTCAATATAAAAATGTAATTTAAAAACTAGATTAATAACTGATTAATAAGTCCTGAAATTGGTTTCAGGCTGCTTAAGTGAGCTGACAGCAAAGACTGTATCTTCTTGTTTCTCTGTAAGAAGAAAATAGAATTAATGTTCTTCAGATTTTTCCTTTAAAAATACTGCAGTAAAACCAAAACATAAGAAAAGGTGACCAAGCTGTGAATGTAATACTACCATACTAGATTTTAATAGCATCTGTTTCTGTGAGAAATGCATGGTATGGTGTATATTTTCTAAACATATTTTTGATTGCATGAAGTGATAACAGTTAGCTTTACACCTCCCACCATAAAAGTAGTAATAAAAGAAAAGGAGAGTTCAAACTCTGTGATGGTAAGTAATTGCTGTGGAACAAACCCTTGCCTTCCCTGAGTCTTTGTTCAACTCTTTTTTTGCCACTAGGGAATTATTTTAATACATGAAAACCGTATTCAAGTTATGCTGTAGCAGTAAATGAGACCTACTTACTTCTTTCCAGGACAATTAATTTCAAGCCAGCCTATGTTAAAGAAAGTACTGAGCAGTGTGTTTTATAATTGCTGGAAAGCTGCACATGCAATATTAGAATAGAAATACTGGGTTTCTTTTCAAGTTTTGAGTAATCCCAGTAGAATTGCAAGCTGCTATGAATAATTCTGTAAAGTCTAAGTGAAAGATTTCAGATATTTCCCCCCTTCTCTTCTAGATTACTGCAGTTATTTGAGGCAAAAAATCAAAACACCTCAACATTAAGGAAAATGAAGACACTTTCTGTTAAGACTGAAGTAGTAATGGATAGCCTAAAGGCATCAACCTAAACCAACAAACTGACTGCAGCAATGTTTGGTGGGGTTTTGGTTTTGGTTTGTTTTTTTAATGCGTTTTCTCTCTCAAAGAAGTTGCTAGATGCCACCCATCATCTGTGAAGTTAACAACACAGTATCTTCCTAACAGAAGAATTTAGGCAAATTTTTAACTTTGCTGTAGGTAGTTTAATATAATTAAATAGGTGTGTATACCTTTGTAGACCATTCCTTAATACTGGAATGGTCTTATTTATGGTACCTCAGTCTGAAGTATCTTAAGGTCTGTGTTATATGCCATCTTTTCTTTCTTTTTTGTTTTTTTTATTTTTCACATATAGCTAAAACAGTGCACAGAAAACAGGACTGGGGAGGTGAAGAAGCATGCTTGGAAACTGCTTCTTCCATGGGAATCTGGTTGTTCCATGGAACTACACTGACAAGATATTGTTGTTTCTCCTTGCCTTTGGTAATTTCTATGTTGTGCTCTTGAAATAAAACTTGTAAGACAGATGGTGACCCTAGAAGGTCTTACAGACTTGCAAGTACTTGAAAAGAAGGTGTTAATGTTTTTCTCAAGGAAAAGAGAGAGGAATTTTACCCTCCCCCAAAGTATTGTTTTATCTGTAATTAGCAGAGGCAAAATCATTCAAATACAGAAATCAGTGAGCTAATTGAGATAGTCTAGCAATGAGGGACTCTACTGGGATCAATTAACATGATCTAGATATTAAAGGGAAAGCAGAATATTTCCTCTTTTTTTCCCTCCTATGATTTGCAGCATATGTCACTTAAATACAGACCCTTGAAAGCAAGAAAAAAGGGGATTTTTTTTTTTTTAATATTTCCAGAGCAATAAAAGTCATCAAAATGATCTTCCATTATGCTGACAACATGCTTGTTTCTTTTACAGTCTAGACGAGGTGACACGTACATCTGGGTACCATTGGGAAGGATTTGTTGACTGGTGGTCCAATTTTTTTGCTATTTAACAGCAGAATTGCTCTCATTTTGAAACTTGGGCTCTGATTCTTAATATCAGTACATGGTGTTATATATTTATGGGGGTTCTGTACTATTTATTCCTGTTCTGGGATGTCCTTAGAACTGAATATAAGTGGTTAAGGTATCTTTTTTTGCTGGTATTGTATATCACAGTCCTCATGGGGAACTTCAACCACCCCAAGATCTGTTGGAGGGACAAGACAGCGGGGCATAAGCAATCCAGGAGGTTCCTGGAATGCATTGATGACAACTTCCTTCTCCAAGTGAAAAGAGGAGCCAACGAGGAGAGGTGCTGTGCTGGACCTTGTTCTCACCAACAAGGAGGGGCTGGTGGGGAATGGGAAGCTCAAGGGCAGCCTTGGCTGCAGTGACCATGAAACGGTGGAGTTCAAGATCCTTAGGGCAGCGAGGAGGGTGCACAGCAAGCTCGCTACCCTGCACTTCAGGAGAGCAGACTTTGGCCTCTTCAGGGATCTGCTTGGTAGAGTACCGTGGGATACAGCCCTGGAGGGAAGCTGCTTAATATTCAAGGGTCACCTCCTCCAAGCTCAGGGGCGATGCATCCCAACAAAGAGGAAGTCAGGCACAAATGCCAGGAGGCCTGCATGGATGAACAAGGAGCTCCTGGACAAACTCAAACACAAAAAGGAAGCCTACAGAGGGTGGAAGCAAGGACAGGTAGCCTGGGAGGAACACAGAGAAATTGTCCGAGCAGCCAAGGATCAGGTTAGGAAAGCCAAAGCCCTGATGGAATTAGATCTGGCCAGGGACGTCAAGGGCAACAAGAAAAGCTTCTATACGTACATTGGTGATAAAAGGAAGACTAGGGAAAGTGTGGGCCCTCTCCAGAAGGAAACAGGAGACCTGGTTACCAGGGACTTGGAGAAGGCTGAGGTACTCAGTGACTTTTTTGCCTCAGTCTTCACTGGCAAGTGCTCCAGCCACACCGCCCAAGTCACAGAAGGCAAAGGCAGGGACTGGGAGAATGAAGAACCGCCCATTGTAGGAGAAGATCAGGTTCGAGACCATCTAAGGAATGTGAAGGTGCACAGGTCCATGGGACCTGATGAGATGCATCCTGCGGGTCCTGAGGGAACTAGCTGACAAACTGGCTAAGCCACTATCCATCATGTTTGAGAAGTCGTGGCAGTCTGGGGAAGTTCCCCGTTACTGGAAAAGGGAAGACGTAACCCCCGTTTTTAAGAAGGGAAAAAAGGAAGACCCAGGGTACTACAGGCCAGCCAGTCTCACCTCTGTGCCCGGTGAGATCATGGAGCAGATCCTCCTGGAAACTATGCTAGGACACATAGAAGATAAGGAGGTGACTGGTGACAGCCACCATGGCTTCACTAAGGACAAATCATGCCTGGCAAATTTGGTGGCCTTCTGCAATGGGGTTACAGCTTTGGTGGGTAAGGGAAGAGCAACTGTGACACAATCTACCTGGACTTTTGCAAAGCCTTTGACACTGTCTTGCACAACATCCTTGTCTCTAAATTGGAGAGACATGGATGGGCCACTTGGTGGATTAGGAACTGGCTGGATGGTCGCACTCAGAGTTGCAGTCAATGGCTTAATGTCCAAGTGGAGACCAGTGATGAGCAGTGTTCCTCAGAGGTTGGTATTGGGACTGGCACTGTTTAACATCTTTGGCGACACGGACAGCAGGACTGAGTGCACCCTCAGCAAGTTTGCTGACGACACCAAGCTGTGTGGTGCAGTTGATGTCCTGGAGGGAAAGGATGCCATGCAGAGGGACCTTGACGGGCTTGAGAGGTGGGGCTGTGCAAACCTCATGAAGTTCAACAAGGCCAAGTGCAAGGTCCTACATGTGGGTTGGGGCAATCCCAGGCACAAATACAGGCTGGGTGATGAGTGGATTGAGAGCAGCCCTGAGAAGAAGGACTTGGAGGTGTTGGTTGATGAGAACCTCAACGTGACCCAGCAATGTGCGCTCACAGCCCAGAAAGCCAACTGTATCCTGGGCTGCATCAGAAGAAACATGACCAGCAGGTCGAGGGAGGTGATTCTGCCCCTCTACTCCGCTCTGGTCAGACCCCACCTGCAGTACTGCATTCAGCTCTGGGCCTCCCAGCATAAGAAGGACATGGACCTGTTGGAGCGGGTCCAGAGGAGGGCCACAAAGATGATCAGGGGGCTGGAGCACCTCTCCTGTGAAGACAGGCTGAGAGAGTTGGGGTTGTTCAGCCTGGAGAAGAGGAGGCTCCAGGGAGACCTTACAGCAGCCTGCCAGTACCTAAAGGGGGCCTACAGGAAAGCTGCAGAGGGACTTTTTACAAGGGCATGCAGTGGTAGGACAAGGGGTAATGGCTTTAAACTCAAAGAGGGTAGATTTAGATTAGATGTAAGGAAGTTCTTCACTGTGGGGGTGGTGAGGCACTGGAACAGGTTGCCCAGAGAGGTTGTGGCTGCCCCATCCCTGGCAGTGTTCAAGGCCAGGTTGGATGGGGCTTGGAGCAACCTGGTCTAGTGGAAGGTGTCCCTGCCCATGGCAGGGGGGCTGGAACTAGATGATCTGTAAGGTCCCTTCCAACCCAAACTGTTCTATGATCATAACACTGTATTACAACACATATATGTGACTATGTTTTACTGGTGGTCATGGGGCAAACTTTCAGCTTTTTGAAATTTGTACAGTAAACACTGGGAAATAATGTCAAAATTGTCAACAATAATATATTAATATTTTAAATGTTCTGAATTCTTCTTTCCACTTAATTGAAGTCATGTGCATGGCATTTCTCAAATGACCCAGAAGTGGACTTCTAAAGCATGTAAGTGAGCTAGCCTGTAAGCCTATAAATTCAATTCACTGGTATGCATCAGCAATGATGATTACTCTAAATGTACTGAGAATGGACTAGACTGCTATTTAACGTGCAAGTTGAGAGTGCTCATTAAGGGAGAAAAGATGACACTTCAAGCACCTAGTACTAGGCTTAAAATCATTCCAGCTCCACTAGAACGCAGTATTTTCTATTTCACGTAAAATCAGTTTAGTTCTTGGTGGAAGTGACACGATTCTAACACTTCATTCAGGAAAACATTTACTACTTTTAGGAAGATTTTTATCCTGATCAAAGTTGAGGTTTTCTAGCTTAGTAAGAGTTGACTACCAAAGCTAAGTAGGAAGGGGAATTTCTAGCTTGTCTGGCAAAGCATTATTGATGTGTTCCTTGTTGCCTCTAACCAAGAGAGAAAAAAAATAGTTTTTGAAACTTGGTTATTGGGTGCTACAAGGAGTAAAATGCAGTGAAAATGGAGTGCAATACTCTTTTTTATTTTTAGAAAATAATTCCAGACATCAGAAAGAGACATTATATAATCTAGTAATGAAGAATAGTTCTTTCCCTGTTCTCTGGGCCCCAGGCATTCCACATTTCTGAAGCTGGAGCATGACATGTACAACAACAATGTATGAAATCTTTAAGAATATTTTTTTCTAATACCCAGATAACTGGTGAACTTACTTTCTTCTCAGAAAGAAAAGATTATAGATATATTCTTACATAACTGGTTTAGAACTTCAAATAAAACCAAAAGTGACTCTCATCCTCCTTCCTCACTCTCCCTGACCCCTGTGAAATGCCAAATTTGTGTGTCTTACTTCTCATGCAGATGGATATTTAGATAATGATAGTAAAGCTATTTAAAATACCAAATAATTCATTCTTTGGTTTATTTCATGTTTCACTCAATCCATTTTCCATTATAATGCTTATGGACTTGGATTTTCACCCCCCACTCTCCACTCCCATTTTGCTTATACTTTTGACTTGCTTTGAGAAAAATCTTTTCTTTTTTTAACTTTTTCTTTCTTTTTTTTTTTTTTTTTCCCCCTCCTAAAGACAGATGGTGGCAACACTGTTCTGTCTAAATAAAAAAGAAAACAGCTGGTAAGGTGCAAGGCGAGACTAGACCAGCAGTGCATGTGTGTTTCCAGTGTTGCAAAATCTCCCTTGGTTTTTCAGAGGAGCTGGTATATAAATGTCGTGGTTTAACCCCAGCCAGCAACTAAGCACCACGCAGCTGCTCACTCACTCCCCCCCACCCAGTGGGATGGGGGAGAAAATCGGGGAAAAAGAAGCAAAACCCATGGGTTGAGGTAAGAACGGTTTAATAGAACAGAAAAGAAGAAACTAATAATGATAACACTAATAAAATGACAACAGCAATAATGAAAGGATTGGAATGTACAAACGATGCGCAGTGCAATTGCTCACCACCCGCCGACCGGCACCCAGCTAGTCCCCCAGCGGCGATTCCCCACCCCCACTTCCCAGTTCCTATACTGGATGGGACGTCCCATGGTATGGAATACCCTGTTGGCCAGTTTGGGTCAGGTGCCCTGGCTGTGTCCTGTGCCAACTTCTTGTGCCCCTCCAGCTTTCTCGCTGGCTGGGCATGAGAAGCTGAAAAATCCTTGACATTAGTCTAAACACTACTTAGCAACAACTGAAAACATCAGTGTTATCAACATTCCTCACATACTGAACTCAAAACATAGCACCGTACCAGCTACTAGGAAGACAGTTAACTCTATCCCAGCTGAAACTAGGACAATAAACTAACCATACAGTTATCTCCCCCTTAACTGTAACAGTAAAAAAAACCAAAAAAAAACCTAACAAAAAAAAAAACCACAAAAACAAACCCAAAAAACCAAAAAAACCACCAACCCCAAAACCACACAAATAAACTGAATTTATGGCATAGTATAGATTCAGTACCTTTCCATCCTGGCTTGCATATTTAAATGCAGGCTTGACTTAAGAAAAATTTATTGCGGTCTAATAACTATAAAATACTAAGAGGAAATAAAATCAATGTTGGCCCAAATTTTAGAATGCAAACCACACACACACTATAAAATATGGTAGAATACTGCTTACTCAGTAGACTCAGCTCTAGGAACCAAACAGAACTGAGAATGACTTAAAAAAATATGCAGGAAATTAAAAAATATGTTTAAATAGATGCCTGGAAATTGTTGTTGTCATAAGATCAAGATATTTTTTTATTCCCTTCAGGTATAAAGAATTCTCACTATTGATATATATATCCGACTCGGGTAGATGAAAGGTGGTTGATTGGTTGCTTTTTTCTGTCTTTGCAGTGTTCTTAGTCACAAGTCTCTAGGCTGCTAAAGGTACACATATGAATTACAGTGTTTCAGGCATCAAGTGAAAGGCTTTGGAAAAAAAACAAGGCATCTGCATGATGTATTTTAAGTGTGGCTTTATTTACTAAAGTATGCTGTACAGTCATTTTAACGAATTATTGAACCTTACTAGAATGCAAAGTGTACACTGAGCAAGAAGTACACTTCTCTTGCCAGTCTACATCTGTAACCTGTCATACTTACGCACAGTTGGAAGGTTAGTTTCTAGAAGGTTTCCCCTTTTTTACAAGAGGGCTTTATCTTCATCAAGAATCAGACAGAGGTACAGTGAGAGCTGAGACTGAGGAAAAGGAAAAAAAAAACCAACCCGCAATAAATTTTATGGAAAATTCTGATGTTTCAAAACAGATTTTGTCTTTATTTAGAATGAAAGGGATTTTTTTTTTTATAACCCTTTAAAAAATGGACAGAGCTTTATCTTCTGGTTGTTCTAGAGCCACAGAATCTCTGTGACTTGGGGTCTCCAGATCTAACCCAGTCCTCTGGCAATGGTGCTCGGCACCTGCAGGTTCTGGGAGCCTTAGAGGTGCCTGGATTGCATGGAAGGCTCAGCTTCCCGAAAACCTACCATATCAGTGTCGGTAACTGAAGGAGATGGGAATGAGCTTACAGAAAGCTGTCAGAGCACTATTAAGTTGAACACTCTCTGCAGAACTTCCCACTGTTGTTGATCTGGTAAATCTAATGAACAAATGTCTTTATCACCCTGTTCGTAATCAGCTCTAGGTATGCAACAATACCTTTGTAGTTGCCTATTTGGTCACTTAAATGAGATTTTTGCTGTCTCTGAACCTTTGTGGATTTTGACGGAAGCTCTTGCTGTATGTCATCTGTCTTCAGTTTTGTCTGACTGCTTGGTGTTAGGAAACAGCAGGCTGTTTCCTTTCTGTGTTCCCCTCTTGCCAGTTGTTTCTAGGCTTTCAGGACTATCCCACGGTCTTCCTAAACTTTAGAAATTCAGAGATCTTCATGCTATGCAGCAGATGCAAGGCAAAGGCTGTATTTTAACTAGAGCTGCTTAGTTCCTTCAAGCTTTACTTCTTTATGTAATGATGGATGTTAGATACCAGAAACGCCGTAGTTTGGACTTATTCTTCCGTGATTGACTTTACAGTGCAATTGAGCCCAGGTAAGAATTCTTAAGCAAAAGTATCTTTTCACAATGGAAATTATTATTTTTAATGGCATGTGCCTGTTTTTGAGGGACATTAGGAATTTTTATCTAGAGTAATAAGAGACAACCCTGTCTCAGAATATGCATAATGGAGATGTAAAAGGCCTGAATTCAAGTCTCTAGACACAATTAGAAATCCAACCAATTGCTATGATATACCGAAAAACTAGATAAGTGATCTCATGCAGAGAATCATTCCCTACCCTTTTAACTGCTGCTTATCCTGTCTCAGTAAGTGAGGTAATTGATGTTTTACTCTCAAAATGGATCTCAGCGTTTCAGGTAGTTAGCAGACTAGAATGGCTTTTACATCATAACACTAAAAATCAATTCATCTCGTAAACTAATCTCAGGCTTGAAAACTTCCTAAACCTGAAGACTACCTAGCTTAAAAATAATGAGTTTGTTTGGATCCTGAGTCCACTAGACTAGCTAGTGATTAATCTGATTTAACCACACAGAACATCACAACACTGTTCCTGCTCTTTTAAATTCTCCTGTTCTCATTTCTCCAGAAGGGCCACGTACATCAGAGCCTTGAGGAACTCCTAATTATTTCTGTGTGGTGCTTTGTTTATTCCTGTTTAAATGAAAGTAATTGTTTAGTATCATAGCAGACTGACTAGAAAGGGAGTGGTTTTCAGTTTGAACAACTTGACCCAACACCTCTTTGGTAATATGCATCCTCTTGCAGTTGTGGAACTTACATCAGGGCTTTGGTTTTACTTTGCTTCTTGATGGTATATGCAAATAGCATGTCTGGAAGTAAAAGGGAGGAAAAAAAGAAATAATCTGCAGGCCAAAATTACTTTGAGTAATTTTGCATGTTTATCTCATTGCAAAATTTAGTAAAGTAAGTTCTACAAAATCTGTTCAGGTGTAAAAGCAGCAAAGAATTGTTACAAACATTGGGAACAAAGTGAATGAAAAATAGTGAGTTAAATGACAATTTGCTTGAGGCAATGACTATACTGTATTGAATACACAGGCTGCACCACCACACTGTGAGCATTACTCGCATGCAAATAAGCATGAAATGTACCTTTTGAATTGTGTGTGCTAATTATTATATTACTCATGTATGTTATTATGTGATGTTGAAATTAGTTATTAATATTGTAATTTAATTTATACTGTGCTGCAGTGAAAACAGAGAGAGAAAAATATGTATGGGTAGGAAAGATGTTTCCCTCTCTCCCTCTCAGTCTCCCTTGTATGTAGAGCTATAGATAGATATATATATAAGAAAACTTGTAGATGGAACTCTTTGTCCTTGATGACTTCCAATCTGGGTTAAGATGTGGCAGAAAAGTGAAGATATGTATAGCTATATGAAGAAGAAAAGTGGTTATTTATTGTAAAAAGATATGATATTTAGATCTTTCATGTATATATAGTAAGATGTCTGTCTTCTAAACTGACAGGGTTTCAGGTCACAGTTTACTTCACCTCAGGGTAGCTCATCACAAAGTTTTCTAGAGATGTTGGGAGCAGCACTTCCATGCATAAGGATCATATACAGTGCATCATTAAAATTATTTCAAAAGGTATAGATATAATAGAATTTTGAAGCTACAATTTCAAGCTTGTTATCATGGAGGTCATTGAAGAACATGACATTTAGTTTGCAAAATGAGCATTGGTGTGCATGCACGTGCACACACATACACAAGTTTAAATGTTTCATTCTGCTTTTCCATTTTTAGGACAGTAAGGCCATTGCTGTGGTCTCATTAAAAGGTGAAAGAAAATGTTTAACTTTGTCAGCTGCACCTGATTTTTGCCAATGATTGTTCATTTTCTTAACAGAAAAGCAAAGAACATTTTAAATGAGACTTGTTCAAGGTAACCTTACCACTTCTGAGTGAGAAGAATATACTGCCCTAATGGATGCTCTTATATGACAATCTCTAAATGTCTTTCGTTATTAAGTGTCAAGGTTTCTTTAGGAAGGCTTTAGAAATTCTTGGGAGAAACGTTTCATTGCAGCAAGCTGTAGCACTGCCACTAAAAATATATTGCTAATTAAAGTTTATTGACAGTCTTTGTAATGTGTTCTTAGAACAAGTAAAAGTACTGAGTAGTTATTGAATGTGAGGCACTGCATCTTCTATAGTTAGTTAAGCTGTTTAGGAGAGGAGATTAAGGTACTGTGCCCTTCCTTTCCCTATGTAGTTATTGGATTTGAGCATTGTGCAGAATAAAACGCTTTCTGGATACCAGTGCTGCAAAGACTTGAAGAAACTTTGGGGTTTTTCCCTCACTTTTTCACTTGCTGGCCATGGACAAATTGGGACGTATGTTAAATACTTCCAAGGCCTAAAAGGTACATCTCCCCAGGAAGGGAAAGAATTTTTACTATTCAGAAAACAGTTCCTTCAAGGAACAGTTCCTAAGTTGAGCAAGAGGATTCAGAGTTACGTTAGCTGTGTGTGAATACAAATACAGAATTTGCAAATCATACCTCTGTAGAGTTCCTAGCGTGGGACACTTCTCATCAGTAACAGACTTGCACGCATTTAGCCGTATTCAGCTATGGCGCAACACTGCTGTTTTAGAACAATAGCATTTGTGTTTCTAATTTACGAAGCTGCATGGTCCGTGCTGGTGGGAGGGGAAGCTCCTGAAGCACTGCTCTCCTCCACTGCCAGATGGGATTCCTGGTTTTGTGGATGGTAGTGGAGCCCAACATATGCTGCAGATGCAGGGTTCCTCTGAAGCACTGTAATTGCTGTGCTATGAAACACTGTCCGCTCCCCCCCAGAGTGAAAGGGTGGCAAGAGAGGGGTTACCGACACGGGTAATGGGTGCAGACTGGACCAGGCTGCCATTTTTCCAGAGAGGCAGGTAGGCAATGATCACGAACTGCAGAGCAGGTCTCAGAGGCAGAAGTTTAGGACTCCTAGAAAAATTTGTAATTTGGAGCAGTGTGCAGATATATGTATTATCCCATTGAGAGGAAACCTGGAAAACCATAATTTGAATCTCTTTCCTGTTAGTGGCATCATCTGAGGCTAAACGTAGCCAATGTTATTACGAGGCAATTCATGCTCACTTTGTTCTCATTTACTGGTGTATTTTGTTCTCAATACTGCTGTGTTTGGCACTGCAATTATCTTGGTATCTTTTTCTTTTACATTAATATTAAAAGATAATCAACCATTAATTGATAATTCATTTTAATAATGCAGACAATAGACAGTAAAAAACATTACTGATTTTGCTTATGTTACTATTTAGAATCATAGTTTGGGTTGGAAGGGACCTTTAAAGGTCACCTAGACCAAATTGAAAGCCATGATTTCTTACTGACATCATGACAATTTGAAAACTGTTGCAAGTGATTACATAATGATCGTTAGGTGCAAGCAGAAGCATTTGCACTGTCTTGCCGCATCTCTGGAGTTCTCTGAACTACAGTGAATCTATGATCATTTTCATAAGGGCAAGGAACCAGAGTTATTCTTTAGATGGTTGCCGGAAGACTTTTACCCTTCTTTACATCTCTAAATCTGAAGTTACTCATTTCAGTAGAGTTCCTCTCCAATTCTGTTGCTGTAAGTAAGAGCAAAGTACTGCCTTCGGTATGCAAGATTTACAATACAAATCAGAATCAAAAAAGGATTATTACATGTTGATAGTAGTACAACAGCTTCGAGAAGTGATTGTTTTGTGGCTCTAAGAGCCAAACCTTCTGCCTGCTTGTACAACCTACAGTTTCACTGAGTAACATTATCTGAGTTGTAAAAAATTTTGTAAAAACTTCTGTATGGCATGTTTGGTCTTGCAGCTCATTAATTATCTGCCTGCAGTTTCTTCTGACTCAGAAGAAGTTTCTTTTTTTTCTGTTTCTGTTTCTTCTTGCGCTCACAGAAACGGTCAGGTGAATTGCATAACAGACAGGGTGTGTGAATCCTAATGCAGAGTGCAGGTCAAGCTCATGCCATAAGAGTAGGAACAGCCCTAGTGATGGATGTACACATTTTTTTCTCTCTGGGACTAATTCATTCATTCAAAACCAAAGAAAACACACTTCTGGGTTTGGGTATATTTACTCAGTATCACACACAGGGTGTGAAGTTCTCTCTCTAAACTTCATGAAGGCATAATTCCTCCAGTTCTTTACTATGCTATAGGAAAAGAATATCACCTGAGGGTCCACAATTTGATAAATTAGTGCAGTAAAGGCAACCTCTGCTTTGCTGAAAAGTTTTATTATTAAAAAAATCGGTGTGATGGAGTAAAATGCTTCTGTTTTGATTTGTGATTTGTGTGTGTGTGTGCAAGCATAGTGCATATCATTGCATTTCCTGTGCAAAACAGAAAGGGATAATTTAAAAGACATTAATGACATTTAGATGCCTACTTCCTATTGCAAATTAATCATTAGAATCCACACATATTTTCATCTTGCATTTGTGATTTGTGTCCTTGCAATTCTGTCCCAAGAGCTAAAGATAAGTAGCACATATGTTTCATAAATAATGAAATTACCCACCAAAATTTCAAGCTTTAGGTAGAGTGATACATGAAAACAGACTATCACTTTTAATGAATTTACTTCATGGTGTTCACACCTTCCCCCCCCCCCCCCCCAATCAAATTATGCTGACAAGAATACCTTTGTAAAGTACATGTAACTGTATAGGCATGGATTATTTCTTAATAACAAGATTTAAAATTTGCACACAAATCCTGCTTATGCCAGAAATTCTTACCTGTTTAAGAAACAAAACCCAAAACAAACAAAAAAACCCTAATAGCTTGACTAGCCAACTAAATTAAATTATAGTAGGATACTGTCAATTAACTGTTAAAAACAACTGTAGTATTTAAATTGTTGTTAATGTTATAAATTCTAAGGATTTCCTATTTTATCTGTAGTTGAAAAAAATAAGGTTTCCAGATAAATTTACTGATTATTGATTTACTAGGTTAATACTGCAGAATGACATTTTAGTATGTCTTGGATCATTTAATATAAATTAAACTATTACAGATCTATATATATATATATAAATATATATGTATATACACACCCTTTCACTTTATAACACTCTGAAAAGTAATTTTCTAATTAGAACAAGAGTAACTCCGAGGAAGGCGACAAATCAAAGTTTGGATATCTGTCAGTTCATCGGCTTCTTGCTGACCTGGCAATATCTTGTTTCTCAGACCAGTTCCTTCTATAATGGCCTCTTCAGCCAATAATGTGGATCTGCCAGATAAAAGCTGTGATTTGGGTTTTTTTGTAATTTGTCAAGCATTGGTGACTGAATGAACTTGACTTACTTTTATCAGCACACAAGCACAGCAAGTAGCCTTCCAGATGTTTGCTGATAACACACATTCAATGTCTATAGTAGCAATTTGTAACATAACTAGCTTTGGTAATTGTCTGAAAATCCATGCCTGTCTCCAGTGATATCCTTATTGTCAGTCTTGCATTCTCGCCTCTTCCTTAAAGTGTCTTTCTGAATTGTTATCTGCAGTTAGTATAGCTGGCACCTTAACAGACTAGTATTAATTTTCTGTTCAAAATATAAGAAACTATGTAAAATGGAGTTTTTACTTAAACCCTGTCTTAATTTTATTATATGTTCTTGGCCTATAGTTTTTACTGATTGTCTCTGTTGATTATCTTTACTTCAGAAAATCTACTATGCAGCATATCGGATTTTTTGCCTTCTTTATGTAATGCAGACCCTTAGAATTCATTTCAAAAGCTGGTAGCAGTACCTGATATTCAGATATTAATTGATATATCATATTTCTTAATTCTATATTTACAGTAGCTTCAGAGTTTATCACTTAATTGGTATTCATGCCATTATCTGTATTAATTTTTTTTCCGGATACTTTAAGGAAAGAGATTTAAGATCCATTTTCCAAAAGTTACAGGATTTTACAAGAGTAAATTCTTGTAATAACAGTATGCTTATGAAACAAAAATGATTTATGCTGCAGTAAATAGTGTAATACATGTAATACGCCAAGCTTGGCCTGGTAATGTTTGTATTCTAACATACTTTTAATTCTATACTGGTTGTTGCTTTAACATCACTGTATTTTTAATTACATTTTTCATAGTGTCCATTTATTCTTTTTACTACAGTGCCTTTGCCTTCTGATTATTCCTTTTAATACTTACTGTGTTATGCAGGGAAATTAAATAAAATGCGCTATAGCTAGTCTTTTATGTATAAAAGGAGTTTATATTTGAATACTAAGTATAGGTAAAGTTTCTCATGGGATTGTTGCATGCAGAACATGCATGCAGAATTTAATTTTGAGGTTTTACTGCACAAGCGTTTTTCTAGAATGGTACTTGAAAAAAATATTTTCGTAGAGACCTTTTTCCTACTATTAAAGTATACTGCAAAGTAGTTTCCAATATAAATGCACCAGCGCCTTTATGTTCAAGGATTAGTCACATAGTGTAGATGCAAAATAAACATAAAACAGTTTTTGTCTTCAAGGTACTTTTCACAAGGGCATACCAGAGACCCACGGTTCCTAAACTTCTTACAAAAACCGAGGGAACTAATCGTGCAACGGGATACGAGGTGGGAGCACAAGAAAAGCTGTGGTGCTGGCTGGTGTTATGCCACCTTGTAGGTCTTTTACTTAAAGGGGTGTCAGAAAATGAAGAGCTTCCAGGCTATGCTGCAGCACCACAGGCTTCCTTGAATACACTCAGCGAGCCAAAAGCAAATTCACTGACATGGGTATCTTTGTGACCTGCAGCACGCTTTGTGCGTATAACTAAGGCTATTTAAAAAAAAAAAAAAAAAAAAAAAAAACCACACACACAAAAAAACCACAAAAAAACAAAACAAAAAAAACCCAACCAAAACAACCCCAAACCCCCCAAAACTGTGTTTGCCAGGTAACAGTGTTGGTCAAGCAGTATAGATAATCTTGCTGAAAAAACATATCTTAGCCTGAAACCAAGAAAAGATGAAAATTGGACTTTGGGGTTTCTCAAAGGAGCCATTTTACACAAGGATAAAATTGCCTACTAACTGTTTGTTTGTTTGGTTGTTTGTTTTTACAGTGTTCCTCTTTTATTTTTGGAGATTTTCTACTTCTTTGTCCCAGTGAAATTATCCTGTTTGGAATGTTTTGTTAAGTTGAGGGTAAGAAGAAAAGGAGAGGGAGAAATGCCTATAAAACCATAGATTATTTTTTATGGAAGATGAGATGGTCCCCATTTGCATTTACAGCTTTACAAGGATTGTAGCACTAGGCTCTTTTTCTTTTTTTGATGGAAATGCTTAATCTGAGCTCAATGGGCCATAATAATTGCCTGTTTCTTTCAGTAGAAATAAACCCACTTGTATGTGACACTTGAAACCTTAACTCTACTTAGTATTATGCACGGAATTGTAGACGGTTCTTCACCAAATATATTTATGACAGCAGCGCTAGTCGATATACAATACCAAGCCAAGGGCATTTGAGAATAAATCAGTCCCTCTAGCTACTGCTATAGCACAGTAACTGATGGTTGTAATAAAACCCCATGAAATTAAAATTCTGTGCATGCAAACACACATACCTAGCCAAGAGAAACCTGAAGCTCTCTGTTCTGGAAAAATTTGCATACGCATAGACATATATAGTCTGTACCCCTTTGTATTAGTAACACAATGTACACAAAAAGTCTATAGGTTTTCAGCACTGTATCATCTCATTAGACTCTCTTCAACATTTGGGGGCTTTCAGGAGTCATGTAGAAAAAAATGTAAGCAGTTCATAGAAGAGGAGGATGGTCCCAGTTACTCCTTGAGGAAGAAGTATTCTTGATTTTATGTCTGAAAGCCTTTTGATGATGCTGTAAGTCACTACCAAAGGCTCTGAAAACCCTACTTCCAGTTCAAATCATCCTATATATTTAGGCAGTCACTGATTTTTTTTTTTTTAATGAGTCGTCTGTGTTTGAGCACCTCAGGCTCTACTTTGTGGTACTGTGAGCTCTTGGGATGGACATTGTATCTTCATTTGTGTTTTGGGTTTTCACATGAAGTACTGAGAAGCCATTTTAAATTAATACACAAGATTATTTATATATTTATGTACAAGCCCATGCTCTCTTTACATATTAAATAACTTGAAGCATCATTTCTTCTGAATTCTGTAGGGTAATGAGATAATGAAAACTAATATGTAGTAAAATGATGCAAGGGAAGTGACTGTTGCCACATGAAATACACCAGAGAGCAGTGTATGGTGTATCTCCTTGTGAAGCACAGCATTTTTGTGCAACACAGCAAGGGAAAAACCCAAGCATTTGATTTTCAAGACAAGACTTTTACAGTCAGATGAGTATCTGATGAGAGAAAACACTGATAGATGGATTTTGCAAACAGTATGAAATGGTACGGACTGTCTCATAGTATCTAGTGAAGTACAACTGGTGTGACTGTGGCAGAGTAATCTATGGGTTTTTTTCAGCTATTTAATCTATGTATGAATGAGGAGAAATATGAGACCTCAATCAGATGAATAGGCAATTACTAATTGTGAAGTTATGTTCTGGTAAAAGCACTGTGACCATGATCAGTGCCAAGTCTTTTGCATCCAACGCTCATGCTCCACGGTTCATGTGTAGGTACTGATTGTAAACTCTCCCTTCCGAATGAAAACAGGCATATTGTTACAATTCAGGTAATCATATTTGCATTGTCCTTTTTGAGGTAGAAGAAAGACAAAAATGTTGGAGGGCCTTTCCTGGAACTTCTGTTAGAGTAGCTGTCTTTAAGCTGCACAGAAAGTTATGGATAAGTCATTCCGGTGTGCCTGCTCACTGGAAAAAGGATGGCTTTATATACACTTTTCTCAGAACACAGGCTAAGTCAATTTACTACAAATGTTTGTTTATGATAAAATATCTACAATATAAAAGACTTTAGATGTTCACTGGTTATCTTTCAACCACTGGTACTGTGCTCCTTTTCAAATGACCTTCTCAATCCTGAAAGTGTTTTGAATTTATAAAGGCAAAACAAATACTTGGGAATGTTGCACTGCAGCAAAAATAGTTTTTCTTTTACATTTTAAGCAGAGTCTTTCTGTAAATAACCCCATCACCATCATCATGTTCTTTTTGTCCCATCACCTCAACCCTTTCTTTAAAATGACACTTAAAAAACTTGGCAGCAAAAAAACCTCCCCAGGTGGACTGTTGGTATTCCTTATCAACTTGAGTAATACTGTTGCTCTCTGTCTGTCTATTGCATCCATAGATGGGTCCTGTTAGTTTCAATTTCTTCAGAGCTAGGGCTTGCATGTCTTTATGAAGAGTGGATGACTGATAAATACATTTAAAAGATCTTAAGTCTCCCACCTGCTACTGTTATTTAAAGAAAATAAAACATATTTCCCTATTCTATTCATGTTCGTGAACTCAGAGAATGACACTAGCAGATTGCACAGTATTTCCAAAGGGTCTTTTTTGTTTGTTTGTTTAAAATGATGGAGCCTGACAGCGTGAGTGTCTTATAAGACTGTTGTCTTATAAAAAGACCTGTAGTCTTGAACTATTGTTCAAGTTCTTTGAAAATTTTTCCTTGATGAAATCCTTGAAAGGGAATCAATATTTTAGGCATTCTTCCACTGAACTCTAGTATGTGAGAGCTTGACATAATGACGCTCAACATATTGACCAGGCTCTTCATGCAGTCTTGAACTAAAAGAAGAAATAAATAGTTCGTTGCATATGGTTCAATCCAGAGACATAACGAAGTAAATCTAGGATTGAGAAGCAGTGTATTTAAAATTGCAGGATATGCACAAGGTTTGCTTCTAGGGTCTCTTGATCATTAATTAAATATGTTATGGCTTTCAGTTTTTCTTGTTTATCTGTACAGGTTTACATACTGTAAATGCATTATTTATGTCTTCCCTTAAGTGCTTAGTACTGCCAGGATGTTTCTCTTAAACTGGCACGGATAGCAAAAAAGACAAAATGAGAGAGAAAATTTGGCACTAGTTAACTGCACAGAAAGCCACTTCTGCCCAAATAAGCCTTTCCCAGATTTATTAAAATAAACTTGAACTGATAAATAGATAAGAGGGATAGACAGATAGATAGGTGGCATCATTGTTTAAACTATGAAAAATACTTTTTCATTAAGGTAAGTTTGGTTTTTCTTTTTTTTTTCTTTTTAATCTCATCCTAATAATGCCTTATCACTAAGCCTTGCTGCTTTTGTTCTGGAAAGCTTCTAGTATGAAGGGTGATGAGGGAGCTATCTGTGTGGAAGTTCGCTTTCTGAGGGAAGCCACCACTGAAATTGATTTTGTTATTATAGCTAAAACATACAGTTTGGAATCAACCATTTGCTGAACTTTGAACAAAGGAAATTGCTGCCATTGGTTTGTCCTGCATATCGCCCCTGTTGTCCTCCATTTCTTGTAGTAAACAGAATGCCATGGGTGTGGTCATAGATTGAGTCAAAAAATATTTTTAAAATACAACTCTCATATTCATATGAAAGCTGTTTGTTTCAAAATAAAGGGATGGGTTTTTCCTATTTGTTTTGCTGTCAGATGTGGTGTAGCAGTTGGATGTTAAGACAATCATCTTCTCCCGACTTGTACATCTTTGTTCTTATTCACTCTTTGTCTCTCTATTGTGTTCTCCCACTGTTTATAAACACTTCTTTTCAATCTTAAATAACATTTCCTGTTGTGGTTTCTCAGATGTTAGGTATTTGTCAATTTTATGTTTCAAATGACAGTAGCAGATAGCCTTATAGATGACTAATTAAAACACAGAATTAATTATCTGCCTACATAGACAATAACTGTAAACCTTGCTCCACTCTACAAATACTTGATACACTTTTTTTGGGTTGTGGTTTTTTTGTTGTTTGTTTTGGTTTGGGTTTTTGGGGTTTTTTTTACAAATTTTGCCTTTCTTCCATTCTGAAATTCCCCCCGCCCCCCTTGGTTTCTAAATACCCAGTGTTATTGGAAGCTTGCATGTTTGTATTATCAGCGTACATGGAACCAGCTGTTCTGAGTGAGACTGGAGGTCTCTATGACGTCCAAGAAACGACCTTTATGCATTCCTATGGAAGAGAGGAACAAAGCAAGCTCCTCCAGAATTTTTTTCCAGCCTCCAGCAACTTTGTGTGACAAAGGTGGTGTCTGTGCATTTAATCATCTTCTATAAGTTTTTCTTTGATTTTTTTTTTTTTTTTTTTTTTGTCCACAGCACCTACTCCTTTATTTACACATGTATGAAGAATCATTTTTTTACTTAGTTTGAACTGGCCACCTATTACTTTCATTTGTTGCCATCAGTTTGGTTTTTTTGGAGGAGAGAAGCAGCAATCATTCTAGCTTTTCCATCTCCATGTTATTTATGATTTCATAGATACCTACTCCCAGCCATCTCTTTCTAGGCTGAAGTATTCTGGTCCTCCTACTTGCTCCTGTCTAGATATATATCCTTATCTTTAACCACCTTTGTCACCTTTCTGTCTGAAGACAGAATACCTGTAAATCTATGCAGCTAATGTGAGGTCAGAACCAAAAGTTTCATCCCATGGGGAAGAGGGCAACACCTTCTTTTGAAGGCTGATGTTAAAGGTACAATCCGAATATATTTTCCACTATATCTAAATGGAAATAAAATAGTAAATATAAATTTCAGGAATTCTTTCCAAAAGACTCTTCACAATCATCTCAAAAGGGCCTAAACTAGTACTATAGAATAGCTTGCAGCTGCTGTGGAATAAACAAAGTATCTTCGTAATTTACCTAAACATGCAACTAGCATGTCCCAGGCCCACCAGTGTGATATGGCAGATGAAATGGGAAGAATTGTAAATCTCTCCTTTTTTATGTATTTTATCAGAGAATCTAAACTTGAGCCATGTATGGCTGTGCAGTACAAAGGTAAGAAAATCAGAGGATAAACACAGATGAGATGGAAGGATTACCTAATTCCATATCCTGTGGCTGTAAAGCAAATGTAAATCTGGTGTTTGTTGTTTCTAATGTAACAATGCAATTTACAGCAGCATTTTGAATAACCTTTATCTCCTGTTGATTTCTGTGCTGAACATCTTTTCTACATGATTACATTTTTGACTTCTTCTGAAGCTTTTAAAATTATTACTACTACTACTACTACTGAAGTATTAGTAGTACTTAATACCTACAAAGATTACAGTTCTACTATGTTCTGCAGGCAAGTTATGAAAAATACCTGTTGCAAAAGTTAGGCTTGCTAGGCAACTGACTGGAGAAAACAGGCAAATTTGACAAGAGGTGCAAAAGAAAGAGTGATAAAATTATGTTGAGTTAAATAAAAAGCAATCACAATATTCTAGCCTTCTGTAATGCATTGCATGCTCTGTTGCATTCTCCTTTTCCCCCTTTGTTTTCTTCAGTTAATCACCATGTTTGTTCAGTTTTCTTTTTCATTTTTTTTAATGCCTGAAGAGTAGCCTGAGAAATACTGGAAAAAATATAGGGGCTGAACATTTCTTTCTAGAAAAATAGCTGGTACTTCTGCAACACAAATTATAGAATGTAAGACTGGCAGCCTTATCCAAAGAAGCTGACCAGTGAAATGTTATAAAAACAAATAATTTTGGATGTTGTTCAGTTTGCAAAGCGGAGCTCACGTACTGTTAGTTCGGCAAATTACTTTCTTCACCCATTTATCTGTGAAAAAAACAGTGATACCTGTTTTGTGTTATGACTGCTCAGGACAAAACTGAATTAGGTAGTAATAGTGTTGTTATGTTTATAGAATATATCCTACAAACAGTCAAAGAGTGGGTAACTTTAGATGGTTACAATTTGAAACTTGTTTGTTTTAATGTGTGTAGGACCATTGTCAAAAACAACTATTCACATTTCAACCAATATTTTTTTCTGAAAATTGGAGTTAAGATCTCTGGTGTGGAGGCTTACACAGAGAAAAACCTAAATAATAAAAAAAACCTAAACAAAAACCCCCAAACTCACTTCAAACTTGGACTAGATGATCATTGTAGGTCCCTTCCAACTGAAATATTCTATTTTATATTTTTTAAATAATGTGAATAGATGCATCTAGAGCAGATTCTGATCTAAAACTAACTCTTGAGACTTATGCAAGTACACTTATTATGCAGACTAATATAACCTTAAAGTAATTCATAAATGGTGTGAAGGCGTGAACTTTGAAAAATGGAATCATTAGTCTGCAAGAGATAAGTCACTTTAGCTGTACTTAATTTTACTTTTTAGGGGAAGATTGTAAATAGACCTATGCTGAATTCCTTTACCTTTTTCTTCCCTGCTAGAGAACTTTAAGAAAGGTATCAAAAGAGCATTTATTGCTGTTAGATTTTATTTTCGTACAGAGATTTCATTGTAAAACTTCTGCTATGTATATAGAAGGTTTAGCTTGTAACTTATTTATTAGGACTCCTTTTTCTGTGTTGAAAAATGGGCTGGCGGTTTTATTCTTTTGTAAGTAACCTAACTTTGCCTGAGAAGTTCCCTTTTTTGTAATCACAACAGAGTGAAAATATCTTGTACAAATGGGTATTGGTTCATGTTTTAACTTTTTGTAAGTGCAAAGTAGTAAAAAGTGTACTCTGATTCTCTGAAAAAACCCTTAGAAAACATCGCATCAGATTTCATTTTCATGCTTTATGAATTGTGCTTGCCATGTACATTAATTACAGAAATGGCAGTGATTACACTTTCAACACTAATGATACTCAGTAACGATTCTAAAAGTATTCTAAAAATACTTTATTTTAAAAACAAAACAAAAAACAACCAACCAAAAAAACCTCTCACCACAGGTTGGACAAATCGATATCTGAGTGCCCTCCTGAGCACCTGAGCAAAGCTTTCAAAGTTTTCTTCAAGAGGTCCCGGTGGCAGGATTGAGTTAGAAACTGGGGAGCTAGGAACTGGATGTTTCAGAGCTGCTGTTCAGTTTCTTGAGCTCTTCCTAGAGGAGCCCCTTTCTTTTTGGCAGAGCAGTGACTTCACAAATTGTGCTGCCATTGACTGATGATTCATGTCTGGTGTTACTTGGTAGTGAGCTCTTGCTCAGCAACCAGCTCTCGCACTTCAAGAGTGTTTCTTATAAACCTGGCAGAACATAAAGACAGCAGTATGGAAAAAAAATATGCATTGGAATCAAGTCTTCTTCAGAGTTCTTTTTATACCAGATCAGAAAAGGAAGTTGTCATAGGAATGCATTTTATCACTTCCTGAAGCTTCTGTTTCTTTACTTTGAAGGTGTGCTGTGAATATATCATGGTATCTTAGTAGTGGGATATTCAGAAATATAACACAGGCTTGTGATAGAACAGAAAAAGGGGAAAGCTTCTAACTGAACTGAACTGCCAATGAGATCCTTAAAATCTCAAAAATGCTTTTGTACTTCAGACTTGTGGGTTCTGGTGTTAATTTCCTTTTGACTGTTGTAAATTTAAAATACTAAGTGGAAAAAAAAATACTTTTTTGCAGTTAGATCTACAATACACTATGTGTTTAGACTCATGGCTGTGTTTCCAGTATTTATTCATGTAAGATACGTAGACCTAGCAGTTTTGTTGTGGCAAGAATGCTATGCTTTCAAAGTTGTTGTTTTTTGTTTTTTTCTTTTTTCCTCTTGTAGAGTTCAAAGCAACAGATGAGTTGTGAAAGAGAACAGCTAAGGGTAAGTGCAATGATATGCAAAATGTTCTGTTTCTTTAAACCACAAGCAGACTCTAGTTTGTGCTACTGACAGATGGATTACTTTATTTAAGAGGAACATATTTAGCTCATTTGTTGCTTGTTGGTAAATATTGTACATATCTCAGTATAAAACAGTTATAGTAGATACAGGTTTTTCTTCCATAATTTAGTGAGATTTGGCAGTAAATATCTCTTTACGGGAGCTCTCTTGACACTCAGCGTGCTCTTCCTATGCACCGTGTGAAGATTTAGTACTGGTAAAGGTCACTATCTTTCTCAGGCTTTCTCCACTACCAGATTGTTTCAAACAGGAAGACGCTATCCTTTGCATTTTTTATAGTATGTATGCTTTCAGAAAGAAATCAGTGCTAAGAATGTGAGGGAACTGGCAGAAAAGGTCCAAGTATCTTAGTGTATATATCAGTTGTGTACAGTCTGTAAACAAGATGGAGTTCCTGAAGCCAGGATGCTGACCTTTTGTTTTCCCCTTTTGCTATCTATGTTAAAGTGACAGTGTTTTAACCAGCTTTTAGTCACTGCTCCCTTTAAATGTTACAAATGCTTCATATCTCTGCAGATGCTTTTTCATCACAAGTATTTCCTTGTTCAACTGATTGATTCTAGTATTTGTTTGGAAAGGCATAAGAGTTTTCATTAATAAAATAAAAAAAAGCTTTTGGGGTCATCCAAGTGTTGCTTAATAGACCTACATTTTTTGATACCACATTGTGGGTATTTTCTTGAAATCCCATATGCAAGTAGAGATGGGGAGGCAGGCCTGAAGGAAGTGTAAGGTTTTTATGCAAACAAAAATATTATTAGAAAGAGAAAAAGCAGCATTTTTTTTTGTTTGCAGTTTACTAAGCTTCAGCAGTGCCTGCATGACTTGCAAGTATAAAGAACATACTCATCTTAAAATAAGTTGTGCAGTGTTCTTAAACATTTAGCCATTCATTAGATTAACTTCATCAACATATCTAGATGCTTCAGCTGGTCTTCACCATATTTGCAATGGGATTTTTGGTAAACAAGTTATACAAGAATGATGCGTCACTTATTGTCCTTCTTTTCTTGCTGACATGTGACTGCGTTGCTATTGTACTGAAGCTGGAGTGACAAAGCTTTGTTTAATCAGTAGTAATGTCTCAACAGAGCAGCTGTCAAAGTTAAAATATTGCAATAGTACCTGAAGGACAATCTTTTCAAGAGGTAGCAGTGCCATGAGAACAAAGAAAGTTTTGATTTCGTTTTATTGGTTTTATTAAGTTTTCTCCTTTGAATGAAAAAAACCCATTGTTTTGAAATATAATAGGAGGAGGCCCCCAGCTCTTTCTTCAAGTAAATATGTGTGGTCTTTCGAAGCAGTGAATAAAATGTGATGCAGTAAAATTTCATGTATCTTTCTATTCCAGTATTACACATTTACATCTTAAAATGAGCTCAGTACTTATGATGCCTTTGTGTCATATCAAAATGGAACTTTTCATGGCAGCTTAGGAAAGAACCATGTCTCCAACCTACTAACGTTAGGTACATCTCCTTCTGCTACTGCTGTGACGTTCCTGTTACGTGAAATATAGTTCTCAGTGTAAACTTTGCAATGAAAGCGGTACACCACCCCACAGAGCTAGAGCTTGTGGCTGCAGTACAAAAACTACAGCCACCCAGAAGTCTCACACAGACAGATACAGTGAAAGCAACAATTGCAGCGCTGAGCGTGGTAGAGCAGTTCTTTGCCTTTCCCTCAAACTCCCAAACCTTTACCAGTACCCAGAACCTATTCCAGTTTACAACAGCTCATCTGCTGTGACAAAAGGGCACAGTGAAATTTCAATATCCTGTGTGGAGATGTTTTGGTCATAGTTCAGTGCTGGCACCTCTGACCCTCCTTAGTCACGCTGTGAACAGCCCCCCGCTGCCGAGTTCTGCACCTTCAACACTCTCGGGGTGTAACTTGACCATTCTGTCACTTTGAGGTTGGCTCCCTAACTGAGCAGTGCTGTTAAAGACATGTTTAATTGGCTGAGTTAGATTTTTCAGATTTTGGGGGGGGGGGCGGGGATGACCTACCGTGAATACTTGGATGTGAGGCAGTTTCTTCACAATAAAATATTGTTTCATCCCAACTGAAAGACCTGAAATATAACAAGAGAACAGGATTAAAACAACAAAATGTGAACATCCATTTGTGTTTGTTAAACTGAGTTAAAACTAGATCATCCTTAGATCATCTAATAATATAATAAAAACGACATATCTCCCACCTTCCTTGCTAAGTCTAAGATGACAATGTGTCTGCCACTCCGTTTTTGATTCCCTCATCATTCCTTAGTCTATAAGTCCTAAAGAAGTTCCAAAAGAAAGGCACTTTAAGAAAGGCCTGTTTAAAGCATAATAGTGCAAATAAATAATTAGACATTGTGTGGCTATAGAAAGAAATATCCAAGTCTTACTATAACCATTTATTCAGACATTTCTCACCTCATATCTGTTTCATTGGCTTTTACATTCTAAATGCAAAGCAGAGACTCACTGTTCTGGAATAAAACATTTAAAGAAATGAAACTCTTACTCATATTGGAGCCTATGGCCATTATACATTATATTTACAATGAATGATAATTCTAGTAATTAAGGAAGTCTGTATATTTTAACCCTTTTCTGCTCAAGCTTTGAAAATGAAAGTGGCCACAAGTTGGTAACTTATGCGCCTTGCCAACCTGGTACAATTCCCAGCTAGACATTAATGTTTATGCCTGAATTATTTAAATGAGAATTCATACAGAAAGCTATGGGAATTTTCTCTCTTGCACAGCTGGTTTGGTTTGTTGGTTTTTTTGTTTTGTTTTGTTTTTTTCATTTGGATATATAACACAAGCTGACTTCGGTATATTTCCATCTGCTTTAAAAAAAATTACAAAGTGTTAATGCCATTTTTCAAGTTTTCCTTTCTCTTGAAAATTTTCATTACCCTGTGCTGCCTTGAATACTAATTTTTTTCATATTTCTGTAATTTCTTTTTGCTTTCTAATCTGGCTTCATTTAAATCAAGTTGTACTAAAAACCTAATGTGTCTGTGAAGGGAAATTGACTCCTCAGTATCACTCTCTCCAGCTCCATCCACACACTGCTCTTTGTCAGTATTTCCTTTAAAGAAAATAATGATACTGTTTAGTCCTCATTCTGTGTTGTGTTCTCCAATCCTGATTTACAAATCTCTTCTTGGACAGATACACCCTATCCTCTTCTCTGGCACTTGCTGGTTTCTGAGTTGCTGTGTGGAGCTTAATTGTCATTCTGATGCATTATAAATGACCTGAGAAGACACAGAACTCGGAGCTTGCTCAAAATCATTTAAAACACTTCTCATATTTGGGTCTGAAAAACAGACTCTGAAACATGAATGGTACAGGTTATTTAAGGCTGTGAAGAAAATCAGGATACCAGCCCTAGTTAGAAGTAAGCTGTAATACATAAAGCCATGTACATAAAGTGTAGCGACAGCCGCAGAAGTCTGTCTACTGCTTCCACTGAAATTCCCTTACTGTTCTGACTTTAACAGTGGATTTGGGGGTTTTTATCATAGCCTAAGGACATTATTGAAACTTACAGACTAACTTAAACCTTACCGACCTTTACCCAACCTTCCTTTCAACTAAGAAATTACTATTTTGCATTATCAACTCAACGTAATTGTTTAAAGTGAACTTCTGTATTTATGTGCGTGAGTCTTGCTGTATAAGCTAATGTATAATGGTATATGTATAAGCTATATGTATAAGCTAATGCTGTTGGTCCTTGTGCAGCAATACTTGATGAGCTCTCTAAGGTGGGCATAGACCAGTTTTAAACTCTAATGTTAGGAGGGTTTATAAATGTTCCTGCGAATACCAATGAGGTCTAATGGTAAATGGTGTGATTAACTTCCTTGATCTGAAATTTTAAGTGACCTAGTTGTTGCTCTAATTAACAGCTTATTTCACATGCACTTATTATCAAGATGCATTATATGCAGTCAGAGTTCCTTCTCTGGTCTGAAATATGGGGAGGGCAGGGTCTTACTATCATCTTGTATTTAATATCAACTTACTTTTTTTGGTAGTACTCTAATTTTCAAGGAGGCAAAAGGAAGCTTTGCATTCAGTATCGTTCTATTTGTCTTGTCTTTTCTATGGTAAATGAAATAAGCTGCAGCATGCAGCCAAAAATGTATTAAAGTTATGCCAGGTAGAGGGAAAACAAAAGCAAATGCGTTTATGTTCAGCATAATTTTTAAGCAACCGTAATCCTGCAATATTTAGCTTTCTTTGTGTCTTTGTTCAGTGCATTAATTCATCAGGCTGTAAGGTACTTAGCTGTGTAGATGTGGTTTTTTTGGAAACTTTTTAGAGAAAATTTTTGAAGCTCATCATTGTGGTATTAGCTTTCTGCAGTGATCTAAGAATAATCCACTGATAATTTTTATGTACAATGTTCCTGTGATGCACTAAGGAGGTAAATTGTGATTCAGTGGCAGATGCTAATTTTTTAATCAGTTTGAGCTGAGAGGAAAAAAACCCAAACAACTGGTAAGAGGAGGAGAATCGGAGTGGAAGTGATTTGTTGAAGTAGATGATATTTTTGAGCATTTTCTGAAATAATTTACTGTGGTGATAGCATAGCAGAACTTACATGGTGGTGGGCCAAAGAACGGTGCTTTCAATCTCTACCACTTCCCACACTGGACTGGAGAAAAGGAAAGGTATATAAGCTCGTTCCATGAGTCAGTGATGCCTTATCTTGTTACCAGAAAGCAACACAGTAATTCATAGTGTTTCTGCAAAACTGGGCAGCTAGTTCTGGCCATTAATAAAAATTTCACTGTTTTTCTTTTCCTTCTGAAAATCTCTTGGTATGCAATTGCAAATCATGTGTGTACATTTTGCCAGGAAGAATAATCTGGAACTACCTAGTATTACACATCCCTCTCTTAAAGGAGAAAGGGTTAAAACGGGAAAAGCTAAGATACACTACTAGAGTTGGATCAATCCGATGTGTGTTTACTACTCATCCTTTTCTTAGGAATTCACATAGGTTATGCTGCATTTGGCATGCTAGACAAGTGGCTTAAAATGATCCTTCTTTAATTTCTGTAGTTATTCTGTAGTTTAATTTCCATTGCAGGTAGATGGACTGGAGTTTTAACATACTCTTTGGTCCTTCTGCATGGTGGATTTCTATTCTCATTTACTCATATATCAAATAAGTGACTGAGCAGCTAGGTTTTTAAAGGGAACGAGACAGGCATTGAGAGTATTATAATAACTGGAAAAAAAAATTTCCATCAACAATCTAAATGATGTAGTGTTATAAACACGTATATTCATTGGGCCACATTGACTCCTTGAACCAGTATTGTTTGAAGTAGAGAGAATGAAGGAATATTGATTATAATATGGACATCATGTTCTAGTATTGATGGTAATGGTCTTTTTATGTTCTGTAAAATCTTTCTAAACCTTACTTGTTTAAACTGGTCAGGTTTACTTCTCTACTAAACCATTTAATTATGCTTTTTTAAGTAGCTGCCAATTTTTTTCAAAGCAGCAAAGTTACAAGGAAGAATAAATTAATCCTAAACAAAAATGCAGATGCACACATCAATATTAATATGTATGTATATACATACAAAAACATATATCTGTGTTATATATAGAATACAGTTTAAGAATCCACTCCTACAGACTTGTAGTTGACATGAGACAGAGCATATACGCCATACTGTTTAAATAAAGGGTGAAATCTTGGCTTCAGCTAGGCCAGGATTTTAGAAGTGTATACTTGTTCTTAGTCTCTCGCAATGTGTTTTTTTTTTTTTTTTACAGTAAAAGAATCTGAACAGTAATTGTGTTCTGTTCTCTTCTGCAGCAAAATCCCAAGTTGTCCTGAAAGCCAAGTCTTTCTGTGTGTTCAACAGAAATGGTTTTCTTAGTACAGAATCCCAAGCAACTGTATATAAATTTCCAGGAAGCAGGATAGATAAATAAAAATAAGCTATGCTAAACAAACAAAAATCATGTTTTATCAAGCTGATGTTAGTTTTGAGACCTCTTGAATTTTTGGACTCAGGCAGGGAGCTATTCCTGTTGTTGGAAGATGAAGATAAATACAGAATTTAAAATAAAATACAGAATTTAGTTCTACTAATTTTTCTCCTCTTTACAAAGCCTTGCAGCAAAAATTTCTTTAGAAAAAACTGTATTAGTCAACAGTCTCACACTTTTCACTGTGTTTGCAGAAGCTGTTGGGACACTAAGATCAGCAAACAAACATCCCTGCTACATATATCTGTTTGATGCTTTCCTAATGTATCCTAATGAAGGGCGGTCCTGGACAGCGTAACCACTGCAGGAGCCTCACCAGTCTGGAAACTGGTATATTTAAACATCAAAGTCTGAATTGTATCTTCTGGTTTTGAGACTGAAATAAACTCCCACAACATGCTGCTGTGCTAAGAACATAAGTATAAATTGCTTAGAATGCCACCTCTTTACAGGCTTGAGAAACAGCTACCTAGCTTTGGAAAAAGTTATTAAAAAAAAAAAAAAAAAAAAAAAAAAGGCAGCCATGATCTGTCGTTGTTATTCACATCTGGGATTTATTTTACCTCTTCATTTGTCCTGTTCATTTAAATGGGGTGAAAATACTGTGAAAGTAGACATAATTCATGTTGAGAAATTATTGCTAAGTTATTAGTTTTAACTCCCTTCATATTGTAAAGTATCTTTTTAACATTTAAGTGAAATTGGCAAACCCTATACAATAGATACAGAAAATATGAATGTAAATACATAAAGTATAAATATGAATGAAAATACATAAAGTACATGCTAGTTGTACCTGGAGAAGAAAAGTCTTTCCTACTGCTTGTTTATAAGACCTTAATAATCTTCCCCAAAATATGGAGCAGATGGATTTTTTGAATGTATTTAATCTGTACCAAGTATGGAAAAGTTTGTTTGTCAAGTTATGCTGGCACTTTATCAACAGAGCAATGCATGACAATTATGTCAATACATGTAGACTGCCCAGAGAAAAAAATATTCTAAGTCAAACCACAAATTAAAAGCGGAAATAACAGCTCTAAGGAACTGATGATGAAATCCCTTCAAATCACCATCCTAATATCCCCAGTCTCTGTCACTGAAGTGGGGTAAGTCCCTTGCTCCATGTCTTGAATATGTGCTTGAGAGAGATCTTCTTGTGTTTTAGATGCCATAGTCTTCCAAGAGGAAAAAAGAGAATAAAACCAAAACAGTTGGTAGGTCCTAAAAGATAATGACGAAAGGGGTCGGTGTCTACTGGGACCAATACTATGTAATATCTTCATCAGTGACATGGTGGGACTGAGCGCACCCTCAGCAAGTTTGCTGACAACACCAAGCCGTGTGGTGTAGTCAACAAGCTGGAGGGAAGGAATGCCATCCAGAGGGACCTCGATGGGCTTGAGAGGTGGGGCCGTGCAAACCTCATGAAGTTCAACAAGGCCAAGTGCAAGGTCCTGCGCGTGGGTCAGGGCAATCACCAATATCAGTACAGACTGGGGGACAAATTGATTGAGAGATGGAAGAAATAGTAAGCCGGTATTTTTATATTAGTAGCATGGTATCTAGAGGATCCATTTTATAAACCAGGAAGTTGGGAAAGGTAAAATTGCTTTGCAGATTTGTAACATCTTTGTTGTTTCTCACCCCTGGGAGAAGCTGACCTTGACTCAGGAATGTTTTTCCCCCCACATCTGTTTGATGTTGAGTATGTTGAAACTTTGATCACCTCTGTTATCTTTAAAGACAGCATGGCTTAGGGGGAGTGAGATATAAAACCTAAGTACATCGTATCACAGGCATTTTTCATGCTCCACTAATACTGGAAATTTAAGCCCTTGTGTAAAGGGGTGGCTACAGGTGTATTCTAAGTATGTAATCAAATGTCACGTAGACTGTTATTCCACAGGTAATGGGAAAAAATACAGATATACTCTGTGCTTACAGGTTCATTGGGGCAATTTATAGCATTTCTCTTTCATACAGTAGTTGTTTCTTCCTCTGGATTCTTAAGATCTCTTTGAGTACAATACTGAAAGTAAAAAAGTGGCCTTCATCTCAAGGTCACTCTCCTACTCGATAGCAGCTGCCTTCGAAAGAGTGCGTAATTAATAGTTCTATAACCTTGATTTAGTCTTTTCCTTTGGTTGGTTCTCCCTACACGCTATAGATTACTTCATATGCTATGAGCTCATTTCTCCTTTTTTTTCTCATTCTCTAAACTATTGCTTTCTACAACTGTTTTCATCGTTGTGAAAAATCATTTATATAGCACCATAAATTACAGGCACTTTACAAGCAAAGAGTAAGATACTGCCTTTGCCCCAAATAGTTTATGGTTCAGATACATCCTTGATTTCTGGTGTACCTTTTTTACTTAACACAATGGCCTGGAAATTTTAAGGTAGATTGCATTAATCTCCTGTTTTATTCCCACAATTTTTCGTGATCAAATGATGGCAATCACAACTGTATGCCTCAATTTGTCATGTAGGTAACTAATCATTTGTTTGCTACTTAGCATAAAGGTATTGTAAACATTTCTGCTTACTAATAATTCCAGGCATGCATTTTTGTGCATATACATTTGCATCTGAAAGCTCCAGGCACTGGAAGAAAAATCCAGACTTTTGATCGTTTAGCTCCTCCTACCCCTGTTCTTTTTTTTTCTTGATACTGTAACTGGCATTTCCACTTTCTTGTAATGAAAAATCCCAGGAATTTTCATGTGATATTGCCACAGTGCCAAAGTAAAAAACTGACAGCATGTTATGTAATGATGCCTTTGAAAAGGTAGTTTATTTTTTTGAGTTTGGCTCATTTGCTAGGCTCCCCACTCAAGGATTTCTTATACCTGGTGTACAGTCCTGCTTCCACTAAAATGCACTTTTAAAATCTAATTGCAGTTACCATTTAAGTTGAAAATCATGAAAAATATTATCTAATATTTGCCTGAAAATTAGCAATCCAAAATAAAACAAGGGAATGTTACTATAATTATTTACTATTCTTCCTTCACCTTTAAATACAGATTAAAACAAACAAACAAACAAAAAACCACACACACAAAAAAACAACTGTAAATCTAGGAGACTATAAACTCACTTACCAACTTAATTTATCCTAAGCCCTTGAAATGTCCAGGTCTTGGGTGCTGGTCATCTTCCTAGTCATATGCTCAGATGGAAATGTGGAGTCCAGTATGGTATTGTGGTGTTTTCTTTTGGTTATGATAAACTTGTATTATAAAGTATCTATTTTACAGGGAGAGACAGGGAAATACTTTGAATGTTCATCAGTGACTTATATATAACGAAACTTACAAAGTCTGGATACATACGAGTTTGGAATTTTTTTTCACATATTGACATTAGAATAGAACAATCATAGTGTGCTGACAAAGCCATGCACTTCTTTCTGTTTTGAAAATAGTAAGCAATGCTTACTCTACAGTTTTCAGATCTAATGGCTGCAAAAAAATAATAGTTTCCATACTTTATTCAGGACATTAAAATTATGATACCTCTGACTGACCCAAAATAATAAACAAAAATGTTTTTTCACTCATTTCTTGTTTTTAAAAGGTATTGGAGACTTATCTTAAATAATACATAATGTTATTAGAGTTATATTTAACTATTAGAAAGACTTTTACCATTTTTAGAGGACTCTGTGGCTTATGATACCAGTTATATAATGATATGAAAAATATTGGCTTTCATTTGTATTCACAGATATTTTCTGATAGTTTTTAACTTTCTCTCTAAATAAACATGCTCCTTCTAGGATGGAGAAGCAAAACCTATAACGCTCACCAAAAATAACCCACTTGACCTCAGTGTAATAAAGACATGTTATTGGTTGCTGGTTTTTTTTTTTGTTTGGGGTTTTGTCTGGTGGGTTTTTGCACACACACACCCCCCCACCCCCCCACCCCTTCACTCTCCAGGAAGTTTAGCTAGGAATAATGGAAAATTACTATATAGACCAGAAATGAGTTATGTACGTGAAACCAGAGATGACACGAAAGGGCCATAGTGTTCACAACTCAGTGAACAGCAGTCAGTTAAAAAGGCTGATAAAAATCATTATAAATAAATTCTACTAAAATGCTCCTGTGATAAATTCTTCATTGCATTAGTTAGATCTTCACTACCTCCCAGCTACTGCTTTGGGCTTCTGATGGCACTGAACAGTCTCCTTCAGCAGCCACACACTTGAAGGACTGGGGAGAGAAATATGGAACCATGTGGGAATTGTGGGGAGAAGGGTGAAGTGAAAACAAGTCTCTTTCCACAGCCTCCATCAGGAGTAATTGCGGGGAATGAGAAACTTGCTGTGAAAAGGAGCTCCTCCACCAAAGCTAAAGGCCAATGATAACAGAGGCATCTGAAAATCTTAATAAAATCAGTCAACAGAGTTCTTTTTAGTCCCTTGCAAACAAAACCTCTGTAACCTACCATAACACAGTGATGTAGACTGAGATGCATTTAAAATAAAATAATAGTTGAAATTGTAAAAGCAAAAAAGTTTCTGGAAATCTTATTAACACTTCTGTACTTGCTCATTTCAAAACTGATGTCAGTGACATGAGTGCTGTAGTTAGTCAAGTTCTTATAAAAATGTTTGAGAATTTTTAAAAATTGTTAATAAATAAATGTATGGATAGAAAACAGCATTGTAAAAATTATAGCTAAGTGGTCACACACGACTCTCTTCTGAGTACTCATATTCAGAAGAGCAAAGAATATGGTGTATATAGTCAGGGGTGTTAAAGATCTCACCTGGATATAGCCGCGTTGCCAGCTGTGAGGAGAAAGCTTCTTTGTTATTAATCGTTCTCCCAGAAGATTGTCTAGGAACCATCGGCTGGAATCATTATAAATATAATTGGTCTGCAAACAGAATTTAATTTCTATTCCATACACTATTTGGATATTTCCCAGGATGTTGTCATTCCTAATCTGAAGAATCATAGAACAGCCCAGGTTGGAAGGGACCTTGAAAGATCATCTGGTCCAACACTTAGAAAAGGTTGAAAGAAAAAAACAAACCCGAAAAACTCATTTTTCAATTTTTTTAATGAAACAGTATTTCCGCATTTGATTTGGAATTATTCAAGCTTTATTTTGAAAGCATTGGAAAATGCTGAAGTTATTAAAAATAGAAAAAAGTTTAAGTATGCAACTGTAATCATACTACAGTTAGTATGACAATATAATGTGGAGAAAACTCAGTTGAAACAAACAGTTTTGACATTATTATACTAAATAACAAAAGCAGACTTATGTTCCTGCATGTTTTCCTAAACAAAATTCCACCCAGATGCGTGCCACATTTCTGCATTGTTTATTTTGCTCTCTTGCTGAAACCAAAGCGCAGTATTGATGCATTGCTCTGCACTTCCAATCGTGCATTACATGGAGCACTGGGTCAGTTGTGTGGCTCAGCCTTTTGCCGGCTTACGTTCATGCTGGGGGAACAGGGAGTGCATGTTCGTTCCTTTGCCAGGTGGTGTAAAGAATGTAAACGGTATTGGAATTTGTAACATAGAAATAGTCTTAAAAGGTGTATTTTAGGCTAAGAAAATTTTAGCATATGTTTTATTAGGTGGTCATGCTCTCTGACTTGCATGTTTGAATATCCATAATCATGGAAGACCTTAATTCAGAACATTTAGCTAATGTGGAGAGTCATTGTACAGAGAGCATCCGCGTTTAATGCTCAGAGGGAAACAATGCAAAATATCACCCCTGAGTGGCCATATAGGCTTTTATGCAATCTGATAACTGCAGTCCAGGAGTCTCTCTGCCTGTAAAGAATTGCATTAGTGAGCTCTACTCATTTAGGATTTCGTTGTTTGAAGTGCAGGTCATAATGGAAAACGAGCCTTGCTAGGTACCACTTTGCCCTGTATGTAACATGTACTTTAGATACATTAACTAAATAGAAACAGGGTACCCATTTCTGAATGTTCTTTGCAGTTTTCCATATTGGCACATTAAATTTCATATGTCAAAAAAATCAAAGTATCTTTTGAAATGCTTTAATATTGTTTAATTGCAATGATTACTTTGCAAAGATACTGTGGTTTAGCAAGGTCTTTCTTAGTGAAAAGCGGTAAGAGACTGTGATGCCTTTGATCAGCATTTTGCAATTTACTCTGTGCGTGGAGCCCAACTGAGATGAATGTAGTTCCAGAGAAAAGTGATAGTGATACTGTTACCTAAGGTTGTGGCCACAGAGATGCTGCTCCTTTTTCTTATGTGCATAGTTTTCTTTGAAGACAAAAGCAGCAGATGTTTGCTCTGCCACTTGCTGATACTCTCTTTTAGTTCAACTCGAAGTATCAACAACCTTTTGTCATAGGGATTGCTTCAGAACTGTGGAGTAATCTGGGGCTGCATCAAAATGTTGCCACCATGTTAGTGATTCTTCTATGATAAAAGATGGAATTGTAAAGTGAAGAACAATCACTCCTTGTGACGCTGCTGGAGAATTTCCCTCCCGAGGAAATAAGTTAATCTCAGTTTTCACACGTACTCAAAAGTGAGTATCTCTAGTCTATACTACCGTAAGAACCTACATTTTGATTTGCGAGTGAGATTATACTTCCAGAATTTCACTGCCTTCAGAATAGGCTGTAATTTGTGTTGTTTTGTTTTGTTTCAGTGTTGGCATATGTGCATTTGCTGTGGCAAATAGTTACCTTTGCATTCTGTTGCTGGGAAAGAGGTATCCAACTGATGTGAACCATGAACCCCTTAGGAAAATAGAAAATACATAGATTCAGAGCATCTTGGAACACAATTAAATATTTAGCGTACAGGCTGGATCCCTCCTAATGGAGAGTGCCTGAAGTAAGCATGGCATCTCTAATGTACAGTCAAGTTAACTGAAAAAACGGGTAGCTAATGTAAGGAGGCAAGATGGAGAGTATTTTGATTTCAGACAAAAGAATGGAATTGTATGATAAGTGAACTTTGTAATTGTGCGAATGCATGGTCAGGGAGTCCAACTTCACTTTGCTGAGGGAATTTCTGATGGTACCAGAAGGCAATGGGGTGGATTGAAGTATGCACAGGTTGGTTTGTTTATTGGCTAGTTTATTGGCCTGTCAGTGGCTGTGCAAGCAGGTACAGAATCAGAGGACTGACCTGTTTTGTAACGAGTGATACACACAGGCAAAAGTATTCCAAATTTGACCTTTTTCAATAAGCTGCATACTCCCAAAATTTTTAAGACCAGGAAAAAAATTGTTCCTACTATGGGGATGTTGGAAGGGATATAGCGACCTAGCTGTCATCTGCTAGCACTGTGGGGGAAGCAGTGCAGAAGTCTGTCTCAGTGCGTTCCTTGGAGCAATGTTGTGTGCATTTACCTGCAGTATGGGTTTACAGCTACTTAACTATGCAATGCTACTGTAAATACAAATACTTCTTTACAGGTAGTTGCGTGTTGCACTTAACTTTCTTTTAGAAATGCCTGTTCTTCAAAAACAACTGTGTCCTGTTCAAAGAAATTCTAAATCTAGAGGTGAGTCTTTGTACTTTTAAGCATTCAGCGTGAACAAGAACAGACCATTGATAACTGTGTGCAGATCCATTCACATGTATGTTCTACTCCTAGATGACAGGAAGGCATTCCCTCTACCAGACTCCCAGCAGGCACTCTTCATCTCATTTTGTCTCTTGACACTTCCTGGGTTCCCTCATATCGTTTGGACTGATGGCCAGAAGTTTCTCAATATATTTGAAGTGATCTCAAAATAATTCGGTATCACTTCTGAAAACCAGAACCATTGGGGCATACATGTACATATAGCACATTGCACATATTAACACTGATGCAGCCTTAACTATCGTCTCACTACTGATTTGTCATTAATACACAAATAGTTCCAGTAAATGTCAAGGGTTTCTGGAAAACATGGTCTGAGACCTATTAAAAGGGAATGTTCAGTGAGTCTCAAGGTAGAAGCCAAGAAAAAGAAAGGGTTATGGAGAATATATGCAGACGTAAAGATGATGGAGAGAGTCCTACAAGACACAAAATGAAAGGCAGGCAAAGATGCCCAAAGTGTTTTTGTGGTCTGGAAGGCAGCCAAAGAGGCATTGATTTATTAAAGAGCGGCATCACAGCTTCCTTTTCTCGATGTGATGGTGCCATTAGAGCTCCTCGAGCAGTCTCCGATTTCCTTGAGAATGAGGAATAGGAATTTCAAACAAAACGCCAAAAGAAGATTCCGAAGCCAGTTATTTCCCAGACATATGCCACTGCCAGACCATCACTTCAGCTGCGTACCTGATTGGAGAATTCAGTACGTAAAGTATCTGCTGGGGATTGCACATATGAGTTCCCTGCTTATTAAACACAGTGCCTACTTGTGTAAAAAGTGCCCTAGCAACTGTGCACGTAGCTTTTTGCACTATTCAATCATGATATGGTGTAGAAAAACTAGCTTTAATGAGGCAAGTTATACAGAAATCGTGAGTCACCAGTTTAGAATGACACAGCTGTTTTGTTAACTGAGTTAACACTGTTCTGTTCTTGCCGACTGGTAATGTACTGGGAGTGACTAGCACCTGTAGCATCGTCTTTTCTTCCATCTCTGTAGATATCTGAATTCTCTTCTGTCATTTCTTTTCTCTTCCACATTTGCTCTCTGAATGTCCATGTATTTTAGTTTTGTACTTTTCCATTTCCCACCCCCCTCCTCCCCCCACCCATAGTGCCTCCCTAAAATAACGCTCTCTGTGTCTGCTTGTTTGTGACTTTACATGCCTGGAGAGGGGCAGTACCTGCCTTCATCAGGGTTTTGTCGTAGCGGCCTTTCTGGTATTGTGAGGAAAATGATGGAGATCCTGGGCAGTGTAATGGCAGGGCTAATTTTGGCACTCTTCCCAAGAAGACAAGCTTTCAGGTGGCAGAGGAGCAGATTTTTGCCTTTGTGTCATGGCTGTTGTAAGAGCGCTGCTGACGTCAGCAGTGGTACTGTTGGCAGCCTCCGAGGAGGAGGCGTGCTCTTAGCACACGCTGCCCTGTAGATACACATCCCTCACCAAGTCAAAACAATGGTATAACTAATCCTCAGTTACGAGGCTGTTCTCACCTTGTTAAAAAACAAGTGTGACAAGGAGACAGAGCATGAATTTGTTTTGTCAGATACATAGTCAGAAATAACAACCGATAGGTTTGCTGTGATGAGTTCTATATGATGGCTTTGCTGAAAGGTAGGCTGTTTTGTGATTTACTGAACTATTATAAGTGATAAAAGTGATCCATTTGTTATCATCCAGTGCATAAAGACTTCAGGATTTAAGGAGCCTGCACTAAATAACAAAGCAATTTATAAACTCGTAAAACTGAAAATTACAGGGAAGTAGTCCTTAAGTCATTGGTAATAGGAACCTTTTACTGTATTAGTGATGATAATCAAATGTTAACCCCTACTCCCTTTTTTTAAAAACAAAATGTTACCTTAGGAAAGTTGTAATTACTTAAAAATAAAGTCATGGACATAACTTTGTATTAATGTATTGTGCAAGTGAGGTAAGTTTTATTTATTTATTTATCTGGGTGTCATCCCTCCCACCCCTACCCCATCAGGGCCCTGCATCAACTGATGTGAACTGATTTATGCTTCTGCATGCTGCAGAAGCCTGTTGGCTGATGTTAGCTGAGGAATGGTATTAGTTGGTTCTACTACTTGGTAAAAGATCTTTATCCAAAGCACATTTAAGTGTAGTATCTTGAAAAGAGAATCTTCCTGTGTTTCAATAAACAGATAATAGCGATAGTTAGTTTCAGATTAGCCTGTCCTAAGGAGAATATAATTGTGTCCTACTGTGAAAATGGAAATACCCTGTACTGGATTTTAAAAAATGCATTATGATTTTAAGATTGTAAGTCGTCTTTGTGTTCTCTTGAATCAAAGTTTTTATGGGCAGTGGAAAGAAGATGTTGACTAGAACTAAGCAAACATTTGCCTGGAGATAATTTTTCTGATGATGTTAGTTTCTTTTTCTGCTCAAGAGTATCCCAAGTTATTTAATTAATTCATTCAATTTTATTCAATCAATGTAAGTTCTCAAGGAGTAGACGAATTGAGAGCCACTTGTTACCAGTACTCAATATTTGATATCCAACTTGCTTTGTTCAAGTGTGAACGATTACATGCTGAAACAGATTTGTTTCTTTTTGTTATCTGCATAAGCATAATCTCTAAAATCAAGAGGAAGATTTGCAAGAACACCTGGGCACTATCTAGGAGAAGAAAACTGGAGAAACACTAACATTTCAGGAAAGTTAGTTAAAACAGTGTTTTCTAATAGCCAGTAAATTCTGATACCACTGTCCTTGTGTTAATTTTCTGGGAAAGGATTTTGTTAAGCCTTTATTTTCCTTTCACAGACCTTATTCTAAATAAAGTCCATCATCATCCCACAGTGCCACCCTCCATGATCAGGACTGAAGCTGGAGCCCAGTTATGACAGCTTAAAAACAGAAGAGGGTATGTGAGGTTTTCCTACGGCTGCCAGGGTTTTCCTTGTCAGAACTGTTGGCTGAGTCTCTTCTCACTAAAAGCAGTGGAGAAGCAGCAACAATATAGCAGCTGTCATTGAAATTATGGACAAGGGATTGAGCTGTTACCAATTGAACAATGATCATTAATAATTTGGCTTAATTATAGTCTGTTAGTTATCCTAAGAGTCTTGTCAGGATCCAGTGTTTGAATTTTGGGAGAAATAAGCAGCTCACTTTGTTACAGAAATGGCACAAATGAAATGTACATACCAGGCAAAGGGTCAGACCCCTCACATTTTTTCCCATCACCTTGATATGTTAAGAAAAGGGAAAGCAAGCTTCATATTCCTGGTTCTATGGGAAACTATGAACTGTGTAAATCCCGTGCATGTGTCACGGAGTCTAGGATCAGAGGAAGCTCCCATCTGTCTCCGTCCTGCTTGTCATTCCTTGGACTATACACTGAACACAATTCATCAGCCAGAAATCCTGACTCAATATTTTCAATTGAGGTGATGTCCAGTGACCAAATTGTTGGCTGGTTGCTCCTCAGGCTTTCCTGGGACAATATTCTGACCTCACTATACAGCAAATGAACACAGAAACTAATTTCTTGCATCAAAAGCAGTAATGCTGAAGTAATAGAAATTAATTGAAAATGGAAAAAAAAAATTGTGTGGTGAAAACACCGAATAGTTTATAAACCAACTGAACTATACATAAAGTTGCACTTTGATTGCTCTTCTATGGTTATGCTGAAATCCAAAAAGCAAAAGCCAAAAAAACCAGCAGCAGCAACAACAATCCCCTTAAAACTGCAGTGAATTAAGAGCAGATTAAGGGCATGTTTTGTTACCATACCTCCTAAACTTTGCAGGTTTTCATTTCAAAAATAGCTATGATAGATGAGGCTGTAAGGTGTGGAAATTATGCACAAACACAAATATTTCTAGCTCTCTAAATGTTTCAAATCATTTTTGGTACTCTGTGTAAATTATGTGAGATTTTAGTGTTGTTGCAGCTAATGTATCATGTGCCTGGTTGGTATCTTTTCTGGTGGAGAGCCTAAGTAAAAAAAAACAAATACCCAGTTCATCACCAGTAATGTCAGCATAATCATTGCAATCACATTTGTACTTCTTTATTAAGTATTTTCTAAAAATATTAACACCCTCCCCTCCCCCCCATTTTAACTTCTAAAGTACAGAGATTTTAGTTGAAAACATGGACTCATTAAAGTCAATACAAGTTTTGGTTTTGCAATCTGTGAGTCAAATATGATTTCAGTATCCTTCTGTATTCCTGTATAGCACCTAGCAAAATAGAGGTTGTACCATTTAGCACTGAGATTACTTTAATGTTCTTGCAGTTCTTAGGAATCTTACATAACCTGCAAGATGAGAAACTTAGTCTGCATTTTCTTATTTTCCAATGCAGTAAGCAGCACTATCGATGCTATTTCCAATCTTCTGTGTCATTAATAAATATGCCAAGATATGTCCATGAATTATGCCCCTTTAATAAGGTAACGGAACTCCTAGAATCTAGAGGTTGATTTTTTTTAAAAATCTGAGTCGTTCAGGTGCCAATACGAATGTGCTGATCATATACATAATTAATCTTGATTAATTATGATTTAACAATTTATTATTTCATTTTTGCTATTATCAACTTTTTTTATCTACCCTTAGTATCTCACCCATCTCTTGTGATTCCATAGGCAAAATATTTGATATTCTGATTGATTATGAAAGTTAAGGCTGTGGTACAAGCTGGTACAGAAATGTCATGCTCTGAAGCTAAAATACCTGTCAATGCCCCTGAAGAAGAGCTTCATATGAACGTCTTTGGTAGCATCAGAGGAAAGGGGCCATCGTTTCACAGCAAATAGCACATACTCATATTTGGAACACAGTTTCTGATTGCCTGTTCTTTAAAAGAACAGCAAGATTCTCATTGATTTCGGTAGCCTTTGACCTGAACCCAATGTCAGCTCTCTTGGGACCAGCCTTTGTTAAAATGATTGTGGTCAGTACCTTTTGTTTACATTTTTTGACACTGCTTGCAAATTCAGAACATGTAAGAACTAACTGTAGCAAACAAGGTTTGGTTTAAACTTTAGTCATAGCTGCAAAAACCAGAGTAATGTACCTGTTTTCAGTCTTTTTTTTAATCCACGTTTTTCTACCTGTGCAGGAACTACAGATGATCTAATGAACAAAGCATTTAATAATAGCTGTACTAAAAATAAAACACTTCAAATGAATGGTTTTGTGTAGCAGCATTAGAAATTGTTCCACTTGTTTGAAGGAATAAGATATGAAGAATTGATTGAGTAACCAATTTAATAATGAAGAGAATTTAGAATACAGAGAGATTAGTTGAGAGCCTTGGGACACAATTCACTGAAGTTTTATATGCTGCCTATACTCAAACAGGGAAATTTTGATATAAAAGTGATTTACAGGTAATAGCTGTGCACGGTCTTTTATCATATTAATAAAATCTTTAACCAGTCTTTGAAAATTCTAAAGCCTTGTGTGTTCGGTTCAGGTGCACAGATCAGAAAGAACTGCTGGCTGGCAGATGTGCAGATACATTATCAGAAAATGTATTTTCAGCTTAAGCAGTATAATCTAATTCATTCTAACGTGATATTTCAAGTTTATTATAGTATAATTGAATACAGAAGAACACAGTGAACTATACAGTAGACAAAATGAGGTGAAAGTGTACAGCTTAAAGGTGACCAGGTTAGGCCCATTAGATTGCTGAATGTTGCTGGTTAAATTGGCAGATGATTTAAACAACCCAAAACTGTAAACAAAAGGCTGTACTTTTCCTTTTAAAGACTACCTTTTTTAAGTGGCTTTACTTTATGAAATTGCACTAAACTTATTTAAAATTATATTGTCCTTGCACATTACTGTAAAAGTTCTCACTTTAGTAATTGGTACGTTAAATCTTTCTCTTCTGCTTCCACTAAAATAGGCAACAACCTTTTACCTGGACATAGTATTTAGCAGATCAAATTTAAAATAGCTCTGTGTATATATATGTATCTGTTTGTCTGTACAAACTTCTCTATATAAATCTTAGAATTAAGTGTCACATGAATTTACTGTTTCACTTTTCTATGTTAAATCAGCTTTGAAATGTTGGTGGTATAGCAGTTATTTTTATTTTTAATTCACCCCAGTGGCAGAAGTCTTTAAGACTCTCCTGATTACCGTTTGTTTAACGGTATGGATTTTAGTCTGCTCCCCCCAATCCTGCTTTGCTATTATGTCTTCTTGTTATAGGCTGTTTCAGCAGGTGCCTATCCATTTGCCACCTGCCCTGGTGCAGTGAATGATTATGCAATTTAGTTAATGCATTTTAATTATTTAGGTGACATTTTACCTTGTATGGTTAGGCTGAATATGTAAATTGACTGGAGTCTTTAGTTAAAAAGAACGACAGTTTTTTGTCTGAGGAAGTGCACAGCCCGTGACCAAAGATAATGAATAAGTAATCAAACATAAAAATAAGGCAAAAGTTCTGTTTAATCTCATGCCCATGGCCATTTTTATACCTCCTCTTTTTATTTATTCATTGATTTATAATCATTATGTGTATACTATAGTAGTTGATGCACTTAGTAGACAGACTGTGTTTGTATCTTTCTACATCAATACCCAAAGCATATTACAGTAACGGCGTGATATGCTGCCAGTTCACAAGGTCAGGAATGATTTTTCAAGACCAGTAATACAGCCTAAAAAGTGACCAAGGCTTGTCTCCTTTACACTGTAAAATTGTTTCTCACCTGAGGATGCTGTTGATTGATTTACTAAATGTATTGTGCATTACAGTGAAACAGGTTAAATGAGTTAAAAATACTTCTGTAGCAAATTATAAAAGTCTAAGCTGTAATCAAAAAATGCCCAAGTCCCTTCCATACTCATTCATTTGCACAAAGTACCTTCAACTTAACAAAAAAAAAAGACTAACAAATCCAGTTCTTATTAGCCTTTCTTAAATATACAAATCACAATTCTTTCTAATTTTGATTTTAAAATACATATTATGGTACAAAAAAAACCCTCTACCAAAAATAAATTAAATTAGCACAAACACTTCTTCTATCATCTGATTTACTGTATTTCCCTGTTCTTCATATTGGCAGTTATCTCCCAGCAGTACTAACAGCAGCAGCAGCAATAACACCATGAAGTCAGTAGATGGCTGTAGAAAAGTATGTTGAACACTCTTGTGTTAGCGTAATAAGATTGGGAAAGGCCTTGACCTGACTGGATGCGGCTTTTATCTGAAGTACATTTAAAGAGATAAAGGAGAAGCAGGGTGCAGTACATGTTCCTTTCTTTCCTGTAGGAGCTTTGCTTTGAGTTTAAAAATTTCTCAAATGCAGGATTTGTGAACTGGGTCCTTTAGCAAGGAGAGGTAATGGCTTGAGTGCCACTGGAGTCACCTGCTATTCTCTGATGATTTCCCCCCCTTCCCCCCCCAAGACGTCTTAGAAATCCTCCTATAAATTCCTACAGAGGGGGCGTCTGTAGATCCCATAATAACAATCAGGAAGTGGTATATTCCCATTTATTTATTTATTATTACTATTTTTTCTTTTTTTGCTTTCTCTCCAATGTAGTTGGCTGCCTTTAGTGCACGGACCTGCTCATTAAATAGATACACCAAGAATTGTTACCTAAGCAAGCCTGACAGTAAAGAAAGGACAGACTGAGTTAGGGAGAAAAAGGGAAGAAAAAAGACAGCCTGAAGCAAGTCACTTCACACGCAGAAAGAGCCACTGAACGAATGCTATTCTCATAAACAAACCAAAAAAAAATACCTTGTATAAGAAGAGAACTGTGAGGACTTGACAGAAAAAGGCAAGATTTTCTACCCACTGTTTTCAGTTTTCCTTCCAGACATACTTGGTGAAGTAAGGAGACTTCTGTTGCTGACAGAGCCCTTGATTTCTTTCAAGATGATGATGTATTTGTGGGTAGGTAGTGTCTCTCTCCATGTCAATCTTTTATTAATAAATTGACTTTGGGACTGTAGATTTTAGCCTATAGTTACAGCATGTTTTCTAATATGTGAAGGTGTGTATGCTGCAGGATAGCTTAGCGTAGCTAGTGTGCAGTACATGTGCTTGCATTTCCAATGGGAGTTTAAACAAACTGGTTCATTAACATTAAGCTGCAGTTTATTTTCAGGTTTTGCAGGATGTGGCATAGTGCACTGCTTGCTTTTCGTTGCCTTAGAAAATGCTACAATTGTATCTGTAAGATTCACTGTGTGGTTCAGTCATAAAACGAATGCTGCATCACTTGTGGCTGTTAAGTACTTGCTTTCTTTGTAAGAAATGAAACAGTCTTAATGTGATTAAAACTTCTAATTTGTGTTGCTTGACCTAGTTGTTTTTATATTAGTTGTCACAGTCTTTCTTGGCTTTTGAAGTTTCTGGCAATTGACAACCGCAGATAAAGAAATGGATAAAATGTACTTATTCCTGTGATTTTTCTATTCAGCATTGTTCAGATTCCTTGCAGCAAAATCTGCTCACCTGAAAAATAATATTGTGCTGTGACATGTATACTGTGAATTAGGGAAGCTATTAACCTGTTAATTCAGCCAGGTTTAGATACAAAACATTTTTTCTTAAAAAAAAAACAACACAACAAAACAGAAATAAATCGGTGAATGAATATGCATATTAAAAAGCATTTCTGTGTTCCTCTTCAAAGCCTGTACATCTTCTACAGAAATATTTTAAATTAATCTGATTTGACAATCTATTTATTTATTTTATTTAAATGTATGTAAAAATAGAGAGGCTTGCAGCTAATCTGGGCCACCTCTGCAAAACAGGCTGCATATAAGCAACATTTAAGTCTTGAGAGATATTGTCAGTAAATCTCTACTGCTCTTTTAAATTGCTTGTAGTTCATGCTGTAAATCTCCCTTTAAGGTTTCTTCTAATTTCTGTTGACCCTCCGATATATTGTAGTAACTTTTGTCATCTGTGCAAAAGGCACTGTATGCAGACTTTAAAGTTTCTTATTTCAGTTCTTTGACCTGTGCTATCATTTCAGGAACTCACCAATCACTGAGCCTTATGATTTTGTCTTTTCCTTTTTTTTTTTTTTTTTTTTTCCTGTGTTCTGTAGTACAAGTCACTTTAATTTTCACAAGCAAGTATCTGTGCATCTAACAGCAGCACCGATTGTTGCTTATTTTTAACCCTTACCATGATTCTTTATTGAAGCTGTATCTTTGCTAATGCAAGGATTAATTTCCTTCTATTTTTAGATTTATAAATCAGATCACTTAACTGCATTAGTCTATTTTTCATTCAACACTCCTGTATTCTGCTGTTGTAGTTAACATCATCCAAAAGAGATACAGAGTAAATATTTGAGGATAAACACTTTTTTCTGAGATGCACAATAAGGTGAAAGGACATGTATTATTCTATTTCTTTGTGGCGCTAGCTGAAAAGGTTTAAAAGCTAGGGACTCTTCCCTCACCCCTTTACCCAAGCCTATGAATCTTTTTAAATTGGAAAATTAAGGAACTACATTTTTTTACAGGTAGCTATGCAGATTTCTATTAACTTTGGTGTGTTGTATTTTATATTATTTATGAACTTTTCTAGTTATGCCATTTATATATATATGCTTTAAGCAAAAAATACAGTCAGCAGTTTCTGATGGTATCACTTCCTGGTTTTCAAAGCTTCCAGTAATTAATATTTGATATTTAAAAGTCTATTTCTTCCATTTCTGTCCTTTTTACTTATATTTCATTATGTTTCATTTTGGGGTTGGTTTGTTTGTTTGTTTTTATTAGCACAATTCATTAAACAGGAGAATGCCTGTCTCATTTTTGGCACTACTACACCTAGGTATTAAGCATTCTTCCCACTTTTAATTTAACTTTCCTAGTCTACATGATTTGAATAAAATCTCAAAATAACATTAGTGGGAAGAAGTAGAGAATAAACTTTTTTTTTTTATTGTAGCAGAACATTATTACTTTCTGTTGTTCTGGAAATAAAGATGAGTTGTATTCATAGAAAACTTATTTCTGAAATGGTATGATTTTTAAACTGTGTACATTAAGTGCACATGTGTATGTATCTGCATGCAAAAGATGCAGTATGTAAACAAGGGACTTTTAACATATGCAGGTGCAATGTATAAACTCACAGCAGCTTTTGCAATGCTTTCTCCTGGCACCACATCAATATTTTACATAATTATACAAAGGCTCCTCAGCAATATTATTAAAATTTAAAGTAGCCGACTTCTGTGAAAGTGTAGTCTTCCCTTTTTTAAAAGGTGTAAAATAAATTTATTTCTTTTTATTGATAGATTTTTTTTCATACTATTCACTCCTTTATGTGGCAGTGCTTATCTGTTTTTTCATTCCATGTATAATGTAGAAATACTTCTCAATATTTAGAAAGAAGAAGAAAATTGCCATTTCTTTGCATTTTATAATGTCTTACTAACTAGTGTCCTGTAACAGTTTGGGTTTTTTTAAATTCTACTGCTGCTGATGTCAAGTTCCTTTTATGGCAAGCAAACTGTGAACATGTTCAGCTAACTAAATCAAAACATTCTGCAGGAATGCCGTGTACAGCCAGTAATTCAGTCTGTTGTATGGAACAGTCTTGATTAGTTGTTGGTTTTAAATACTTATTTCAAGATTTCAGAAAGTGAAGAAAGATTTTAGTACTGTTAGACCCTGTCAAAGGAAATCCATCATTTATTGACAGCCCAGGCAATTTAATGATGCTTATATTCTCCTCCCCTAGAAAAAGAGGAGGACTTTTTCTGGTCTGGTATTTTTATGTACCAACACCTGTGCTGTAGGAATCAGAGTTCATCAATATCCAATTTCATATTGACCAATAAACTTTGAGGACTTTCAAGTATTACTGATTCAGGGACTACAGCTAAATCCTGAAGTCAAAAGGACCTATATCCTCTCTAACTTTAAAGGGTATAGACCCTTTTATATCCTGATCCTGCTGCAGTATAATACACCTTTCTCTCCAGCACAAGATTGTTGCAGTGATGATGCAGGGTGCTCTTGATTGCTGCAGATTATCATTCACATTTTGTAGCGCAACTCACCTCCCAAAAGATGTGGTTTTCCCAGAATGTGACAAGTAAGTGAAAATTTTTTCAGTTAGGGGGCTGTAAAGTTGCAGACTTCTGCTTACCTTGGAAATAGAAGCACAACTATCAGTGGGTGAAATGAATGTTGATGGTTGAAAGCTAAGACTGCTCAGAATCTTTCATGGAATCCACACTTTTCCAAACCTTCTTTTTCTGTAGAGTATTCCTCCTATTCTTTTTCGTATGTTGAAAAATAAGCAGTTTGTCTACTTGACAACAGAAGCAACTGCTTGTTTCCCAAGCAAACAGTTCCATGATTGCTTTTTTTTCCATTTAGTAGTTCAGACTGGACTATTTTGAGTTCTCAAAGACCTCATGTTCAACTTGCATATTCTGACTTAGAAGATGAAAGTTTAAAGTTACTGCATCTCTTTAAAAAGTTAGTCATACACAATTAAATATTGTTGTAAGAAAAACTGGAACAAAATCATTGGGTTTTTTGGATCATTTTAAAATCCAAAATGCATTTCAAAATATACAAATTATTGGTTTTCCATCTTTTGTTACATGCCGTGAAAATGCTGAACTAAAATTATCTTAATATACCATAATAAAATTTTATAAATTTTATAAACATCTAATTAATGTCTGCTTACTCAGAGATGTGCTTCATTCCTGTCAGTCTGCTGTTCCTTCTACTAATAGGGAATGAGTTTTCAGAAATTTTGCATATATTTAGCAGAAATTTTCAGTAGCAGCTTCAGAATAGTACTTGATCGAATAAGGCAGAAAGCATGTCAGCAAATGAAATTTGGTTTTGCCCAAAACTAGAGTAGGCAGATACAGAGAAACAAATTGAAAAAATATGTATGCAATAGCAACAAGATAATTTCTTCTGGCAATAGAACATTATTTTGACAACTCTGAAGAATAAAGCTTTGGGGTCCAATAGAGAGAACTGTGAGTTGTACTTGCCTGCATTAGCAAAACATACCTCAGATGAACATTTGGGGAGAAGACTGGAGGAACAGAGAGTAATAGAAAGACTGTATCAGAAATTTAATCTGGATGAATATATAGGAATTTCAACTACTTTATGGTAGCATTTCTGGTGCTTTTGTCAGTAAGCTTCTCCTGTTTAGAGATATCTTAATACACATACAGGAGTCTGTGTCAGTTCACATATTCAAAGGCAGATGGTATTTCATTCAGCTGAACAAGTCTTACTGGTTCTTATGCACTACCAAATACATGCAGGCATAGAGCATGCCTTTCTTCTGAATTAGGGAAGTGTGTAATTTCAAACCTAGCCTGTGCTCTTTGTGTACTAAGTGCTACAGGACAAGTTTGTAAGTGAAGCAGTACAAAGGCTTTTTATCTAAAGGAAATGAGAACCCTAAATGGATGTGAAGACTACTAAAAAGACAAAATAAACAAAATTTTAGGATTTTTAAAAATTGAGGAAGGAGCTAGAATATCCTTTGAGCAGTACAATTCTTCTCATAATTTTTGAGTAACTTTATTTACTATGTATTTTGCAGCATTGACATTGTGTGCATTAAGCAAGGTGTTTCTCTCTTAAATGAGGGCTTCCCAATAACATCGCAGACTAAGACAAAGATCTACTTCTCGCTGTGTTTAAAGAGCTACGGACATCTGAGATAGGATAGGAACTAAATAGAAAGACTAAATGAGTATGTTGAAAACATTGCCAGTGGAACACTTCAGTATAGATTTTGTTGCATAGAATTATTGAGTAATCAAAATATTTAGATCCTTTTAGTTAAGAAAAATCAAACATATTAGCTGAAAAGCTGCAGGTACCTTCAGTCAAAATGATCCTCATGCTGCTTTCCACTGAGACCTTGAATAAAACATGTAGCTTCATACTCTGTATCTGACTGCCTGACCGCTGATATTGAATAAATATGTACCTTTTATTATTAACACAGAAAAATACAAAATGATTTAATAATAGAGTATGCTGATATGAATATTAAGGATCTTCAAGGGTATCTGACTCAATAAACCTGAATAATGAAGTATTACAATTTATAAATCTGCAATCTTGATGGCTGAAATGAAGGGACTGATAGAGATGTTGAATGAAAACAGGATTACAATTAGTTAAGGTAGAATCTAAGACAATTCTCAATAGGTTATCTTTTTGTGTCTATTGATATATACACATAAGTTGGTTTAAAAATCATATGTATAATATTTCATTTTGTAATGACAAGCTAAAAATCACAATAGCATGCAAAGCATAAAAAGATTCTGCAAAATCACCTTTTTTAGTATGCAGAAGAGAAATGAAATAGAAGGGAAAGGTAATTTCAATTTAGAATATGTGACAGAGACTTTTGTTCATCCAATACATTCAGTCTTGAAGGGGTTTTTTTTGACCTGCTACAGTATTTTGTAAAACAACATCTTGTTATTTATACAGGGTAACAATATGAACAAGAGAACAAAATCAGTATTATGCTCCATTATATCTAGTGTTGCATAATGGTGGCTTAAGCAAGCAAGGCAGTTTTAGTTTATAACAATAACATGTATCCCTTTAGACACAAACACACATGTAAGTGCTAACGTGTGATGAAATTTAGTTTAAGTAGGACATTAAGAATGTATGTGTTGTTATTATTTCTTTCAGCAGAATTTGTGCATTTTGTGTAAAGCTATATGACAGATTTACTCTGTTCTTTTCTGAAGTTGCATTACATATTCTATATAATTTAATTACCCAACCTATTTCCCCCCCTTACTTTAGCAAGAAGTTACATTTGTCCAATTAACCTTATCTTCATCTTGTCCCTCTTAATAGCATTGGTTTCCATCACAGCTTTGAATGAACTGTGTGGATGTCTTTTTATCAGTCCGAGGATGTTTATGTGAGGAAGGAATTGAACAAAGACTGCATGAAATGTGGCTGGGTGAGCAAGCTAGAGTTCTATTGTCCTGCTACAATTATCTCTTAGTGGAAATCCTTTCTAAATACTATTTCTGTGACAATCTGGGGAGTTTGTATGCTACTATATCTACAATTGTAGAATCTTAGCTACTGTTGAATGGTCTTGGTTGATGCGTCAGAAGGTTGACCATGCCCTGAAGACTTTTCTGGGCAGTTGAAGAACCTCATTCATGTCTTGAGATTAATTTCTTGACTGGTTGCTTTTGGATATTCATTCCAGTGACGTATGCCTGTTTGGGAAGCTTAACAAGACTGTGATAGTCCCTAAGCCAAGATTTTGCTTATGGCTTCTCATTTATATGTACAAACACCTTCAGACTTGATTTACCTTGTATAACTAGTTTGACTGTCTCACGGTTTAATCAACAAAAGGGGATGTTTAGTAATGGAAGTCTAGGTGTCTGTTCACATCTTCATTAGATCTTGATCTTTTTCTGTCTTTCCATATTGGCTTCCTGTTTCCCTTCTGCTCTTGGATTGATATTCCTTCCTTGCCAAACAGATGAATCTGTGTTTAGATCCTTCTAGTAGCTTAGTATGGAAATACGCCTGTTCTTACTGCAGTCAAAAAACTGAAGTCCAACATATCTGCAGAAGTGACTGCCTTCCACATACAGATATAATACACTATATATTCTTTCTCCTCCAGAATTATAACTGTGCCATGGGTTGGCCCCAGCTAGCAGCCAAACTCCCACCCATCTGCTCGCTCGCTCCCTGCCTCAGAGGGACAGGGAGGGAGGAGAAAATAGGAACAACAGGAGCGAGAAAGCTTGTGAGTCAGCATAAAGACAGGGAGATCACTTACTGATTACTGTCACAGACAAAACAGGCTTGCCTTGGAGGAAATTAAATTCTTTATTGCTGATTATAATTTCTACCAATTAAATTTGCCAATTTAATTTCAGATTCAGATAGTGGGAAACAATAACAACCACTCCTTTTGTTACCACCACAAGTTAAACCCACTTCCTGCAGTGAGGCAATGGGTGGCATGAAGGGATTGCAGTCACGACATAGCAGTTTCTCTCTGCAGCTCCTTCCTCTCACGCTTTTCCTATGCTACAGCGTGCGTTCCTCTGCGGGCTGCAGTCCCCTTGGGGGTGTGCTTGCTCCACCATGGAGCACCTCCTCCTCCACTGACCTTGGTGTTTCCTCTGCTCTTTCTCTTTTTGTTTCCTCCTCCTCTCTCCTTCCAACATTTCTGCCCTTTCTCTATCTACTTTTTCACAGCTGCATCACCAAACTGGCTGATGGGCTTGGCTGTGGCCTGTGGTAAGTCCATTGCCAAGCTGTCTGGAGCCAGCTGTGTCCGGCATGGGGGCAGCCCCTGTCCTCCTCCCACAGAGGCCACCCTGGCAGTCCCCTAACTACCAAAACCTTACCACCTACACCCAATACAGATTTTAAGTCAGCTAAACGTGTTAGGCTGAGTCTGATTTATTGACATTTCAAGTTTTCTTCAGAGATTGTTCTGTGTTTGTTGGCTATCTTGGCCTTGTATTCGATAAGTAGTCTTTTGTAAATTTAATTTTTGTGGTGTATATATAATACAGTGAAGTACTCTTTTTATAGAGGAAAAGCTGATATATATTTGAATTCTACTTTTCAGTTAGCTTCTCAAACATAATTACAGGAATTCAAGGAAGAATAAAATGTGACAACATATTTATGAATCACGAGATTTAACAGAGACCGAAGTAGATATTATTACTGATGTGCTTACTGCTTCATTAAATTCCCCTTAAGGTTTGCAGCATGGATATGGATCATTTGCAATAATAATTATGCAGTGATCGATTGATTGTGTCTGACATTGTACTTGTCACCTTGAAATGCAAAACCCATTCATTTTTGACTGTGTGAACATTTTTCTCTAATGTTAGGCACCAGCATGCAATGGTTTATTTTATAGGGGAGTGCATTTTATAAAGTTGGGAACTTAACATTAACCTTTACCTAAAAATGAAGTATCACTTGTCATTTTACAAAAATGAAAATTGCCTAACCAGCAATGTTTTGGGATTAGAAAACATGGTCTAATTTCAAAAAGATTCTTCAAATTAGAATGTATGTATTTCAATTGATTCATGCATGTGTATTATGAACATTAGTTTTTTGATAGGTCTGTGTTTGAGATACAGCGTAATAAGCATACTTGATAAAATTTCAAGCTTGAGATCTCTGCTTTTAAAACTGGTGTGTGTTCTTTGGAAATTCTGTCTCCCTTTCTTACTGAGACTTTGATTCACGGCAGTATTAGTTAATTGGAAATTCAGTATAAAATGCTTTGACTTTAGTCATTCTTTGAGTTAAATACTGTACATTTCATGTTTTGAGTAGTCTAATCATCGTGACAATTTAATCTTACTTTTATTAAGAATGTTCATAGTAATGAATGAAACACTATCCTTTATCTTGTTTGTTTGGGCTTTCAGAATGTTGAACAAAATGTTTCTATTGAAATTCCAGTGAAATTGCTAGTTAGTGGCTACAGTTAAAGTTAAGTGCATCTATGCTTTCCAAACTGACGTAAAAACAACAGTCGAAGGAAACGTCGCGTTCGTAGGTACTCTACTTGGAGCTTTTGAAGAGCATCCATTGTTATGGAATAGGAAGTGAAGACCAGAGCTATGTTTGGTGAGATGTGGTTTGATTCAAAAGTGACTTTTCCAAAGCTAAAAGCAGATTTGAGATTATATCAGACCAAATATTTATAATTACTTTTATTCAAAGGTCTATTTCTTTTGAGGTTTTGTTTGTTTTAATCAGTATTTTGAAAACATACATATGTTTCCCTTATTCAAAAAGCAAATTTTAAAACTGTTCACATTCTTTACAGTGAAATGTTCTGTGTAGGTAATTTTTTTTCTCCAAGGGTGGGCATAGGTAAGTGTATACATTTTGAGTATGGGAATGTTTAATATATTGGTGTTCATACAATCAATTTGAAGAGTAACTTGCAACCAATTTGAAGAGTAACTGCAGTGGTAAAGCTGCTAATATTGAAGTGGCAAAGTTAATTGTACTGTTGGCTTCAAAATTAGCAAACTGTGTAGTTCTTACCACAGCATGCATACTGAACAAAGCTTACAAAACTGCTTTAAACTGTGACATAAGCAAAAAAATTCAAAAATTTTTAAAGCAACTGTTTTTTGTCAGCACACATGTAAGATAATTGCAATACCTAACCTGAAAAAAAAGACTGTTACTGGTTGTGCCTTACTGTTTTCAGCAGTTGCGCTGTTTTAGCTTGCAAGTTTTCAGAAAATATCCCAGGTCAATGGTATTAAGTTCTAGAAGAATCCCAGATAAATTGCACCATGTGGGCACATACCCAATGTATCACATTCTTCTGAATGAATTTGTAATTGCCATATAATACTACTTTATTCTTTTCAGGTATTCGATTCTGATGTCAACGTACATAGCCATTACAAACTCCTAATTTTCCATGCAAAGCCCAGTTATACTTTTTTACATACCTCTTATGTTCATTATCCAGTGGAAGTGGTGAGAGAACTGAGGTAACTTCCTCTTGTGAAGTAACAGTTACAAGGACCATGATTATTTTTTCCAGTTGTACCTGCATACTCCAATCTTGGTTGTGATATCTGGTAAATACTACATCCCAATAACAACAGAACAATGTAGGAAGAAGGATAAAACAAGATATGTTGCTGAAAGGGAAGGAAAATGGAGGGGAGAGAGGTCAAGAGGCTGAGATGAAAGGAGTATATTTAAGATCAGAACAGTCAATGCCCTTTTGAGTTAAATATGAAGAAATCATGTCCTGACATCACTAAGGTTCTACTCTTAAAGCAACTCACAGGGTGAACTTCATTTTTTGTCTTCATGTATTTCAAACTGTATGTACTGCCACAGCATCTGAGGGCAGCATGAAACATACAACAGTGGGAAATGAAATCTTTAAGCATTTGTTTCTACCTAGAGTAACTTGGTAGTATGCTTATAATAATGCCATGAGTTTGCTATGCTTTGGTTGACACATGTAGATGTCTAAAGCACCACCCTCTGAAATAGGAAAAATTAATTCCAACAGACAGTGTTGGTAAAAAAACCTTTAGTTTTTTAGGGCGATAGTGGCTGTGAAAGGCAATTAAAAAATTTGCTTTAGAGAAGTATCTAATTTACCCTCCTGGTGTTACTTTACCTGCAGTTCTTTGAATTGGATGGTTAAGAGTCAAAAGTATTTTTGTTGCAGTTTTTTTCTTCTGCAGAGTGGTAATAATATATGGTAATCTGTCTTCAAAGCCTAAGAACAGTTATGTTACTTCAGAAGTATTCAGACACTTGGTGTACCAACTTGCCTGCCTAACACTTCATAGTGTGTGACTTCCACATCTCTCCATAGTCTGCATGCATTAGCAAGTCTCTTATTTTGTTCTGCCTATGTTCACTGTTGTTAATACATATTAAGATACTAAAGACTAGTCTTCTGAAAATGAAAAAAAGGAAATAGAGATGGCAACTGCATACTAATGTTCATCAAGAAGGGCAGAGCCTATTGTGTTATTCACAAAAACTTTTAGTAGCTTATGCTATAGACAAAGTGGTTGGATCCTTTCCTTACAGCATTAGGTGTTTATATTTACAGCTTTTGGATATTCATATTAGAACTGCATTAGAGCTAAATATACCCAGAAAAGAATCTCACACAGCAGTGATAAAATCATGCATTATCAAAAAGAGGTGTTATGTCAGAAAAGGCATTAAAAAGCTCTACTCTGGCAACGTGTTTGATGACTCTATGGGCAACAACAGAATAATAATAATAGGATGCAAATTTTGATTTGTATATTGAATAATTCCTCCTGATAGCTAGGAAGAGTAGAAGAGTTTACTCTCAAACAAGAGAAGAAAGCTGATCTTAACAGGAAGACAAAATTACAAACACTATAGGAAAAAATATGATGGGGACAAATAAGGAATGTGGAATTAAGACTTGTAAAGACTAGGAGGATAATTTAATAATACATACATACCTAGCCGGGGAAGCATAAAACATTTCATTCTATCACTCACGCATGTAAGGAATCCTGTGGTATGATATGGTGACATATGTTATTGGCACTTATAAAAGCTCCACATGAGCTTCTGTTGCTTATTATTTACTATTAATTTGTGTATTTAGCAGTTGTTACTCTCTTTAGAAAGGTTATCATATGCTATTGATGCAAAACTACACAGTGCAACCTAAGATAACGATCCTGTTTTAAGTTAATATATGGATGTTCACAGCCTGTGAACAAATTCTTAATTTAAATTGGTTTATAAAAAGCAATTATAAACAGACAAGTCAAATTTATCTCTTAGCTATAAAACACACGCAAGTGAGCCACATGTCTGAACAGAGTCTTTCCTGCTGAAGAACAAGCCTGTTCATGTCTTAGTCAGTTGGACATGGAGAAGTGAGTATTTACTCATGTTTTGCAGCACCCTTTAACACACTGAAGAATTTTTTTTCATGACACTACTGAAGTAATACAACTACGTCAGTCATCTTTGAAGTGAAGTGACTCCAATTTACATTAGAGGTATGTCTTGTTAGGGAGTAAATTTAATAATGTTATCACAGTCAAATAAGCTAAATATGACCAAGCAGTCTTGTTTCTATTTTTCTAAGATGCAAATTAATTAGCTGGCTAAGTATTTTAGCTCAGGTTCCCCTGTAGAAAAGTCAGCATACACAGCTTCACATATGCTAGTATGTATTTTAACCAGTCCTTTCAACCATCTTACACTGACTTAGTTCAATTCAAAAACACCATTTCCCACATCAAGGCAGGTCTGTAGAATGATTATGTACCATACTATTGACTCTGTTACTGCTAGTTATTGAGTCGCTTGAATGGTATCTGAAAATGCATCATCAAAATTAGGAGTAAGGAGAAAAGGAGGAGAGGAGAGAGTTAATAAATGACTCATGGAGAGATGACATGGTTCTGTCCTGATATTCATGGGATGAGTTGTTTTGTATACAATTTGTTGTATGGGAATCTTGCTATCATATAGATTTTATACACATTAATAGCTCAGTTAATTTGGAACTGTTTCATGTGAACACCATCATGCTATTACTCGTCAGATGAGTTCCTTTTCAACAGAACAGTCTCTAAACAGTAAAGTTTATTGCAATTTAATTGGGGCAACTATAGGAATTACAGCTATTTTGCTCAATAGTTTATCACTGAATTATGATTGTGTATTGGAAAAATTACTGGACCATATGAAGAGCCAAGGAGTGGTAGTATAGGCTTGGGTGAAAAGAATGATTTCTTGGGGTCACATGATCACAGTATAATATGACTTAGTATGTTGTTTTCACCACTGATCATTTACTGTGAATTGCTGATTTTTGAAAACAAACATGTGGCTACCCTAAAAAAACAGAATGTGTTGTGCAAAAGATACTTGCATGGCATAGGAGGAGCTGCCTTTTGGACACCCCATTAGGAAATCACATTGGAGGAAGCTTATCACTGGTTTCTTTAAATCTCCCTCACCTCTGCTCAGGAAAAAACTTAAATCCCTGTACTGGGTCTAGCTGTGAGAGAGTTCATTTTCTTCACAAAAGCCATATGGTGCTGTGTTTTAGATTTGAGGCTAAAACAATGCAGGTAACGCACCTGTATTTTGGCTACTGCTGAACAGTGCTGGCACAGCATCAAGGCTTTCTCTTTTTCCCAATCTGCTCCCCCACCCTCCACCCCAGTGAGTAGGCTGGAGATGGCAAGAGACTGGGAGGGGACACAACCTGGATGCAGCTGACCCGAAATGACCAAAGGCATATTTATGCTCAGCAATAAAACCGGAGGGGAGGTGGTTTTGGGGTAAGTAGCTGTTGCTTGGAGACTGGCTGGTCTACTTTTGAGAGGTAGCGAGTGATTACCTTTGCACCACTGCTGGGGTACATCACTAGTTACTGGCCTCCAACTAGACTTCATGCCAGTGATCACCACCCTCTGGGGCCAGTCATTCAGCTAGTTTTTTCAATCCACTTTGCTGTCTGCTCACCCAGCCCACACTGCGTTAGCTTCCCTATGAGGATCTGATGGGAGACAGTGTTGAAAACCTTTCTGAAGTCAAGGTAGGCAATATTTACCGCTCTTCCCTCGTCTACCAAGCTAGCCCTTTCATTCTAGAAAGTCATCAGATTGGTTAAGCATGACTGGAGGTTTGTCGCAGTAGAGAGGGACACGACAAACATCAGATTGTGCCAAAATGGCTGCTTTATTGTTATAACAAGCCTTTTTATAACTTTCTTCAGAGTATGTGTTCATATATGATTGGTTTAGTTAGTAACTAACAATTCATGATTGGGTAACAGTTTTGCTGTGGATTCATCAAGACGGTTGTTCTTATCATTTTCTTGCTCGGGACTTTCCAGACTCTCAAGGATACACCACGAGCTGCTCAAGGTCACGCTGCTCATGCACTGTCAGGCATTCGGCAGATTCGCTGCATTCCCTGACAGAGGTTACTTAGGCGTGATTGGGAATCCTCTTGGTGGATCCATGCTGACTACTCCCATTCACCTTCTTGTCCTTCATGTGCCTGGAAATGGTTCCCAGGATTAGTTGCCCCGTCACCTTCCCAGGGATCGAGGTGAGGCTGACCAGCCTGTTGTTCCCTGGGTCCTCCTTCTTGCCCTTTTTGAAGATAGGAGTCACTGCTTTCCTCCAGTCTTCGGGCATCTCTCCCACTTGCCACGATTGTTCAGAGATTATAGAGCATGGCCTTGCAACGACATCAGCTAGCTCCCTCAAGATGCCTGGGTGCATCCCATCAGGGCCCATGGACTTCCCTATGTCCAGTTTGCTTAACCATTCTCTAACTTGATCCTCTTCCACCAAGGGTCTATCTTCCTTGCTCCAGACTTTCCCTACAGCTTCTGGGGCCTGGGATTCCTGAAGACTGGTCTTGCTAGCGAAGAAGGCATTCAGTACCTCAGTCTTCTCCACGTCCTGTGTCACCAGGGCCCCTGCGCCATTCAGCAGTGGGCCCACACTTTCCCTAGTCTTCCTTTTGCCGCTTGGTACTTACAGAAGCCCTTCTTGCTGCCTTTGACATCCCTTGCCAGATTCAACTCCAGGCGGGCTTTGCCTTTCCTAACTATATCTCTGCATGCCTGCACGGTGGCTCTATCTTATTCCCAGGTTACCTGTCCCTGCTTTCACCTTCTCTACATTTCCTTTTTGTGCTTGAGTTTTGCCAGGAGCACCTTGCTCATCTGTGCCAGCCTCTTGGCATTTTTGCATTACTTCCTGCACGTTGGGATGGACCGCTGTTGGGACTGGAGGCGATCCTTTTATATTAGACAGCTTTCTTGGCCCCTCTTCCCTCCGGGGCCTATTCCCATGGGACTCTTCCAAGCATATCCTTCTTCTCTGGAAGAGGCCAAAGTCTGCTCTCCTGGTGTCCAGGGTGTTTTTTATGCTGCTGTCTCTTTTCAGGATCCTGAACTCTGCCATCTCCCCTGGCCTTATGGGGAGGACCCAGGTTCTCCTTGCATCCTGGGACTTGGAGGGCTGCATCCACCATCCAAAACTCCCTGGGTTGAAGCCTGTGTGTCCTAGTTTCAGCTGGGATAGTTAACTGTCTTCCTAGTAGCTGGTACGGTGCTATGTTTTGAGTTCAGTATGTGAAGAATGTTGATAACACTGATGTTTTCAGTTGTTGCTAAGTAGTGTTTAGACTAATGTCAAGGATTTTTCAGCTTCTCATGCCCAGCCAGCGAGAAAGCTGGAGGGGCACAAGAAGTTGGCACAGGACACAGCCAGGGCAGCTGACCCAAACTGGCCAACAGGGTATTCCATACCATGGGACGTCCCATCCAGTATAGGAACTGGGAAGTGGAGGCGGGGAATCGCCGCTGGGGGACTAGCTGGGTGCCGGTCGGCAGGTGGTGAGCAATTGCACTGCACATCATTTGTACATTCCAATCCTTTCATTATTGCTGTTGTCATTCTATTAGTGTTATCATTATCATTATTAGTTTCTTCTTTTCTGTTCTATTAAACTGTTCTTATCTCAACCCGTGGGTTTTGCTTCTTTTTCCCGATTTTCTCCCCCATCCCCCTGGGTGGGGGGGAGTGAGTGAGTGGCTGCGTGGTGCTTAGTCGCTGGCTGGGGTTAAACCACAACACTGTGCCCTGGTGGGGACGGCAGCTCCAACACCTTCTGGGGAATGTGGCCTGCGGCATGTCATATCTGAGAATCTTTAGGCCAGAATCTACTCATTATCATTGATCATCTGCTCACATTCTACCTCAATTTCCATTTATACAGCACAAAGAGGAGCACCAAATTAAGGTTTCTAAAATACCTGTCCTTTTTTTGTTCTGTTTCCCCTTATTGTCTAGTATTTCAAGCTATTAAATATGAAAGCTTCTCGGTAATTGAAACTTGTTTGTTGTTTTTTTTAATGGGCTGCTGTGGTTTTCCGGAGACACTTTGCCATGTTTTGAAATGCTGTTAGAAAGAGATGCAAGCAGAAAAAGGAAATCTAAAAATAAAATCAAGTTAAATTAGATTTAAGATAATAAGATAATTTTTTTTCTGTGTGTTAAGAGTTAATTCTTTAATTCTCTGAACTTGGAGAAGGAGAAATGAGTTTGTAAAGCAAATATCATCAATCTAGTCAGTACTGCTGCAGTTTTTTCCAGATAATTGCAGGAACTAGCAACAAGAACGTTCCCAACCAGCATCACTGGGCTAGCAGGACTGCCTGTCCAGACACTCAAAAGAGCATGAGCTTGTCCCTTCAAAACAGCAAATTTCTAGAAGGGTGTTCTTTCTATTCTAGGTTGCGAATCTTCAGTGTTTGCAGTGGATGGTGCTAATGTTTAATGTAAAAGCTGATACTAAAGCACCTAATTATTCTGGGGGCTTAAGTAACATACTGCTACTTCCAGGACTATTATTACAGGTTTTCAATGCTGGGTGAAGCACAGACATCAATCACTCGGCTAACAAAATTCTAAGCAATTCTGAGTTTTTAACACTCTCTGAACAATGTTTATAAACCATTACTGAACGTAGTGACAGTGTGGCTTCTCATAGCTGTCCACCCTGTTCAGGAAGCTCATTGTGAATCATCAGAAGTCTGTTAATGTTCTTCAATGGTGCAATAGTGGAAGGGTGACGGTGAAGGCATATGTAGTCATCAGGAAGTCTGAATACTAGAAAGATCATTACAGGCTATTATAGTGGCTTCTAGAGAACTCAGGAGCAATGGCAAATACTGTCCATTTGCCACATAAACTCTCTTGGCAAAAAGCACTCTAAGTTATGGTAGTCATTTAAGTCTTGAAATCTATGATTCCATCTCACAAGCATGTTTCCCTCATGTTCTCCCTGATAAGGAGAAAACCTAGAATATACAGAGTCTGCAAGGTTGTAGAACTGCATACCATCAGTATCCTGATGAAAGGAAATCCAAAATCCCATCACCCAAGTACTGCTTCAAAAAGTGAGAATCAAAGAACATAATCTTGTGCAGTCTTGCAGGTGAGTCATGGGAGAGTAAGAAAAAAATCTTCCTTGACAATTGGGAAAAGAAAAGAATGAATCAATCTATCAAGTTTAAGATCAAAACAATACACGGTGCCTTTGTTTTGCTCTGATAATATCTACACCAAATCTGTACCTTATAAGATAGCAAACCAATTCTTCCACCCTCCTTGTAGTCATTTTCTTTTCAGATTTTCAGATTCTGCTAGGTGATTATTCGCATCCTTTTCAGTTTCTCAGAGGTCTCCCCAGTGTTTCCAGTTCAACGTGATGATTCTATTATTTTGGAATTCATATCCAGTTTCTTTGTCAGGATGCCAAACTTCTTCCTGAGAAGCTCAGATCACAGATAGGGAAAAATAGTTTTGAATTGGTTACATCCTTGATGAATCTAAATGAAATGTATTGTAATGTAGTGTAATTAAAGGTTGGAATTAAAGCATAAAAAGTTTGTGGAATTTCTTACATGTTTCAAAGAACCCTTGCAAGTAATAGAGACAGCTTTTCCAAAATTCAAAATGCAAAGTGCTTAAAATGGATAGTGAAATGTGAATAAAGCCATGTGAATAAAGGAATTCTTTGTAATAAAGTATTGTGTTTTTTCCTTTGTAGATTAGAACACAGTTTAGAATAATGTTTTTTATATTCAGTAATACATCTAGATTCACTATTGTAATTCTTAACTTACATGTAGTACTCCATGAAAATAAATAATTCATTACCAAGTGTCAGAATTATGAGCTAAGGAACATTTCATCAATGAAAGGAGTAGTGCCATTAGCTCTACTCTTAGAAGTATGAAGGGTATTGTTCCTCACTACTTGTGGAATTTCCACAATGGAACTGAATAGGCAGGCTTATTAACAGTTAAATGTTGGGTTTGAATGAAAGGAGTCCAATTTATGACGAGATTGCAGAAGACAAAGAAAATTCCATAAAGTCAGTTCAGGGACCTACATGGTCTCTGGATGTGAAGAGCATTTTTCAGTCCAATTAGTAAAGTAGTATCTGATCTCTTTTCAGTGACAAGGAAGAACTCTAGCAGTGTATGAGACTATGAGATGTTTGAGTGTCAGCTTATGTTAAATGGTTTATCTTTCTAGGAAAGAGTTTGCAATTAAAGCACCAGTGGTCTAATTCCAAAAGCACAATACTTCCAAGTTTAAATATTTAATGCTTGTTTTTCAGCATTCACTCTGCTTATTTGTTTGCTTACAGCCAGTTAGCGTTGCAGTAAGTTTCTAAGAAGTATTGAGGGAAAAATATGTGGGGGGAAAAAGCAGACACAAAAATTCAGGCTTTCTAGCAGAAAGTTGGCTTTCTAACTCCGAATCAAAGTGCCAGGTAGCAATATTTTTGACCTGCTGTCTCTTATTGGACAGGTGTACAAGCCATTTGATAATATAAAGCATCTAGCTAAACTGTTTAATGATCGATTTGGACACTATAGTATCCATCATGGTTGTTAGGGCAAAAATATCTATACCAATGAAATATCCAAAGTGAAAGACTGCAGACTATCAGGCCTTTCCTAGAGAACAGAACTAAATTGTATGATTTATCCTTAAAAGACCAAACCAAAACAAACAAAAAAAACCCATTAAACCGGGGGTGAAGTCTTTCCTTTCATTTGGAGATTTTCCTTTACATTTGGAACGTTACACAAATCTATCAATAGCATTATCCTTCTATCTTCCCAACCAGGGGTATACTGCACATTAAAGATGGAGGTTTCCAGAGAGAAAGTTATAGGAATCGTCCCTGGAGTTTTTGCATGAGGATAGATAGTTCTGGCTAGAGATCGACTGTGAGCTATTTTGAATGGCAACTGTTGTGGTTTAATAGTTGCACAATTAGACCACAGAAGTAAAAAACTGCAGAACTGTCAGGATGCAAAGTCATTTAGAAAAGGTCTCATGATCTGCTTCCCAAAAGGTAGGAAAGTGCCATTCCCTAAAATAACAGATATCAATGCAGAATTTGTCTTTACTCAAAGCCTTGTAGCTTCAGCTTTTACCACAGAGGAGGATCATTTGGATTATTTCAGGTAAGCAAAATATTGGATGTTTCTTCTCAGTTTGTTATGGGAAATATTTGTTATTTACTGAAGAAAAAAACTGTAGAAAGCTTTATTTGCATTGATGTAAGCAAACAGTTATTTAAGAATACTTCATTAAGTAGTAGCGACAAGTATTTTAAATTGTTGATTGAATTATTCAGGATATATCAGTTCTACCAGGTGGACATGGTGTACATTAAAACAGGCGTATTTCAGTAAGAACTAGATTTCGAATAGTATCTGCAAATTCAGAAATTCACTGTTTTGGAGTATTTTAGGCTGGAGAGAAATGAATGATCAGGGGAAAAACGAAGCACAAAATGAAACTTTATCTGAGAATTTAAGCTTTTTGACTGCAACACAAAGTATCTGAAATGCTTATCACCGATCATTCAAAAGGGTTAAAGTATTTTCAGCCTAAACCTGTATTATGCAAAGTAATTTATTAATTTACATGTATTTATATGTGATAACAGCCTATTGAGGCATATTTCTCTGATCTACAGTGCATAATAAGAATATGAAATATATATTCCATAGTGCCTTTGGACTTCATAGTCACATTTTGAAATATTGTGGCTAATCTAAAACTATACAGCTGAATAGAAAAACAAAACCAGTTCCAAATATGAATAAATGATCTGCTACTTAATATGTCAGTGTATTTGTCAGGTTGATAACATTAGGCTCAGCTGCATTCAATTCTAAACCCTGCAATATTTGAAGTTTGATATTGTGCCTCACTAAATTTAATACATGGACCTCAGTAATAGAGGAAATCACTTTAGCACTTGGCAGTTTGTTATGCTGTATAAAATTGACTGCCCTGCAAACACAATAACGATAATAAAAATTGTGGTCAGTAGGGGGGTGTAATGCATTTTCTAGCTTCAGCAAAGGTCCAGATGAAATTTATTGAGATTTTGCCGTTTGGGTGAAGATCAATAGAGTCTCGTTAATAATTTGTTGTAAGGGCGCCCTTCAGGGATATGACATTTTACTTTAAAACTTTGGTAATTTTGAAAGCATGCCTAGTGATAACAATGTCAAGTCCCTATGTTTTGCAAACATGGATTTTTTGTATTCAACTTGTGGGAGCATTTACTTTCACAGCAATTACATTTGAAATCATTCAATATTATGACGCAGTCCGGTATTGATAACAAGATTCCACATGTTCTGTAAGAGTTCTAATGCAACTCTTAAGAAAGAATCCCAAACACATTTTTAACTGCTCCATTTTCTCTATTGTTTTCTTCTCTAATTGAAGAACTTTCATTTAAATGTCAGTCTGTAATTTCTTACTGGTATGTAATTTTCATGAACAATCTGAACTACATTCTTCTTTTCATGACTGTAGAATTAGAAGGTTTCATAAGAAACTTATCCCTATATCTTCCTATTGCCAGTAGCACTTTGCATAATAACTATCAGGTTGACTTACATATCTGTATTTCTTTTATATTTTCATAAAAGAAACTTCACTTTATGTGCCAAGCAAGGCTTCCTTTTCTGCCACCAAAATTTGATGGACATTACTGACTGTTTGTAAGGAAAGAGAAATTTGTCAGCACTTTGCAGTTCGAGCACAAGGACTAGGTACAGCAGAACAATTTATTTTCAATGAGCATGCACAAAGTAAGATTTATGACTTTTGCAGCTTAGATGACATTCCTCACATAGTTGCCGAGCTACAGCAAATTAAAGGGATCCATGAATACTAAGGGGTGTGTTTTTGTAATGAGGGAGAGGAGACAGAAGCAATAAGAAGATAATTAAGGTAACAACTTGTGAAAAATTAAAGTGTTTCTGTCTTTCATTTTTGAATCTCTGAGCATAAACTTTGTAGTTGTTAATTTAATTGCTGATGTTCTCTGTATCCCTGAAGAATATTAAGGATTAATCATCTGGTTCATTCCAACAAGAGATAAGGCCTAAGTGAATTGAAATTTTACCAATTTAACCCTGTGTTCCTCCTAATATGACATGATTAACATTCTTCAATTAACAACACATAATTATTCTAAAGGCCTCATTGCACTTACTCCATTTTTCAGTTTTAGGTTACCCTTTGCAGGTATTTCAAAACTGAATAAAAGGAAGGCTATATTTTTGTTCTGTGTTATTGGTCACCTACATTCATCCAAATTACAAGAATTCAGATTTTAAATTCTTTTACTTGTTTTTACTCCTTTTTTTTTCCTAATAATCTCTCTGTGCATGTCCTGAAAATTTGTTCCCATTAGCTAAACATTTTCTTTAGCCCCTCTTTAAGGACAGACATGTATTTCTTTTCCAACCTAACTGTGCCAATCTGAGTAAATTTTCTTAATTATTTGTGGTTGAATACTGATTCACAGAACTAGCAATTTCATTGAGCCCTAGAATGCAGAGCTGCTCATCTAAATATTAATGCATAATGTATTGTTTCATTTTAAAATAAAAGATAATGACAGTATTTACATTTGTAAGAGACTTTGGTTTAGAGCAACACTCAATAAAACATGCAGCACCTTTTTTATGTATCCTGGAATTTACTGAAGTGCTTTCCTAGTATCTTTCACTGGGCAAATAGTCCATAGTTGCCTTTGTGTCTAATGGATAATCAAGTAGCTGTTAATGGGAAAGCATCATTAATTTAGGGTACATTGAGAGAAAACAAAATAAAACTAGATATGAAGAAAATATATCTGTTTTTCTTTTGAAACTTAGGAGGTAACTGAAGTTTGCTGATTTGTAGTTTTAAAAGGAAAACAGTAGCCTTTCCATGTCTAGTGCTTAAAACATTCCATATTTCTTACTCATTTTCTTTTAGGTCAGTGCGACCTTTAAATTTCAATTGTTTTCCATTAGAATTTTTATGATAATGATACAGATTTAAGTATCTATATACGAGGCTAAAATTTTGGCTGTGTGGCATAAATACTTGATATGAGACTGCCTTAAAATTGCATGGGATTATTTTCTTTATCTGAGAACAGATCCTTAGTTGGACAGCATCCTATTAAGAAGCCTACAGTCAGGTCACCACTGTAGAGATCTACCAGGACATCTCCACATCCAGATGTCTGTCTGGGTGTCATCAGGGCTTTTCAGCCAGCAGTTCTCTAGGGATCACCTGGTACTAGATATAAGAAGCACAAATGATTAAGAAGCTCCATCTGTTTGAGGCCTGAGTAATTCTGCACTTACAGGTATAAGCATGGAGACCTAGAATATGTTATAGAGACTTCAGTAAGGAGCATGTTAGTTGTTACCTCCATTGTCAAAGCTAGAAAACTCAGTGAATGTTACCTTTTCATTGCATGCCAATTAGGTCATTAATCAATATTAAAGGTTTTGAACACTGGGAGATGCAGTGTGGCTATAGAAAGCACTATTTTTGTATCCAGTTTTTAGAACAGCAGCAATCCTTTCTGCTTTGTAGGAAACAATCTTAAATCAATGTTACTTCAGCTTTTAGATACAAAACGTACTATTTAATTTTCAACTTTAGTAATTAAGTGCATTTTGTGGCATGTCATCTAATTTCACTAGACACAACATACTTTTCTGCATAGTAATTTTGTATCACTGGTAAAAGTGGAATTTGGCCATTTGTCTGGATTTTTCCACCAGGCTGTGAAGAGGGTCACTCTACCTTCACAGGTTTATTTCATAGCCATTGTAAAGTCAGCCTGTTTGTTGTGAGGATTATTGTGCAGCAGATGCACAATAGCCATGAATATTCCTGATGCCTACATATTTGTCAGGGTTCTGCCTTATGAAAATCTGGGAGGTCTATCTTTTCTTTTTCCTTTATTTTTGTTTCTGGATAACATTAAAAGACTTCAGAAGAAGGTTCAGTTATAGTTGAGTTACTTTGTGTGGGGCATACTAGCTTAAATAATCTGCGTAGTGCTGAAGGCTTTCTGAAGAATGTCCAGTAAATTACATTTTGGCAAATGGCAAAGCATGTTTTTCCAACTGAATTATGATGACATATTTAGTTAATTTCAAATAGGATGGAATTGTGCCTACCTTTTCAGAAACTGAGATGTTCTTCAGAATTACTGGATATTTACAATTAAGTTGCTTTGAAAGGCAGTGCTATTACTTCGATTATTGTAGTCTGAACCAACAGATGTTTCCCAGCTAACGCAGAATATTTTCTCATCGTTTGGAGTCTTCGTTTGGGTTGTCTTTCTAATGGCACTTCTACCTGGTGGCTATGGGGCTGTCTCACAGTGGGCATGGCATTTTGTGAAAGGCAAAAAGATTCACTGAAGTCAAAGTAGCAACACTTGAGAACAAACAACATTTATGTACTTGCTGTGGCCATCCAGTTTTAAAAGAACCCTGAGTAAAATGGCTTTAATTATGATTACATTAATCATAACTCATATTCCAAAACACTCAACATTGCACTTTTGAGGAGATAAAAGATTTGTTTTTTTTTCCCCATAGGAAAGGCAAAAGAGTTTCTTGTGTGTTTCTAAGAAACACCAAATGAAGACTGCTGCTGAAATTAGGGGGTAGTATCAGATGAACCATAAGTCACGGGCTTGGTCCAGTTTCATAGTTCCTTTGCAAACTAGATATGTACATGTATAGGACCAGTGATTCTGAACATGAAATTACCTGCATTTATTTTAAGAAACTAAAGAAAAGGAAACAAAGAAAAAGGAAAGAATTGGTAAAAAATATTCCATGTCCCCCCATAATGAATACATTGTATGACTGGACATCTCCAGTTGTCAATATGTCACCAAGTACCAACCTAAAGTGACAATTTTTCCTACTACACATCAAACAAAATTGCATTAGGGAAGAAATTAATCAGGGCCTCCTTCATGCAATAAAGTTGCAAGGCTTTACTGAAAACTACTTAAATCAACTATGATATACAGGGCTACAGAAGCAGGAGAAATCTTACTAGAAAATACAATCAAGTATGATAGATATATGATCAGGGAGATGTTTTTGTGTGTGTACACATACATATTTGTTTATATATATATATACCTACACACTTAAAAGACATACAGGTTTTTGTCTTTTGGAAACAAAAAAATCAGCCTCCTTACTTTCACAAAAAGGAGATTGACATCAATAGATAACAGAAATGTGGTTTCTTTTCAGGGTCAGAAAAATTGTTTCTTTTCAAAACAAACATACTTGCTATTTTTATTATTTCTTGAAGTTCATATTCATATGATGATCATGACAGGTGGGCAAGGGAAGGATGCCTACAGACAGCAATGGTTCTCTCCACTATCACATTTTTAAAAATGTGTCAGGGCTGAATTGTTTGAAATTTTGCTCAAGAAGAAAAATTCTATCAATGAAATAATCAGCAAGTGAAATTACTTCAACTCCAGGCACTACCAGTCTTTGTAAATTTCTGCCCTGGGTCCATCCTTCCAGCAGGCAGGCAAGGAGAAGTCTTATAATATTAATGTTAAATGTAAGAAGTGCCTTAGACACTGTTGTTCATGCACCTGTGCCTGCAACTGTGCTTTCCAAGGTCAGCTGCCTGTTCACTAAGGTTGGCTGAGGAGCGCAGCCTGAGCACTGTTAGTATTTTTGGAAATACCTTAAATCAGGATGGCAATTAACATCTGTACAGCAATCATCTTGTTTCATGTCCTTCTTTTGTGATGGATGCATTTTCTTTAACTCAACAAAAAGCCAACTTTTTTATATTTCTTTCACCTGCATTCTGCATTAATCACTTTTTGGGGGCTCATCACCTGTTTATCCCCTTGCTTAGAAGTGCTGATGAGCATTGCTTCCTAACATGGTCCCTGGAGATGTGCCAGTAAAACTCTTCTGGAGGTTTCAAAACCAATTTCAGAATGTTTACTTCATCACCTAATCTTCTCTACAGTTTAACCAAATCTGCTCTTTGGAATTAGCACAGGAATGTTTTTTTTTTCTCAATAAACCCCCAACAATTCTTTGTTTCTGCAAAGGATGGCAAACAAACATTTCACTGATTTTGACAGCTGTGATACGCTAGTATGTGGCCCTAGTCAAGGCAATGATACTGTATTTAAAAATTAGCCACTATTACAGAAGTAACTAGGATGAAAGAGAGCTTATTATTTAAAATGAGTTAGTAGGAAGAATGAGATATGAGTAAGGAACTTCTGTCATTGTTCTGCAACAGAAAGCATTTGAGCAGTGATGATGTGCACAGGGAGAAATACTTCAGAGGAGACTAACTTCTGGGGTTTGTTTTTCTTTACTTGTTACATAGGTGGGTGTTGTTTCAGATTTATCAATGAAAAGCCATAGGAAGACTACTAGATCACAGACTTAATTGCAGTATCTTCCTTTGTCAGCTTTTGGGGATCCAGCTGGTCTGTGGTGTGAGTAATGCTGAATACATTCATTAGCAAGACAGCTGAAGGGAAGCATCTCAGAGGGCTGCTACTGGCCTGCAGCTTACATCAAGATCTACAGCATTAGCTCCATAGCATTCTTAGATATTTTACACTTGCACAAAAATCTAGGACCTAGTCTTTCCTATTTACGGTAATACTGTCATGAATGCAACTGCTTTGCTCTGGGAGGACAGCTGAAAATTTTCAGTGTAGAAGCAACCTCTGAGATTTGGTTTAATTTATTCGGAGAAACGCTACAGAGGAATCTACTAGTTAGTGAAAAAAACAGTTATTGCATACTCTGTAATGTACTGTGTGCTGGGGAAAAGTGGAAAAAACCTGTACTGTTCAACAGTTTGGCTACTTTAAAAAAGAGGAGGAAAGAGAAAACAAGGTAGACAATTGAATCTGTAATTCCTTGAGATAAAAGGCTCTGATGTCGTTCTGTACTTTTCTTAGCATACTTCCTCAGTTTTAGTCACTTTATTTCTGCTGAAACAATCTCTGCAGTACCAAAAGTCATTTTTAGGCTCCTGGACTTTGTAAACTTATTTGTGGTAACATTTACCTTGTGGGGTGAAAATAAGCATAAGGCTGTAACATGCAGTTGAATTATGGGTGGTCAAACCCTTAAAAACTCAGGGCTTCCTTGCCCACTGCCCTTTCTAGACGTACTGTATACAGAACATCCATGTGACTACGTAACAGGATGTACTGTGTGTGAAGAGTATATCCTTAACACTGACAGCCTTTAGATGTAAGTCTTTCACAATTCATTGCCTGTGGAGCTATTCATAGTGGAAGTCTAAGATGAATGTGATGTACTTCTATGATAAGTTTTGATACTATTACAATTTATTGCAAAAGTTTGGAATGTATACCAACTGAAAAAAAGGAATTACTTTGCCCCCCTCAGGTGTTTGGCTCACATTCATGCTTGATCTGGATGGACAAGATTTTTTATGAAACTTGTGTTGTCACCTACCCACAGGAAAGGAAACACTTAAACAGCTAATTCCAGGTTAATGCAGAGAATGTATCAGTGTCTTTTATTGTTTTTCTTTCTCTATGCTTACCTTTGTTTATTGTCTTCTGTAGTTATCTATCGGTACAATATTCTTGCTTTGGAGCATCAATTTTCTCCAGGTAAGTACTGAAACCCGTATTCACTGAATTTGACTATAATTAAGTATGCACTTAAACTTAAGTATGCAGTGACTGTGATTTCCTCTATGCAGACAGACGTCTACACATCTGAAATACTTTCTTCAGCAGGACTTTAAAGCTAGTATAATTCAAAATAAGATTAATGCAACATTAAGGTACTGACATACAAAATTTAAGTAAACCCCAGGTTTACTTTGTTATTTTGATGTCTGTGAACTGTGACCTTTCCATGTGCTCATAAATTTAGAGGGTTTGATATTCATTCAGTAATAAATTATGGTTTACACATTTTTTTCCTTTCTTTCTTTTGCCCTGGCAAGACATGCTAACTATGATACCTTGCTGCTGGTAGATTTACACCTTCATATCCAAACAAAAAGCAACTGAATATAGCTACAGAAACTGACTCATTCCACAGGTGAAGCAGTAGAACTCACTTATATACCATGGGCTGTCAAAAGCATCTGGTAAACAGATTGAAAAATACGACATTTTTTCTCTAGCATCTTTCTCTGAGGATGATTCCATATGCAACTTAAGAAAACCCAGCAAATATTAAAATAACCCAATGTTAGTGTGGTAGTTAGGATGCAGATGTCTTTTGAAGTTTAAAAGATAAAGGTTTGGTCTTACTTTCTTAAGACTAAGGATTTATCACTAGGTAATTTACCCATTATTATTATTATTTATCTCATGATTACATATTCATGAGAAAGCAGGGTCAGAATTTTTTAAAAATTGCTTGTGGTAGTCTGAGCCTTGCAGTTCTAGGATACTGAGTGCCAGAGTGTGGATATGTATTGAATATGTTGCATTCAATTTTAAAGCAAGATTCATGATTTTTTAACTCACTTATGGATAATAGAGTAGATGTCTGTAACCTCTGGTTTGGTCTCAAACAATTTACTGAATGACGTGCAGGCTACTGAATTTTAATTAGCAAGTAGAAAATTGTGTTTTCATCAATTTGTGGGAAATAGTGGTTAATAGATGACACATGAATCCTGTATTATGTTAAGCTGCTGCTGTTTTTTTCTTTTGAAATCATTCAGAAATCCAGTCTTACACTGACAAAAGGACAGATAATTGAAACTCAGATTTTCAGCAGCAGGCATATTGTTTGCTGGATGTTTAGTAATACAACAAGCTAATATGCTGGGCCAAAGAGATTATTGCTTCTGCTGCCTGCCTTCCCAGAGCAAGAGGTTACTACCAAAGGTGACAAAAAAAGGACATAGGCTCGCTCATTAGCTACTAACGTTCACAATCTGGCATTTTAGCTTGAACAGAAATTATGGCTCTTGAATTTAATATGCTAGGCCATTAGTGTGGTCCAACAGAGACTGGGTCATGTTCAGTTCTGCCCCAGCTCACAGCAGGGGTGGTACACTTCAGTAACAGCTTGGCAAAAAACTGACGGTAAAAGCGTCTATAACGACTGCTATTACGTCTAACAAAGCCTGTCTACAGACCTTTTAGACTGTGGGAGCCACTCCAGGTCATTCATGTTAGATTCCTTATTTGTTAGACTACGGAGCAAGCAAGCTTTGAGGTATTTTTATTTATTTGTTAAATGCATACTGCTAGCTAAATTTAATTATGTCAGATAAGAGATTACTAAATTTCCCTCTAGTAATTAATATGCATTTCTAGAGCAGTTTATTATCTTGCATAAAACAGTGGTGCATATAGTTCAAAAACATATCAACAGTTAATAGTTGTTTGAACTAACCAGCAATGTGTATAAATACATAAAAATGGGAATGGAAAAAAAGAGCATGAAAATAAAATGCATTCTGTGAATGCTGGAAAAATATAACGTAGTATTCAATTCATATGTTTTCATTACAGAATTAACTTTTTCCTACTTAACATGGTAACTCATGTTTTAAATGGAAATTAAGGTTTGCAGTTCCTGGGTTTTGGATCTAGTGTCTGTAGGTTGTTTTGTTGGTTTTTTTTTTTTCTAACCAGTTCAGATGTAAGAATTCTGTGTTTACTTTTGGTCGGGGTCTTTTGTTCTTTTATAAAAGTTTCAGTCAAAGTCTTCAAGACTAAGAAGCAGCAATTTTGAATTGATTCCAACTTCTGGATTTTCACTGCAATAGGCAACCAGCATTGTAAAAAAATGACCTCATAATGATGTCAGAGAAAAAAAAAATCCAGTAAAATCTTTATCACATGTAAGTCAGTAACCAAACTAATGATATCACTGCGTGAATACACATAACAGTATCACAAGGTTAACTAACAAGAAGGGAAATGAAATACACACCAAGTCATTAAATACTTTCCAACCTTCAGACAATTTTGGAGACAGAATCTTGAGACAGACAGACTTTTTATACAACCTAGTACAACTGCTCCTATGTTAAGTCCTTATGTTTGGCAGTGCATTTCTGAAAGGTATCGTCTATCAGTTTTTACTAGCAGACTGACCAGATGAAGAAACTTCAGTACTTTCTGGTACTATGAGCTTGCTATACAGGGAACTTTCAGATCAAAAAGGGAGACACTGTGGTATCTTTTGGATTTCATCATTAAACCTTTATTGTCATATATTTTTAACATCTAGTTAATAAGCTTAAAATTAAGAATGTGTTACTAGCCAATCAACTGCATTATAGAACTATAGCATCTCTCTTATTCTAAGCACATCAGTGCTTACTAGCAAAAATAGTATTATCTTTAGAATTACTGAAGAACATTGTCATGCTCCTATGTTGGTCTGAAAAGATTTATGGAAAGTAGTGGTGCAGCTATATGCTTAACATTAAAAATACAAGCCATCAAACATGAACAGATTCCACATCCTGCCATATCAAACCATTTAATCTGTTTCAAACAATCTGCCTTCCAGAATCTTAAGGGCAAAGAGGAGAGAATCTGATTTGGTCACAAAACAGGAGTCATTAACCTTGAACACTGAGTCACTGAACTTTTCATGGAGAGCAATGCTACTTAATAACCCATAATCTAACAGATTCTGTCTTGGCAGTATCTGCAGGTGATTTCCCCAAACACCAATAAAGCCACAAAGAAAAGTATTGCAAAAAAAGAGATAAGGCAGAAAGATAAAGGAATCAAATCTTGTATTGCCGATATGCACAGCTTTTACATCTAACACTAGTTCATTTCTAAAACACACCACAATATCGGACTCGCTTGTGATAAATTAAGAATGGAGTCAAGAATCAGGTTCATGGTTCTGAAATGCATTCTGTATTTATTCCACCTATGCTGGTGAGTGATAATAAATATGTAAAATGCCTGCTATTGTGGAAAGATAATTTGAACAGGAAGCAGTTACGTTTAACAAGAAAAACATGTATACTGAAAAATACATATATACTAGGTGAAATACATTTATAAACGTATGTGCAGTCAGTTTTTCAGAATGCTTTCTCAGAATACTGTATGTGACTTCTAATTCAAAGCTGTACAAGAAGAAAAACAGCCTGCTAGCATTCTGGTCAAAGTCACTAATCCCCCCAAATAAAATGCATATTAACATGTCTTATCATACAAACATCTTTTCTTCAAAGTCAAAATGTCTTGGCCTTTTAGAGACAGCAGAGAAATCCAGGTGTATTGTCATTTAGTTCACAGTTCAAAAATACAAACTGTGTTTATGCTAGAACCACAGAGTTTATTATTCTGGAAAACTGCGTGCATTAGGTTATAGAATGATACAGCTTGTTTGTACCTGGCTGCAACAGTGTTCTAAATACAGAGGAATTCAAAGCAAGTCCTTGCATTCAGTATTCTTATAATTGATTATACTCTAAATATTCAGAGGCTTCAATGTTATTAAGAGTATATAACTGAAATGACATGGGCAGTATTATTCTCATCAGTGTAGGTTAATGGAAGGAAACTCATCTGATCATCTTTTCAGCAGTAGTCTTATATGTTGAAAAGCTTTTCCTCATGCATATGTACAATATGACAGTCTGCTCTAAGAGGACCGGGCTCCAGAAATGGGAAGCTGGACCATATGCTTAGTTATTAAATACATTCATAGGACAAACTCTGTCACTGAAAACATGTGTAGTACAAGATACCATTTCAATTTGAAAATGAATTTAGGGTAAATAGAAGGTTGTATCCCATGCACAATGTCATTATAATATGGTGTTGCTATGGAATCAAAAGAAATTTTATGCAAACTGCTAGATGGCATTTTCTTTCAAAGTATTTGTACGTTGCATTTTTGTTAGGGATGGTAAAATTGCACAGAATGTGAATGAACCCAAACGGCAGGCATTCGCAGCACTTGTGCCAAACTGAGATCAGATGCAAAGTTGGATCAAAAGAATTCTACACCTTACCGTTAATGTCTTGCACTTGATGTAGATTAAGAACAAAAATTTGCTATGTATAAGTATGTTTTTCCATTAAGGATGTGTGTCTTTAGAAATATCTTTCTACTTGGAAGAAAGAGTTGTGTGTATGAATCCATACTCACACTTAGCCATATACTGTGTTAAACCTTCTTACATACTTTGTTCTTTTAACACATGTATTTTAAGCATGGATATTTATGTTCTCTGAAGGGTAGACTCATCTAAAAGCTCCTTCAACACTCTTATGCAGGTGAAATACCACTGGAAGAGATTAATCTATATTTTAAGTGAAATTTGGTAGCATTTAAAGTGTCATATCCATATTCCCCTTTAAGCTTAGACCTTTTTCTACCCCGTTATTCAAGCCAACAACATTCACGCTTTACTTTCAAAGCTTGCATGAAATCTAAGTAGGGGACAGCATAAAGTGTAATCCATTTCCTTCATTCGCTGTAGCTGAAAGTAACATAACAGTGCCTCATGTTTTATTCTGATACCTCAAGATTATGAAATGCTTCAGTCCTAACTGCTTCATCTTAGAAAGCAACTGTGATAGAACTTGAACTGGAATTACTTTGTCTTTTCACAAAACGAGCAAGCCCAGAGATATAAAGACTTTCACCCTCTTAGGTATTTTGCTAAAAATACAATGGGCTAGCACTTTGAACATGGAAAAAACTCCCAGCTGTTTGGTAAAACAGATGAAATACAGAAGTTATGCACCACCTACCCGAGAGCTACTCGCTGTGGGGGGGTCTCTGCCCTCAGCGGGGCCGCGAGCAGAGCGGCTCGCCCTCTTCCCTCCCGCGCCTCCTGAGGCGCCGCTCGCTAGGGGGCGCCTGCGCGCGCGCCCTCGCCTGGCGGGAGCGCCTCACCCGGCCGCTTCCGGAACGTTCTGCCGCAGCTGCCCTCAGGCGGGCCCGCGGCCCCCGTCGTCGCCTGCCGACAGCAGTCTCCGGGCGGAGGTAAACGTCTGCCCGCTCCTCCTCTCCCAGACGCAAACAGATACACAAATACATGCGTACACAGAGCATGTACAAATATAACTTTGAAATAGAATTGACAGTATCCACACGGTAAGCTGTGAATGAAAAATATCAGCTATAAGTTGACTAGGTTATCATAGTAGTGGTGGTGTGTTTGAACTCCTGTGTAAGTCCGACTGCAGGGTAATCAATAATATTAAATCTAAGAAGAGGGAGATCGTGAAATGCAATTGGAATCTGGCAAGAAGTGACAAAAAATAGCGGAAGCGAAATGGCTCAGACTCCTGTGCGTTTGGTTAAAGCTCCTCGATGCTCCCTCAGCTGTCAAAAAGGTTACCCTACTTTTTAAAAGTATGGATGTTTACAAAATGAGAGTAGTTGTTTGTCAACAATGAAATAACTGATCATTTCGACTTAAAGAACAATTAAATTAACTTAAATTTCAGTATGAGTGCGTTCTATAGCTTAATATAGGAGTTTAAATTATTTCATGAGACATATTACAAAGGCTGGATTTTTACTCTGTGTGTTGAATAATGATGCTTTTTTGTTGTTTGCATCTAATGATACACATTAATTTTCTTCTCTTTAAATCTAGTTATTGCATTTAGGCATATGAATTCTAAGTTCTTAAAAAAATAAAGTAAAAATCCAACTATCTCAGTGTTTGGCACGCGTAGAGGCGTTAGACGAATGCTTTCTATTGCTGTTCAGCTGAAGAACACCAGAGAATTGTTACCTCTGTAATACAATCTGAGCAAGGACAGATTAACCAGCTATCAAACAACTAAATTTTTTGTTGAGTGCATTTCAGAAATAATTTGTCAATATGGCAGTGTTTCAGGGCACCTCTTTTTGTCATGTGATAAGGCTTGAACATATCTTGGTTGTCTATCATTTAGCTTTGTTAACAGGCAGAAAGTAGGTTTCTAGCTTCCCTCCTGTCTTAATAGAAATAACTTTAGAATATGTTGTGTTTGAGAACATTTTTAAGATTGCACTTAGGTGGTTTGGGGCTTTTTAGATTGTTTTGAATAGTAAAGAATTTTTAATGTTTCTTTTGTAAGAGCAGCGGGGGAATTTCCATTCTGTGGTCTAGCAGAAATTTGATGTGAAGTACATCACAATTGGCAAAAGTGGTGAAAGTAAAACATCTGTGCATGGGGAACAGTTTAGAAGAGGTGCCTAAATTCATAGCAGGTAGTAGTTCATGTGGCTGAAGTCCATTTTTAGTCAGTTTATATTACATCTAACATTTGTGAGGAGTCTCAGTTGGTAAGTGTTTTTGCAAACCATCACTGTCTGTAGCAGTTCCTAAAAAGCTATCAACTAATTCAGATGGTACCACTCTCATTTATTCTCATTAGAAATAATAAGACTTTTGGAGTCTAGTCCTGTGGTTGTGCCATCCCATTCTTTGAGGTGAAACTGATAGCACCTGTTAATAACTGAAACTGATGTTGTTATTTTAGGTGATACTGTCAAACAGCTGCTATCAGTATCAGCTAGATTTGGTTGCTTAAAACGTTGTATGTTGTTAACTGCTCAAGCTGAAATTTTACCTGTTAGGAATCTGCCTTAGAGGCCTGTTTATCTTTTTTTTTTTTTTTTTTGCTTGAAAATTGCAATTATGAAAACTGAAACACTTACAAAACTGAGTATAGGAAAAATACTGTTTTGCCTCTAGTAAAATTTGTCATAGTCATTTTAGGAAATACTCTTATTTCATATGCTTTGGAATAGTAACCTGAAAGTCAGAGAGACTGGCTTTTGTCACAGTTCATCAAAGGATTTGACCTTATCAAACAGTAGGCCTTTTGAGCATTTGGGTTTTGTCCGTATTTGCCAAAGTTTTGGTACAGCTCTGCACCTGAATTCCTAAAAAATGTTGCTAAAATGAGTACATTGCAGCCCAGGAATGCACAGAGCATTCCTTGCACCTGTAGCTCTGTGTTAATACAGACTGGCTGCAGCTGGGTCTAAGACCTGGATCTCAGAGCTTCCTTGGTCTCTTTAAATGTCTTCCTTGCTTTACACCACCAAATTTGGTGGAAGGAGGTAGTCCATATGAATATGGATGGGACTGTATATTATATATGTGTAGTGATTATGTGGCCAGTACAATGGTGTGGGAGGAGTTCACTACTAATACAATGAGTCTGAGGGGAAGAAAGGGAATTTTGTCAAAAGAAAGTTGGAAGTCCAAGACTGGGATAGATTGTGCCTGAGTAAGGCAAGATGGAGCTCTGCAGAGGATAATTTAACTTTTTTTTTTTTTTTTTCCCTTTAAACGTAGCAGTATGCTCCAGGCATTCATGGATGCAGGAATTTACAGATACTTATAAAAAAAAATTGTTAAGTCTTCCACATTCTAAAATTTAAGTCTTAATTTTATAAGTACTTTGTGTATGCCAATAGATATGAAATACTTTTTTGTGCTATCCCATGCCTGATTTCTCAGCTTAAAAAGAACAACTCCCATGTTAGAACTCAGTAGATACATATTAGTTTGTATATTTTAGAAATATTACCCTCTGTATGCCAGGTGGAAGAAAAAACAATGCATCAAAATTACTCTGGCAACTAAGCTTTTTTGTGCTTTGCTTTCTGTTCTGACATTTCCTATAACTGTTTTTTCCTTTCCAAAGCAATTAGAAAAAGTTGGTAAATCTCAGCCACCTGTTTGAATATTTCATAATGGTAAGGGCAAAACCAGCCTAGCTATTTTGGCTAGTAACAGACAATTATAAGATGCTGGAAAATCTCCCTTAGATTTTGTACCTGTGACAGCCAATTGAATGAGTTAATTCTGCCCTGTAGATGTTGGATGCTCTTACATACACAAAACAATTTGTTACAGTACTGCATCAGTAATTAGAAAATACTCTGTACAGTCTTTTTAGTACTGTGTTTAAAAGACACAGCAATTTTCTGTTCCTTCCAGAAGCTGAGGGAGGATGTTGCAGTGCCCTACAACACCCAAGGAGCTATACACTCTGTTAAATTTTTAATGTCTATTTTATCAAACAGATGCTCCCATTATTCTGTGTGAAAAATCAGTTTAAAAGATAAAATGCAGAAACTGCTTTTTTCTAGAATTAGATATACAAATTTCTTCTGATTCGCCAGAACAAGAGTACTACCCTGAGCAAAGCTGAAAGCAGTGGAGTTTGAGGAATAAGCCCTGTTGAAATTTCATTGCTGCCAGTATGAATAGATAGATCATTGTCTTGGTTTTCCAATATTAAAGCTATGATGCTGTTTTGTGATGTATGTATTGCCTTGGAAAGAAGGAGATGACTTTTTATTTAAGTAGGTTAATAGGTCCCATGGTTTCCAAAGCTGAATTTGTTTGGGTTTGGGTGGTGAACTTGTAAAGGTTTACTTGTTTCAACAGCATAGCAGGCTAGACAGGTTTTCCCAATGGCACTGACATTTACTATAACTTGTATGTATGTATCTATCTTACAACTTTAGTGTTCTGTTCACCAGAGAGTTTGGCTCTGCCAAATGAGCCCTCTGGGTTTGATTGGAAGGCTTGGGATATTGTGGATAGACACTTGCTTGGCTGACGGTAAAAAACTAATGAGAGACAGAGAGGGTTGTGTATGTGTGTGTATGTAGAAAATTTGTATCTGAGAGCTTTTCTACTTTATCTGGGAAAATGTGTTTTTCTTCAAAGCCCACATGAAAACTGGAACTGATTGTTTCCTATGCACAGACTATTGACTATGTGATCTTGCTCTCTCACAATGAATGGGATACTAAGTTTTATTCTAAATTTTACAAACCATGCTCAAATTCCTATGTGTACATACACAAAATTTTATGTGTGCTAAGCTTTTAAAAACAGTGGGGAAAAATGCTCCGCCCTTTGTTCATTACATGCACTAGGTAGGCAGGCAGTGTATATGTAATGTGAGACAAAACTTATATTTAGACATATGTATGCGTACATACAGATTTATTATTGATTGCAGGTGTTTTCTCATGTTGCTACTATGTATCTGTCTGATACATTGGTATCTGATATCTTTGCATTTTAGTGGTTATGAACCATTTCTTTTATGTACAAAAAGTTCAGTAGAGTTATTAGTGATTTATATTGTTGAAACAGTTATAATAATATCCTCTGTGTGTACTTTCAGAAAGAGAATCTTGGGAATGATTTGTGAAAGTATTTGGGAGAGAAACTCAGTTTGTGTGTACAAACTGCAAATTACTTCTGACTAGAGTTTTGATATAGTGAGATTCATTAATGTCCAGAGAAAAGGCAATGTTAATATTAAGATACGGAAAAGCTTTATTATGAAAACTTGTAATTTCTTATGTCATGTCAGTAGTGTTGTAGTGATTTTTAAATTTTTTTTTACTCTTTTATCCACTGATTGATTTTAGAACCTTGACCATGTCCACATTAAATTTCTTTAAAATAAATTTAAACCCTCAGTTTTCTCTTTGATAATGTTTTAGGGTAGTGTTTGGATTGAGCGATTAGTTTAAAACATGATAAGAAGTAGAACAGTGTCCAAACCTGCTTCTGCTACATTATGGATTTAAGATAATGCCCTTAATACCATTCTTTAACTTTTAGTCAGCCCTGAATTGGTCAGGCAGTTGGACTAGGTGATCGTTGTGGATCCCTTCCAACTGAAATATTCTATGCTATGCTATGCTATGACCTGCTATTCTATTTTGCTTATTTATCACAGAGGAATAAGCATGCTGTGTAACTTGAACAACAGACTAATCAGCAGCAACTTGAGCATTTACTTACTGCAGATAAATGTGTTTGCATCATTATAATAGTTATGCTGCTGCTTGTTGCAGTTTATCCTGTTAACAAAATGTGGACGTTTATCTGAGCAAAGCTACTTTCAGGTTCTGAAATGAAACCAGACACCTCTTCCTCGCTGGCCAAGCAAGGAAAACCAGACTAAATTAAGAAAATAATGAGTCCTTTATTTTTCTGAAAACAAAGCAACTTTTTTTTACTGTTCTGTAAAGAAGAGTGTCATGATTGATTTCAAAATAAAACAAGTCAGGTCTTTGACTGGTGTTTTTGGGAGCAATTAGTTGAGAGCTCAGAGGTCAAGTGCAAAGGGCTTTGGAGCTTAAAGAAGGAAGTTTTGCAATGGCTACAGGTTCGAAACACTGCCCTGCTAAATTTGTAAAACTTACAGGAGCCTGGTTCCCTTTGTCCGTTTGTTAAGGATCTCTGACAACAACAGTGCTGTCACATGTTTTCAGCTCTCCTTCTGTTCCATCCCTATCAACATCATATTCAGAAAGCTATGAAGCAGGTTTAGATCTAAGTCTCCAGATTTCTTGTCAGCCTGTCTGGAAAGCAGCAAAGGTTGAGGGAGCATTTAAAATAATCCATCTCTGGATGACAGGCGAATAAAGAAGAGATTGAATGAGTAGAGAAAGGTGTAGACTAAAGGAGAACAGTAATATGGCACTTGGAAAGAGGAGGGGAAAGGATAGACAGGATGTAAAAGAAAGCAAGGAGGGAATAAAAGCAAAACAAAAAAGGGAATGTCAGATTTAAGAATCAAAAATATTGCAGGAGGACAGAAAGCATTACAGGGGGAATGTACAGAAACGTATGTTGGAAAAAGAAGTGGGAAGTGTTACAGTTTTCCTTGTATCTTCCTGCTGAAAGAAGGAAAATGACGCAGCGTTTCTGTACGCACACAAAAAAGCTGTATCTTTAGCAACTGGATTCTATCCCCAACTTTCTCTTTTGAATGAGCACTGGGAAGCAAAGAGAATGTAAAAGGGAGGAGGGCATTACTTCTCTAATGAGGGAGAAAATGGTTTTTGGAAATCCTTAATTCTACCTCACCTTTGTGTGTCAAACTTTGTATTTCTGCTATTCTCCAAGGAGCTTCCATGGACTTTTGCTTCTGTATAATAAATGTTCTCTTTGTTAATTCTAAAAGTTGAATGGTGGAGATTGGTAAATGAGATGATAGGAACAGTATCTTATTTAGTATGTGTGTGTTTACTCTTACTGTTCTTTAACTATTTCTGAAAATAAAGAGCAGTATTTTTAAAAGTATTGACGTTAGTGATCCTTGTCAATATGGGATATATATTTGCCATATACTTGGAGTTAATACTGTGCTTTGTAAAAGTCAAAGTTTGGAATCAGATCAGGGAGTATATTTTCAGTTGTGCTGTAAGTCTTAGGTGACTTCTTATTCTGTAGATCTTATCGTTTTGAGTAAGATGAATTCTTTGTAGTGTAGTTTGCAGTTTTTGTAAAGTATTTTGAGGTTCTAAGATAAAGGAATAATACTGGGGAATTTAGATTTTTCTTTCCCTCTAGCGGGAATCCATACATTTACCTCTGTGATTCCCTGAAAATACTTACCTCCAAATTTAACCTGCATGTTAAAGGAAATGTCTACACTGTGACAGGGTTAGTATTTTCCAGTAAATTACTTAACATTACTAGCAGCAAGCAAAGGCACTATTATACTAGCCGCAACACAAATACAAAAGCATAAAAGATAATGACAGCTGTTTATCTTTTTGTGATGTTAATGCATAACATATGACTGGGGCCAGATAAACAAGACCAAGCATCAGTGCTGCGCATCAGATTCTTCACACAAGAATTAAAAAAATCCAGGAGTACAGAAGACGGAAAGATCAACTCTGCAGATCGTGTCAACTATATGTATTACTAAGATCTCATCACAAACCTTTCCTAAGCAGTAACCTGTCATCTCTTGATTAAAATACTATTGAGTATTGGAGATATTCAGGCATCTCTAAGATACTTAGGTTTGTATTCTTTATGTATGTCAGAATTCATTACTTTTTAAAAAAAAACAAAACAGTTTGTCTCTTTCTGCTGGCAGCTTTATGGTTTTGAGATTTACTTGCTACAACATAGTTGCTCAGAGAACTTAAAGTCAAGCCTGTGTATTTTCAGCCTGTTTTTTTTTTTTTTTTTAATATATTAAAAATGTGCAGTTGTTCAGATCGTTACAACAAGTTTCCCGTGGCATAATTTGGATGTGCTTGTTTAAAAATGCATATATGTATTTTATATATGACAATACTTGCCTATGAATTGGCATGTTGGGATGTAGTTGGATTTGAAAGTCTGTCCCAGTGCAAATTTTGTTCCCTTAGAAGGCATTGACAAGAAAAGGATTAGTTTTATATTTGGTTAAGAAATGAAAATATTACTATCCAAGCATCAGTATTACACCTTTTGGTTTAGAGTGGATAAAGGACATTTTCTTTTCATTCATACTTTGAAAATTAAAATCCCTTGGAATATTTTAAAACATTAACTGTGGTTAAGGGATTAAATGAAGCAAAATGGTTTGCTCTATGTTGAATCAATCAGAATTAAAGTTCATTTATAAGTGACAGGTTTTCTATGCACAGCAGCTTTCTTTTAATATCTCTGGTGTAAATGACTCTTCTTTTTAATATGCCATGTTACCTGTGTTTAATGAAGTGATGTAGGTATTCTGGGTGGGTTATTTGTGAATTTCAATTCTAAATAAGATGAAAATTGCTTTTCAGGAGTAAAATGTAGTGGGGCTAGCTTTCCCAAGATGAGCTAGGTGGCAGAATTGACTAAGAAAGTGGTGCTTAGTTATTCCGTAAGCTCTGAATGCCAGTTTGTTCACGGAATCATGTAAAGTGCAGTCCATTTTAACTTTATACCTTACAAAAAGGAACTATCTGTTTATATCAAATACATTTTGTAATATTTTATGCAGAATACCTTAAAGCAGGTGTATGCTAATTTCCAAAAAGCTACAGGCTCTCAGTGAGCTGGGAAAATGCATCTTGTTTTGCAAATCCAATATGGTTATTTAACAGTTCTAGTGATACAATTATTTTTCATGTGTATTGCACAAAGCAAGGTCTACAGAAGGATTCTGCTGATAGCATATTTCCCTCAGGTTCTCTGCTCTGCCTGCCCAAGTTTGCCTGCTTTATATGCTCAATTTTTACTGAGGACAAAGGTGAAGAGTGGATAGGAAAACAAGGATGACAGATGTTTGTCATTACTGTTTAATGCTCTACTGGACAGTTCTTGGATACTAAGATGGAGATCGTGGTGCGAAAACAGTAAGAACAGGTTTTTAACATAAGTACTGTTGAGTCAGTGGCTTTAAATATGAGTATGTAGCTATCAAATACAAAGTAGTGGTTTACTTGTAGTTTTGAATGTCAGTGAAAGAATGTATGTTTCCCACGAAGCATTCCTATTGGCAATTGTTGCACTTTAATCTAGGAAAAATATCACATCGTAACTTCCTTCAGGTCCATCTTTTTCAAATAGGCTAAAGAGGACTTTAGTTTTATTATATTGGTGGAAGACTAGTCAAAAAACATATTCTGGCTTTCCTTTTCCTTTTTTTTTTTTTTTTTATTTAACTCCCATCTTTTTGCCTTAATCTCTGTCTGATATAGTAACACAGCTCTGAAGGCACAGAGAGACAATGTTGTCTGGAGGACTGAGTAAGCATAGCTGGGAATCAGGAACTCCTGGAGTTTTTACCTCTGCTGCTCAATTGTTTCATTTTATTACATTTGTTGAGTCGCTCAAGTTCTAACTCATTTTTCTTTACATAAAGTTGATGATAATAGGTGGTGATGATGATAGGTGGTGATAATCGTCATTGTTGCTGTACTGGCTCATTAATCTTTTTATAAGACCCTGTTCTGTGAAGGACTGTTTTAGCATACAGACTATCTGATGTAGTCTGTGTATGTATGAGTATCCATACATTAGCCGTGTGGTGCGATTCATCCTGCAATACCAGTTTCAGTCCATGAGAGCAAACAGGGTAAAGTAGAAATAAATACAATAATTAAAAGAAAATGATACTGATAGATGATGGTAGACCAGAACATGTACTGTTCTTCATCCAGAAGGCCTAGAAGAATGTACCAGGTAGAATGACTGGGCATGGATTGCTAAGCAGAATAACCTTTGAATTAAATCTGTATGAGAAAGCAGACTTTCTGTCAACCTCTCTTCTTAAAGAACTTATTTTAAAATAGTCTAACTCCGCATAAGCATGAAGATTTTATTAGGCTACTGTTATGGAATCAGTACTATATCTAGAACAGAGATTACAGAGTGCTTCCATTCTGAATTACAGATTGTAAGGTACCTGCTATAGAGTCTTTGCATTCATTTGCAAAGATATGTTCTGTTACTGAAGTAGTACAGGGTGTTTAATGGAATTGGCTTTCCAATAAAAGGGAAACAATATTGAATTTACTGATCTGAGAGTTATTCCAAGAAAGAATCTTGCTTTATACAAATGGCCTGCTAAGAAACAATTATTATCCAGCTCACTTTGGGTATAATATCCATTAGACAATATGTGCTTTTAAGATTAAATCTGTAGTTGTACTGTATTTTGTCCCTGCTTTAAAAGTACTGGTGTATTTCTGTTCTTTCTGTTCTGTACAGTATGCTTGTTGAACACAGAGCTTCATTCTCTATGATCATGACCCAGTTATGTTGAGTTTACTAACTTGGTTAATAAGACTATAAATAATAATTCATAGTCTTCTTTTGTAGTTAGCAGTGGTAGCCTATTATAATTTCCCTTGGCAGCACATATGGTGGGTGATAAACTAACTAATAAAAGTGCCACTTGGAGCATAGGTCCGCTTTTATTTTTTTACGACTGTTTCTTTCATCTGATACATAATTAATGTGCAAGGTTCAAAATTGTTTTGTCTGTGATTTTGGCTTCTGCTGATGTTTTCTGAGCTGTAAATGTTGTGTGAAAATAATGATTCCCTGACTTAATCGGCTGCATTTGTTCAATGACCATTGTATAAAAACAGCAAATGAGGTTGTCAAAACACTTTTTAAAGAATTTTTGTATTCACTCCTTGAGTCTTATTACTAGTTCTTTTAATGGAGATTAAAAGTAACTGTAAATTCCATGGTAGGTCTTCTAGCCAAGCAAACACATTAACTTTTTTTTCTTTCATTTGCTGTTCTGAAGTTCATGCTCTTCATGAACTTGCTTTCCAAAGTTCATCCTATCTTCAAAAAGGATGAGATACATCTTGTAGTCTTCTGCTTTTAAGTTGGCTTTTCCAGTGTCTGCCTGCTTTACTAGAAGCGACTGCAGCTCTTCTGCTAGTTTGAGAACTTCAGTGGAATTTCAGGTTGACCTTGGACAAAGATGAGAAAAGGGACATCCATTTTGCACGTCCCATTTATTCTCTCTCCTGTCATGGAAAGAAATCTTTGTAGTGGTATTGCTTCACATTAAAGTGATATAACTTTTGCCCCCAACCCTTGTCGCATAAATCTGATACTTTGTGGTGCTTCAAGTGAAAATAATTGACAGAGTACATTCCAGATTGCATTTGTAGAGTTTCAGCCTTTAATCTTAATCAGAAGATGTCTGTATTATAATCAGCACGTTAATGCTAGTTTTCTGAGGCTGCTAGTCTATCACTTCTGTCCCCTTCCATAACTACATTTCTTGAGTCAAACTTCCCATGTGTGAACCCTTCTATTGTGTAGTTTCAAGATTCTGGTAGTACAGAGACAGCTGTATAGGTATGTAACCACCATATCAAAGAGAAATCTTCTGCCTCACTGTAAATACTTATCACATATTTGGTGCAACGTAGGGAGTCTTAATGAACAAGCTCTGCCAGGCTCTAACCTACTGCTTGCTGTTGTCTTCTCATTTACACATGACTGGATTTAGGTGAATCACTTGTTGTGAGATAGAGTCAATGGTTTTTCAGCAGAATTTCTTTTGAAGGAGGAAGTGCATTTCCAGATTTACAAGGAGTTGTTCTTGAATTTTGAATGTTTTCACTTTTCTCCTTTTGGTTCCAGCTTGTGTGTCCTCCTTAATTTTGATGCCTGGGCATAGGACCTTCTGTTCGGAGACTTCCATCCAGCCGAGTAGATACCACTGCTTAGAAAAAACTCCATTTCCTAAATGGTTGTTCAGTATGAACAACCATTCAGGATAGTTAGTAAGCAGATATCTGTAGAGATGCAGCAGGTTTAGAGAGTCATTACAGTAGATTTTTTTTCCTTCCGTATGACTAATTAGGGAATACATGCTGGATTGGAGTGAGAGAGCTAAGCATGAGGATTGCCATTAGTGACTGCCATTTACTTATCTGATAGAGAACAAATTCCCACCAATTTGTCACCACAGAGGAACATTTTTGTTGTATGGTTTAGATTTCAATTTTGGAGTTAGAATTCTAGTAATGTTAATTAGATGTGTTTAAATATTCTCACTGGCTTAAAGGTGTTAATTTTTTCTTTCATAATCATGCTTCAGAATACACCATTCTTGAACACTGTATCCCCAAAAAAGCTTCCTTAAGAAAATAATCAGCCTGTCTTATGAAAAGGAGGGAAGAGTGGTGGATGTTCAATACCTTGATTTTATCAAGGCTTTTAACACATTCTACCCTAGTATTCTTACAGCCATATTGGTGAGATATGGAATGGGTAAATGGATGGATAAGTCAACTGAAAAAATGGCTTGGCTGCTGGATTTAAAAGGCTGTGATCAGTGGTTCAGAGTTCACTTGGTGGCTCATTAGTGGTTGTGTGCCTCAGGGTTTGATACAAGGAGCAGCGTGGTTTAATAACAATTTGGAAAGTGGGGTGGGGTGAAGTGCACTGTCAGGAAGCTTGTGGATGATACCCAACTGGAGGAAGCAGTATGTGTAGTGGAAGACTCTTCGGAGGGACTTGGATAAGTTGGAAAAGGGGGTTCATAGAATAATAAAATGGCTGTGATTGGAAGGGACCTCTGGAGGTTGTCTGGTCCAACCCCACTGCTCAGGAAGGGCCACCTAGAGCTGGTTGCCCAGGACCATGTCCAGATGGCCTTTGGGTATCTCCAAGGATGGAGACTCCACAACCTCCCTGGGCAACCTGTGCCAGTGCTCAGTCACCCTCCCAGTGAAAAAGTGTTTCTTGATGTTCAGAAGGAACCTCCTGTGTTTCGGTTTGTGCCCATTGCCTCTGGTCCCATCACTAAACACCATTAAAAACAGCTTGGCTCAGTCTTCTTTTCACACACCCTTCAGGCATTTATATACATTGACAAGATCCCCCTGTGTCTTCTCTTCTCTAGGCTGAACAAGTCCAGCTCTCTCAGCCTTTCCTCATATGAGAGTTGCGCCAGTCCCTTAATCATCTTAATGGCCCTTTGTTAGGCTCTCTCCAGTATGTCCGTGTCTTTCTTGTACTGGGTATATTAATCAGTATTACTAAATATTAATGTAATTTTTACCCCCTTTGATTTCTTTGGAGTACATTGGGCATTTTAGAATGGAGGATTCTTCAGTGAATACTTTATCTTCAGAACTGTTTAGCTGTAGAATTGTGAGTCAAACTTTTTTTTTTTTACTTTTCTTATGTTCCCTTCTTTGACACAGAGTCAGGATATTCAGTTAATAGTGCATTTATTTTCAAATCACAAATATGTATGATTGCTTTGTCCATTTTGTAAAAAGATGCCTTAGGAAAAGACTTAAGTTGTTGATGGAGAAGGGGATTGGACCTGAGTGACCTGAGGTATAGGACTGTGCTGTTAGTCATGCAAACTTGTTAAAAGTAATCCTTAAATGGTAAAGTTTACAGAGACAAAGCACTATAAAGGAAAAAAATTTAGTATTAGGATTGTGAATCTGAAGGTTTAGACATTTCTATACTTCATCAGCAATAGCAATTTCCCTTCCTAGGGGAAAAAAAAAAAAAGAATTAAAAAAGAACCTGATGTGCTTTTTAGTTCTTCAGAGATCTAGAAAGATTTTTTTTTTAATTATTTTTTTAAGTGTTACTGTCTTAATAACGAAAAGCAACTTCATGGAATTATGACAAATTTAAAAATCTGTTTTGTTTCCTTTGGCAATGGAATACTAGTTGATAAATTACTTGATTCTTTATGTTGTTCAAATGCTTGTGGACACAATGTTAACATAAGGAAAACTAAACTGAAAGCAATTTTATGCAGCTTTTTTTACTATACCCTTGAGCATTTTCTAAGTTTGCATTTAATCACAGAATCTTGGCCATGATATTTCTGACAGGTAATTTCCTTAATGCAGTTGACAGAGATGGATTACATGGAAGCCTATTGGATCCAATGCTTTTGTGTGCAAGTGATAAGACTAGATTAGGGTTATCTTGCTCTGAGTGCCTGGAAAGATACAGCCACCTAATAATTCCCCTGGTAATATGGATGGTTTTGTGGGAGCAGAAATTCATGGCTAGATACTGGCCTGCAAAAGTATTACCAGATTTTATTGCACCTTGAGAACATCTGGGGTGATGTGTGTTTTTCTGTTACATGATATCAAAATTATATGTCAGAGAAAGACAAATGTATTAAATATTTGGCAGATTGGAAAAGTGATAAGGAAAGAGGCAGGCATATATCTTAGAAATTTTAATGGGATTTTAAAATAAAATTATTTTTGTCATAACAATGAATATTACTCTTATTTTGCAGAGAAATAACAAAAGAAGTAGCATTTAGCCTTTTAGCTTCTGTAAAGGTTCACATAAGAAAATTGCTGTTGTCTTGCTGCCTTACTAACAGACCCTAAGCCTGAATGTCCATAACCAGGATGCTTTTTTGAAAACAGGATTTAATTATGAATAGCAAAGTCTGAGTAGATTTTAGATCTCAATAATATTGTTTTGCAGTCAAGACTTTTTGAACACTTGAGTAGAAAGTGTATACAAAAGCTTGAGTGAAGTAGTTAAAAGCCATCAGTGTATATATTATTTTTATTTACTTCCAGCAAGCATTCACTTCAGTTGAAACAGGATTTTTTTCAGTGATCTCCAGGATCATGACAATTTTATAACTTACTTCCTCAAACTTCAACTAGACTAAGAAAATAAGTCTGATGGGCTAGTAGCTAACAATAGTGCAGTCAAAGCATCTGTTAGTGGTGTCTCATTTGGAAACAGACTTATTGGAAAGATGAAGGTTGGAGAAAAGAGCAGGTAGTGTTCATAAAACACAGACTCCTGACACTCCCTCTGTAATCAGTAAAGAAGAGAGATGCGCCTTCAGGAGGCAATTCAGAGTAAGAGTCTAATTTAGATGGTCTGAGTCACGTCCTGTGGATCCTCTCTGTATCTCTTGGCTGATTACTGAGAAGGCTAAAATGACCAGTTTCCCTTAGCTGAAGTTAGCTTTTGTGAATATTTTCCAGAATAGTGAGTTGTATAGATTCAAGATACAGAATGGTTTTCCAGGTTTTACAGCTTTCTAGGCAATAGAGTTTTGCTACACTGTCTATATAAAATGTTCAGAGGCTTGGAGGGGGAGACACACATACTGTATTTCTTGGCATCGTGGCTCTTAGCTTCTTTCTAGTGGTGTAAAAACTGCTGTCATGTTATTTCTGGAAAAGACAGCAAGTGGAAAAGACCATCCCTATATTGCAGTTAGAAAGAAAAAAGAAAGAAAAACCAAACAAACCCCAGACCACTGGAGAATATTTGGGTTTGGTGTGGTGGGGAAGCTTTGTGTCCTTTGTGTCCTGAAAGATTCTTTACCTTGCATCTTCACCCAATAAAATATATTACCTATCTTTTCCATGTTTTATTTCCAAAGGAAAAAAAAAGGGGGCATTCTATACAGAGACTGTGTCATGAAAAAGGATCACGTAGGTGTTTAATATATGCTGTGATGAGTAATTTTGGTCATGGTACATCAGAAAGCTACTTTCCCCCACCATCTTTCTAATAAGAATTTTAATCCATTGATGACAAAACCTCTAAAGTATTTCCTTGCTGCATTGTAATACACTGTGACGAATTATGTCTCAGGAGTTGTAAAATTTTCTCATAGCTTGTAATACCTCATTTAATGAATTGATCACACTGAAATGTAAAGATGAAGCAGCATTTATTTTGTATGTTATATTGCATATAATTTTTAGACTTGACATTTATAGCCATGGAAGCTGTTATTTTACATATCATTTTCAAACCATATCAGCCTTAAACACATTTAAATTTAATAAGCAAGTAGATTAGATTTGCTTTTAAGCTAGGCATATCATTATACTTTGTGTTCCCTTCAGTAGGGCGCATGCTTACTATTAAATGCAGTATTTAGTTGTCTTTTAAAACCTAAAAATAATAAAAGGGGATGTATTTACAAAAGTAATTGAATATAGAGCTGCTTTTGGGGACAGTGCCCCAGTCATGATTTTTGTAGGATGTAGACATTAAAGTAGTTTTTGTTTTTTATTAAAAATTGCCCTGTTTTGAGGAAATATTAATGTAGGAGCTGTATGTCTTTCAGTTGTGAAATACCAAATCTGTCATACTAACATATGGCCTGATCATCATCTCCTGCAGAAAAAAATCCATGGGAGGGGAGAGCTTATTTGGAAACTCTGCATGATTTACCAGGCGGATTTTCTGATGCCTCATCTTTCTCATCAGAAAGAATTTGTAGCTGCCAGGGAGGTGGATTCTTACAGCCTTCTAACTATTTAAATGCCTTACCATCCATAAAAAAATATGTTGTTAGTAGTGTGAAAAAAGGCAGCCCTTCTTTCTTCAATCCTGGCTTCTTTCACCACTAAAGAAGCTTTAAAGAACATCACATAGAGAACCTCTGCTGTCATTGTGATCTGTTTGTGACTCCCACCTCAGAATCTTGGTGGATGTAGAAGCAGCTGAGAGAAATCTAATGAAAATCTGAATTTTATAAAAACCCAGTGGACTTTTCTCTGGAGATTACTTTGCTTTTCCTAGTGTATCTGCTAAAAGACAATTCCAGCATTGTACTTGTTACTGTGGCACGAAATTAGACAGGATGCAAATAAGAGGCTTTTCACCTTAACTCAGTCAGTGGGAAGAATAATTTTGCTTCATATTTTTTCATTCTTTTTCAAAGATCAGTTTGGAAATATGGTACTGAGTTTTCGAGACTTTATGAAAGTATTCTTCACTTTTTATGAAAATAAGACTGATGCCTGTTTTGCAAAGTCCGTTCACTAATGCAGAAAACAAACAGAAGACCTTGTCTTAGAATCTGTCTTTGAAGAATATAATTTTAAAAATACATTTTGAGGGTTTTGTTTTGGGTTTTTTTGTTTCATATTGTGTTCATGTTCATAGAGTAGTTCTTTGCGTTTTATGTAGTTTTTGGCTTTCTGGTCTATCTGCATTCATAGACCTACTCAGCAAATTAGTAGACCTTATAGATCTTTCCAAATCCAAACCTCTTCCTATATATTTTTCTAGGGAATTGTTTTGTCTATGAGCCATGCAAGCCAATATTTAATGAACCAGAGGACACCAGACAAGTAAGCTGAAACATACAATCTGGTTCAAGTATAAGTTTCTGTGTATTAGCTTCATATAAAATCAACCCAACTGCCCCTTCTGCTCTTTGTACAATTGGTTAATGAAAGGGAAATCAGATGGAATGCACCACTAATAGTTAAAAATAAAAAAAAAAAAAGGTGTGACACTAAAGATGCATGCTTGCTGCCTAGTTCTTAACATGCAATGTGGCATGCTTTTGGCCTAAGCCAATTAGTAGTGCCTCTTAGACCCTGACATGCTTCTAGAGATGGCAGATGACAGCAGCTGTTCTGAACAGGCAGACAGAATGTAGCTACCAGTTCTGGTTGAGGTAGAGTTTTGTTCACAGGGATATGGACTAGAGTGCCACAAAACAGGTGTCTGTTCTTATTTGTTGCATAGCCATGAAGACCACCTTTCATAATGGGTTGATGGTACAAAATAGGCAGAATCCTTATAACCAAGAAACTATGTCTAACAGAACTTAAGAGAACTGCGAAGTCTCTTGTCTTGGCTGTTCCTCTTATCTTACTACACTTAAATGTATTTTGTGCCTCGTCTATAAAGTTGGTAAAAGGGTTAAAGGAACTGTATCACTGCATTGAACTTGAGTGTGTGGGGCAAAGGAGGGGAAAATGTGCTGCTTAAATTAAACCATCTCCCTCAGTTAACTATTATTTACTATTTATTTAATGCCCTTGCATATAAACGTATGGCTATCCACATTGTAAAAACTAAGCTATAACGAAAGCAGACTTCACAGCCACATCAGAAGATGGAAGAGGTGACTGCAGAAGGCTAGGGATTAGTTAGCTGATAAGCTTTCAAGGAAGTAGAAGATTTAGTAATCAGCAGGGTAACATAGACAAGGCATCAGAAGAATTAGTTCTTTGCCATGGGGTTGGTAAGAGTGTTATTTAAAAATTAGGTCCATAGTTACTGTTCATACGAGCGCATATATATCCCTGTGAATTTCATTCTGTGCATTTCACTAGATAGATTATGTGATCTTTGAACTTTTGTTGATAATTTTTTTAGTGTAGAAGATTGGCAATGTACAGTGTCAGCAAAATATGTCACATAGTCATGAGGCGTAACTGAAGAATTGAATAATTTGTATCACGTCTTGCTCACAAGGATAATTAAATGGAATGGCATGTAAGTTGATGGAACTACAGGGGTGACCACTGGCTAAAGAACTGTCTCCCAGGTTTCTTCCGTAAAATGATCATCAATATTTTGTTAATTTCTCCCCCTTGTAAGTGTGTGTTTTAATATGCTTATTTTTCCTAGTAGTTTCAGCAGGAATAACTTAATTACAGGGAATAGAAAATAATTCTAAACCAAAATAATTTAAATAAGAAATCATATATTTGTTGAATCTAACATGTTGTATCTTTCATTTAAATACAACGTTTTCATTTTTTTATTCAAAGAAAATGTGCTGCACAGTGAAATTACACTTAATAACATCAAAAAGTAGTGAAAAAAGAAAAACCAACTAATTTCTGGAGGTTTTTAGCAATGCATCTTTAAGTTTACCTCAGTATCGAAGGGGCCATTTAAAAAAGATAGGAGCTTAAGCCAGACATCAATGATGATGATTTCCTTCAATATGATAATAAATACATCAAAGTACCCTTTTATCTTTAATAATTCAGGATTCATTGAGAATGTAAAGGTTTTCATGTTCTGTCATTTAAGGAATCTGATAGCAATTTGTTAAAAATAATATGAGACAAGTCTCGACAATAGACAAAAAATTTGCGCAATATGTAAGGGATGCTATTTCAAAATGGAAGTTGGTGCTCTCTACAGCACTTGCATAAAGGTTTAAAGATTTTCACCTCACTTGCTTACCTTCTTGAAAACTGTAACCATTAGGACGACTTCCCATAAATTATTTGGAGGACAGCTCCTAAATCAGTTATTTTATAAGAAACTCCTCAACCCTTCCCTTGAAATTGTGTATAAGAAGTTTATACAGGAAGCTTTGTATAAAAGTAATTTATTGCTATGCTTTATTGGGGAAAAAAAATCAGAAAAACTATATCTGAACAATACAGTATTTCTCAGGTGAGATTTACAATTTGTACTACCATGATTTTCCAGAAGGTGCGCATCTGTGTTTGTAATATAGTTAACAGAACTGATAATGATTTTAAGCTAGTTATAACATTTACATGTTGTTATTCAGTTTCCCCTTAAATGTGAAGGACAGAGTATAGTTCTTTATAATTGGAACATTTTTTTGTTATTTTTGCCCTGAAGGATACAGTTTTTAAGCTGAACATTATTTTATTTTTCATAGTCAAAACATTCTCAAGCAAGTTACTCTATTACAGATTATTGTATTAGTCTTGAATGTATTCACTTATGTTTAGAGACCAATATGGATACAAACTATGAGAGCAAAGATGCCTACTGTAATCTGAGAGCAGAATCTGAATTGAGATTTCACACTTTAAAGAAAAAACGAATACATGGCTGAAAGTGAATGAATTAAATATGCGTATTCAGTAATTACAACATTAATTAAAACTAGTTAGAGATTACACAGTGGACTTCCTTTAAGAACGCCAGAAATCCAGATCCAGTTGCTGACTAGTAAATAGTGTAATGTGTGCCTGCAAAGCCAAGTAACATTGCTTGAAGCAGCCGGTCAATGCATAGTAATTTCTGAGATTTCTTAGGCATTAGCTACAGTTTGAGGGGCTTGGTTAGAAATATTCTCAGACTTCTAAGATTTCTGTTTGTGAAAAATAATTTTTTGCAGTAGATGAGCAGAGAGCTAAGCATTGGATCAGAGTTATGCATTGCACTACCCTAAGTTGCTACTGGTTGTCATGGTAACATTTTAAAATGGTGGTGGCTGTGGCTTGACATCAGAACATTTTCTGTTAAGTGAAGATTTTTCTGAGATTGTAATGGAGTGTTTTAAATGAGTGGACCTTTTGTACTCAATAAAATATTTAGTAGGTTGTAGTAAATATTAATTTGTCCTCCCTTCAAGATAATACACCATGCTGTGTATTTACAGTTCTGTGCTAATAGAATGGTATTCCTGGAAAAGAGTTAATCCATTCTTAAGAGTCAAACTTGCTAAAAATAAATTTGCTAACAATGCTTTGAATAGTAATTGTTGAAGTTGTTTCACTTTATCCTTTCAGAATACTGTGTGGCAGATAGGTTAAATGTGCTTCAGCTTTTTTTAAGCATCTAGTGAAGTAATGATTTTAGTACTTATTTGTATTTAAAGCTGAACTTAAGCATTTACAATAGCTTATATTTTAGGGGGGCAGTGGTAGAAATGGCTTAACTAAAAAGCTGGGAATGGAACATCTCTCTGTCAATCGTAAGTTAACATACTTTGTTACTGACCATATTGTATTTGAGATGAAGCAATGTGAATGCTGCCTTATCCCTCACTTAGATAAGCTTTCAAAGGTGATCTCCAAATCGTGTCTGCCACAGAGCAAGGATTTGCTGAGAGTGACAAACACATGCCCACTACATTTCCAGTATGCCTTTCAATAACTGAATTCCAAGGCTCCTGACAGAAAGGAAATGTCTTAGAAAATTCTCAGTAGTACACTTCAATACAGCAGAATACATTGAGTGAAAAGAAGAACTGTTTTTGCAAGTCAGGATTTATAAACTTTAATAATACACCTATCAGGAAGAAACGGAAATTCAGTTTAGAGTGTTTGGAGAAATCATCTTGACGGGTAATACTGATTCATTTCTTCTTGCTATTGCACTGCTTCATTGATAGTTCACATGGTTTGATGGCCTTTTGGAGCCAATTTAGCCCTTTGTGGCTCATCATAATCTCATCCTTCATTCCTGTGATTTCAGAGGCTTTATGGAAATACCATGCAGATGTCTATGTGCTTTAGCACAGCTGATAACAGTGTCTTAGATGACCCCATCAATCTTAATGGCATTTTCTACTAATCAGCAAGAGGCTTACAATTTATTTCTCTTTTTAGCTTCTTCATTACATTTTCCTCTTATCTATCTATCTGTCCATCTATCTATCTATAAAAAAAAAATAATAATCAAATGGTGCTTTAGCCTTGCCATGCTAAACTCAGTCTTCTACACACCCACCAAGTATTTTTTAACTGTGTGCAGTTTTGCTTCTTCATGGTCACTCAGCTGTTTTTCTCATAGTTACTCTTTGCTGATTTAATTGCTTTGTCCCTACTGTTTCCCTACACAACGTTAATACATGAGTGCTTGCCCTCCAGCCACCTCATAGATCTAAAAGTTGCAAGACACTCAGAAATTAGAGAAACCTACCTTAAACCACACCTTTCAACATTACCTTTCTTGGAGTTAGATGGAAGATCCTCAGAAAACAAATACATGACATAAGAAAATGGCAACAATTTTCATACATGTAGGGAAATACGGAGTTTGTCTTAAGCTGTGATTGGTGTATCATAATTAATGACTGCTTTTTTCTTTTTGTTTTACTATTAACAATATAATTTTATTATTACTTTATTATTTTGCAACAATGACTGGCTTTCCCAATTTGAGCAACTGTACCTTATGTTTTTCTCATGTTAACTTTATTTCAAAAGGACACTGCAATGCATACTTTTATTAAGCAATAAGAGTTAATCTTTTCAGTGAAGGATTAAGATTGGATGTACTTATTTTTGTTTCTGCATTTAAAAAAATGTCATTCATGGAGAAGCACCCTGAGTTTTAGAATGCAATTTTCTTTGCATCAAGGTGAGCCATGGACTCACTATGGATTGGAATTTTGCCCAAAGTGGGGAGAACATAGTATTTTTAGCTATATCATCATCTAGAGTGGCCAAGAAATATTATGTGAAGTTACAGAGAATACAAGGAACAGAATAATAATAGAACATTACGTTTCTATACATAGCATGTGAAAATATATCAGCAAGGTATGTTCAACTGCTTTTTAGACATTTTACTTTTTAATGTCTTAAAAACCCACAAGGAATACAACTCTTGATTTAGCCCAAAGCACCATACATAACAGTTCAAGGTGTAAGTAGGTATCAGTTTTTACTGTAACAATGGAGGATCTCTGTGGGGAAGAAAAAGACAAAGTATCAGGAACATTAATCTACAGATGCAATGTATAAAAACTGTTCCTTCGAGCAAAGAAAATCCTGAAATTTTAGTCTCATCTGTCCTCTGTGAAAGCTGACCCTCAACCTGGCCAGCCAACTTCTGTGGTGGCATGGAAGCCTCCTTATATTCAGCTGTGTGTAAATACTTTCTTGTTGCATCATGCTGTAGTTTTTGTTTTCATACTTCCTTGTATCTCATGTTGTTCATCTGAGTGCTGATCCGTTCTGGTGTAGCATACCAGCTTGCCTATACATTCTCTTGGAGTCCTTTGCAGGTTCAATCTTTCTTCATAAAACTAGTCTCTAATTACTCAGGATATAGTTTTGATGCATCTACTGTTAAAACAAAAGATTACTTCAGTTCTTCGGAGGTGTAGATGCCATTCTGTCAAATCACAGGCCTTTCTTTCACCTGACTCAGTGAGGGTAACTCTTCCCCCTTCTTTTTTGACTTAGGATATACATTTCAGATTTTTATTTTTTTTTCTTTTTAAATCCATGCCATGGTACATACTTGGCCAAACATACCTACTATTGACAGCTAAGGAGGGCTAACGCAGTTAGCTCATTACTGTCTCTTCATTGAGAAAAGCATTAAGCAACCATTCTGGGGTAAAAATGAGCTTAGTGGGATAGGTGCCCCCCCCCCCCATCCTCCAAGCCTAATTTTGAAGTATACTGTGAAAGATGTGCATGAAATATGTGTATAACTGGTTTTTGCAGTTCCTTCTCTCCATTCTGACAGGAGGACTTACTAGATCACATACAGCACTGTGCTAGCCTGCTTTCTATTTTGGATCTGTTTTGGAGTTTGGCACAATGAGCTTACATCTGCCTTTAAAAGTCAGTGTAGAGGTATTGCAGTAGCAAGATTCTGCCTTGCAAGGTCCAATAAGCAAGTGTGGTGTTCCTTCTTCAGAAATACAGCTTAGATAAGTCTATTGTACATGGATATAAAACGTCGTGTTAAAAAAAATAAAGTCACAAAACCCAACAAAATGCCATACTCCAAGAATAGCTGTAAATAGCTTTCTGTCAAAGTGGATGAATGTTTTGGGAACAATTTTATGAAATGCTGTTTTAGGACTACTACTAAGTATTTTCATTATTGACATGAATGATGAAATAAAAAATATATTTTAAAAATAACCTGAGAATGTCAATCTGAAAGGACCTGCAAGCATACCTTTAGAATTAAAAATGACCTTGATGAGTTGGAGACTGAACAGAACGCTGCTTAGAAAGGGCAAATTAAAAGGTCTACACTTAAAAATATTCAGCTATGAAAATATAATGCATAATGACTGTGTAGGTAAGTAATTTGCAGTACAATCATTTTAGCTTCTAGTAAATCAGAAATCGAACGTATTCAAGATATCATGCTATTGCAAAAAAGGCATACTCATGCCATACTTTTTATATAAAAACCATAAATATCAGTGAGGCCTATGAAACCATACTCTTGAAAAAATCAGCATTTGTAAAGCTTCAGCTGCAAGGCAATATTCTGGGAACAACGCTTCAAGAAGAAAGTGGCTTAATCAGTGGAAGTACTGAGGAGAGCAATATGAACCATCAGAACTCTGAAAATGTGACCTTCAGGGAAAAGCTGTGGAAGAGAAGCCTGAGCAAGGACTTGATAATAGTCCTCACATATATAAAAAGCAGCAAAAAAGAAAGTAATCAACTTTTTCTCTGTATCTGCTGTGCAGTAGGCTTACTGTGCTGCTAGGTCAGTTTAGGATCAGCAGCAGAAAAACTTTCTAATGGAAGAGCAGTTGAAAATGACAAAGTTGCTTAGAAAGGTAGTGAAATCTCTAGTCCTAAAAGTTTACAGAAGCAGTTTAGACAAAAGTTGTAGGTGTAGCTCATCCTGGGAGCTGGTGTAGAGAAAGGCATTGAGGAGTGAGAGGGGCAACCAAGTGGTCTGTCTAGATCAGTTGTATTTCTCTATTATTTGCTTACCTAGCTCACACACATTGAGGGGACTGATGATTTTTAAGTGCTCTTGAGAAAGTGTTCTTGTGCTTGATAGCCTTGTTTTATTTGTGTGCTAACATGTTTTGGAATAAATAAAAATAACTTGAAGCGATCTCTTTTCAAATATAGCAGCAATTATTTGCTTTATTACATATGTTTCTTTGAATTCAGAAACTGAAAGGTAAAAAGCTTATTTAGAGGTCTGGTTACTTAATACAGTGTATTAATTTATTAATAACAGTTGAAGCAAGAAGATACATGAGTTCTTGGACCAGGATCAGAATCCCAACTTGGAAGCTGTGTGTCATAGGCATGAACTGTTTAGTCTCTAGGGCATACTTGCAGACGGTCTTTATTCACTTAGCACTTTCTGTTGGCTCATTCCCAAAATCCAAAGCACTTTGTTCTCTTTCCCTCCAAGTTGGAAATAAAATTTTATGATCATAGTTGAGGAGGGGATATGGCACAGCACAAATAGGCACAACGTAGTGCGCATATGTCCAAATACAGGGTATTGCTCCAGGCTTTTAGACCTGCGGGGGCGTAGGGGACAGTGCCAGATGCATCCTAGTTATGTGCCATTGAAGACATCATTTGGAAGGAAAACAGGAGTGGATGTAAGAAGAGAGAGAGAGGTGATCTGTCCAAATTAAAATGTGTAATCTTAGCACAATAAGTCAAATGCACTAGAAGTAATATTCCTTTCATAGTGCTGATGTCCATGTAGCACTTTTCTTTCACGTATATTGAACAGAATATATATCGCTCTTTAAACCTTTTAATATCTTTGTAGGAAGGAAAATTGCTTAGGCATGTTGTGCAGGAATGACATTAATCTGAATGACTGCATGTGTAATACTGAGGCTTTGCTTTCACTCAGCCTTGGTGACCAGATAGATCTGCAGCTATGTGCTAACTTTAATTCCAGCCCACTGCTTGCTAACACAGTGAATATGAGCTAGCTTTGAATCCTTTCCAGTCTGTACAATACCATAGCTAATACTAACTCTGACTCTATTCTAGGACTGAGAATTGTAGTGTCTGTGTATCTCCTGCCCACAGTCCAGTGCTGAACTATGGAATTAGGTTAGTATGTGCAACATTTTTTCTCACTGACCAAGATACAGACATAATATCACAGGCTGAAGTTTGTAGATGATAAAAAGAGCAGAGAAGGGGAAATATTGGAGAAGTGACCGAGTCATAACAAACTGATCACTTGATAAAGTAGCTGCAAGCAAGTAATATGTTTTTAAAATTATCATTTAAAATCACATATGTAGCAAAAAAGAATATAGCCCATCAGTGGGGACTTTCATCATTTCAATAGAGCCTTGAAATGTAAGTTCTGTGTAATGTGGTCTAGAAGGGATAATGCAGTTCTGGGATGTGTAAGCAACTGACTTCTTAGAGTTTTTGTATTCAGACTGTTTAACTTCTGTCACGTTTGGGTAGTGTGTTCTGTTGTCATACACGAAAGTTCAAGAAGAATGTTTATAAATTGCCAAGTTAGAGAAACTCCATGAAAATGACTAGTAGGCTGGGAAATGTACTTGACAGTGAAAGATTCAGAGTCATCATTTGATTTAAAGAAAAGAAAGCTATTAGATTGACTTGACCAGAGTTGATAAGTAGTGATTTGTTCTCAATTGATACATATCTATCAAGGAACATAACTGTGATAACAGAGGTTTCTTTAGTTGAACGAACAAAAGTGTAACAACAGCCAATACTCAGACATCAAAACTAGACAAATTAAGGTTACAATCTTTTGGCACTGAGAGAAATTAAGCATCGGTGCAACTTCCTGGAGAGTTATTTCTGCCTTTCTGAGAATTTGGGGGTTTTGTTTTTCCCAAAGCATATGCCCTATTTTAAACAAGAGTTGATTCAGAAATATCTTGTATTTTGTATTATATGTGAAATCAAAGGATCGTTTTGGTCTTACAAGCTCTGGAGTACACAGTTGTGGATGTTTAGCGTAATTATATGTCATTGAAAAAAATCTGATAATGCTGATGGTGTGTGGGAATAGGTAATCTGTATTGACTTCCTTTTTTTTTTTTTTTTAGGGTGTTTTTGGTTGGTTTAAGTTGGGATAGAACATAAGGAAACAAAGTCTAACCCTGTAGAATTGAAAAGCATAGAAATGCAGTAACTGCATGAGAATACTTACGTGCCAGCTGCTGAACATAAAACATTCTTCAGTGAAGTATAAAATCTGACAGGGAAGTGTAGCTGCTGACAAAGAACATTTTATCTGTGTGACAGAGAAAAAATTATCCATATGGAAGAGAAAAAATTATCCATCAGCTACCTTTGGTATATAAGCTTTCAGTTTTGATGTATTCTGGCTAAAATGACCATAAATCTATTTTTTAAAGAGTTTCCCTTCTCTCCCTCACGCACGCTTTCCATTAGATATGCAATTCTTCTGAAACTTCTGTGTAGTATTTTTTACAGCTTCTAATTAATATCAACATAGTCAAATTTCCGAGAAATTATACAGCTCCATTTCTTAAGTCAAAGTCAGTATTTTATATAGAAATAACAAATAAGAACTGCACAGGAAATTCAAGGGGGATAGCTAACGCTGTACAATACACTCTTGATATGTTGGCTACTTCTAGGGAGAAATAGGAGCAAGTGCCTCAATTTAAGACCTATTTTCAAAACTTGTTCCTAAAATGATATTGCTGCAGCCAGCTACCACAGTTTTCTGGAAGGAATGCAGTTAGGGTACAAATTTTTCCAGAGTATTTCTTTTATTCCTAAGTCTTGTTTCAGTTATAGAATAGTAGATGTAGCTGTTCAGTTGTGTTCTTACAGTCCAAGTTTACAAAACTACTTCCTGATGAAGATAGGGAATAATAATGTATAAAACGTTTCATGATGCATCCTTGTCATAGCTTTTCCAAACTGACCGGAAGCAAGAAATTATGAGTTGAATAAACATAAATTTTCAGTGTAGGTTTTATGGCAGTAAGAACAAAGAAACATGGTGTTTATAAACAACTTCAGAACTCACAAAGGAGGCAGACTTAACAACCAGACAGGAAGGGAAGAAGAAATGACTAGAGACAAGGTTGTTTAGAACAGAGGAGACCATAGACCTGCCCAGCAGTGAAGCATCTGTCAAATAATGGAAGGTATACAAGCAGATCTGTAGCATTGAGCAGGAGTCTAAGAATGGTGCCTTGAGTCCAAGTGAGAAGAGAGGGAGGATCCTGAGAGGACTGACTTGATGAATTGAAGCCAGGAGTGGGTTTGAGTTCAAGAGACTTTATGGGTATGGGAAAAGTCAGTTAAAACTTGATGGAAGAGGAGAAAGGGGAGCAAAAGATTAAGAGAAACTGAGTGAGGAGAAGACAATGGCAGCAGGGACTTAGTGATGCTGGGAGAGTGCTGTTACAAGAAGGAAAGATGGAGAGGTCAAAAATGTAAAGAAGGAGAAAATGGAGAATAAGAAAGCATAAGTACAAGGAGACTCGATCTGTTAGTTCTGCTAGGCTACACTATTTCATTCATACAAGCAAATTTTTTTTTCATGTTTCATAGTATTTCTGAGGAGACTTGGGTATGGAAGGAGGCACAAAGAAATTTATTAAAAGTATGAATATATTCTGGCTTGGAAGTGTCCTGTTTGTGCAACTGTTGGGCTGTGTAGATGCACAGGAAGATCTGTGTACTAGCAAACTTCTAGCCTAAGAGAAATAACATACTAATATAATAGATATTGGCAAAGTAGAGGAAGAAAGTAGAAACAAAACTGGCAAAAGAGAGATGTTCTAAGGTTCAACAGGATGTCTGGATTCAGAGATAAACAGACAAGACAAATTGGTACCTGCAGTTCTTCTGCACCTGTCTCACTGGATGGTAGGTCTTCTGACAAGCAGTTAGCTTTTTTTCATTGGTGGCAAGAGCATTTGACAGGGAATAGACATATTTGTTCCAGTTTTGTGAACTCACCGTAAGGTGTGTGCTCCCCTAGAGTGAATGTCCCTCTCATCCCATCCTTGTTATTGCCCTGGCTAGAAAAATTTGAAGGATGCATGCTTTCAACGTACAGATAAATGTTTGTTTGTTGTTTTAGGTTTAAGCCTACTGTAGGAAATGTTTTTCAATACATTTTTCTCTTTTTATTACTTGGTCTTACTTCAAAGAACTAGTTTAAGGATATCCCAAATAATTTATAGGGAGAGAAGTATAGAAGTAAAGGGGCTAGATCATAGATTGGAATATAAATTCACTTGTCTGTGGGGTTTGTTTGTTTGTTTGTTTGTTTTAATCCTTCAAATACAGGCATTAGCAATGTGAATCTTTATCAGTCAGAAGAGGTCTGGGGTAAGAAACAAGCACCTGTGTCTGCGACTTTTGTCTGTAGCATTTACAGCCTCAGTGGCAACTTGAAAGCCTCTCTAGTTGTGATTTCCAAGACTATAAGATGTAATTCCAAGAATGTAAGATGGGAACTTCTTAATGTATTTAATTTATAGTTGGTAATGCTTAACAGCTCTGAAAATAGGGAGTTGTGCTTAGCATTTCAGAATTTCCAGAAAGAAGTGAAGTGGATTATCATACACCCATATGTTGTTTCCATCTCCATCTCCAGGCAGTCTCCCCAGTGTAGTTAAATTCTGTGTGCTGTAACTGAAGTCACTGAGATCTGACTGAGATTTTTTTTTTTTTTTTTTTTTTTTTTTTTTTTTTGAGGGGAAAAAACCAGAAGGGAGAAAAGCTAGGTGTCACTCTTTTACCAACCTTTGTAGTTAGTAAACAGACAGTCTGAAGGCATCCAGAAGAATTTCATGTGGACAGTGTCTGGTTTTGTTGTGGTAGTGGTAGTTTTGTCTTTAGACAAAAAACCCCAATGTTTAGTGAGCTATCAAGCAGTGAGTGATTTCTGTACGCTTGTTGGGATGAGATCAGTAAATTATCTGAAAATGGTCTTAGGGGCAAAACCATTTCAGCTGGACTAGAGGTCCTTCTCTCATTCTTTGTGTCCTTTGAAGTTATAGTGTTTCCAGATCCATTACCTGTGCATTATATGGAGATTTATTTACTTTCAGCAGCAAAGTTGATCTTGTTTATTTCATTAAGTGCTTGCTTTAGATGGTATCTGAAAGGGATAAGGAGGAAAGAAGCTGCTTTTTGAAATAAATATTATATTCTGACCATTGCTAGCCTTCATTATCCACTTTTTATAAACTGGAGTTTGCTGGCTTTTTGTCAGCCTCATTGCAAAGCTTTGTTAATACACCACCATGAAAATGAAAGTTTCATACACATTGACATAATTAATGAAGAGGCAGGCAGCATGCTCTACCAATTAACACCACAGGGAAAAGTAAAATTGGCTTCCTTTTCGTGTGTTGTGCCAAAGTTAAGAACTGTAACACACAGCAAATAGATAGAGATCCTTTTAATGAGCTGCAAGATCGAGCTGAATAACTCTGAAAGGTTGTTGTGTAAACATTGCCAACTATTTAGAGTGTTAAGAGTAATTGATGAGCTTAGTTGAAAGTTGTTGGGGTTTTTTTGGGGGGGAGCCTGTCAAAGAATAGAAATAGTGCTTGGTAATAAATAAAGTTTATTTTCAATTCAGCTATTAGGCATGTTAAAGAATATAACAAGCACTTTAAAACAAATATGAAAAACCAGAAACAGTTTACTGCTTGCTACTCGGCCAACAAGTTTGTCAGAATTCATTTTTTCAACTGAATATTTCTGTACTTAGTATTTACTCATAATGAAAACTTGACTAATTGTTCTCTGATGCTGGTTCTCAATAGCCCAACCATCTGGCAACATGAGACATCACTCAAGCTTGATTTTTTCCAACTGTCCCAGAAGTCCTAATATTAACATTAACAGAGAAGTAAACAGGTGAAATTTCTCTGTGATTTATGTGAAACATTCTGTTTATCTTGAGACATATGTGTAGAAAATTCAGAGCAGTTCAGGTTAAAACTCTTCTCAAAAAATATTTTCATTACACAGAATTGTCCTAAAAACCTAATTAGTAAGATTGCGTTTTCAAAATATGCAAAAATCCAAACCTGTAATGGCTGTTTATTGGGGAAAAAATTAATGGGCATTGGAAGTTAGAGGCCTAATTCAGGGCCTACGTTATTTAGTTAATAATAGGTCAGAGTGTATATGTAATAACAGAAATGTCATTTTGACTGTTCAGTGGCACCAGCTAACTTAACCTGTCTTTTTTTAAGAAAATAAAGCATCTCCTTCACTTTCTGTCCATTCTAAATAATTTGAATTTTGACAACAATCAGTTTGTACAATTTTATTTTAGCCCAAGTATTGTATTAAGGGCAACAAAGCTGGTGAGGCGCCTGGAGCACAAGTCTTCTGAGGAGCGGCTGAGGGAACTGGGGTTGTTTAGCCTGGAGAAAAGGAGGCTCGGGGGAGACCTTATCGCTCTCTACAACTACCTGAAAGGAGGTTGTAGTGAGGTGGGTGCTGCTCTCTTCTGTCAGGTGGCTGGAGATAGGAGAGGAAATGGACTCAAGTTGCGGCAGGGGAGGTTTATATCGGATATTAGGGAAAATTTCTTCACTGAAAGGGTTGTCAGGGATTGGAACAGGCTGCCCAGGGAAGTGGTGGAGTCACCATCCCTGGAGGTATTCAAAAAGCACATAGACAAGGCACTTCAGGACATGGTTAAATGGGCATGGTTGATGGTTGGACTTGATGATCTTAAAGGTCTTTTCCAACCTAAATGATTCTATGATTCTATGATTCAGTCAGATACAGCTTTTCACTTCATGTTGTGTACAAGCAAATCACCAAGATTGGTGATGTGTTAGCATCTGCATCTTGGCATCTTAAATAAATCTTAAAATATGTCAAAATTGTAATTAGAGAAGCAAAACATGATAAAACGAAAAGTAATAACTAGAAGCCAATAAAGATTATGCTAGACTTGCTAAACAATTGACATTCTAAATGGTCATGTCTGCTGTTAGAGTAATCTCCACAACAGGTAATTACACGTCCCTTCACTTGGTATGTTAAAGGTGATACCAGAAGCATCCAATAACTGTACAACTAAGAATATTAATATGCAAACACAACTGGAGACAATTTATTTTCATTGTGGTGAAGTCCTTCTACTATACGTTAAGAAACATGTATTGCTGAGTAGTTAGTTAACTTCTATTTTCAAAAGGGAGGTTAAAAGTCATAGTAAATGTCAGAGTATTGTAAGACTCAAAAATAATGCTAAACTTCCAAAATTTATTTGTTTAGAAAATAAGAATGGTAATGAAAAAATATTAGTTCCCCCTGCCATGAAGATTTCTCACTAAATCTTGAGTCTTCAGGTGCTGGAAGACTAAATTTCTACTACCTGATCACTTGTCTAGTGAGGAAGATGCATTTCTTTTTTTTCAATAATTTTTATTTATGCTTCTTTTCCTCATTAAGTAGCCTTATCAAACTTATAATCAACATTTTAATTTTTTTGTTATTTTCTATCCTTTTACTACTTCAGCTCTGCATCTCTTATGTTGTTTTTGTCTTTAGCCTCTCACATACCTACCTCTAGTCATTCTTGTGTCTTCTCCTTACATATCTTTATATTGTCTAATCTTTTTCTAACCTAGATTTTATCTTAACCTCCCATGAATTAGTAAAATGTCTTTTCCTCCTCTGCCCTCTAAATTTTAGTTACTTTATTTTTCTTCCCTTTAACATTTCTGCTGCTTATGTCCTTCAAAACGTTTAATGAACTCTGTTCTGTCCTTAATGATGGGCCAAGTCTCTGTTGTGGTGGTGTTCAAGACTTCCTGGCTGTTCTCAGTTAATCTGATGGCTGTCATCCTTTCTTCTCAGCCAGCTGGCTGTAACTCTGTCTCCGCTCTGGCTGTTGCTACCACTAGCATACCAGTGTCTCTTCTTTCCCAAGTGTCTCAATATTCTGATACCTCTCTTTTGACATCACTCTTTCTGCCCTTCTGCCACTCTTTCTGTGGCTCTACTGCCTTCTTCTGCAGTCCAGTAGAATAACTTCTAGAAGGTCTGTAAACCACAAGGACAACCACTGAGTTCCAGCAGGGGAGATGAGCATGGATGTAGTAGGAGAGAGACAGAAAGGACAAAAGCCTTCATAAGGATTTATAAGAGGAAAATACTTTATTGGCTTATTTTTGTGAGGATTCTGCATATAATTGTATCTTCTACAATTGACTTCTGCTTCAGAAAACCATTTGCTCTCTTTAAAGCTTCATCTTTCCATATTTGTAAGGAGACAGAATATTACTTAAGTAAATTAATTAATTTGTTTGTCTTCAGGTTGTACGAAGTTCCTTTGTTGAAACTAGTCAAGGATAAAATATAATTAATAACTCATTAACTGTTGTCACTAAAGCTTAAAGGTACAATAAGCATGTTAAAGACTGATGATCATCATTTCTGTGTCAGAAAACCGGAATGATGCGGAGATCTTTAATGCTGAAATGCTTCACGCATTCACGTCTTTATAGCAAGTATATTTCTGGCCATCCATGTGTCCGATAAGTAGAGCCAGAGAAGGTACTGAGGCAGAAGGTGACAAGAAGTACAAAATAGCTTCTATTGGATGAAAGCTTAAATAGGGTGGGATTCTTGAGCTTGGAATAATGACAGCTAAGTGAAAAGAGAGGCCTATACAATCAGCAACGCTTCAGAGAAGATGGAATGTTTTTGCAGTGCAAGAATTAGTACTTGGTGATATTGTCAGTCAGCAAGTGCAATATTAGCAAACAAAGTACTTTTTTTTCACATGGACCATAACTGCAGATCTTACAATTTATTTGGGCTCAAACAGGATGGATGAAGTAGTGGCTGGTATATACAGTAATCTGTATACAAGTTCTAGCTCAGGAGGCTCAGAAGCCACTGACTGCAGGATTATATTTTGAGGACAAATGCTGTGCTCCACATAGCATTTCTTACATTTATTCCCTTACATTTATTCCCTACTACAATTCTGGACTAGATGAGCCCTTTCTCTTAGGCAGTATGGCAATTCTTATCTATTAAAAAATAAGTATTAACTAGCAGTTGTTGTTACAAAACTGTCATAATCAATAAGGGCTAATTAAACAATTGTAAAGTTCAAAATCCAATGAAATAACATCTTTGTGTGGTTTACATTTGTATGCCATGAATTAAGTAAGTTTCAGCAAATAAATATGAGGTACTTAGGGTGGACAGGTTAGAGCTTATTAATTACCTAGCTTTGTACATATAAGCGATATATATGCCAGCTCCAATCACTAATAAATCCATCAGCTTTGAGGGTTTTCCTGTTCATTTCTACTGAACTGTTAGTGTATGTGACAGGCCATGGTTCTGTCAGAACGAATTGTCCCCCTTGAAAAGCTGGCAGCCCAGGGAAGTGACAACTTAATGGAAGCTAAAGCACTCTAATGGCAGTGCCTGGTGAAAGCCAGGGAAAGTCATCCATAGCATTTGCCCTGGCTCTTGAAAATGTCTCTTTGCATTTCTGGTTGCGTGCAAGATATTGGAGCTTTACTGGAGTCACATTTACAGGTATTATTAAATGAAATACAATTCAGTAAAACACTTGTTTGTTGATAGACTTTATTCCACTGAGGTCAGCCTGTCTAACGTTGTGATCATATTGCATGTGCTCCGAAGTGCTGCAGTATTACTTAAAGATCCTTAATTTTAGGTGTCGCAGATACATAAAATGAATAGAAATGTAAACATTTTATCCTACTGTTCACATGAGTGCATAAATATTTTTATTTAGATATGAATGGAGTATGTGTTTAATTGAAGGGATGAAAACATAATGCACTTCATTTAAGTATACTTGTTTACAGGTGAACAATATATAGATTATTTCTAGTGCCTTTTATTAGTACTATGAATTATAAGTTGTGTTGAGCTGATGGATAAAATTATTGTACCAGGATTATTTTATGTTGTTTTAATCTGTTTTTAGATGTCATTGGTGTATGCTAACATATTTATGTATAAATAAATGAAAAGCCAGTCATTTGCATACATTACATTTGCAAACTGTTATAAATACCTGGTGAGTACATTTAAATATTTTAATTACATTTTAATATTTTAATAACTTTTTATGTGTTAAACAGTGGATATACAATTTAGATTCTTGCCTTCTTACAAGGGTTACATGCAAATAATTGCTTTGTTTCTGGTTTTCTTGGTGTGACAGTGGCTTTTGGGCAAAACCAGAAGAGCAGTGGCTTTCAGTAGAATAGTATTTCTTCATCTTGTAATAAAAAGCCTGTATGTTTTTACAGGTTGTAATTAGCAAGGTAGATTTTTTTGAAGGAAAGTGATGCCTATTAATATCATTACTAAGAGTTAGTAAACCTAATCAGTACTATACGATTTATCCAAGTTCATAGAAAGAGAACAGGAGAGAGCAGACCAAAGAGGACTTCATAATTAAAAAAGAGAAAGCCAAATGACTGGTTTAAATTAAAACCAACCAACTAAACCCAAAACAAAACAAGAAAAATCTTTTCTGTGTGGTTATTTTCATAATGATTTGCTTTAGAGTTGAGACTTTCACATTGTTTAGCATGTAACAATTATTTTGTGAAGAAAAGGTGAATGATATAAACAGACACTATTTCTTTAATGTTGTTCTTAACACCAATCTGTTTCATGTCCTCCTTCCCCTCTTTTCAGCCACCTTAGGAGACATACGCTGGCCTTAAAAATCTCTGCATTCCATATTAAATAATAGGATCTCTGGGTTTGCTGCACACTCTTAACTACTTAATGATTTTAACGCACTAAAAATGAAGTTCTAAAACTTCTTTTAAATTGCTTGCATATTGTTTCTGGAGTATACCTTCAGCAGCTCTGTGGGTACAGAGGATGGCTGAGTTATCATCCCTTCATTTGTAAGCACCAGAATCCGAAGGTGAAGTTGCTGATAAAGGCATTTCTTGTAGCTTTATTGTGGATAATTATATTAAATTATTTGCTTGTATCTTAGATAAATTTATGCTTCACAGTGCAATTGGAGCTATACACTAAAGAGTCCAGTGCTACAATTTGCGGTTCTGAAGCAGGGAAAAATATGTAGGTATTGTCATGTGATGTTTTGCATCTTAGTTCATACAGAAACATTTACAAATGTTGACATATTTAGAAGACATGCTTGCTTGATTCACAGTTGTGAGTGGGATTGTAGGATATAGGATCCATTGATGTAACTAACCAAGTCTAAAGGCAAGAAGAGACAAACGTGGCATTGAAAGAATTTCAGAATTGGAAAAGGTCAATAGAGCAAGGAGAAGAGAGAGAGGGATAGCAGAACATAAAGGAGAATAAAATGGTGAGGTTATAGGAGTCTACAATATAGATAGATACTGAGAATGGAAATCAAGAAAGATGCCACAAGTAGATCCTGCTGTCACAGAATGCCTTGAACTGCACCAAGTGCCTATAAATCAAATACATTTTCTTTATATCTCAGAGAAGTTATAATTCCCTTTAAAAGGCTAGATACTTAAAACATTCCTCCTTTTAAAAGAAGAAGTACTGTCTTTCTATAAGTTAACATACCCTATCTGCTTTGCCTTCTCTAAATTAATGCTTCATCTCAGATGACTAAACAAAAAATTTGTTTATTTTTAAATAATCTTCCTGTTGTTCTTTTTATCTTGAGTGGTCATCCAAAACTTCTCAAGGTGCTCCATTTTTCTTTCATTAGGAGATAAACTGAAAATAGAGACATTTGCTTCTTTGACTCTCTCCTGTTTATTAACAAAAAAGGTACAAAGTTATATTTTGATGAAAACAAGAGGAGTCAAAAATTATCAAAGGATAATTTCTTTGTTCACAGATAGTAGCTCCTTATAGGCAACCCTCAGCCCACAGCCTTCTCTTTACCTTTTCCCAGGGATAAAATTTCTAAAATGGACTTTGCTTTTTGGCGTTTCCTCATTTCCTCTTGCAGGTTCTCTGTGATTATTGCCTTTTCCCCTGCCAATACCACACTGTAACAAAACAGTTCTAGCAGAATCCCTTTGCTTACCTTTATTTTTGGTAGTGACAGCTGCCTATGTTTGGGTTCAGACCACTCTTGCTTTGGGTCTATTTCCATTAAGGAGTTTTGGTATTTTTAAGGATTTTTTTGAGTTAAGTGTGAAGGTATGCCTTAGAGTAACTGTCGACCAGATAGTTTATAATAACTTATATTACCATATTTTTGCTATGAAATGGTTTTCAGAATGGCTTATTCTCACTTATATATTCTCATGGAGTCAGTCCCACTAAGTGTACTTCATGGAGAGAAGCTGCACTTCTCTGTATATTCAGTGACTGTGTTTTTTATATTATATAGATAGAGATATAAAATACCTTACTTTTCCATTTCTTAACAGAAATTTTCTCTACTAGAAATTGTTTCCTTAACACACAGAATCTATAAGAGCTCACACAATCTTTGCTTCACTTAAATTGGAATCTTCAAGCCTGTTGTACTTTGTAGTGTATTGCTCTGTTGCCAGTTCACTCATGTTTAATCTTTAATGGTGACAACAGGATCTGCATAATGCACAGCTTTTGACAGTTTTGCATTTATTGTTTTCAAATATTAAGGGACATCGTCAAGGTTGATGGTCCAAAGTTAAAACATTCTTTTAGAGAAAAATTGAATAGAAGTCTTTTATGCTGTCATTAATGATCAACTTGAACAGGACAGCATTACATTGCTAGCTCTTCAGGTGGTGGTATGGCATCACTAACCCCGCTTCATCTTCCCCCACAAATGGAAGGAGGTTACTTTTGGGTTTCGGTTGTAAGAGTGCGTATGTACTCATGGCCTTTTATCTCATCTGACATGCTTTCTTCTTGGGAGAAAGCAAGGTATTTGAAGAGAGGCTTGTCAATTTCAAGCACATCGTTTTAGCCAGAACACGATTGTCATGCACCAGGCCCCAAAACAGAGCTGATGACAGAGAAGGACAATTATTATGAGCTCAGCTACTAGCAGTTGCAGTGAGTTTGTTGCACTTATACTGATGGCCGGTCATCTCATGTAAGAAAGAGTTGGTCTAATAAAATAGTACCATCTAGTTTTATACACACTGATTTTTTTCAAGAGGTGTTGGGGAATGGAGTAATTTCATAACAGAGGAGACACTTTGACAGCTTCTTTTGCTTTGAAATGATCAGGTCCTCAATATCGAGTGAGATATTATCATCATTGATAAATTATTGAGCACAAATTTTTCTTCAGGTAAGAATTTCACCTTCCAGTATGATGGATGTCTCCCATCTTCCACTGGGTGCACATAGCTCCTTTAAGAGCCACCTGTTCAGAAGCCGTGTTTTGCCACTTTTATTTTGCTGCTGCTTGAAATATTCAGTTTCCTCCTCCTTTTAAGTGCTTCTTTTGACTGAACTTTTTGACTGACTTTGTCCTTTTTAAGCTAATGGACAATTCAGTGTATTGATGAGCTTTATGTTGTCAGCTGAAGATTAATTCTTGCATTTTAGTGATATTTTATTTTAATTTCTTTTAACTGACTAAAGGCAGCAAACCATGATCTTCACTGTTTCCCTTTCCAGAAAGCCACTGATTGATGTAAGGGGTTTTTTTTTATACATACACATATACACATACTTATGTATATGCAAATTACTCTCCAAATCCACGTCCAAATTAATTGTTAATCTGACATATTTTTTAATTGACAAATTTATATTCTGTGAAACAGTACCAAGTTCACATGCACACAAAAATTGGAATATATGTCTGCATGCTGTGATTAATGTGAGAATAGGATTTTTCTGTTCACACCTACAGCTGTTTCCTTTATACCTATGTTGTCCTACCTTTAAGAAGACGCTTGCTTTCAATTTATGCAGTATAAATACTATGCCTCATGCATGAAGTATATTGGCACGTGTCGAATAGACTTTTTTTTTTTTTTAATTTGGGCAAAGTGTATAACACATCATACATGTTTGCTAAGTTGTAAGAATTTTAGATCACTTCAGGAAAAATCTGGACTCTGGAGAGGTATCAAATTTTGTTGGAACTGGGACAAAAGTGAAGTGTGCACAATAATTATTTAGTTCATCTCTGGGCTACTTTTTAGGTGTTGTGAAGGAAAAAAGCAAGAGGAAGTAATAGTTGCAGTCAGAGGTCAGTGTAACGAAGTCCAGGTAAATCAGAATTATTCTACACTGTAACTAACTTGCTCTTCTCGCTTTGTCTTGTCCTCCCCTGCCCCAGTTTTTGTTCGCCCTACCACTAACCTTTTCATACCTTCTTCACTTATTCCTACTGTTGCTAATCCAAGGTAACCAAATGTAGTTTAGCATGTATAAATGCCAGGCATAAATGCTTAAGCTGGAAATGTCTGATGGAAGTTTACAGTCTTGTACAGCTTCTTCCTTGCCTCTGAAATTCTGAAAGGCAGATAAAACATCAGAAATCTCTTGGTGAGGTTTGTATAGGGTCCGTAAGAATTGCTGTAATGATTGCAAAGATGATGTGATATCAACCTAACTTGCAGGCATAATCAGGAGACTGTTTGGACAGGAACCTACCAGTGTCAATAATATGCCTCATTCTGTTTACATGAAACAAATTTGGAATTTACACAGAAAACTAATGGAGCCTCTGGTGTCTTGCAGATTTCCTTGGCTTTATCTCCTATGTATAATTAATGTAACCAAGTAAATGAATGAGCACTTTTCTGTAGGAGTCAATAGGCAAGTATGTTTGGAAAATGAATGAACTGCTAAGATTAATTGCAAGGCTACCCGCCTGAATATCCTGTTGAGAGACTCAGAAGGAAATGCCGACCCTTCGTAATCTAAATAACATTAGATATCAGATTGGACTGAAGATAATGCTTTATTGTGACTGTACTAGTCTTAACAATTGAAAGCTATTAATTACTGTAAGAGAACAATTCATATGAATATTGATCTTAATATACTTAGCTAGCTTGTTAGTATTCTGTGTAATGACGGCCAATTCTAATAATAATTAGAAAAATGCATTTTTCTAACATGTACAGTGGTTGAGTAATCAGCAGAAAGATTTAAATGAAAGTTTTGTGTGAAATACTTTTTGGAGAAAAAACCGCCCCAAAATCTGTCAGATAGAAACATGATGTAGTTAAGGACTTCTGGGTTTGCATTATTCTAGTCGTTTTAGAGATCATATATCTTTTGAGTCTAGATTTTTATTTCTGTTTATTTTAGCAAAGTGCTGCTTATCAATATTTTTCCAGTATTTTAAAATGGATTTCCTGAAGGGAAGAAATAGTATGTGGTGGGTTTTTTTGGTTTGTTTTTTTTTGTTTGTTTTTTGTTGTTTTTTTTTTCCTAGCTAAGCTTTAGGAGTATTTTGAATCTATTTGTTAATTCTATCTGCAGACCTCTGTTGTTATTTTGACTGCCACTAATGTAACATCTAACAATAGTGATCTAAAATGTGAAGCCAGTCTTATGAATGGTAGATAGGAATAAGGAAGTGCAAGAAGGAAAATCCTGAGTACTCAAAGGAAAGAACTTGTCAGCATGTACTGTGTTCAAGTTCAGACAGAGGTTTTTTTCTGTACCATTTTAGCATGAAATCAATGGGGAATGCATAATTTTTTAGATGTGTCTGAGATTGCACAGCAAATGGTCACCAATAAGATTCTCAGCTGCCACACAATCTGGCATAGCTCCTTTCTGCTCCACAGCTCCCAGTTGCATTCAGCCCATTGTTGATGTGATGCCACTTTTTGGCTCCTTGCCCATCTGTTTTAGTAATTACTGTCATATAAGCTGATATTTCTAAACTAGAAACCATGTTGTTGTGAGATAAGCCCATTGGAGTTACCTTTTGTGATGTGTTAAAGCAGTTTATTGACTTGTTACTTTAAAATATAAATGTTCCATCAACATTTCCTGCAATATATAGAGAAGGATACTGTGATTTTTTCTGAAAAAATCACAAGACAAGGGATTATAATGAAATATAATCAATTTTTGAAAATGCTTGGGTTTTGTCATTGTAACGGTACTTTCAGAGTTTTAGTTCTTTTTTTTAAGATCACAAAAGAAAACAGTGTCCTTGAATAAAGTATTTGTATTAATAAATTTTGGCAGATATAATTTTTGAAGTGTAAAATATACAAAGAAGTGGTTTGCCCTATCCAAATTATCCATTAGCACAACAGGGCTATCCTAAATTACATCATTACATATGTCAGCTAGAGTACAAGGATTTCAGGAGGATGAAGAGCAGCTTTATTCTTACAGAAACTGAATAGAATCAAAGGTGAGTTAAAAGAAATGTGGCATCCAGGATCAGATAACATCCTATCACCGACTTAACCCATTAACAAACCCAGAGGCAATGGCAAAGAAGCCAACACAAATGTCAGTGGAGTGTGCCAAAGAGCCAGATGCCATCACTGGAAAATAACTTCCACAGCTTGGCATCTGTGCCTTCTGCCTGTCATCCAAAGAGGAAGAAAAGCTGAGCAAGCGTGATTATTTTGGGGTGTGTATAGAGCATGTTTCCCTCTCCTTTATCTCTCGTCATAGTAGTGTTCTTGGCTAACTTGCATGAGGCATATTAATAACAAGTTTAGAAAGGACAGAGGCATTTTTGTACACATATATGTATGTACAAAAATGCGTATCAGTTTACATTTGGGCGTTTGGGCAAGATAGAACAGAAAAAGGAGGAGACCAGGGAAGGAGGCAGAAGAATACAGAGCAAAATAAAGCCAGAGCAACACATAATAGGATTACAAAAATAAATATTTACCTTTCATACTTCTTACAGTGTTTGTTTATTTTAGTATTGTCAATAGTGAAACTTCAGTAATTTCTCTAACTTTTCCTAAGTCAGATTTCCTCTGTAAATCAAACAAACTCTTGATGTGTTCTCTTTGCAATGACATTCCTCATAGCAGGTTCAAAGAAGTAACGTTTGGCAAATTTAATTTTTACAATTTAAACGGAATTATTTTATGTGATTATTCATATCATTCTGTTATAGCAGGATAATGTGTCTATATATGCATCCAAATATTGTCGGATTGCTTCTTTTTAAATTGTAGGAATAATTTCTGTCCGTGTTATCAGTAGTCAGACTTTTCTTAGTAGGCCTAACCATTCTAAACTATTAGAAAAAGCATCTGCAATAATTTGAGTGGCCTCCAGTGATGGTGGGGCTACTGGAAACTGTACACTGTGACTACTAACTGGCAGTCTTTTATGGTTAGCTAGTAGCTAGCTGTATATGTATAAAAGGTGTGTTATCGTATTCAAATGGCTGCGTGTGTAGGGATTGAGTGGGGGGATAAACACTGTGACTTTGGATAATTTTCACCTCTTTTCAAGTCTGTATGTTCTGTGGAAACATTTGTGGGAAACAGAGATCCTGTGAACAGTCAACCCCCTTTTTTTAAAAGTGAAAATACAACAGTAGTAAATATGAAATAAAAGTGCTAATTAATTCAGGGAAAACTCTTTAAAGATATATTGATCAGAGAGAGACAATTTGCGGTGAACTGTAGACTTAAAATATTACTTTCCAAAGCTAAAAAAGCTCACAGAAGATTGTTTTTATGATTCAGCTGTCAAACATGGTTGCAAAGACCCAATTTAAGGCAGACAATAAAAGTTTTTGATGAACACTCGTTCAATATGCTACCCCATTGACAGAGCAAGCATACTTTTTTGTATGATAGTGCTGGATTCTGAAATGAAACACAGTAGGTAGGAGGAAGTTGAAAAGACTTCAGAAGCTATCATCTGTCTCAGAACTAAAGGATTTTTTCCCCACTTTTAAGTTTCAGTATCCTATGTCTTTCAAGCATTCAGTACATACTAAAGCTCTTAAAAAGATATCAGTGTCATAGCATGAGGAATTATGAGTAAGCAAAGTCGTGGTTAGAGTTGGTCTGGACAGAAGAGGATTATGGCTTTCTGAGTTCTTATTTAAAACCTTTAGGTCCATTTTCTTAGGTTCAGTAATCATTACTGAGGAAAAAACTAACAAGAGGTAATCATCAATATTATTTACATTTTAACAGCAGTGCAGTTTTAAAATTTTTAATAAATTATGAAGATTTTGACAGGATGATAGAATTGGCACTGTGCAATTTAAGGTTTTTCTATCATAAGAGATCCATATGCATAGATCTTTATAGTTCTTTTGGAGTTAAATCTTCAGATCCCTTATGCTAGAATTAAGTCGTTATCATTTGGATTTGAAATTCCAATTTATCATCACTGAAATATTTTAGCTTGCAAGTATTACATTTGAGTTTATTCTTTCTTTCTTCATTGCTTGTTCTTCTCCTTATTATAAATGGTCTAAATTTTTTTCACTTCATCTTTTTACATTTCAGTGCTTCACAGACATCACTACCAAAACCTTGCCACATAAATTCAATGCACTTTTTTCCTTTTAATTTTCCTTGATGCTTTCATATATATTTTAATTAACTTATAACAACATAGGCAGGTGTAGGTTCTGACTATCAGGAGGAGTAGCTGTAACTGAATTCTTAAAGATTTAAAAGCAGCATACCACAGAGGCTTGAATAATTTGGTATGTGTTTGGTAATTTATAAAAGGTAAGTGGCTGGTTATTCCAACACTCAGTAGAAGATTCATAGTTTTAATATTACAGAATCACAGAATGATGGAGGTTGGAAGGGACTGCTGGAGATTTTTGAATCCACCCCCTCTGCACAAAGCAGGATCAGCTACCTTGGGTAGCAGGTACGTAGGGACCAGGTTTTGGGTATCACCAAAAACAGAGACTCCACAACCTGTGTGGAAACCCTGTTCTAATGTTTGATAGATCCTCCTCGCAGTAAAAAAGGTCTTCTTATCTTTAAATGGGATGTCTTGGTTGTCAGTCTGTGCTCATTGCCACTTCTAATTTGCCTGGACAGCACTGAGAAGCGTCTGGCTCCATCTTCTTTAGTTTTCCCCCATCAGGTATTTATGCACATTGGTAAGATCCCCCCAAGCCTTCTCTTTTCATGGCTAAACAGTCTCAGTTGTCTCAGCCTCTCCTTTTATGTCAGATGCTCCATTCCCTTAATCATCTTTCTGGCCCTTTGCTGGACTCACTCCAGCATGTCCATCTCTCTCGTACTGGGGAGCACAGAACTGGACACAATACTCCAGGTGTGGCCTCACCAGTGCCGAGTTAAGGGGGGAGGATCACCTCCCTTGTGATCTGCTCACCAGGCCCTTTGTAACACAACCCAGGATGCTGGAAACCTAGTTTGCTGCAAGGGCACGTTGCCGGCTTGTGTTCAACTTGCCCACCTGGTCTTCCGTGTCCTTTTCTATAAAGCTGCTTTCCAGCCAGTTGTTCCCCAGCCTGCGCTGGTGCATGGGGCTGTTCCTCCCCAGCTGCAGGACTTGCTGTTACTCTGTGTACTGTTTTCCTCATCTTCATTACCAGACTTCATCACTTTGCTTGCATTTTTGGTAGTAGTAGTAGGTTTTTTATTGCTTTGAGTAACGGATAAAGTCTGATTTTCAGGTTTTTCTTCTTCCAGCCCCTTGAACTGTATTCTGTGAGTGATGAATCTTCCCGGTATTTTGCAGTTTGCAGTTCACAGAACAAATGATTCAAACATCTTATTACCATTTCATTAAAACCTTTTGTTTATGCTACATCACAAAAATGTTTTGAATTTTGAATTATCATAGGCATTGGTGGTTTATGGTATTCATGCTGAACTCGACCTATGCTGTTTAAATGTTTTTTCTTTCCTTTTGCTTTTCATTTCTCTCTTATCTGAGATTTAATATTCTAAGATTTTCTTGTTACTGGCTTTGGAAATCAACACATAACTCATATGGCTCAATTGTCACTGATGTAGTCACATTACAGTTATAGCTATTAAAGGTGAGCTTTTAGAAAGTTATTGAGAACTCAGTGCCTTGAATTTCAGTGATAGTCTGTTGCCTTATTATTCTTTGAAAACCCCAATAAAAAAAACTTTAGGTGGCTACATCTTAATTTTACGTGTTAATGAGTTGGAGGAAGGATGAACCAAGCAGGGGCAAAGCTTCTGAGTCATAAAAAAAAGTTTAAAAGTACTTCGAACTAGGGAAAATGTTAGTGATCTTTTTTTGGAATTTGCAGTGTTCTGTTTCTGTGGCTGTAGGTTGGAAACAGATTGGATGTCAGACTGATTGTCAGCATTTGTGTTAGTGGCTTTTTATGTGGGTAGTTTCTCAAGTAAAGAATTTTGCATTTATTGTAAAAGCTAGTAAGGTAACTTTCCTCTAGCTAGCTAGGTATTAAAATACAGAAGATGTAATTAATGTATGACAAGGCTTTGAAAACTTACCTTCTGTTTCGAAGAAAAGGGACTCCTGAAACATAAGTCGCTATGGGAATATTAACATTTGGACCAACAAACTGAAATTACAATGTTTGGTGTGTGCTGAAAGGATTTGACATGATAAATTTTAAGTAACTTCAGACTTTCTTTTTTTTTTTCTGTTGCTTCTATCACAATAAATACTAATTTCTGTGTGCTTGAACAAACATCTACTGAATCAATATATGTGCGTTTTTACACCTATATCTATAGCAGATGGTGGTATATTCTCTTAGTTGTTTATATACTTTCTTATTGATCCACCCTATCATTACACTTTGGAATATTACTCAAAAATCTGAGTTCTGGCTCACTAGAACATTTTGAGCACATAATTTACCACTTCACAAAAAGCAGAATTGAAATTGTTCTTGTATGTCAGATGATTAAGACCTCTGAGCAGTTCTTTGAATTCTGGTATGAGGAAAACAGTCCAGTGTTTTCAATATTATAATCTATGTGGTACAGGTCCCTACGGATGCATTATACCCTCCGTACCTACTGCCCCATTCTTAGTCATCTGAAACCATTTTCCCATGAGCAGAACAACTTGTTAAATGCCTAAACACCATATGAAGTCATACCAAGAGGTGTGTGACAGCTACCAGCAACCACCATTCCCCTCTGCCTTAGTGCCAGAAACTTCTTGACACCACACAGAAAAAGTGATGGGTTACAGGTGTTCTGTACTAACCATATAGAATCATTCTGATTTGTTCTGTGTGTTGAATCAGTCCTGTTACTTGGTTACACAAATCTTACGATATAATTTATATTGTTTACCTACAAATATGCTTTTAAATCAGTGCGGCTTTGCAGGTATATATTTATTTGGTTACAGATTTTTTGTTTGTTTGTTTGTATTGCTTAATATATTTAAGTAGAACGACAAAATCAAGTCATAGTTAACTATGTAGGTTTATACTACATTAACAAATGTGGCTATAAAGTAAAAGTTGGTTTTGTTAAATTGGTACACAGATCAGCATGATAGGAAGAAGACGAGCTGGAGCTGTCTATTCTGTGACATTTTGAATGCTTGGTATGTTTAGCTGCTCTGGAGCAAATTAAAAAAAGGTTACTATGAAAAAGATTTGATGGCTCTACTCAGTTGGCAGAACAAGACAGCAAAAATTAGGGACAAGTGGAAGATTTCGATCTAAAGAAGTAGGAAAAACGTTTGTGACATGGTAGATGCAGTAATGGCTAACAGCAGCATTTTTGCATTAATGCTGAAAAAAAACCCCCATAAGAAACCCAGAAGGAAAGGCATTGCCCTGATTAAGGCAAGAGGTAAGCATGGTGTAGCCAGTGTTTTAACAGTTAGATCAAAGAACAAATTTTGGTGATGATAGAAGAAAAGTCATTATTTTATTTTTTTGTACTTTTGGGGGCCACTTAAAATAGTGTATTTTATACAATTTGCCTGGAAAACAAGGAAACACATTCTTGTACATGCTTATTTGTATGGTGAGGGTTTATGTGTACTTATAAAGGAAGAGTACTGAGAAAATCTTTTGAAAGACAGTGTATGTCTTACTGTGTGAAATAACTTTGGTTTTACTGTTGGCTGTTCTATAGGCTAATTGTGTTCTATAGCATGGTTAATTCAGATAAGCATTAAAGGTGCGTAAAGATATTTTTGTCTAAATAGTGTGAAACTGAGCTTTTCTACTACATTTCTTTGGCTCCTGTTTTTGTTTAGTTTGATGATCCTGTGAGGATAAGTTTTCTCAGGTACATCCGGTTCTGTGTGAATTCAGATTGCTCATCAGTTAATATATAATGAAACAAATGCACCACAAAGTATAAAGCTAAAACAACAAAAATAGTTGAAACTGAGAGAAATATAGAGATGGGGCAAAATATGAACTAATAAATCCTGCATGAAAGCATCTAAATACTTAATTTTACTTGTGTAAAGCTTTTGTTTTGCCATGAAAGACCTAAAATATATAGCACTTTTGTATGTCTAGAATATAAATAATCTGATGACAGCATCATTCTAAAGTTCATGCATGTTTTTAAAGTGATTTAGTGTTCTCCTATAGTTCTCAATTTTATCCAGATACCTTATTCAGTCACACTAAAAGCACATTACTGAACGTTTTATTTATCATTGTATAAGGCTTAATTCACTTGCAAGTTAGAACTGCACTATTTTCAGTTGAGCTCAATTTAACTCCTGTATGGAAAAAGATAAAGGTTGAGGTGGTTTTGTGTTTCAGTCTAAGATTTCTGAGGATGCTTTTTCTTGAAATAGACTAGACAAAACAGAGTAGTAGGCTACTGGCACAAATCCTGCACACTACATGCCATTAATGATTAATTTTTCCTTTATCAATTGGATTACTGATATTAGCATAGCCACTACTCTGATCTATTGATATCAAGGGAATTTGCTTCTAATTTTTTTTTTGTTTAAACAAAATCTGAAAATAACCCCTGAATTTGTAACGAATTTGTAATTTCTATGTAGAAGAGTCAGTTATCTTGCTTCAGAAAACCTTTTTCTCATTACTGATTGTGCATTGGATAGAGGAATTGAAGGAATCAAGGAAGGTTTTCCTTCAAAATTTACTTTTGTTGACATGAGGAATTCTTTAAAAATTTCAGGAGGTGGGACACTTAGATGATGTGACAGAGAGAGAGTGTGTGGATACTGGGTTGTGAAGAATGCTCCAAGTTTCTAATCAGTTTCTGTCTTAGAATGTTTTCTTAGAGGTAATTATCCCCACTAAACCTGGTCAAGGTCCTGCTTGCATAATTAAAATATTTTCTTCATAACTATTTGTTCAAAATAGGTTGTATTTTTTTTCATAATTTCAGAGCCTATAACTAATTATTGTTTTAGTTTTTGAAATTGCAAGGGGCCAGCATTTCAGTGGAAGAATAAATTACCTTTGTATTTTCTAGTGTGTTAAAACCTTGCAGTGCTTTAAGATGAAAGCAAGGGGTAAGATTACATATTTAATTTAAGCATATCACATTTTTGAGATAATTTGTAACAAGAGATAACTGCTATTTTTTACTTATGATTTCCTTGCAGAATGGTCAAAAGCCGAAATTGACAAACAAATTATTTCTCTCTAGTGAATCTGAATGCAAGTATCAATAACATAGCTGTTCTACCAGCAGAAGATTCTATAATCGCCATTGAATGAACTTTTAGTACTGCATACACTTGAGCTACAGCCCGGTGACTATCTGTTTGTTGCTTTCAGTTGGGCTAAAGCGGTCTTGCCTGTTACTTTATATGCCTCCAGGTACCTGCCTGAAAAGGAAATGAACAAGTGATATTTTTGTAATTCCTCTCTAATGAGTCGCTTAAAAACAAATTTTAGGCAAGTTATAAGTGATGGATTTTGCACTCTCTCCAGCTCCTTGTGTCCCTCCAGATTCACAGTAAATTAGGTAGCTTAAAAAATGTGATTTCTATGTGTGATTATTTTGAGTTGGTATCTCATCTCTTTGTTTTCATTCATGTAATCATTACCAAGAGTTAGAAGGCCTAGCTTTTAGTAACATGATGCATGAATCTATTACACAGCTTACTTTTGGAAAGAAACTATCATTTTGTTTTTCAAAATTTACCTTCACAATGAAGACAGCATAACTTGCTTCACCCAGACAAGCTACCATTTATAGTATTTTAGAGATACAGCAGGTTTTTCTAGTGTCTTTTGCAACCTCGTATGTATGAATATCAAACCAAATCTTAGTCCATGTAACTTGCTGATGTGTTGTTTAACTGAATGTCATTTTATACCCTCTGCAAGATTTTTTAAGATTTTAACACCTCCCCAATAAGAATCTATTAATGAAAGATGACCATTTGGGATTTGGTGTACAAAATCAACTCAAGTTGCGAGCACTGATGTGTTGTTCAGTTGAACATTTTATTATTTTTTTCTTCAGTCTTTTTGTATGTCAAGGGAAAAAAATTGCTGTAGCATGTCACAAAATACTGTGCCACATGCACATAAAAATATATCATAGTTGGCATATCTGTAATTTAGTTGTAAGTATGAAATTCCTAGTAGGAATCTATATATCATATTAGCAAAACCGTATCCATCCTATACTATATTATTTTGCTAACATGATAGCTAGATTTGAAATGGAATCCAAAGGTCATAGTTGGCATCATATTGAGAATTACTTAATCACATTTTCCTTCCTGTCACTGACCTCATCTCTCTCCAGCCCTAACTACAACTGTCTACATTGCAGCAGGTGTGAAAACCCTCTAACATGTTTGTGCAATTTTTAAACCTACAGTGAAGAAAGTAGTTTTCAGACTGCATATCAGCTTTTTTAGGAGGGTGGCACTAAAATAATCAAGTATTTGATTATTTGGGATCAGTAAATTACTTATATTAAATGTATTTGTCATTTTTTATTTTTCAGATTGTATCTCACAATTATTGACATTATATTGGCAAATACTAAATTTACAATAACAACAGATAAAGATAACAATAAATTACAGTGTTCATCCCCCACAAAGGCCCATTATTCCCTGCATTGCACTTCCTCACTGCCAGTAGCAAACTGGTGTTTGTAAACTTACTTTGAGTAAGTTACATAGCCATGTTCTATTTAACAATAAAGCAACATAAAAATTATGTGTCAGGTTCAGGACTGTTGCGCATTTGAATCTTGTGCTGAAAACCAGAAATTCCTAAATTTAAACTGAACTACTGTTTTTCTCCAATCATCTGATTTGGACTTCTTACTGGAGTAAAAGTTAAAATTACATGGGACATAAGTAAAGTTGGGTTTAGTTTGACAAAGGCTATGCATAAACGAAAAATAGCTTATGATAGTTATAGCACACAAAGTAAGTAAGAATTGGCACAGTATATTTAGAATATCTGTGAGTGCTGAAGGGAAAATAAGCTTCTAGGGATTGATTTTTTTGTTTCAAAACAAAAGAACATAAACATTTTCTGATTAAAAGTTATGTATGTGATAAAAGAGACACAATCAGAATGGCGCTTTTGAACGTATTTGAGGTCTTGTGCGCTTTTTTTAAGGAGCAAACATCCTTTGATAAAATATAAACTTATCAGAAAAACAGTGTAGAAAGTTCAAGCACAGACACTAAGAATGACATTGTGGATTGTACATTCTGGTCATATCATGTACGTTAAGGAAGATTGTCTCCTCCGATAAAACCTAAAAAAAAAGTTTTTCAGATACTGCTGTATACTGCAGCTCTGAAGAATAATTTATTTTAGAGAGGTTCCCAGTTGTTACAAAGAAATGTCTTGCTACCCATATTTCTAATATCTAATAGTAAGCTTAACTGATAATTTCATGAGCCCTTCATTGGTAATTTCAGGAATGTTTAGAAGATTCTAAGTTACAGAATTTTATGAATTAAATAAAATATTTAAAATTTTACTTAGTAAAAAGCACAGTCTCCTGAGTTTTGTGAGATTAAGTGTTAGTGAATTTAATTTTACTTTGTGTTTGTTAAATTTTACAAATGTGATATATTTATAATAGAATGCATTTGTTAAGTTAATCTAAATATATACATATTAGAAATAAAATTTAGTATGTCATCCTTCATGACAACATCTGGTTACTTTTTGCCTAATTTAAGCTTTCATGTAGAGAAATAAATTTCTGTTTGGTACTGTTATTCCCCTCTTCCTCTGCAGGCCAATCCCCCATCCCACCCAGTTTTTTCCCACTGTAGTATGACTGTAATATAGAGATAGGGAAGCACTAAATGTGGGACTATCACTCACCTTTTATAATTATTACAAGTTTTATAATTATTACCCCTCCAGACTAACCCTTGAGGTGTGTAACAGATTTTAAAAGTAGGTAAAACTTTTTGGGAGAGAGGATACCTGAGAAAGGAAAGAAAGCCACTCTTTTACTCCAGGTACACTTCCAGCCAACAGAGGCTCATAATCTGAAGTTTTCTTATCATTGTCGCTAGCAGACTAAGAAAATAGAAGAGAGTCACAGAGTATATTGACAATATTGCATGATCTTTAGGTAATGTGGAATAATAATATATATATGTGTATGTATGTATCTCCCAGGATCATTTTTAAAAATATATATAATTATATTGCGTATATGCGTGTATATATGTACACAAACACAAAAGTGATTGACAACTGGAATTTGATGGATTTCGGGGATATATGGTGCTTTCCCCAGTCTATATCTGTCATGGTACCAAATGTATGTTGGAAAAAAAATACTGAGAGATTAAAAAAAAACAAAAGCAAGCTATAAAAGGTATATAACAACTGATACTATAGAAACTGGGTATTAAGTTTCTCCTGTGTGATCCTTTTGGTTGATTTCCATGTGAACAGAAATCTTGCATCATAAAGATTAAAGTTCAAGGCTTCTTGCTTGGCAGGAAGGACTGTCAACAAGAAAGGCATTCATTATTAATAATGAAAAAAAGTCATATCATTTTTCATCTTACCCAGGGAGGAAAAGGACAAAGAGACATCAACACATTAAACTGTGTAGCGAACCCATTCTGTCCTCCCTAAGCCATAGTAATGAATGTGATATATGCAGGCAGAGACAACGTACACTGCCAAAACATGTATATTTGTCATGCAACACAGCTTTCCTTTTTGGTTATCCTAGTAAAAGGCAATATTTGTTTAAATAGGAAAATGAATGTATTTTTCCAGCTGTGAATTCTGTGTCAGGGCACCCATTTTCAATGAATTTTGTCTCAGTTCCTGGGTGTTTTCTTCATAATTACATAGATAATGTGTCATTTTTGCATTTGAGGTTAGCTAGATAATCTGAACTCAGAGTTCCTATACAGATTAGTTATTTCAGTACAGGTTGTATCTTGGTTTGTAGTTAATGAACACAAATTGAATACCTCACCTTTGTTCTGAACTACAATAAGACTATGTAAAAACACAGATAGATTATTTTTCTTGTAATAGAGGAAAATATTCTGATTAATATGTATACTAAAGCATCAGGATGCTTTTTCTTTTTTCTTTTTTTAATAACTTAGCAGCTTTTGTTTAATTGCATGTAAATTATCTAAGAAGGTTCCCAAGTATATGGAGAATATTTAGGGGGAAAGATTACTACGCTTCCCAGAAAAATTTCTAGGAAATACAATCAAAAGCAAATTGTATATTGCAGACTCCAAAATATACATTCCAGATCTTTTGAAATGAAATAAATAAAAATACCTACAGTTCTGGAAGGCGACTAAATGTTAACATGTTCAAGAAAAAATAATTGATACTTACAGTACATTACTACTGTTGCTTCTATACAGAATTTCTTAAGGGACACAACCATCAATGTTTTCTAAAAAAAAGTGAACTGTTCTCAAGTAAAAAGCAAAACATTCTAGTGAAATTAAAACTGAAGTACAACAATAAAATGTTCAACTAATAGTAAAAAAAAAAAAAAAACCAAAACCAAACACCAACCATTAATTCTTATTAATATTCAGCTTTATAAATTCTGTAGCTAAGGGTACATAAGTCGGGACACATTCACTTCATACTCTGGTCTTTATTTTGCACAATGTTCTAAAGTACTTGTGTTAAATGTGTGCTATTTGACTGTACAGGCAAAGAAAACATACACAGTTAGAATGACATTAAGTGGGAGTGTGTATCTTTACATGCAAAATTTGTTTGATGTAACTGTAACGATGAATGAGAAGCTGTTTGGAGTGTAGGTGAAGGACACGTCCCCAGTGGTGACACAGAAGGAATAACAAGAATTATCAAGGACTGAGTATAGATTGAGGACTGCTCCTTCACTCTTTGTGAAGGTGTCTGGTGCATTTTTCTTAAAGCCTGAGGCCTGCCAATTCTTAACCTATTTCATTTTGGTGCATGCCTATGACTAAGGGTCTATCAGCCTAATATCATATGTTTACCTCTGAGGAATGACCTTTGGTCATCCAGTCACGATGATTTATTGCTTGTTGGGACAAAACCCTCTTGCTAAAAAGAAAGCCGATGTCTTTTCTAGCGTTATTTTCCTCTGATTATATGTTATGAATGAGTAGTAGAGCCTTATGTGCTGATGGTTCCTCTGACTCTCAAAACCAAGTGAGTCTCATGAAATCCACTGCATATTTTGACGCAAGTGAGGTATGATTAACATTGGCAAGGGGGCAAGCAAGAGGCGTCAGCCTTTAAGACCCATAGTTGGACAGAGCTGAGCTGGGGGTAGTCCAGCTGTCTCTTTTTCCCATCAATCAAATAGTGAGGGATTTGCAAGACTTTATTAGATTGTGTCCAGAAATGTGAAATTCATCCTGAAGATTAACTTGATAAATTTAAACTTTTTGGAATGAAATATTTGAGTTCATGCAATTGCCCTATACATTCTTCTTAAGAAGCATGAAACAGTTGTTCACTTATGTGAGAAAACAGCTAAAGAAATGCAATATTTGTGTTGTAGTTTTTTAATTAAAAAGGAAAAAAATAAATTCTTAATAGATTCTAGCAGTCTTTGATAGGTGGCCAGAGAAGGATGGGACTTTTTTCATGAACATGACTTTGGGCCTTTAAAATCAGTCTGAATACCTGCTCAAATTTGACTAACACCTATTAAATAACTCTTAGAAGTTAATGGTTAAAATCTCAGGATTTTGCCCCTTCTGGGCATCTCACCCATCCTGGTACAGGTCAGGTGGTATGTGCAAGTCCTGTAAGAACAGCTGACTGTTCTGCCCCTGGTTCACAGTTTCAAGGTATCTGACAGAACTGTACGTGGGCTGTCCCCAGTGAATCTGACTATCTAAGTAAGTCCTCTGGCCTGCAAGCTTGTTTGTGTATGGGATTTTGGACCAGACTGGAGCAGGGCACTGGAGCACAGCAGAGCCTGTTTTCTCTTTGGTTCCCTCCTGCTGACATTGAAGCTTTGTAGAGAACAGAAGCATCTGATTTTATTGGAGCAGGGATGAATGCTAGACTAGAGAACAAAAAAGAATGAATGAAGACAAGGAACCAAAGGTTTCTTATTTTGTGATTCAGTCATTCCAGGACTGTTGTGGTTTAACCTCAGCTGGCAACTCAGCCCCACGCAGCTGCTCGCTCACCGTCCCCCCCGGTGGGATGGGGGAGAGAATCGGAAAAGTGAGAAAACTAGTGGGCTGAGATAAAGGCAGTTTAATAGGTAAAGCAAAAGCCGTGCATGCAAGCAAAGCAGAACAAGGAATTCATTCCCCACTTCCCATGGGCAGGCAGGTGTTCAGCCATCTCCAGGAAAGCAGGGCTCCATCACGCCTAACGGTGACTTGGGAAGACAAACGCCATCACTCCAAACGTCCCCCCCTTCCTTCTTCTTCCCCAGCTTTAGATGCTGAGCATGATGTCCTATGGTCTGGAATATCCCTTGGGTCAGTTGGGGTCAGCTGTCCCGGCTGTGTCCCCTCCCAACTCCTTGTGCCCCCCCAGCCTCCTCGCTGGTGGGGTGGGGGGAGAAGCAGAAAAGGCCTCGACTCTGTGTGAGCCCTGCTCAGCAGTAATGAAATCATCCCTGTGTTATCAACGCTGTTTTCAGCACGAATCCAAAACAGAGCTGCATATTAGCTACTATGAAGAAAATTAACTCTATCCCAGCCAAAACCAGCACAACATTACACAGATAAACTTAGTTCTGGTGTTTCATAGGCTTTGAGTATTTAGTTCACAATCTTAGAACTGCATGTACTGTACTGTTGTCAGTATACATTATATGGGAATGTGGTGGTATATAAAATCGTTTAGGGATGGGTACGTATGAAAAAACTAAAAAGGCGGGGGCGGAATTTCTCCAGTAATTAGGACTAACCCTGTGTGTACAACTCTGTTTTGTTGATCAAATTTTTGTTTTTACCTTGAATGGAACAAATGAGATCTAGAGCAATCTCAGAATTGACAAATACTTCTTTGTGTGTAATATTTTTCAATGATGGTAAATGCTAGGGAGAACCTCTTAAGTCAGCTCAGTTTTCCCTGTAAAGTATTAGCATTTGCAGTTTGTTTATGATTTCAGGGGAGGGGTATAGGCTTTCTTTATAATAATATCATATGCCATTACAGATGCCATAGGGTGGGTTTTGTTTTATTGTTTTATCTGTTAGTAATACATCTCATAAATCCCTAACTAGCAATGATTTTTCTTATGTGTTCTTTAAAAGCATTTCTGTAGAGAACCTGATACTCATAAACAGGATTAAAATGGCTGATGAATTATGCAGCAAGGCTGTCTTGTTCCTTGACTAAGTCTATTTTATGGCAATTGAATTATTTTGGCAAGATTTAGGTAAATAAGATTGTTAAAGTTTGCATTTTTCAAATGTGTTTCTTTCCATATTATTTCAGTCTTGAAAATCATGTTGGCTTTTTAGCAATAGATTCTGAAATATTTAAGTAAGGATGATAAGTAAATGAAAGCACACCCTGACTCTGTGTCGAGACAAATTTTTTGAGGGTTGGTAGTATGAATCAGGTGTAAATGATTAGCCAGTCCTGGTATTGCCCCTTATTTTAGTGATATTTTATTGCAGAAACTAATAAAATGAGATTTTTTTTCATTTATTTTAACTTGAAAAGGATCACCAAATCCGTGAGAAAAATCTTCCTGCTAACTTATCTGCAGCACTGCAGGTGTTTTGTGCTCAGAGAGCCCAGGACTGCATTCACTGAGTGTTCAGACTTCTACTGGTTTCAGTGAGTTTGGTTCACAATAAATGGAGGAAGGAACAATACTACAGATTTTTTACTGTTTGTTATTTGTACTCTAGCTGCTGATTGTAGTTAATCTTGCTTTTGTTTTTCTGCTGGTTTGTTTATCTGTGAGATCTTGAAGCTGCTGTGTCTGGAGATTACTAGCGAGTCCTTGCAACTAATTTTGTTCTTAACTATTTTGTATTCCAGTGGAGACAGTTCAAATATTTGATATTTTAACTTTTTATTGATATGTAAGATTCTTACACCCCAGCAATGTTTCTTTTCAGAATTAGGGAATGCAATTTTGGTACTGATAATACCAGCTTCTAGTAAAAATTCAAGATCCAACACTAAAATTGCATCTATTTTACACATAATGTAGGTGATACAGTAAGATATGTGCTACATCTTAATAAGGGTTGAGATTGTCTCTGGAGCAGGGAGGTTATTATGTACACAGTGAGGTATGGTCTGTCTCTTTAGAGTTCACTTTCAGGTAACTAAACACTTGTAATTAGATGTGAAACCCTTTGTGTGTAGGTCACCTGGCTTATGTTGACTGAGACCTGATGTTAGCACCTGATGATTTTTTAGTGGCCTGGATGAAATTCACGGCTGGTCTCAATTAGTCTCCTGCAGCAGAATTGTCTTCATCACAATCGGCACCTGTGATGGCAGGCTCAGGAGGGAGGCCAAAGGTTTGAACAAGCATGCAGAATGATCTAAGGAGTCATTCTGAGAGGCAGTCCTTATAGGTCAGCGCTGATGCAAATGCATGGAAGCATTAGAACTTGCGCTATGCTGTGTTTAGTTATAAGGAAGAACAGGTATGGTAGTATCTAATGTGAATAATTTGACAATTTTAATTTAGTTAATTTTAAATTTTAACTTTACCTCTGTAATAATGCACAAGTTGTATACAGCATGGTGCTTTTTATTTGATTATGTACTTTGGGGATATAGTAGCATAAAGAGAAAGTGAGTTACTTGTAAAGTCTTGGCTTTGTATTGCTTTAAACGACCACTTCAAAAACATGTTAGTATCTATGCTTGTCAGTCCCCCATACCTTCATTTAAATGCAGTATTTGCTAATTAATAAGGTTATCTGTTTGATGTATTCTTTTCTGCCTTGTTTGAGCAGAAATTGAGCATGCGTTTTGGAGAAGACCACTAGTCTACTGTCTCCCGACTATTTATGGAAACATGTCTATGCTCTCTCAGCACCACTGAGAGGAAGGCACAAGCTTACCCGTGCTAGCTTTAACTTAGCTGTCCGGCCTAATAAGAGTAATGTTTCTGTTCCTTTTGTGCTCTTGCGATGTAGATGTAGAGGCCTTTCACAGCAGAGAAGCTATGGGTGCTTGGGTGAAGCTAGAAAATGCTAGGTTGGAGATTTAAGTTAAGATAAAATGCCTTCTCTGTGTATATGAGCGATGAGATACTATACTGGGAAGGCCTACAAGCCATAAGACAATGGTTTGTGTACTTTTGTATTGTTTTTGAGAATGCATTTAGTGTCTTATGTCAAGGTACTTTATAAATATGTGTTCTCTGACCTCACCGATATATTCTCTCTTTCAGAGCTTTTCAGTAGCTGAATTTCATGTATCATTCAGGTTTACAAAAAAGAGTGTATTCAAATAAAAGCAGTGGTTCATAAGCCCCTTTTTAGAAATTTTTCCTGTGGGTTTTTTTGGTTTGTGGTATTATTCTATGTAGCTTTAATGAAAAAAATTATTATAAATCATGCTGTATTGATATTGTGTTGAGATATGACAAAGCAAGGTATACTTACCTGACAAAAGATAAAAGCTATGAGAGGGTACATTCTTAAGCTTTTATATGGTCAGAATTAAGCCAAAAACTAACCTCTTTGGTTATTGTCTTTCAGATTTATGATTTAATGTGAGAGTCTTTGGAGGTACTGCGTAAAAACAAGTTAGAAACTGCAAAACCAATTCAAAACCACTAAAAATAAGTTAAACTTTAAAAGTAGTTTATTGTCATTTTTCTGTGGCAGTTTCTTTAATTCAAATAATAATATTTTTTTTAATTTTAGTGTTAAAAATTCAGTGTGCTAAATTTTATCTCGAAATTATTTTGAATTTCATGGCCAAAGTACAAAACTTTAAAGAAATAGATACACCCGCAGTGTCTTAACTGTAGAACTAGTTTCAACAGGGCTAATATAATTCAAGAAAAACAATGAGAAAGTGTTATTTATGTGCGTAAAAATATTTCAGAAAGAATTTTGCTAAAATGATATTTTTTCTTCAAAGTACGTGAATATGAATGGATTTGTAGGTAGGGCCATCTTTGTGAGTATCAAGTGAAAAGGAAAAAGTGAACTGGTCTCTCCGAGGTTTTGTTACTTGTAATTTGAAGCAAATAATGTCTCGTTTAAAAAACCCAAACCAAAACAACCACAAACTAGACTTTTTAAGACTGGCATAAGCATAGTTAGAGTGAACAAGCTTTAATGGATTTGTTTTATTTGTAAGGATATTTGTGTCTATCATGACTGGAAGATTCTTGGAAGTAAGGGAAAAGTTGGACAATGTGCAAGTACTGCTTGTTGGTTGTGGTCATGCTTAACAGCAGATGTAGAATACCTGCTTCTCTTTAGTCTGTCCAGTCTGTTTCTGATACAAAACATTGAGCGTAACATTTTGTACATTATATTGTGCACATACAACATGACTTCTATGTTTTGAGCTATGTTTCTTGGAAATGTTCGTTCATATTTGAAAGGACGTGAAGGAGGTGAAGGTCCTATCCAAAGTGAAAGGTGGTTTGATGCATGAGTAGAGCATAGGGGAGTCTGGTTGTAGATGTGTGAGACAGAATATTGAGACGGGTCTTAGAGAAAGTAAGGTATGTCAGGTAATCCGTGTGTAAATGTTCAACAGGAGTAATTTTAATGCCAAGCCTTGAATGATCTGAATCCCAGAGGATGAGAAACTTGAACTTATGCAGAAAGTAAAAGAAGTGGTGATAGTGCCAAAAAAGCAGCAGAGGGGAAAAGAAGAGTGAATTAACTGTTACCAGTGTGAATTTCGTTGAACATTAGAGAGGAAGGAATTACAAGCAGGAGACGTGAAGGATGGCCACCATAACAGGAGAGAGTTGGTTAGTGTTGATGGAAGCAAACAACTTCGAGAGAATATTGTAGAAGAATTTGCAGACTCTAGTTATTAGCTGAAGAAAAGGAAGACTCAGAGATGTTGAATGTGACACCTTATCAATTGAAGAAGGAAAAAATGAAAAAAATACCAATTAGAGAGTGAAGAGAGGAGGGAGCTGATGCTGGACTCATGAACAGTCCTGATAGAGGTTACACTAATGAAGCGATTGGAAAGGTAATATGGAGAGGACAGGATCCCTGAAGAATTCAGGGGAAAAAAAATAGTTAGAAAAAGCAACTGCTGCTTTCAAAACCAGCAGATAGAATAAACTGGAAAAAAAGAGACACAATATAGACTCTCTATAAAATTGAACTTTCTCACGCAGTACTTCTGTCCCTATTTCAAGGCTTAATGAGCAGGCCTATATAGGCAGCTTTGTATCAGTTTCAGATGCAAAGCTGCCTTTATGCCAAAGCATGTAATTCTGCAAGGGTTATATAGAGCCCAAATCCTTAAGTTAAAAAGAAAAAAACAAAGCAACCAACCCTTCTCCTCATAGATTCTGGCATAGGAGTGAGATTGGATCATGGCATCTGATGTCTTTCTGCCGGAATGGTCTTTTGGAGAGCGTATAGCTGGCTACTTTGGAAAGCCTTGGTAGTGCTTCAGTATAAACTGAAGCTCAAAGCTACAACCCCCACCATTTTGATCCTTCTGAGCTGCATCTTCATCTCTTTGGATGAAGATGGGTATTTAACTAGAACCCTTTGGGCTTGGCCGTAAGAGTTTTAAGATGTTTTAGTTGAAAGTCAGATTGAAAGCCACAAGAAAGAATTAGAGATGAAGGGCTAGATTTTGAAGAGTCATTGAGCTAAATTTAAAACTGACTTAGTCCATCTTATGGGGTGGTGTCAAAATGCTGAGGAATATTTGGAGGTTTACTGGTAGATGATGATAAATAAAGTCCTGAAGGGAGCTGTGGAGGTATTGTTCATTACACTGGAGGGATTCCATACTCATGGGGAGTGGGCAGGCTGTAAACTGCAAGCAAAGGACAGGGGAAGTGGAGACTTAGAGATTCAGCTGCAGTTAATGGAGGATTTGTTGGTTTGATACAGGAGCATGTTAATATTTAGCTGTTATACATTAAAATGAGCTGCTGCATTGTGGACTAAGTCTGGTGGATTTAGATTCAGGCAGAATATATGAGAGATATCCAGCTGTAGACAGAATAATAAAAGGAGAAGTGGTTTCATTGTAGAAGGAAATTGCACTGATGTCCAGTTAATTTAATTCCTACAGAGAAAAGATACAACCTTTACATAATAGTATAATTAATCTATCATTTATTCTCCTTCTGAGATTTGACATTCTTTTAATTTTTTTGTTAAGAGATTAATAATCTTTCACAAAAACCTAAAACTTAAGCAAGATGTGTTTATGCTGCCCTACTATGTATAATTATAATTGCATTTGGTGGTGGGTTTTTTTTTTTTTAACTTTTATTACTATCACATGAAAACAAGCTGTAAATTCATGTGCTCCTGATGCTTATTTCGCACTCCAAGTTAAATTTTTTCCTTGTGATTTCATAACAGCAGCAAAATGTGAGATGTGTTGGTGCAAATCAAGGAGCAAAAAATTGGGGCAAACTTTTGTTGATTATTGAATTTGTGTGAAATTTTTAGCTTAAAGTAAGTGTACTCAATGTGAACAAAATAGAGATTGTAGCACTGCAAGTGACTTGTGTCTGTATAAAATAAGAAGACAGAATTTTGTATAAAAACAAGTTGCGGTGAAATACATGTATTATGTCCTTACTATTCAGATGCTCTCTCTTTCTCCTATCTGATACTTAACAAACAGCCCACAGTGGCAGCAGGCAAAGGTAGGCTTCATCACTTTAGATAAAACTGTAGATGACTTTTTTTTTTTTAATGAGTAGTTTGTAGCCCTCCCATCCTACATACTGAAGCTTTAAGTTACTTAAGTTGTATGCAATTTTCTGTGATTAGTACTCATTAATTTTTTATATCACTTAAAAAAAAACCAAAAACCAAAACTCTGAGTTTTTAAATTTAATTCTGAGTTAATTTTCTAAGGGTCATATTGTTATGTCTTTTCATCTGGAATTTTTGAAAGAATATTGTAGGACAACAGTACACATGACACACTGATGTCTTCTTGCTAACATTACAATATTAAGAATAACCTAAATGGTAGTTATGATAGCTGGACACTTCTGTCAAAGTGGTTCTTTTGTGAAGCAGGTTTGTACCAGTGTGTCAGGTTTAAAGAATATCTGTATATGTCTGGAAAAGTTTATTTGGTGTTGTGACAGTATTGCATGGTGGGTGAGAGCACACTGTGCTTCTGAAAATGAAACACTGAAGCGTCCGTACTACCTTCGTGCTAGGTGAGGTGGAAGTGGGATTGACAAAAGATTTTGGTGCGCTGATTTCTATTTCACCTTCTTGGTTCTGACTGTTTCCCTGCTTCTTGAGTCTGTAGTCCAAAGGCAACGGTTTAGATAAAGCTTCTTTCCCTGCTCCCCAACCCCCTACCCCCCCCCAAAAAAAGGTAATTGGGTGTCATCGTAAACTTTCCTAAATCAGGGCTACTGCACTCATTGCTTCCTGCTCTGCCTAGCAGAGCCCTTTCTTTGGTCTGGCAATGATGCCTGTGCCAGCAGGTGACGAGTACTTTCCGAAAGCTTTTGCCACTTCAGTTATCAGCCGTACCGCCTGTCCAATTGCCTGGCAACTGAGTCATTTGTGCCAATGCTAGCAGAAGAAGTGGATGGGAACACGTAGACGGCAGAGAGCAAGGGCGATGGCGATCCCAAAGTAATTGAAGGTGCTTTGGAACCTCATGCTGCGCCTTCAGTGCACTGCTGTGGTTAGGGGTGGGCATATGTTTTTGAGACGCAAGTGTCCTGCTAAAATACTTGTTTCTGCCCTTTGTTTACTAGGCAAATTGCGTAGCAGCTTCAGTTGCCCGCTGAAAGCCCGGGGCCAGCTGGCTCTGCTTGAGGAAGGGGTGGAAGCGGCGGTTGCTATAACGTGCGTCGCCACTAGATGGAGTTCCCGGTACAGCTGTACCGGGACCGCCCGGCGAGAAAACCCGCCCGGGGGGCCCGGCGCTCGGCCGGCAGCGGGGGCGGGGGCACTCCTAGGCTGGGATGCTAGCCTTGCTTTCTACGGTGAAAAGTCGCAAGGGAATCTAGTGGTTTCCGAAGAAATGCACCGGTGTAAACTCGCACGAAATAGAATCGGGATCAGGTTGCTAGGCCTGGCTTCTTCCCACCCTTCCCCCCCCCCCCCCCCCCCCTTTGCTTTCCAGAGGGTAGCTAGATACTGCCAGGAAAAGAAGACCCGTAAAGGAAGATCCATCTGTTTGGAACTGTCCCTAACTCTCGAAGGGCTGAACATTTTCATTTATTTAGTTACTTTCCCCACCCTGAACGCCATGGGAATAAGGGCTCTTGGCTTCTTATGTTGTGAAAAATCTAGATGGTTAATGTTGAATGCTTACGAAATATGTATTAAGTAGTGCTGAAGAGGTTAACTGGACTACTGAGTCTTTGTAGACATTGAGTATGAAATACTGGAGAAGTCAATGGATGTAACACGGTGCTTAATAGAAACAGAAAATTAGTGATTCTTACTTGCCTGAGGTAAGCACAAGCCTCTGTAATGTCTTGATCTTTGTGCAAAGACCTAGTAAAAAAGAGCAATCTTAACAGAAACCTTAAATTAGAAATAGGGATTTTCATGACAAGAAAATATCACTGGAAGGATGAGTTGTCACCCATTAATTGTAAAGAATAGAGGGAAAACCTTTTATTTAGTCTTTTTGAGAAAACAAATTGTTTAAAAAATATGTGATATTTCCCTAGTTTATTTTTAAACACTGTAACACACATATATAAGAAAATAGAATACTGTGTGGAATAAAGGCAAAGATATTAATGATTGCTAGTAATTTGTCGTAAGCTCATAATATGCTGCTTTTCCTGATTTGAAGTCCTGGGAGCTATTTTTTCATGTGGTGTTAGAAAAGGAGTGTTTAGAGAAAGGAGTGCACTTCTATTAGCTTTTCTATCACTTGCCTGAATTATTTTTATACCACATCAACTATTTTATAAGGTCGAGAAGAAAATGCATTCTTCACATGAATAACTTAATATGCAGTTGTGATTATTTTTTTTTAAATGCTTGACATCTGGAGGCATACAATCTTTCTAATACCGTATACCTTCTATATGTGTAAACTTGTTAGTGTAGGGAACTACTGAGACAAGTTTGAGGTGTAAAATGGTGTGTGGTCTTGCAGGTGATCTCTTTCAGATCTTTTCTTACTTGATGGAGAATGTTTGACTGATTAGGCAGTCTGCTGTGATAATTCTAAAGGTTAACTTCTAGGTTGAATGTTTGCAAATGTGAAATTTGAACTTGAGTTTTGAGAAGTAGAATTGGACTACCAGATCACAACAAATTGAGTGGATGATTTTAAATTGAACATGTTATACTAAATAAACAAATGCATTGTAAATTAAAGAGTGTTTTTGTATTTGTATGTCAGCTGTGTGAGAAATGCTGTTGGTTCTTTTTGCTTTGTTTCTGAGGTTCTTTGATTTCATGTTTTTATTTGCATATTCAAGATTGATCAACACTTTGCTGTTGGTATTTTTTGAATGGCAGTCTCTTTGGATGTGGGGAGAGGTTGCATACCTGCAAGTTCTCTGCCTGTGGTATATACTGTGACACTGGCAATCCAGTCAGGTTGGAAAAGGGAGCGTTGCCTCTCACAGTGGTGTAGTAGGTGTTGCGCCTCAGATGGATCCATTATCACTGTGGAAGAACTTTTTATTTCTACATTGCTGATTGAATTCCCACAGAGGCTGATTTGGGTTGCGTAGATTGGTAGCCTCCTTTTGTTCTGAAAAAGGTTTGTAGTTGTTGTTAACTGATAATATCAGCAACTGACTGTGGGATAACTGAGTTCAGTTACTGACCCAAAAGAGCAGCACTGAGGCAACTGGAAGATGTCATATGCTGTAGGTAAAGTGGACTTCGCAATTGCACACATTGATTTTTGTAGAATAAGGGGAAAATCAAGTTGTTAATAATTTGCAGATCAGGTATTGATGGGGCATATGCTGTTCTGTAAAATTGCATAGCAGTTACAGTGATACTGTCACTGCACATGAGGAGAGAAGGTCAGACTGTGTACAGTCATTCATGTACCTTTGGCAAATTTGTGGTGGTACTTGCTGTATATATAGCCATAACTTGGAATGTGGTCATGATTAATGGGTTGGGTTTGGTAGAAGAGTGTGTATAAACAAGGAAATGGCTTTAAAGAAGAAACATTGATTTTATTTTTATAAAAATAAAACGCATTTTGTTACTTTTTTTCTTTTTAGACATAATGACATGTTATCTTTGGAAGGGATGAAAATTGGTAATGACTTTCCCCTGCATCTATTGAAGTAGTGTCTATCAGGCTGAAGAACTCTGTGTCTTTTAGGTCTTTTACACTACTGAATTATGCATGTTTATTGTTTCTCTGTGTATAGACGATTTGGGTAGTTAAAACATTGATGTTCTTGTCTTAATAATATGAACATACGAGTGTAAGGAATTTATAGTATTTGTGGGTCATATTTTTCTTACTTCAAAATGTGTGAAAATTAAGGATAAAAGACAAATGAGAAATTTACTTTTACAATTAATATTTGCTACATTTACACTACTAAATTCTTTTGAAGTAATTGTTCAACACACTGCTTTTAAGAGTTTAATCTGTTTTATGGATGTCCTTTTAGCTGTAAAATAGTGCAATAGACAGAAGAAACTTTGCTTGACCATCACTGTGTTCCAGAACTTCACTTTGGGAAATTGGATAGACTTACATAGTTCCAAACTGTTTGGCTAGGAAGCATGCTGCCTTTGATTTTGACATAATGTGGAACGAGTTGGTTATTTGCCTCCTTACATAACATATTTGTTTTTCATTAAACATTCTGATAAGGTCTTATTAAAGTACCATGTATTATTTATGGTATTTCATATGAAAATGAGCTGAAGGGAAAATTCTATCAGCTTAGGGCATTTGCAGAATAACAGCCTTTCTGTGCTAGAAAAAAAAAAGAATGAAGAAAAGCATGACATACTCCTGTCAGAACAGGAGACTGCTTAAGGCAGGGAGAAAGAATGAAAAAAGGAGAAAGGGCATAGAGAGGGTTCATTTCTCCTCCTCCTTGCTCTCTCTTGTTCTGTGGCATGTGGGGTTTTTTTGTTGGTGGTTTGGGTTTTGTTTGGTTGGTTTTTGTTTGGTTGGTTTTTTTTTTTTTTTTTTTCTTTTGGTGATAAAGTAATCTGTGCTGTTCTGTATCTGGGCTGTTCTAGTAGATCAGTCCATGATAAACTGCAAAAGCATGGATGCTTCCTAAGCCAAAACCAATCCCTGTATTGTAAGTTTGTGCATGATTGTTTTGGTGTTGATTGCCGAGTTCTAAATACATAGGTTTCGTTGCACTGACTGCTTTTGAGAAAGAAAATTATGTAATAACTGATTCTGCTGGAAAATTTTCGGGTTTTGCATGAAGAAGACTTAGTGGATCTAAATCAGTCTCTGAAGCTTGTGTGGGTGCAGGTATGTGTGCGCACATGTAAAATGAAAAAGAATATTTTTTTTTTTAACACAGCGCCTGAGTTGCAGTGACGTGTTTTGTATCTGTTTCCAGTTAAGCGGGGACTATTATTTGTTTTTAAGGGTAGATAATATCAAACCAGTTATGTTTTTGATGAAATAGACTTCTCTTGTATGTGGGTTATTTATTGTTGTTAATGTTAAACTCTTGATCTAAGATGTGTTTTTGTGGGAGTTAGATATCCTATAAAATAGGTAATTTTAAAATCTTCTGCAGAGTCTTTTTAAAAGGAATCCCTTCAAAACCTCAGGTGGTGCTTTGAGGTTTAACCTTCTTTCCTGAAGAATTAATATTTAATTCATTTGCCAAACTCTAATTAAAAATAGTAGTATCTTCTGTTATACTTGAGTTGTATCTAAGAAAAAAAGAGACCTGTAATATAGGACCTCAAGGACAAGCTGCAATATAAATTATTTGATTTGCAGGTCACATCCTACTTTATTACATAAAGACTAACTAGATCTACTAATGAATAATTATTACTCCATAAAATAAAGGGGGGGAAAGAAAAAGCCTGCAAGAGTGGAATACTAATTTGGGGTATCACTCTCAAAGTAAAAAGTAAACCTTAAATTCTGAAAATTGCAAATATAATTTTTCCATGTAACCTAATAGGGCAGTTCTTTATAATAGATTGACTAGCTGTCAACTAAATTTGTAATTTTAGATGAGATGGGGTTTAGACCAATTTTAAGATACAGTCTTTATCCAAGCCTTCTCCCCTCCCCCCAGTAAAGTAGACACAGTGTGCCACAGAATTTTATTTCATTCCTAGTGTTTCTGCTGCAGTGGCTACACAGATATTTCACAGTTTCACTGTAATGCTTTTATAGGCTTCTCTGGGAAGCTAGATGGTGAATGAAACGTAGATATAAAATTAATTTGTATTTTTAAAAAGCTCATTTACTGATAGCACTCGATATTTGCTGGAATCCTCTTGACTAGCCAAGATTCTTTCCCTTCCCCACTTTGTGCTTCATACTTTTGTTCTTAGAAGGGGAAAGCCCTTTTTATGTCAGGTGTGAGTCCTGGGAGGGGGAAAAAAAAGTGCGTGTGTGAGTGTGTATGTGTGCGTGCAGAATCATAACAGGCATTCAGTCCCAGCTGGGCAATGACACTAATTGCCCAGATCTCATGGATGCCTGTGATGCAGCGTGCTCACTTTCTCTCCTTCCCTATCCTCTCTAGGGATTTTTAAAATGCAGTATTTGAATTTTGGTAAGTGGTAAAGACCCTGCCCTAGGACCCATTTGACAAATGAGAAGCTGTGCAGCATCAGCACCAGCCGACTGAGCCTCACTGAGTCAATCTCTCTCTCTCGACTAGTCAGCAGCTACTGTTGTGAGACAAGCTTCAGCTCTCTCTGTCATTGAGGAAGTTCCATTTGCTCATCAATAGGCTGCAGGCTGTGTCTTCTTTTTTTCCTCTCTGTTAAAAATTCGTAGTTTAAATCTACCAAGTTGCCTTAGCTGATGAATGTAGGGATCTAGTGCTGGGGAAAAAAAGGCATTCAAGAAATACGGTTTCTTAAATAATCAAAAGGAAAAACCCGTAGTGACAAGATAGGGCAAACGTGCTTGCATGCAAGCCCCCTCACTTGTTCTACGTAGACTTCAGAGCAACACCATGCAGCATCCCCTTACGGGTGCAACCTGCGTGGCACTGCCGAATGTGGGCATGTGTCCCCAGCTCTCCTGTGCCTTGACTTTTATGTACTTACAGCAGGTAAGTTTGCTTAACTTTTTCTTTTCCTATAGTGCCTGCTTTGTCAGCATCGTTTGGGGGATTTGTAATCTCGTAGATATTTTTTGTGTGAATAGACTGTATAAACGTCTCCCACTGTGTGGAGTGAATGTTGTGCCTGCACTTAAGAATGGTGAGAGTGAGTAGAAAATATGTTTTAACAGAGCATCAAGCCTTTTTGCAATGTCGTTATTGATGCTGTTTATAGATATTTAACAGAGTACTTTGACTGCATTTCTCGTGGATACTGTAGCAGAGTTTCAGCCATAAAGGACTGCTCTTTATTCACTTGCAGGCATAAATTATACTTCTAATGTAAATGTGCCCAATGGCAATTTTGTTTAAGCCTTTTCTGAAGCCAGGAATTTTAAGTCTGTGTTGAAACATGCTGCTGATTAAAATCAAGCTGGTTTTTAGTTCACCAAAAAAAAGGAAAAAGAAAAAAATATTTATAAAGCTATATCTGTGCAGAATGAATACTTTTACCACTGAAGTATGTTGGAATGGGTTTTAAAAACAATGTTCTGATACCAGCAAAATGATCCCAATTTTTTGTCCATTTTTAAGATTTTTTTTTTTTTTTTAATAAATTCATTTCATATAAATTTTGCTTCTAGGGTTTTTAAGTATTTCCACCCCTCTCCCTCCTCCAATTATTTACTATTTGGTACCCTTTCTCTGTTATAACATGAAATAAATAACTGGATAATATCACATTATTTTTTTAAACTAGTATTTTGGAATCATCATTGTATTTTACTTCTTTATTTTATAACCAAATCCACCATTATAGAGAGTCATCTAGTAAGTATGCAGAGCCAAGACAGAAATGTGTTATTATGCAAAAATGATTAATCCTGTTTATTCTGTTACTTTCTGCTGAAACTTCAGGGAAAAAATTCTTGTGCCTACTGTAACAAATAGGGGCATTTCTACCAACTTCCACTACAATAGTTTATATGCATATTGACTTCCATGAAACAGTCTCTAACTTTATTTCTGTATTTACAAATGCCTGAAAGATGTTTTACAGTATTTCTTTTTGTTTCTAAACATTAAACAAAATAGATTTAAAGCTTATTTTTATTTCAGAATATTCATTTTCTATTTGCTGAAAGAACAGAACTCAAGTATTTGCAGGATATAAACCCTTCTGTAGCTTTTTTTTTCTTCAATATTGTAGTATAAACCATTTCTGACTTACAGCATGGGAGTGCATAATAAAAGATTCTTGTATACGCCCTAGATTATACATGTATGTGGGAGGGATTCATATGTCTGTAATTAAAATTTGCATCAGATAAATAAGATGTATTTAATATTAAAAGAAATTGCATGTCACAACTATAATGTATGTTCTTAGTAGTTCTGTATTGTTACATTTTGGAAATGACATTTATAGATCAGCTTTAATGATCCAGTGTGACTTGTGCACTTACTGGTTGTATACAAAATGTACTCCTGCATTTTGCTGGATTTGTTCCTTTGAGTTTGCCAAACAACAATTTGTATGTTAAAGATCCAGCTTTTGAAAGGAAAAATGTGAATTAAGGTGAGAGGTCAACATGGCCACACAAGGAGCTGATAAAGGATAATGTAAAGATGAGGTTAGGTGCTATAATAACCTTCCTGTGTGAGCTATTGCAGTATCATTATGCAAACACATCTATAGTATGGCACTGCTTTAAGGTTTAAGAAACTGTGCAACCATAATGATTACTTTAAAATAGTGAATTCAATTCCATCTATTCCATTTGAGAGAAAGATGAGAAGTGATTGGTAATGCACTTAACAAAGTGCTATATCTAGTGGATAATTTTTAACTCTTTAAGTGGATTAACTACCACACTGAAAGTATCTACTTTTGGTTTGTTTTTTTTTTTTAAAGTGTTGGCTTTCTCGTCCTGTTAATCCTATTGGCAGTTTAGAATCATTCTGCCTCTACTGATCACAATTATATATAAGTTAAAAAGTCATCTGAATTCCTGATGATAATTGTGGCAGGTTCAAAATTCTGTGCTTGTTGCTCCTTTTGATTGCTGGTTGGCATTTTAGTTACTCTGGATTCCTAGAGAATCAGATAATTATCTTATTTCAGATATGATTTATTATTTTATGTATTTGGTTAAGTATTTCTTTAGAAACAATGTTACTTTATCTCAAAATTATTCAGGCAGAAAGATAGTTCTGTGGTGACATTACCTACAAAGCTAACGTAACATGGTTCTGGTTTAAATAGGAAAGGATAAGAAGTGGTTTGTATCTTTGAAAAACATTAATAAAGTTTTACCATGACAGCCTACTTGGGGTTTTTTTTTTTCTATTTTTCCCATATCTGATAATTTCTAGCAAACCTACAAAAATACCTGTTTTATATGCTTAGTGCAAATATCACTATTTCAGTGAAACTGTAAATGTTTTTCTCACTCTATAAAGTTGTCTATTGATCTTAAATACCAGTAACCCAAAAGCTTTATCTGGGAACTTAATAACTAGTGATTCCCCCCTGCCTATGGACCCTGTAACCAGCAGTATATAGATGTTATGTGAACCTATTGAGTATTTTTTTCTCTAAAAATTGCACTTTAGATGTGTCTGCTCACTTGCACCTCAATTAAAATGATTTCAGACATCTGTATTACAACTGAGCTCTCAGTTGTTAAACTTTACTATCTATTTAAAATCTATGAAAAAAATTATTCTCTATTTCTGTGTGTATCTGCTAAATATGCTAGTATTCTGTCACATGTAAGTTTTTATATGTCTTTCCTGAAAGACTAAAAAAGGCAATACATTTTTCTCAAGATGGGCAAACCAGTCTTCCTGTCAATAAATATTTATGTAGCCATGAGGATGGTTGTTTTCTGTGGAGCTGTATTAATCATTTGGGAAAAATCTGTGTTTTGGTAGCCATTTAAAATTGGTCGTTATTTATTTGCTAAGCTAACACCGTTTGGTCAGTTAGTTAGTATAAATGGATAAATTGTTTTCCACAGTGTACCACAGAAGTGCTCTAGTACTTTGTCCAGTGTTAGAAACTTAAGTATTTGCTCTGATATCTTCCAGATTACGCACATATATAATGTTTTAAGAGCTAAGTGAGGAACTGAATTTTTTTTTTTTTTAAAAAATGGTTCGTGCATCCAGGATGCTTTACCTAAAAACATTTAAAGCTTAACTGTTGAAAATAAAGTTGAAAATAAATAAAGTACAGAGGCCTAGTTCACATTATTATAGATTAACTGTCAATAAGACAGTCACTTGAAAAAGCCAATAAAAACTGAAGGATGCTTCCAAGTTAGTTAAGCTATTTGAAATGGTCTGAAATTATTTGGATGTTCTCTTACTAAGATGCTTCTAACTTTAGAAATCTAGAAAGAGTTTTCAAACAGCTTTAAAACCAAAATGACTGTATCAGTGGCAGCAATGAACAGAAGGAGGATAGGTGGTTTTGATTTGGAAGTTTTTACTGCGTCATTATAAAGATAGGGACAGTTGGGAAAAGTGTAGATTCATTTGGGTTAGAATTTTACCTAGTGTCAATATTTAAAGATACAGGAAAAGGGAACTTGGATTTGCAGTGCACCCTATCATTTGGTAATATTTTATGGTGTTAGAAACAGCTAAATACATCTATTTTCTCTTCTCCTCCTTATTAAGACACATCAATGCAAGAAATAATTTCTGACCACAAGCTTACATTGAATGCTAGCATGAAGTAATTTTTGCAGCAAAATTTTGACTGCCTGTAAATTGGGATTTAGCGGATATTAAGGGAGGCTTAGTTCTTAACTGGTATTTCCCTATGATATAAATTTGCCTGGACATAGGGTTATTTAGTTGGTATTTTCTGAGTAAAGTAACAAAGTCAACTGTTGTTTTGAAACATCACATAATATTCCATATCATGGTGTACAGTGCTGCTGTCATTATTTTAAAATTGGTAAATTTTTTTTTTCTGTTTAATGATGATAGATGTGCTTTGTTTTAAATAGTGAAGTGGTTTGTACAAAGGGTAATTCCTCTTAAATGGAGCAATTGCTCATAGTGGACATTCACAGATCGAAAACAATTGAACTGAAACTTCAATATCAACCTTTTCTGTCTTTAACAAGAGAGTAGTTCACGGTACAACTCTTGTATCAATGATGAACAGAATCCACCATGAAAACAAAGCAAAAACCAACAAACCCTCCATCTCTACCCCAGCTATTCCATTAGTGCTTACATGGTAAATTAGTGTAATTTTATTTGGGCCTTAAGCATTATGACTATGGAGAAAAGCTGAATTCCCCACTCGGTTACTTATGTCATGCTTCTGGATCTGATGATTTATAGGAGTCTGAAAGACTTTTTATCACATTCTTTCTTCATGGCTTAATTCAACGTTGATTTATTTTGTAGCATTTTCAATTGGTGTAGTCAATAGTGTCAATAATGGAATAAGGATTAGAACAGATTATCGTTGTGCTAAAATTGTGTAAAGAACTAAAATGGACGATCAATTCCTGGATAGAGTTTACCTTTTTTATAGAGCACAAGCACATCAATTGCTGAATGCCACCATTGCAGTTACAGTTCTAAGTATGTCTTTTACATTTTATGCCTTAGTAAGTCCTCAAAGGATCGGGTATGTTAGTTGAATTCAATAACTGGTGTTCTATGATGACACTGTTTTAAACCTATCACGAGAACACTGCCTTTCTTTACCTAGTCCATTTATAGAACTTACTCTGTGGCTCTCCTGTAAAATCAGTTAATCTGACTTTAGCTCATGAAAATTTTAAGCATCTGTTAGCTTACAAATTGGAGTCTTTGCACAATTTTGTTCCTCAGTCTGCTATTTCATGGCAATTTTCATGTGAGAACATACAACCTCTGCTTATGACTGCATGAGTGAAAAGAAGTCCACGTTACTAATGCTCACTCACCATCTGTTTTTCTTACAGCTGGGCCTTGAATAATTGTCCAGTAGCTGATGGACTGAGGGTAGGCAATCTTTTCAGGGTTTTCTGATTCATTTAACCAGCTTCAGTGCCCCAAGAGAAACATAGTGCTTGTTTATTCATATGTGTAGAGTAAAAAAACTGTACTTTGTCAGATAAATTATAGTAGTCTGTTAAAACAAGAAAAGGAATTAACATGCTACAAACAGTATCATGTGGATGCTTTTGCACCTAAGGGGGCAGTGTGGCCCTCTTAGGGAATTTTAGTGTGTGAATGAAACAGACCTCAAAAGGTGGGAGTGTAATTGTTGCATCCAGAAGTACTGTTAATGCAGAAGTAAGGGATGATGTCTTGATGTGCTGTTTATCCTAAGTAGGGTAAATAGGATCATTTGGTATTCACCAATAAACTTCGAAGCTGGTATTTGAGACTTTACCTCTGATTCAAGACAAATTTACATGTTTACATACCTTTTGTCTCCCAAGAGCTGTTTTGTTGTTTTCCAGAGACTAATGAGAAGTGGCTTAGAGATCAAGTGCTATAACACTATTCATTCTGAATAAGAGCTAGTTTGGGGCATTTAACTACAGTGTTGTCAAACAAGGTCAGTCTCTCCTCACAATAGCGAGAGGAGGTCCTTTAGTTAAGTACTCCCCTCTCTAAATACTAGAACAGCCACCACCACCCCTCCCCAACACGCACAAAAAAAAGGCAAACCAAAAAACCACCAAACAACCCCAAACACGCACACACCCCCAACCAACCAGAATCAGTTAAGAAGGTTATTTGCTGCTTTGGGATACAAGAGCAAGAGCAGTTGCAAAGGAGCTTCCATGTGGCAGAAGCAGGTGAATATTTTTGGCTAACAATCATTGGTTTTATAACTGGGCTCTTTGAACATTTTAAAACACTTCAGCTCAAAAGTGATGGCTGGATTTTCTGTTGTGAACTATTTGTAAATTATCACTACTCATTTAGATTTGCAAAATATGTATATGGATGGCTCTTTTCTGGTGTGGTGTTTTATGCCAAGGAAAGTGTGTGGTGGTTATGTAAGCGGGGTTTTTTTACAGGGCAACTAGCAGATATTTCTTTCCATTTGTTTAGATTTTTGGACCGGTAGCCATGCAATGCTAAACTATGAAGTTTTTTTTGTTTTTCAATGTGTGTATTTCTGAACTGGTAATAAATACTACCATCATGTTAATGTTAATTCTGTTTAAAATATTTTTGAAGTATTTAATAAGTCATATAAATGAAAGTGGTGAAATTGTGGCACTAGAATTTATCACCTTGCTTTATAGAGTTAGAATAATGTTAGTGGAAAGGAGAAGTCAACACCACCTAAGAATCCTTTAAGCTTTCCTGCCTTTTAAAGGTGTATGTGCAATTGATTTATCAGTTTTAAAGTGTGATGTGTAGTACAAGAGCTCTCCTGAGGAACTCCTGTCATTTCTTTGCTAGCATTGCTCATTTACCTCTGAGTTGCCTAGTGTAGCGCCATTGACTTCTTTTACATTTTGCTTCCCCTCCTACACTGTCAGTGCAGCAGCCCAGTGAATTTAATTAGAGGAAATAGCATATCTAATGTCTATAGTATCCTGACTAGTTGTAGTTGGGCCTTTGGTCTTTTGCACTATAGCAGGCTCCAGCTGTGGAGAGATCTCACTGTGTTTTGATCCTGCTCTTTCTCGTTGTGTTGAACACATGCAGAATCAAAATTAGATACTGTAGTAAGAACTGAAGCATTCAGTGGATTATTTTTTGTTCAGTGAGTCACTGATTTTTATTTTTTCCCCTCAGATACGGAAAGAAAGTGTGTGGTACTTTCAAATTGAGGTAGTAAAGACGTTCAGATGCTCATGAATAAGAATGCAAGTGCTTTCATCTTAGACCATTTTTTAAATTTACCTTTTGACCCTTTATATCAAAACACACCAAAAATTGTTGGTCTTCCTATTTGTAACATCTTGAATATGCCTTTTTTTGTAACTGTGCATGGATTTAATAGTATCATCTCATATATATTCGTGAGGTGTGTATATACTTACGACATGCCTTGCCTCAACTCCTTACTGACTTGCACTAACTATTATTATTATTATTATGTAATTTTGAAGACTGCTTCTTTGGTTTTGCTTCTCATAGCCTCTTCTTTTATAGCTATCTTCATTATCTCTACTGTGGCCAGTAAGCCTTCTATAAATTAAATAGTTAATTACAGGTATTCATTGTGGGCATGAAACTTTCTTCACAATCAAGGAGTGATAAGGAGTTTTAAAATATAAGCTTATGTTTTCATAACGGCACCATCTTTCACAAGACAGTGTGAATTTAAAGTGTTTGTTTGAAATAAGTTTCAGAAAGCATTACAGAGGGAGACAAAAAACCTGTTAAAAGTTCTCCCAGAGAATAAGATCTTGTCAAAACAGAGCTAGAGTGAAAATTTGGGGGTGAAAAGAAGTCAGACAGCCCATATATTCAATGGGTGTCCCCTCCTTTCTTAAGCTTTTTTTCCTTGTCATGTATTAGTCCTATCTCTGGGATGTTACATGGCTGCATAGCTCAATTAATGCTCTATGGCAGGAGGAGGAAAAAAATGTCTCTCTCTTGTCAGAAGCGAAGTTATTTACTTTCAAAAGCTGACAAAATAGCACTGCAGGGGCTTCATTTATTTCCGTTCAGAATGTCATTATTGTGTAATGCAGAGGGACTTCTGCATGCATTGCAGGCTTAGTCTTGTAATCTTTAGTCTGCTGGATGGCTGCATAAGTGTAAAATGGCACACTGGAATGTTCCCCTATTCTGACTTTAGCTCGTTCACTTTTGCAAAACTGCATTCCAAGTGTCTTTAAATATTTACTGCTTAGATGGCGATAAATTCGTTTGTCAGTGGTGCTGATGCTTGATACATTCAGAATCATGCTCTGGCCTAGCTGAAAGACTGATTGTATCCTTAGTTACCTTTATAATGTGTGTCACTTTTCCTGATGGGTAGCATATGGTTTGAGACTTTTTCAGCATTACTCTCTTTCTGTCATACTCTTATGTTTTTCTAAGTCTAGCCCCCAAAGGAATATCTTAGTGCAGAATGTTTTATAAAGACTACTTGGTATTTCATTTCAAAGTTTGAAAAAACGTTCAACTTTGTTGTATTGCATGTACTTCAGAGGCAAGATAAGTAGTTTTGATGTTCCTTCTCCAACTTTAGCATGTGTCGCTGCAAAAATACAGTGAGTGTTCAGAAATTGCAATTCCAAGAGCTTTGGTTTATTTTTCCTTTCCCACTGCTACCATCTTTTCCAACTCCATTTAGAATACCATGCTTAGCACATAGGCATGACATTGCCTGTTGGTCTGTGGAAAGATTTTTGGTACACCTGAAGTAAAAACACTGATAGAGCTAACTTCAGGAGTTCCTCGTGCCCAGACGTTGCCCTTCTTTCTGCCTGCTTTAAAAAAAAAAAAAAAAAAAAAAAAAAAAGCTCCAATGGAAAATTACTTCATTTGGAGAGAAGTCACCTTTTCAGTGATAGTTGATTTTTTTTTAAATTTTTTTTTTGTTAATAGTAACCCCACTTTCAGTAGGTTTTTTCAGTTTTTTTCAGTTTAAAGTGGTAAACTAAACATTTAAAAAATTTAAAATTTATTCATTGGTAGTAGATTTCATTTAAACACAACCTGTCTTTAAATCAAGGGGAAAGGATTCTACTTCTAAATGTGCTTGCTTGCTTCTTTCCTTCTTTTCTCTTCCTTTATTTGCAGACATAAAATCCAATAAATTTCTATTGCAGTTGCTGGGCTTGGGGGAGAAAAAGGAGAGGAAAAGTACAAAGCTATTGGGAAGCGTCAAACACGGAGAATGATGAAGTACATTTCATAGCAGCCAATTCCAACCCCAAAATCCCTGTTGTGCAGGAAGGCTTTCCAGCTCACACAGGAAATTCAGCCATTGCACGGCATAGTATTAATGATTTATACACACCGCACCACTGCTTTTGTTCACTAGCAGAGCCCAGGTTGTGTTAATAAAGGAATTTCAGGTAAAAGAGTCCCAGCATGCTGAGTTGTTTTGCTCAATGCGGTGGATGCTGCCTTCATAAATCAAAGGAATTTCGTGCTTTACAACCTTTCAGAGCTGCTGAGGGTGGTTTTTCTTTTTTTTTTTTTTTTTTTTTTTTCCCTTAATCTGATTCACCTAGGAATATTTTCATTTCTTTTCTATAAAGAATGAATGAACTACTGGATGAGATCTATCTCAGCTGTTTTAAGGTTGATTGGTTTGCTTCACAGTAGCATTATACTTCCATTTGTTTTCCATTTGGTATTTATGCTTTATGGTGTTATCTATGGAAAGAGGCTAGCATGGTTTTATTAACATAAAGAGATGCAGATCACATTATATTCTGTCTTGTTTCTTAGAAATAACTAAATAAAATGTAAAGGCAAAATATGCTTGCAATAAAGCAATTTTGTATTCTTTATCTAAAATAAAAAAATTAATAACACTTATTAAAGTATTTATCATTTTAAAATCAAGGTAATTTTTTAGTAGCAAAAATGCAATAAATGTAAGTGTTAATTTTCAAAGTTGTTTTTTTTTAATCTGGAAACTTTGTTTTCTAATAGCAACTGCAGGATTGGGTACTTAATTTTGTATTAATTTACATAATGATTCTTTTCAAATAGTGGATCAATATTGATATTACTAAACAAAATATGTATCTACATTTGATTATAGAAATGAAGATGAAGGATGGCTTTAAAAACAGCTCTTAATTTCTGATGTGAAAGAGTATTAAACAATGTTATGGGACACTCTCATAGAAAGTAAACACTTGGTTTGATACCTATGGAATCTAATCTTTACTTTCCATTATCGTTTTACAAGGGAGGGTGTGGCGGGGTGGGTGTTAGAAAATAATTACAGGGAATATGTTTTGCAGTTAAAGGGAATCTGGCTTTCCAGGGGAATCTTAAGGCTTTGTATTACACAGCAGGCACAGTGTTTTTAGTCTATTTGGATCATTTGGAGCCATTGATTCAAGTAGCTTTTGCTTACAGAAAATGTGACTGCCCTGTCCTGGTGTTGTTACAACAGAAAATATGGTTCCCTCCTAGCTTTATGAAAGTCAACAATGTGGGAATCAGTATTGCAGAAGTTAAAGCTACTTAATACCGAGAGGAATTTTTTGTTTGTAGTTTGTTCTGTAGTCTGAAGGCAGATAAATACCCTCTTTTCCATTTTCATCACTGGTTTGAATATCACAGATTAATATAAGACAGGTGCCCAGTAGATGAGGTTTATGTTTATAGAGTACCATTTTTGTGTTTGTTTGTCCTCTATTATTTGGGTGGGTGAGTGTTTCATTGTATTTAATTATGTCTGTGAGGCACAAGACAACAGTCAACATCTGCTCTATTGTTTCCTTGGTTTACAGATAGCTTTGATGGGTTATTAAACAATCTATTTTTCAAACAGAAAACAGGGAAACAAGCTGCACCCATATTATGTAATTTTGTAAAGGTATATTATGTAATTAGTTGTCTAGTATTTGCACAATAATCTTTTATTTTGGTTGAATAAATGCTATTCCATTTAAAAATACGTGACGATCTCAGGCAGTTTTTATTTAATAGTGAAAATAATTTCTGGTTTATAATATATGGGTTAAGTTGATTTTGCCACTACTAAATTGATTTTGCCATACATTTTATGTTGAAATAATGCTCTTGAGTTGTGAATGCTAATACAAAAATTAGAAATGTGTATTACCTTCCATTAATTACTGAAACAGCTACTGATGAACTGATTACAGAAATGTATTAATTAACTTGAATTATTTTTGAGTAAAAGTTTACGCTGTTGCCAGAGCATCAGTTGGGGAAGGCAATGCTCAGACTACTTTTACTCTGACAGATCTTACTCAGGGCAGAACAACCGTGCATACTCCCCTGCCAAGAGAAGCTGTATTGTGTGAGCAGGGAGACAACACTGTAGAACTTGACTCTTCTACAAAGGGATTTCCTGTTGAAAGAGTGCTTGTTTCATTATCTGTTTTGAATTTTTTTTGTTTTGTTTTAATGTACCTGTCAATTGTTTTAATTTTCTTTATGTAACACTGATGTCCACTATACTCTTTCTGGATGGACTAAGGTAAATCACTGAAAATTTCCAACTACACAGCATGTGATTGTTTTGGCCTCAAAAATAAAATGTAGGAGAAAATTTTCCAGACACTAATGATGAACAAATCCTAGAATTAGGCTTTCTGTAGCTTTTATCATTGCAGAAAGTCGCCTATCAAAAATGTTTAAGGAAGAACATGAGTCTGTAGTATTTTAATGTCTCTTGAGCTGCCACTCTATACCATTATAGAGCTACAGCTATCTATAGCTCTTTCTTACATGTGTACATTCGAGGCCCTTGAAATGCTGTTAATGTAATCTGGTTGTCTTATGTACACAGGTTTTCCATTGAAATGACGTTGTTCAATATCATTTTAATATGAACTTAAACTACCCCTTGTATATACATAAAGAACTGAATTCAAAGGGGGGGGGAAAAACCCCAAGCATAGTTACTCAGAAAAGTATGCATTATTAACAGTCATGTAGGACTGATGTTCCAGGCCTTCGTTTAAATGTAATTTTGCAAAATGGCATTCAGTTTTTAGGATAGAATGAAAATTCCTCACGTCTTTCTGCAAGGGCTTGTTAGAAATACTTCATAATTACCCTCTCACCTACCCATGTGCCTCAGCAGCAAAAGCTGTGAATATAAAACAGGGATTTCAAACCTGTTCCTTCAAGTGTCAGTAAATGCTCTTCAATAAATTTAGAGGCTTACACTTGCAGTTTTGACTTTCCACAAACGTGACAAATGGAAACTCAAACAGGAACTTCTAAATACTTTTTTCTAAAAAATGAAGGAATGCCAGGGTAATGCTGTTTGTAGGGAACTTTGTTTTCAAGGTGTTTCCAGAAACACACTGCAGGGTGGGGGGGAACTGTGCTTTTGTTTGTTTTTTTCCTATAATGTTTATTGCTAAATGGTTTGGTAGGGTGTGTCTCTTAGGAACTGCTTCTTATAAACAAACATATGTGTTTGTATACAACTGAACAAACCATGCAGGTGTCTTCGAATGCATGTGTCGGAATGGAGCATTTATGGCCTTTTTTCTGGTATGCAACGCAGAGATGGATTTTAATGGGAGAGAAAACCAGGATCAGAATTTCTGCTGGGGTAGATCAACACAGTTTATTGACTTCCACTAAAGATGTTATCCTTGGCTTTGCTGTAAAATTAATGCATTGTACAGTTTATGTGCATTTTTTCTCATCCTCATTTTCTTGTATATTTTGCTTGAGAATAGTTTTAAGTACTTATTTGCACTAAAATGATACAGGTGGTATATGCCCGCTTCCAGCAGAAAATGAACTTTGAAACTGCTTTAGGAAAACTCTAAGGGAAAGTTATTTTCACAGATTTATGAAGGAAGCTGAGTTAGAGCAGGTGGAGTCTGATTGGTGATAGTGGTGGATGCTGGTGATTTGCATAGCTTCACAAGGAATTGGGGCTATGGAGCACAAAACTCCGTAAAACTGTTCAGTATTTTGTTTGTATGATCTTAAAAAGCCAAATGGGCTGAACAGTAGAGGATAAGAATTCAGGAAATTTAGCTCTTTTACTAGTACCACAAATGGCCAAATAGATCAGTAAACAACAAAAAAAGTTGTTAGCTTCCATTGCTTATGCACTAGTACTAGATTACACAAGCACCTAAGGAAGCAGTCTGTGAAGGAGACCTATCATTAAGAAAAAAATTGAGGGAATTATAAAAGCCTTTGAAAATAATTTCTATAAGAATTCACTAGTCCCAGTTGACTCATTAATTATCCTGAAATCTGACAGTTCTGTAGAAGCAGCTATGTAGCACTTTTCTGTCATTGCAATACCAAAGAGATGTTCCAATAATAGCGTTTATAATCCAGATGTGCAAAAGTTATGTCTGTGGGAAAAACAGAATATTAACTTTCAGTGCAGTTCGTGTTTGTTGGGCAATACAAGTCAAAACTTGTAGGGCAATATTACAGTTCTTATTTTCATTTGTTCCTGGTGTTCAGTAACACACATTTTGGTGTTTTGCTTTTTTACTAAACGGTATCATGGGTTACATTTTTTTCTGGTTAGGGACAAATCACTATTGAAAAATCTTGAGGAAAGGTAAGATGCTCTCAGTCAAGGAGTTTGAGTTAAATTTTTGGTGTCTGATCCTCCTATGTTACACTGCAGGAGAATTGGCTACATCTCAGGTCTTAGAAGGAGACTACTTACTCTGTCTTATTTCTTGCAGCAATAAAATCTTACTCATATCCAGCTAATAGCCTTAATATCAGCTAAAGTCAGCTAAAGTACTGATTTCAATAAAAATAGAAATAATCCTCTTCTGTTGCCCTCCTTCTCTGCACAAATTTACACCAGTCCTTTGCTGGTGCCTTCCAAGGGCACTGACAAGGGTTGATTAAAACCTAAATGAAGGTGAGATTATGAAGGCCATCCTTTCTTTTTTCCCTTCTAATATAAAATCAAATTAACCAAAAGCAAAAAAGTTGCTAAGTGGATGACAGGAAAGGCTCTTGCCATCTGGCATTGATACAACAGTGTACGGTTTTTCTGTTCTTCGGTGCTTATTCTATCCTCTTCCGTTACTCTGATCAGTAGCACAATTCCTGTAGGTTTACATTGTCCTGAGGAAGTTGTTGTGAGAGGTTATAAGAAATCAAGTATTCACATGAATTCAGTATCCCCTGTGGTTGTTGAAGAAAATAATCTGTTTGGTAGAATAGTTATTTAGGATTGGAATGTATAATGAATAAGTAGAATATTGTCTAAGAGGTCTTGGGGCAGGGGAGGAAAGAAAACACATGATACGATTCTTTAAGGTGAGATCTCTTTACTGTATTACCGGGAAGGTTTGTTTGAAGCTTAATCCAGGGAACTTTATTCTTTCAAAGTAGTTTTCCTGTGTAGTAGTATGCGAAGGTGCCTGCAGAGAGTACAAGAGCGGTTCCACTCACATTGACCTCGCCTCAGTCACAGACCCTCAGCCTATGGGCAGATCTGACCCATCTCAGGAAAAGGCAGGCACTCCTATGCCGTGTAATCTGTTGGCTGGGTAGGCCACGCACAGCCGCTACCTGTAAGACATCAGACTGAGTTTAGGAGCAGTGCCTGAACTGCTGAACGTGTGATTAAGCGTGTCTCCAAACAGTTGCATTAGGAGATACCTATGAGACTGAATTGACTTCAGACATAAAGTAGCAATGAAGTTGAAAAAGCTTTCTTAACTTTGTGGTATTTGGATCTGGAGGCAACCTTCATATCAACTGTGCCTTCTAATGCTTTCAGCCAAATCCTGCCTGCCTCAGATGCTCCTAGCTTGTAGTTCTTGGATAAACTTCAGTACTTAAAAACTACTGCCGATGTCTTGAATAGAGCTGAATTATGGCTTGGATTACATCTAATGCCTTCAAGTCTTGATATTTTATCTCTGGAGGATATAAAACTCGTCAGTTGTGAACAGAAATTCCCACTGATCCCTTTAAAGACATGTAGGGTCTTTATTATTTTGGGGGTTGAATAAGTTATTTCTCCAGGGCACCCTGCTCACTTGGGATACCTACCCTATGCTGGTTTCTGCAATCAAACCATTGCATTTGGCATAGTGGGGTGCTTGAATGATGTACTTATACAGGCAGGAGGCATGATTTAATACCATCTCATGATTCACCATACAGTCCTATTAATATGAACTTCACTCAGGAGAATGAGTAGCTGTTACTTGTCAGCAAATCCCGAGTGTATTAAGGGGGTGAAGTTGTATTGAAAGATCCTACAGTGCTACTCTGCTGTTCCCAAAGGAAGCAAATGAAAAGTGTACTTTGATGAATAATGAATGTGCTAATTGGGGTCAAGAAGTCATAGCTTCCTGTGATACAGTAGTTAGAGTAGCCTGACAACAGCAATAAAGAGAAGTCTGTTTGACCAGATTTGGCAATAAAAGTATGTGGTTATCTATCATCACCACACAACCAAAGCCTGACAGATGACAGTGACAGGCAGGTGGCTTGTCTGTTCTAGAATACACTGTTATATTCCTGAGATCCTGTTTTATGCATGTTGGGGTCAACTAGAGGATGGCCATGAGCTGATACTGAGACTGGTTGTGTGCTCAAGTATTGGCAAAAATCCTGTGTGCAGTGGATGATGATCCATCATGGCATTGCCTGGGTATATCAATAGGATTCATTAAGAGTGGATATTGATTAGAAGTCAGTCTGTTCCTGATTTGCAAGGAAAAATATATTTTGTTGCTGCTAGTCTGTATTTGCAAATGAATGTACCCCAAGGAGAAGATTACAGCCTGCTCCTACCTGTTGGCAAAATACATGCAAAAATACATATTTCTTGGGCATCTTATATCCAGCACATGAAAGAGAAGATTAAATGAATGAGATTAAGGAAGATATGTGAAAGTATCACAGTAATGCATATTTTGTGAAATACATACATATATATATATAGCCTGGCATTTTTTTAAATAAAGATGTATGTGATACTGTTTATAATTTATGCCACTGGAAGATGTATGTCATTTTCAGTAGTTTGGCTATGTAACTGCATGATGTCAAACAAACATGAGCTCTTGAAAGTGTCTGTTCTACATTTCACACAAAATTTTCAAAACCGCTTAACTTCACATAGATTGGAGGCTTATCTCAACTTTTTACGAAATGGCAGATAAGAGCAGAGTATTGAAAGATATCTGAAGTGGCCTGGAGATGCAAAAGAGTTTGTTCTCAAAGAAGCCAACAGTGAAAATACAACTGATTTGGTACACTATCCAGCTGATAAGGAACTATGTAATAAAAGCCAGTATGGAACTCTAAGAAAAGGAGAGCAATGCGGTGCTCGTTAAGACATAAGAAACATAGGGAAGACCTTTGCAACACATCTTCGGTATTGTGAATAAGTAGTAATGTACGCATGTCAAAATCAACTCTCGGTAGTTAAAGCAATAGTAGTTTCCTTCAGTTCTGCAGCTAACTTTTTTGAGTGATCCAGGACAATAGGAGACAGAGGAACTCCCTTCACAAGTAGAATTGTACAGGCCCACGAAGCTGTTCATTGAAGAAGCTGCCCTACAAATGGCTTGCATAACCATGTGTGCTGCACTTTTTGTAGCTTGGGAAGATGATTTTCAGTGTCACTTCTCGCACAGTCTAATGTTATCCTTCTTCCTAGTTCGTTGCCTTAACACATTAAATAACTGAAGCTCCCAGATTCATCCTGCTTTAATTTTGACATGAATGCCGGCACAAAAAGACAAAGCTTGTTGCAATTCAGAATCTTTCTAATTCATATGAAAATACAGATAAGTCAAAAGGCACCCATAGCTATTTGTTTGGTTGGTTTTTCAGGGACTAGTGGTTCACAGATTGTTCTCTGGTTTTGTGCCATGATACATATGGATGATGACACATCCTTATGTTTCTGTGGTAGCCAAAGGGAAGTCCAGCCACAGAGGCATCCCTTAATTCCATTTTTTTTTAACCTGCTTCCTCTCTCTAGCATACATTTAAGGCCTATGTAACTGAATGTGTTTTGTGATTCACTGAAGGGTAAATCAGTCTATCTGCTATCAGGAGACAAACATGTATGTCTAGCAATCTAATCTAAGCAGGAACTGAAGGTTTCCAAGGATGTAGAAGGCGGCAAGCCATTTATGTAAAAATCTCTGCTTTGACAAGTTCCTGAAAGTAGATGTATACCTTTTGAGTGTGTGTGTTCTTTCATGTTACTGTTATAGGTGATGATCTCTTTGTACCAGACACAGTTCTCTTCAAAAGGAATGTACAGTTTAAGATGGATACAAATGTATAGCTGACTTGCAGAGGAACAGGGGTATTGGTCGTCATGCTACTCCGCAGTCAGTTCATCCCCCAGTCAGTGTTTTTGTGTGGCGTTCTGGCAAGAGGAGGTTTTATTTGCTGAAAGAGAACATTCATAGATGTTTATAGGAAGTTCTTACCTGGTATCAGGAAATTATAGGAGAAAGCATTGATGCCACTTTAAGTGTGGTTAGGAAGTGAAGGAGCAATAGTAATATTCAAGGCAGTGTGAAGAAGATACTGATCTTTCAGTTGTTCACAGTAGTAGCTAGGGTAAGAATAGGCTGAAGTGAGCCCTTGAAGGTGATGACAAGTACCGCATAGTTGCTGAGGTAGTAAAAGGATGTGTTGTGGGACAATGCAAGGAGGGAAAGGAGAAGTGATCATTGTGGGAACATTCCAAAAGAAACACAAAGAAAGCATGCCATTCTTTAGCCAGTGAGATACTCGAGGAGCAGGTGAATCAGTGCACAGTACTGACAACAACAAAAAAAGTTTGGAGTTAGTCAAACCAAAGAAAAAGGATTTGCCATGTACTCGAAGACCAGCATTTGCTGAGATACTGCACTTTAAATAATGTGAGACCAATTGGCCTGTAATGTGAAGGCCTTGATTTTTCTAGGGCTACAAACTGTTTCCCAAATATGCTTGCTAAGTTTTTGTGTGAGGTGATTCTGTCTGAACCTCTCATAATCAGCAGAACTATAGTTATTTATCTTTCTTTATCTTTGAGATCTCTAAATTTGCCACCATTGTGTATTTAAAAGAAAAGGCTAGAAAGCTGAACTTCAGTGGAACTGAAGCATTGTTGGTTTCTGATTGAAAGAATCAGCTAGGTTCATCTTGAACTGCAGCTAGTTTTTAATTTGCTCCTAAGAGCTAATGTAATTTTCAAATAGAAGGTTTAAGTTTGGAAGAAAAATGTGTTAATAGCAAATGTGCTGTATCCCACAAGTGTTCCACATAATTGAAAAAGATGGACTCTCCCACTTGTAAATAGTTTCTATATCCTTGCCCTATATACTAGTATAGACTGAGATGCTTAATAAACTTGACAAATTCTGACAGCATCCTCCATGCTTGTGTCAGTATGAGGTCAGTAGATATCTTTAATTTGTATATGTGATACTTTCTACTTTAAAAGTTGCTGAAATATCCATGTTGTATTTTGGTTCTGTGTTAAGCATAATAGGAGTTGGCTGGGGATTTGACACTTGGCATGAACAGGTCCTACATGTACTTCAAGCTTTGCTGAGAAGAGTGGAATAGAATCAGCAGCTGAGGACAGGAGTCAAGTCTGGATAGTGCTTCTGGTGCCCTAGAAGAGCCTTTGGTCCCAAATGTTTTTTGCAGAAAGGTGGAAATAGTCTTTGGAAGACAAGTGTAGTAGTTATAAAAGTGGCAGCAGTCGTGTTTGGGAGGGTGGGGGAAGACATGTGGGATAGCTTTTTCTATCTACCAATATTTCATTTAATGCCTGGGTTTACTTACCTCAGGCAATGCTAATCAATGGCAGCTCACCTTCTGTTTCAGAGCATGCATGGTACCTATCTGGTAATACTTTTTTAGGGACAATAATCTAAAGTTGCTGTGGATGATGGAAGCAGCCATGAGACTTGGAAACTACTTAATCCTCTCAGTTCTGGGTTTTCCTTTACCCCAAAACCACTGAGAAATCTTAAAGAGAAAATGGAGAGCACCTGTAGAATAGGAAAGGTGGCCAGAAAGTGGGAGGCTTGAATAAGAGCTTAAAGGAATCAAATATGACATAGGATAAGCTATGAAGAGGGTGCCAAAGTGGTACCTGAATTATTTATGATCTGTGAGATGAGAAATTTGGGCCAATGTTGCAAGGAAGTAGAAATTATTTGAAGTTTGTTGGTGTTGTACAGCATTTGGAAGAACTCGTTGTTTGTGGTATTTTTAACTAGATACAGGTGTTAAGAAGAATTAATTATTTGGCAGAAAGATGGTCTAAATAGGTTACTTCTGTCAGGATCTGATTAGAGTGTTTGTCATTGATTGGCTGATGACTGCATTGCAGGGATCTGACTTTTCCAGGCAGTGTAACTCCAGGGAAGTTGCTGAAGTCTTTTTTACCTTGAACCATAGCAAAACTAGGCATTTGCTTTTGCCCGGGGGAATGTTTTGGTCCTTGTCTAATGTGCCATTTAGGTATTACATGCAGGGGGGATCAAAACCTTGGCTCTTCTTGCATTGTTTTCTTTTTTCTTGTTCTGCCTGAATTTGTAGCCCAGTTTTCCGGCATACTTCTGGCTTTATTTCTTTCTGTGTGCATCCGTACTCTACAGTGGTCTCCCTTTCCTTCCCATTTCAAATGACTTTTTAGCAAGACTGCAGTGAAATCACTGGTAGAAGACTCCTGTCAGTAGCTTCAGTTCTGTGCTAAAACATAAGATCATGGCTAGACTGCTGGGCCTGAAATACTTACATATTTTGTGACCTTCTACTGCTACCTTAGCTTGCTTAACCTATGCTGTTCACCTTTAAAACCAGCTTTTCATAAATAATACCTGCCTTTTAGCAAAATTGTGCAGAAATGAAACAAATAAGATTGCATATTTTATTTGCGTATATATATTTTATATATAAAACTAGTGTTCATCTATTTTCTTGTTCCTTTCTCCTGTCTTTCATTTTTAAAATCAGTTTTCAGTTTCAGAAAATCCTTGAAAATTTTAATGAAAAAAAAAACCAAAACCCAAAACAAACCAGGGTTTGGAAACAGATAGCTGAAAGAAACATGCCCTCCATTAACATACTGAAAATGACTTAACATGTCATTTTTTTCTAACAGCATTATAGTTTTCTAGAATGTAATGGAAGTGAAAGCTGTATAGTTTAAAATAGATGATCTTCCCTCTTCCACCCACACACATAGTTAATTTTTTGCAGGGACTAAGAATGCTGGAGTAGGCAGGAAGTAAGTACTGTCACCATCAGTGGCTTGAGACAAGTGATTGATATGCATGGTACTGACCATTCTGGCTTTGCCCTAGCAAAAACATTTAGGCCCATGCTTAACTTTAATCATGCTAGAGGTCCTGCTAAAGTGAAACAGAATTATTAGCGTACTTAATACCCTTCTGGCTCATTCTCTGAGTCCTCAACACTCTTTATGGTCAAGTTTCATGTATTCAATATATTCTTGCAGAACAGGAGTGACCATTAATGCTAACTAATGGTGAACTGTAAAACTTAAGACAAATTTCCTTTTTGTGTGGCTGGGAGGGAGAACAAATATGTTGGTATAAACTGGTGAAGCTGATGTAGTTGTATTGGCGTAAGTTCAGAATTTGGCATGGGGCGGAGATGCGAGTAAAGCTGTATTGTACTTCTGTGGTTTTGATTCACAGAGGTTTGTGCGAACTTAGGTAGCTGGTGCACACATGGGACATCATCAAAGAGCCCAACCAGAAAGTCAGAGCTTGGATTTGGAGTGCCATACAGCTATACATTTAGAAGCATGTTGTTATAGTGAGGCAAGCAAAGCATCCTTTCATTAAAACAGGTAACTACAGTTTACTTTCAAAGTTTATTTTTATATATTACAATCTGCAATGTAATAAATATAAATGCTTTTTAGACATTTGATATTGTCATTATTCTTGAATGTTTATCCTGCTTGCAAAGGGACTGGAAGGGTCCTCCTGTCAGTTGCCGAGTTCAGGTTACCACTACTATTGGCATTATATAATTTTCTTTTATAAGCTATCCTTTTTTTACTGTGGATTTGGAAGGCTGTTCTAGACCCTCACTTAGGCGACACCAAAATACTTTTTAAAAAAAAACTCGAAAAAATATTTTCAGCCTAAATTTATTCATAACTAGTTTTTCCTTGATTTTTAGTGTGTCAGGGTTGTCCTTAGCTTAAACAGTCTCTTCCTCCTACTGTTTTTTCCCCTGTTCACAGATTTTTTTGCTAGGATAAACAAATCAAACTTTCTTAGGTTCCTGTTACAACATAGTTGCTCCATTTCCCGGAACAACACAAAAAGGACTTTCTTTACAGCTGTTGTAGTTGAATTTGACCTTTTTTTTGTAATGTGGATGAAGAGAACTGTATGCTATTGGAAGTACCTCTAGGAAATTAATTGAGAAATAAAAGAATAAAAGAAATACTGATAATTTGCCTTTTCATATTTGCATCGCACTAGCAGCTCAAATTCCTTAAACAGATGCAATGAGGTCCTGCTTTTCTTCCTCCTGAGTTTAGAACTGAAGTTCCTGTTACTAGCAGAAGCATGACCTTACATTTTGTATTATTGAATTTCATCCTGTTTCTATTAAGCCCACATCAACCGTAAGGTTGAGCAGTTCTTTCTATATAATATTCTTTTCCTTCTCAGTCTTGACAGTACCTTCCAACTTTGTCATCAGGAAATTTCATCAGCGTGTTGCCTTGTGCCAAAATAATTAATGAAAATGTTAAGCAAAAACTGTCCCAAAACAGGTCACAGAAAAGCTTCCCTTGAGCCTGTGCTCCCCTGTATGAATCATCTTGCTCTTTAAGTTTTCTAATGTCTTATCAAATACAAACATGCTGAAACAAAAAAAAGACTAAGTATTTTACAGAGCAATTTAACAATCCTTATTTATGTCCGTTGTCCCACTGGAGTCGTTTGAGTAAAGCTTGCAGAATCCATTTTATAATCTCCATTCCTAGGTGAAAGAAATCTTCTTTCTCTTAAAATGCAGCTCACTCTATTAGACCAAACAAATATGTAATAGTTAAAATGAACTTTTTTTTTTAAGAAATTAAATACTTTTAAATGAGTTGTAATGGCAACTCGTTTTCTCATATGTACCTTTTGTTTGTATATTTCTATATGAAAGTTAATAACTGGTTTTGTATTGGAATTTATGAAAATCTTTTGGCAAAACCCACGATGTGTCTGCCTACTGTGTGCTTAATAATTAAACTGCAGGGTTCAGTTCCTTAATAAGAAAAGAGCAAGAAATATGATTAATAGCGAAGCATAGTCAGATAACCAGTGTGAACAGCATTATCCCCAACAGAAAAGTGAAGCGATTCTGTAACAGGAGATGGAACTAGGTAAACATGACTTGATCATGTGACAATTGCAGTCCTTATTGGCAGTCTCTCAAAAAAGCATCATAGAGGGTCACAATTCAACATCTAAAGTTAGAAATGGTGTAAGGCTGATAGTAATGAGGGCCAACATGCAGCTGCTAAGGTAGATTTCTAAATCACTGCCTTGATACATGAGAATCAATTACTGAAAACCTTTCATGATGGTCAAAATGTGACATTAAATAATTGAGTATCACATCAAATCTTGTCTGCAATTAGTTATCTGGAAAAGTAATTATGCAACAAAATCAAGTAGCTGAAATTAGTGATGTGAAGCACCCTGGTTATTCAAAGACTGTAGGAGAGGATTTTTTTTTTTTTTTGACTTGTGACATGAAGTTTTAAGCACTTAACTAATTCTTTATTGAATTAAAAAAGTCTTGCTCAATTGTAATTTTGTCATTAGTCATATCTGCAATAGAAGATACATTGCACATGAAACAGGTGTTAATGACTAAGTTTGTTTTGTCTAAAGCGAAAATGATTAGCTGTGGAAGAGAATGTCTTGCAAGTAGTACATTAAAAAGCAAATCTGTTTTGTTTAGGGGGAAAAAACCAGCCTAAATTTCACTCTCTTGTCTCTTACACTAAGAGTGTAAGTTTAATGGGAGAACAGGTATGAGACACTCTAAAGGTCAAATTCGTTCTTTTAAAAAAAGCTATGATAAATGTAACAACATAGATATTGTGAAAGGTTAGAAAAGCCATTAAAATATAATTTACACTAATAGAAGTAGTTAGCTTGCGGTAGTTAGCTCAAATATTCAAAATAAGCAAGAAAAAATATAATTAATCAAAATAGAATATGTACCCAATGTTATAGACTTACGTTTAAATTTTCACATGAATATTGTTTTACAGCTTATAAATACAGGGAAACATTTATTTATGCAATCATGATAAACCTGATTATTTTTTAAATGGCTTCTAATAGTAACTGTTGTCATGTATATGCCAGAACTGATAGGAAAATTAATTCTAATCAGTAGATCTGTACAGAACTTGATCTGTATGTGTATAGTACTTAAAAATCTGAACTGATAAAGAGTAGTTGGTTAGTCATGTTACTTAAGCTGGTCCCAAAATAGCCCCTTCCTTTTTTGGTAGAGTTAGGTTTGCAGCTGTTGTCTCTATCTGTTGTCTCTGAAGAAAATTTTAACATTAAGAGTTGCTGACGTCAATTTTTTTCTTTTTTTTACAGCTGATGTGGGCTTTGCCCCTGACAGAAGTTATTTGGTTCTAGCTCTGAGTTTGGAAGAAGTTGGTATATAGATTTTCCCTTAACTTTCAATTGATGTGTTTAGCTTTAGTGGGAGTAATACTATCACTTAAACCATGTTGTCGTCTCAAGGAGTTTTGCTACATCCATATGGAGTGCCAATGATTCTGCCGGCAGCACCATACTTCGCTGGACTTGTTCAGGTAATGCAAGGCCGCTTCCAACAAGCAACTTAACTCTAGTGCACTTAGAGTAATAATTGGAATTTTTATGGTTGAGAAAGCAAACACTTTTAATACAGGCAAAAGCTCTCATGTAGTCAGTGAGAAGACAGTAGGAAATCAAAAAGATGGATCACCCTAATCTGTGTATTGACATCTCTCATGGCTGAATAAATGGTGTAGTTGAGCTATATTTGCTTGTATTGATTTGTCTGCTGTTTAACATTCATGCCTTTGCTTCACGAGGTTGACCACAGGGCAGAGGATTTGCTATCCATTCTAGGTTTCTGAGGGAGTCAGCATTCCCACGGCAGGTCATAAGACAAAGTAACTTACCATGATGTTTTTAGGTTAAGTGTTTTAGCACAGCAAATATGAATAGTGTTAAATATGCATTAATTCATATATTATGCGTCACACTGAATGAAAAAGGGTTTGTGTTTTTGTGTGTATAGAAATATATCACCTTCACAGAATATTTATGCACATCGTATGAATTCTTTTGAACCCTGCAAGTGCAAGATCTTGCTTCAGGGCAAGAATTCTGTATTTTAGAAGTTAACTGGCAATTACTAGATTTGTCTGTGTTGTCTGTTTTTGCATTTATTTTATTTTTATCAAAAAGTGGTACTACTGAATTTTCTGCTGTTAGACTTAGGATTTTGAATAGAACGTGTAGACACCAATTAAGCAAAAAGTATTCTGTTGTTTACAGTATTAGAAGACATTAAGAATTCAAGTAACGTTTCTGAGCATTGACAAAATTTAAAAAACAGTGTACTCTATAAATGGTAGTAGTTAGATATTATGCATTAACAGGGTCGAGAGACATACACGTGTATTATGGCATTTCTGTGTCATGCTAGTGATCAGTTAAATTAACTGTAGAGGACAGGCAAATTTTCATTATGCTCCTTTACTACAACAGTTAGCTGGTGTAGAGGGGCAATCACAGCACAAAACAGGTTTTTTTTCCATATAGGTCCATTCAGTAATCAAAGACTGTGAGTTGTGTTCTTCACTTTAGGCTTAATATCAGATGCATATGTCTAAAATAGAAATATAGCATTGCCATTATCAGGTGTTGAAAAACTGCGTCTTCTAGGACATGCAAGCTGATGCTATTTTTTTATGCAGTGAGACACGGTGGCACACTTGAACACATCAAGCAGGCCTTCATATCCGTTAGAATTTGGGGGTGAAGGTCAGACACTAGAGCTCAGTCAGACCCTGTGCCATCCTGTCCAATAAATAATTACAAGCAAATCGTGCCTTTCACTCTATGCTGATTGATGTTGAAATTGCTTTTGAAAGTTCTCATAAGTTCCTGTTATAGATTAAGTGCCGGTGTAGGAAAAATAACTGCACCCAACTGAAATGGGTGAATGTAATCAGGTTTAATGGACTCGAGAGCTTGTTGGGAATTAAATAACTATTGATTTGTTGGAAAGTTGCTGTCATTACAAAATGCCACTCTGGACGCATTATCCAAGCAGATAGATTAGAAGAAAGGGCCCTTTGAAAATTCAGGATGCCTTATTTCAATCTTTTTTCTTTTCTTTCTTTCCTTAGAAAGATATATCCAGGCCTGTGCTACTCCATTAGCATAGGTCTAAGATAGTCAAGCAATAAGAATTGTTCTACAAAAAAATAGGTATGTTTACAGGTACAGTTGAAAAGTGTTCTTCATACAGATACTTCGCTAGTCTCTCCTCTTCTCTCCCTCTCCTTAATGTCGTAGCTGAAAATTGCATTTTGGAAACAAAACAAATGTTTGAGTTATTGTCTTAGTGGGTGAACTAGAACATTAAATGGTTTAACCACTTTCTCACCCCAAGTTTGTATTTGCATTTGCAGTATCTGCAGTCAGCTTATGATACTAGAATGCTTATTGTTTGTCTCTTAGAGTAAACCTAAGTATTGTATCCAAAATAAATAATGCAAAGGACACTTGATAGGCATATTTATATCATCCTCTTCTAAGCAGTAATTACATAATGTTCAGACCTTTAGTGGAAATTTTCTTCAAAAATATGCCTTGATAAACTGATTATGCAAATGTTTTTAGTGGGTTGCAGGTTGAGAGCGCCAACCCTGAAGTATTTTTGAATATGAGGCTGTTTTAACATCTTAGAGGATTATAAGATTGCAATGTATTTCTTTGCATGGATTTCTACAGAAAGTAGGTGTATTTCTGATTAGGGATTCCCCATGATTTCCAATCGGATTTACACCAAGATTGCATGTGAAAACAGTGTAGACTATTGCATAGAGATTTGGGGGACTATTTTGTTTTTATTGCCTGTTTTGTATTACATGGTTGACAAGAGAGAGCTCAGATCTCTGTGGAGGACTGGTAGTCTTCACGGGTTCTGCACCTTCAAGTGCTGTATATTACCTTACTTTATGCTATGTATGTGGAGCCTTTTCTAGCCTTTCCTCCTAAATTCGTCAGTAAACTCTATCTTGCATCCTCTGCTTGCTTTGGTCACACCCTCTTGTTACAGAGTACTGGAATGTGGGAAATTTAGGACAAACACAAAAGGGCAGATACTGTGGATACATCTCTGGAAAGACTTTAGATAAACAGCCATGTGTATTTTCCCAATTGCATATATTATTCTATTAAGAAGATTTGTATTCCTCTTACTGAGAACATGTGTTTGAGTGAGACGATGAAAAGTGGAATGCATATGTTCTTGGAGAGAGAGAAGGGAGTTGTTCTAAGTCACAGATATGTCAAAATGTATCAAATCATGTCAGATATACTTGCAAACTTAGTTTCATTTTCCAATAAATAAATATACCTTCAAAAAACTTATTAGAATGATGGTGGTATTATTGCCTATGATTTCTTAACCCATTTTTTAATAAGAAAAAATAAAATATCTTTTCCTCTCCCTTCTTCCTCCTGGGTGAAACTGTAGGAGGAAAAAATCACATGAAAGTACAAATGATGCATAAATAGCATTGTGCCTCATGTGGGTGGAGAAATGTTTTCTGACTTGGCACAAAAGATGTACTGGCGGCTTCACAGGCTGTCACAATTACGCTGCCATGAGGACCAAAGCAGGTACTGCAATCCAGCAACTGCGGATGCTGTGGACAGCAAGGCCTACCTTGTGTCAAAACTATCATGCTGTTTCTCCTGGCAGGTGAGATAAAAATTGCCATAGAGGATTAAGCGGAAATCCAGTAAAAGACTTCTTATCCTGCCCTTGGTTCCTATCCCAATTTGATATGATCATTTGATTCCTATGGGGGAACTCTTATGTGCAGCTAAGCCGTGGAGTCACGGCTGTGTGCTACTGCACCCTCTTACGTGTTCTCAGAATAAACATGTAAAACAAAGTTCTGTTTATCATTAAAATTACAAAGTGCAGCATCAAAAAAACCCTATTTTGCAATTCATAGAAGACTAGTACGTTTTGTAGAATAACAAGCTCAAGGTCTGCATATTAGCTTCACCTCTCATGGCTTTGAGTGTTTTAGGTATATAAAATCTTTCCAGTTGCTCTGGATCCTTGGAATGTTAGGTTTATAATAAAATATTTTAAGAACACAAGTGCAATATATTCAAATTCAAATGATGGATGCTAAATTATTTATTACATGGCTGGTTTAGGTGTCTCAATTTCCATTTAGCAGAGAAAAAGGAGTTCATATGCATTATTATAAAAATTATTAGAAAGGACTTCATATGCATTATTATAAAAATTATTAAAGTTGAAATTACTTAGACTTTTCAGTAAACTACTGGAAAATTCTAAATAGAGAGACTTAATTTTATATTAAATAGAACTCTATTTAATATAAAATGCACTACTTTAAAGATTAAAAAAGACTTTTTTTTTTTTTTCCTGAATATGGTCAGTAATCTTTAGCTTTTATTTTAACATAGTGACCAGAAAAGCTCTAAGAGTTCTGAGGGTTTAAGTTTATATTCACAGTTCAAGACTGCACTCAGCTAAGCTAAAACCTTTTCTTCTGCTTTTATTTGCTTATTTATTTGTATGGTGGTAAAGGGTCATAGAAGAAAAGTAGGAAATTGATGGCTGTTGATTAACTATTTTAATAAACTGGGAATTACTGTACCTTTAAGTACATCATTCTTAAGCTTAAATTATTCTTAAGATATTTTGATTATATCTGTGCCTCTGATTTTCCATAACTGGTTAACTTAGTATGTTTGACTGACAACTGGAAAAGAGGTAATCTGGAGACAGTTCCATTTTATTTTAGGGCCAAGTGAGAGAATTGCCTAGAATATGCTGTGAAAAGTAGTGCTGCAGACTTCTTCACAGTTCCATCTTTACCCGTCTGTAAAATACTTGTTTTAGCGCTGTATTGGGAAGTGCTAGCAGTGAATACATTCAGAATACTTGTAGAAACTAGTGTGTTCAGGTACCCACAAAATCGCGCTTTCAGGCAGTCCAGTTTTGAAAAATGTTGTGGATATGTTGTCTTACCTTAGACTAAAAAGGCTTTAGTGATTTAGTAGATTTTATTTGAAAAATGCATTTGAAATAGAAATGATGAGAGGTTTTAATTCTTCCCATGTTGCCTGAAGTGGTTTATAGTTGTTTTGGTTGTTTTTAGATGACAATCTGGTGGAATGCAGTGCATAATTTCTGTTTACATTGGCTGAATTGCCTATTTGAAATGCAGTAAGTAGATGATTTACCTTAGATGCAGATTTATTCTGGCTTGATTGTGTTGTTCTCTGTCTTTGCAAGTGATAAGGGTCTTCTATTACTAGTACTGTACTCCCAGCGCTTTATGAGTGGAGGACTAATGTTTTACTACTGCAATCACTTTTCATCTGAGTGTGTATTTTGCTCTGTTTTTGAGAGAGTGTATCTAAAATTTCCTCTCAGTCTGAGTTGCCAAGTTTTTCTCCTTTCTGTATCAAAACTGCTTTTAATAGGAGATGGAAGGTGGTGGTGATAGTGATGGATATGTGGTCTGTATTACTTTGTTTACAAACATTTTCAGTTATCAATGTTTAAACCTCTGGAAATACAACTTCAGAATTTATTTTTTTCCTTTTGATACATGGATCAAGCAATGTAGCCAACATGTATTCTCTGTGAAACCTGTCATTTGCTCAAGAGGCTACAGACAGCTTTGAAAGTATTTTGTTACTGCTACTGCAAGAGTTTATTTTCTTTTAACCTGCCTTTGTTTCTTGCTAATAAGTGCAGATATCATTAAATACCTGGTGAGTGAACCTGCAGGGGGAAGAAGGAGGGGCAATGCCACAGAGTATCTTTCCCATTGACCAAAAAGACTTTTTTAGTGAGAAGAATAGCCTGCCTAAATAGTTTTAGTTTGACTGAGAAACAAGTGGTTATTCTCTCCTCCCATCTTGCACAATCTTGTCTCACTAGCCTTTATTTCAGAAATCAATGCGTAACATAATTTGAATGAGTCAGGCAATACTGCATTTACCTCTTATTCTGTCAGCTTGGTCAATGTTGTGTTATAGTCAGGGCTTCTTTCTGAGCTCAGCACAAGTGTGAAAGATTTCATCTGACACCCAACAGACACAGAATTTTTTCCTGTCCCACTTTTGCATGTAATATCAGTATTAGTGAATTTTAGTGAGCTAGTTCACTAAATATATAATTGTGGTCACTAGCTTGGGTGTCGGATAATACGCTTAAATGGAGTGTTTTAGTGTGGCAAGAAACTGGGTAAATGTGGGCCTTCATGGCTGCAGCTTCTGCAGTGTTTTAAGTGGAATAAATAACAGGATATTTGAGTTTGTATGAACAGAATAGCTTCTATAGGTAAAATAACTTTTATTAGGACGGTTTCTATTTATTTGTTCATCCCCTAAATAAGACAAAACTTTTAAGATTTAGATTCTCTGCAAAAGCAGGTTATTCAATTTGGCTTCCCTAACTAGGAGCCAGCAAGCTGGTATGGCTGTCTCCAAGGATCTGGAATTTCAGCTGATTTGATTCCACACCCCCCCCCCCCCCCCCCCATGCATCATCATCATCAGTAATAAAAATTCTGATGGCCAGATTATGCCAGGAGATAAAACTTTGAAGTTCTATTGCTTTCAGTAGAGTGATACACAACTGATATCAAAATATGCTTGTCTATCTAAATATAGAACAATTATTTTTATGGAGTTGGCTTGAATATTTTACCTATTCACCCTCTGATAAGGGTTAATCTTGTGTTACATGAGCTAAGGTTAGAAACCCAGTTAAAATACGTCTTTTGCTTTATTCAGTCTATTTGCTTGCTTCCTTTTTTTAAACTGAAGTGTGCAGGTAACTCTTTTCTTGGACCTGGTCTCAAAGAGGATGTTGTAAAAACATGAAATGTCTATTTCTATAGACCAGGCTGTGCAAAAAATATAGTAAGGACATAATCATTTAAACTATAAATACTTTCAGCTGAAGTAATTGGGGATTGTGTTTGAACTACTCTATTAGTAGGTGAGAGTGATGGAATCACATCTGGCTAAATATTTGCCAGCTAGGTGTCACAGCTGTCTTAAGTTTACGAGCATGAGAATGGTTCACAGATAATTTGAAAAATTTGGTGTTTTTTTTTTTTTTTTTTTTCCTTAGTGTAGTGGCAGGTCATGAACATTGTAAATAGATAATAGGAATTTGATCCGGGTAGATTTTCTGCGTTAGAGTTTCCATTTGTGTTTCATGAGATTCAGATTATTGTGGATTAGGGTAAATTCTGATACCCTGCCGCCTTCTCTTCCTCTAGTGGCCAGAGATACATGAGCTAGATAGCTTGGAGGATGACTTAATTGTCTTTAATTCTGATGGTTTTATTAAATCAATAAAGAATCTTTTTATTTTTTTCATCTACATATTGTTTTATTGCTGATCAAGCTGAGAAGAAAGTAAAAGTCTCTTGCCTATATATTCAAAAGTTAGAATGGTTCATATTCTGTCTTTCAAGATTTTCTTTGAGGCCTTTGAATTAAATAAAACAAATTGTGCATTTCAAGGAAATGTTATTAAGACTTTATTGGAAAGTATCCTTAAGGAAAAGCAACTTATTTCTTATTAGGATAAAGCTAAAAAAACTTATAAAGCAGTGAACTGATCGGGGCTATGCTGATTTTTATTTTTTTTTTTTATTTTGAGAGATTAAAAATCTGATGAAATGATCATTACCCCAGTGCTTTTTCATCGTGTAGAGCTAGAAGTACGCTTTTGTCATGTCTCTGTTCTTACTTTGCCATACTATTTCAAAAGCATGTAATGTCCTTCTGCATGCTAATTAGTAAAATTTTGAAGGAATAGAGGAGAAAATGGTAGGTTGTTTATATATTCTTTTACTATGATAAATGTCTGTGACACTATCTGTAACATTTGAATATCTAGCAAATACAGTAAAACGCATCTCCAGCTATCTTAGACATGTAAACTGCAAAACATCTAACCCAGGTAAGAGAGTGGCTGCCAAAATGCAAATACATAGATTTCTCTGAAAGTTACCAGCAACCGTGCGGGTATGCATCAGCTGTCATCATTTTTACTGACAGTGGTACTACATACAAGTGTGTTTCAAACACTTTGAAAGCAAATCATATTGACACTTGAAAGCAAGAAAGAGAAAAAAGGAAATTTCCAAACATTTTACTTGTCTTCCATCCTAGAGAAAATCTTAGAATTATATTAAATCAGAACCTGAACATATGTGAGAATTCCAAAGAGTGAGAACAACAGGTTAAAAAAGCCGCCCCGGCTTTTTAAAAGATATAACCACATAGTTGGTCAAAAGCAAAAAAAGATGACATTTAGTTGAGAAATAAAAGGTAAGTAGAGGTGAGGGAAAGCAGGTCTTCCTGCATCTGTGAATGATCTTGTAGCTAATAATACAGAATGCATCAGTCGTTTTTTCCCTACTACCCTCAGTGAGATACTGACTTTTAGTGAATTAGTAAACCTGAGAAGTCCTTCCTTGCTCCCTGGAGATAACTTTTCTCTGTAAGTGTGGCTCAGGTGATTAGGCTCAGTTGGATGCTGAACTGAGTGCTTAAGATGGGACCTGCTTCAGTTATCTGAAAGAAAGTTTGAAGGTGTATACCCCCCTATGCGAAATGGTTCCTTATTCTCTAAGTATTGGATGTGTATTTTATCTGTACAGGGGTTTGTTTTGTTTTGTTTTGTTTTTAGGAGAGTGGGTTTAGTGCTTGACCAGATTTTTAGTATTTTTTTTTCCTTTAGTTTCTCTGAGGTATTAGATTTTGTCTGTGCAAAAAGAGATTAGAGATACATTTTTAATACTTTGAGAAATTGAAAAAAACCTATTTTTGGTGAAATAAGCTCATATTTGCTAGGTTTTCTTTCTCTTTGACTTGGAATTGTTCTGAAAAACATTATTTGAATAATTTTTTTTAAAAATAAATTTGATCTTGCTAACACTTGAGGTACAGAGAGAAAGTAAACCTTTACAGCTGTACTTCAGTGCCCTGTTACAATGAAAATATTTTAACTTCAGTTACTTAAAACAAAACAAAACTTAGATAGTATTTAAAGCCATCAAAAAAACGGATGGAAGAGGATGCTGATTGTTTCTATACAAAACAGAAAGTACAAATTCTTAATAAAGCTATGAGCATAGTTTTAACAGAATCTCAACAAAGTTTTATTCTATAGAGACTGAACCATACTTGAAAAGGTCTGCTCCTCAGTATCTTAAAGAACTTATATTTTGTTATGCATTTATAATAACTAATTAGTACTAAATGGTTTTTAAGTTTGCGGTACATGGAAACTGTCCTATATTGGAAAGCTGCCTCTTCAGGTACAAGCTACAGAGCATGTTTTCACTATTTGATCTCCATTCCATCTCCATTCCATCGAGCGTTACTTTCCAAAGTGCAGCAATCTTTCCTACCTTGTCCTGAGATAGAACAAGGAGAATGAACTATCTTGCGTGTTCTGTTGTGACAAGTCATGCAAGAGTCTGTTCTGAGATGAACATGGAAAAGAGCACAAGCTTTCCTTTCACTAAGGGAAATTAAGTGTAATTGGAGCCCCCCCCCCCCCCCCCCCCCCCTTCTGGAACACAGGAATAAATTACACTATTGATTATTACTTTTTTAAAATCTTGTGTCTAGACGCAAAGCTGTACCCATATTTTTTTGTCTTTTTGGCCTTACAATGTCTAAAACTAGAATAAAGCAATCTTGAAATCTTGAAAATATCTTAACCTGTCTGTGACCAGGTCATAAAATTAAAAATCTACCTAGATACAATGAGGAGGATCTAGCAGTTATCACTAGCTGGATCCAGTAACAGAAGAGAGTTTAAGGCTAACTGGAACACAGCAGCTACAGTTAGGCCCAGTTCTCCTTGAAAGACCAGCCGGTCTTTAGCAAGTTGTTCTTCCTTCTCGATTTCCCCCTGTCAAATCAGTTCTTATGTTTGCCATTCATTTTAAAAAAAGCCTGCGGTTGCAGAAATGGCTCTGGTAGTTCCATGTTTGTTTATTCATTCAGAATCTTAAATATAAAATGAAGGAAAGCATTGCGTGTAAGAATTTACTTCTAAATACTTCTAAAGGTTACCTAAAATTGTTGTTGATTCAAAGAAATTTTTCGAAACTAATCTTTCTGTAGGAAAAGAAATAGATGGATTGGTTTCATTATAACATTGGTCAATGTGTACTGGGAAACTGTCTTCGCTGGCTCCTGTGGTGACTTATTTTGTAGACATAAGTTGTTAAAACATAGTCAAGCCTTTTGAACACTGCTGTTACAGGAAATGAAATAAATCCATTGCAGGATTCTCAGAGTACCATTTTTAACTGACACACTGTGCTGGATTGACTGAAGTGAGTACGTGGTCTTTTTACTGCAGAAATGAATGCTTTGATTTTTATGCCTTCCTCCATGAAGGAACAGTTAAAATCAGGGAAATGTAACAGATGTTCATACACATTTCCCATCTGAAAATGCCTTCCACTGGCCAAGACGATTGTTAGGCACAATTAAGCCCAGTATATACATCCTGTACTGTAAGCCAAGTCTGCTGAATATGTTCCCAACAGGGAAGCACAGATTTGGAAAGAAGGCAGTTTATATGAACTTTCATCTGCAGTAGATTTTTGAGACTCACTCTGTGAAAAACATAAGGAGACCTGGCTGACAGCTCTGAGTCTGTGCCCCAATGCACTGCGCTGTAAACTATATCTTTAAGAGAAACTTTCAATCCATGAGAAAATTTCATACACCTTTCAGGGATGCTAACACTTGAAATCTGATTTCTGAGTGGCATTTGGTATTATGTTGCCAACTGACTTAAAAAGCTTGTGATATTATGCCTTGTAATGTTCCACATTCAGTCTAATTGTCACTGTAATCAGCTTTATGATGGCACCTCTTCGTGATGACTACAGGGATGTATTTTCCTCTTTTTTGCATATTATGTCTGAAAAGTGAGGTTTTGATTTCAGAGGCATACTGGTAGTGAAGGGAAGAAGGCACTGTAGACCTGCAGACTTTTAAAATCATGTCTGACATGTTTATGCAGAGAGTGGGATTTGTCATTTCCAATGATATGATAGCATCTACTGTTGAAAAAGATGCTGAGAACCAAATACTCTTATATTTTGTGATATGTATTGTAACTGAACACATTATAGTTGGCCCTTCTGGAAAAGCATGCCTTCCTGGTATCTCAAAAATTGCAGTGATTGACTATTTTTGTTGTATCAGAATATCATACAGACACTATGAAAGTGTGTTGACCTAAAAAGGTCAGTGGGTATTTCATACCAGTCTTCTTTTGTACTTTTCTTTTTTTTTTTTTTTCCTTTTTTTTTTGGGGGGGGGGGGGGGGTGGTGGGAGGAGAGAAAAATGCAAGACATACATTGCTTTTCTGTTTTGTAATGCCTGTCTCTTAATAATGTAAAAAGCTCTGTGCCGGGTCTGCAAAAAGAATCTGTAAGTTGCTGGGCAGTCGTTAAGTCTTTTCACTGAAATATGCAAGAGAACTCTAAAACCTGTCTGCTATTCTAGTCATCTTATTCTGTAATAAGACACAAATCTTCAAATACTGATTCCCTGTTGTTCTCTGGCCTTAGTTCTCCATACGATGTCTTTGTTAAATTCCTCTTCGTGTGGATTTAAGTAGGGTTTACTATCTCACGTTATCTTTACTCATGGCAGAAATAGGGAGAAAGCTGGCCTGTGGTCTCATGTGCAGATGGTGATACACAGTTACCTGTATTTCATAAAGGCAAGAAAGTGAGACTCTTCCTGTTTTCTGAAAAATATGCTTTGTTCCTATGAGAGAATGTCTTAAGTATCTCTTTGTTAGTCCTCTGGAACTGGTGGACTTCTGAGGAGTACCTAGAACACTGCTGGGCAGTGTATGGACTTCACAGGTGCCTAAAAATGATTCTGTGTATGTTAACTCATGTGGTGGCGATGTATTTATTTCTGGTACTTGTCCACAAGAAACACTGTCTTGCTTAAGTGTCTGTGAAATGTACTTTTTATACGCTGTTCTGTGGTCATCCTGGGGTCACTATATTCCTGGTGGAAGGTTTCTGACTGCAAATTTATCTTTTGCATTGTTATTGGTTGATTCTTACAGAACTGCACAAAATAATTTTTTAATAAAAGCCTTCCTCTAGCAGAATAATAGCAAAATGCTGAGAAAGATATTTTTTTGTTCTCTTGGTTTCAATAAGAAATGGGAGATCAAGAAGGAAAGAGGTAGTCCAGTGATTCTTTGGTGAATTTATTTATCATGGGAGAGATTATTTCAAATTATTAATAGATGTGTAGTACTGTGCTTCTGGATAGATGGAATAGCATCTTCTGTTTTACATTTTCAGTTTATGCTAGTTGAATTCATTGTAGAACTTTTCCTTTCCTGAGTTCCAGAAGTTAAGACCAAGCACCTGAAATACTTAAAAGTAGTTCTGGGTCAGAGCCAGACTACATAATTATTTAAGCCCATATTTCATAGTTTTTTGTTTGTTTGTTTTTGTTTCTGAGCACGTCTTCTTTTCTGACACAGCAAATAATCTGCCCAGTGCTTCATTTTCTTGATACCATTCTATAAGATTATTGTAATATTACAGTTTTTACCCCATGTTTCTCACTTTCCATGTTCTGTATGCCTCTTATTTCTCTCACCTTGTTGCTTTCGTAATATATATTTCATTTTCATGTAACTTGGAACACTTCTCTGTTACTAGGTTGGCGTAACTTTTTTTTTTTTTGCATTTTATTAATTAAAATTATCTTCTGAGCACCAGTCTTCAGTTCCATTGCAAAAAAAAAAAAAAAAAACAACCAGCACCCACAACATAAAAATAGATTGTGAGTTGGGAATCGGACACCTTCACAAACAGCTCCAAGACATATTTTTAGGGAACACTGTATACTGGCAAGCATTTAAAGTATTTGTGAAGTATTTCTTGAGTATGATGCCTGTTAGCTCATGAGGTGATTCTCAGATATACCGTCTAAAATGCCATCCATTTTACTACTAGCTCCCTAACCTAATGACTAAAACTAAGGAATTAATTTGTCTGTGGATATACTGTGTATTGATACTATTTCCTTGTTAATATTTGTTACATTTACCACTTTGTTCTTGTGTATGCATACATAATTCTGCTTAAGCAGTGTGTTTCCTTGGAGGGGAGGATAAAAGTTATGAATTTAAGTAAAACTGATTTATTGGGTTTTGGGGGGGTTGGTTGGTTTGTTGAACAGCAGTTGTGATTCAAGAATAAGATCAAGTAGTTAGTGTTAATTACCCTCTATGCCTTTTTGGAAAAGAACAGTGTACATATTTTGTGATTTTGTTTAATAGTTAGCTTTTGTTCTCTAACAGAAGACTTTGAATATGTATTACCTACTGCAGAAATAGAAAAATCAAATTGAACGTGTAATGGTTTTTCTCTCTCTCAGGACAGAACATTTTTGTTAAAAATTGACGAAAACTATTTCTCTAATGTAAAAAAGCCTATTTTTTTTTTGTTGTCTCTTATTTTGTGTTCAGAATTAGAAAATGCATGTATACATTTATATAAGAAAGGTTTTTTGCCCTGAAGAGGGATTTCTGATTCACAGATTTAAAGGTGTTTGAACCAGGAAGGATCATTATGATAATTTAGCCTGTCCTCTTGAATATACATGCTACAGAATTTCTCTCAGACTGGCTTAAAGCAGACCTTTTAGAAGATATTTACTCTTGTTTTAAACATCCAAGTACTTTTGAATCCATCAGTTTCACTGATACCCTACTGAACTGTTTGAATGTTTAATTACCCTTGCAGTTAAGACATTGCGAGGCTCTATTTCTCTTTATTTCCGCTTCTAGCCACTGGTTCCTGCTGGGTTTTTTGTCTGCAAGATTGAAAATGCAAAATACCCACAAACAAATGGGGAAGCTCTTGAAGTGTACCACCTCCTAGAAGAGATGTATATCACAGACATGGAGAAAAATAGGGAAGGAAGGCACCTTGTGGGATCATGTAATCTACTTCTCTGCCTGAAGGCAAGATCAACTTTGCCTGTGTCATTCCTGACAGATGTTTGTCGAGCGTGCTCTTAAGATCTTGAATGACAGGGACTCTCTAACCTCTCCAGGCATTTTACACTTGCACTAGAGGTGGGTTTTTTTCCCCAATGCCTGAGTTAAAACATTACATTTTGTAATTTAACCTCCCACTGTTGTTTTAGGCAGAGTGGGCATAGAAAATGCATTATTTCCATCCTTTTCGTAGTGGGCCATTATCTGCCTAAAGACAGGGATTTCAAACTCAGCCTTCTCTTCTTGCAGTAGTGCAATCCTCATTCCTTCAGTCTTTCCTTCTAGAGTTTTCCTTAGCCTCCTTCAGTTGTGAGACATTATGGATAAGATTTTCAGATCCACAGAATTATTTAGGTATCTAATTTCTCTTTTTGAGAAGAACACAATATAATCTATGAAGCATAACTTTCCTTCAGATACTTGAAATCAGAGTGGGACATAATAAAATTTTGCTAGTTAGATACAGATATACAGTGGGTAGGAGAGGTGAGAGTTAACACTAAGTTATGAGACACAGAGCACTGTGAAGGATGAGTTTATTTTGCTGTTATTAAAAATTTCATTTCAAGATAATCCCTCTGAGACTTAACACGTTATTTTAAGAAAAGCTTCCTAGAGCAGCAGTAAACAAGACACAGTACAGTAGGTTCAAATGATACATAAATGTTTGGATTTTTTTAAGTATACCATTTATTGAGTCTATTTCTGATACAGTGCTGAAAGAAACAGCAATCATGTTGCCCATGTGTTTGTAAAGAGTGACATTTGTAAAGTAATCTATTTAAATAATCAGCACTCTGAAGCCTTGTCTGCAGTTTTTGGCTGTCAAATTTTGTGAAGTAGGAGGAAAAACGATTAAAGCACAGGTTAGTTCTTTACTGATTTTTTGCGTATCCCTTCTTAAGCAACTCAACTGAGGCTTAATTTTGAGGTGCTGCTGTATGTGTGGCAGTATCAGTTTCTGTGCGTGGCTTTGTCAAAGCATGTAGTCTGTGCCTCTGAATGTCCAAAGAACAAGAGGACCACTTCCTTCCATCTGGATATATTTATTTACATTGGTGTCACAATACCCCAGTCACCGTTACTACAGAAATGTGTGAAGAAACCTCGCTGTACTGTATGGCATTTACATTAACATAGGACATATTTAACTACTGCACTGCACAGGGGTGGCTTTTTGTACTAGTATGATGTGAGATCACTTTGTATTACACCCACTGCTGGAGTGGACAGCATTATGGAAATCACAGCAGAAAAGCCACAGACTATTTAGATACAAGAAAAGCATAGTCTTCTCAAGAAAAAGTGAAACCTCAACACAGAGGGTAATGGTAAATGATATGTGTTATTGGTAGGCATAACTGATTACATTAATGGCAAAACAGTAAACAAAATGCACATATGCTGCCGTTGTGTTACCTGCACTTAATTTTCCCTTGATCATCATCACTGTATTTTAGAGAATTATTATTTTAAGTGTATAATTTCTCCTTTTTTTAAAAGTTTGTAAAGATAGGTGACAAAATGTAATGTATCAATACATATACTCTTCAGGTCTTTTAAAGCCACAGTGCTGTAAATCCACATGTTACAAATTGTAATTAATCCATATTTCATTTGACAGCCTCCAGTAAAAGAAGGCTTTTTGGCACGCGTTTAGGAACATTCCTGTTCAAGAAGGCACTGAAATTACAATAAAGCACATGTTGAAGTGCTTTCCTGAATTAGGATGCTAGTACTCAGTAAATATAATCACATTTTCTCAAGTTTTCCCCTAGTGTTAGTATCAATGATAGGATCTGAAACTGAGGCATGGATCAAGAATAATCTGTGATCAGGAAAAGGCAGATAAATAGTCATGGAAAAGCAGAGAGGTTAAGAAACACGGAGAAGTAGAGTGAAATAAATGAGCCTTAGCATTAGCAAAGTGGGATTTATTTGCCAGTTTTTACTTGTATCACTGTATAAAGTGACTCAAAAAACCCCCTCATATGTACCACATTTCTGCTTTAAGGAATCTTCTTGCCCTGACTTGCTTTTTTTCCTTAGTGATTCACGAGAGTGTTAATGTGTTGAGGTGTAAACAGCAGAAATAAATCTAGTTAGAAAATCAGGGCCTAGTGAGTAAGGGAAGTGTGGTGGAACCTCACAGCCCTTCTTGAAGGCCTCCAGATGACCATTGCCAAGTCTTGTTCTTGTAGAATTTACTATGTAGTCTTAGAGAAGGAGGAGAGCTTTCTCCCCTCTTACTGACGAACACTGGGGAGAGCTTGTAAAGCGTCAAAATGTGATAAGAAATGTATAAAGATGCAAGAGTGCCTTTATGGCTCACTCCCAGACACAAAATACAGATAATAGAGCATCTTTAAAAGAAATATTAATAGACTTTATATATAATTTTCTGTTTACATCATGGAAGAACAGAGAGGAATATAATAAGAAGGTTATGATTTCTTTTGCTTAAGCTTCATAATGATAATCAAGATCTTAGTACATTAAAGCTATCATATTATAATTTTTCTTCAGTTTCTTTCCTTCACTGTGGTTACCATTCTCCCCTCTCCTCTGGTTTATGCATTGATGCTTGCATAAATAGGAAGTGATCCTTATAATGTGGACAAAATCATGAGTGTAATTCTGGAAACTCCTTTCAGTTTGCTTAATAATATGTTTTATACTTTGTCTCATTTAGATATCTAAGGATGTATGCCTGTTTAATTATATGAGAGATTTCTGTCTGGAGCATGTGAGGAGAGATCTGTTTCTCCTGTAGCCTAACAGAGATCATGTATTTTCATTTCATGAAACTTGTCACAGCTGATGTTATCCTTTCAGGGACAGTTTTTTAGGTAGTTGCATACATTATAAAACAAAAATACCTCAACAGCAGTGTTCTTTGGGAGACTTGTGCAAAGGACTTGTGTATAGTTTTAAATTCTGTGGACTTGTTGGAATGCAGCACTGTTGTTCTAGATTATGAGTTATTTTGTATGAACATTTCTGTGAAATCTAAATATCACCAGGAACCAGAAAAACAGGTGAACTGCTTGTAAAGGTAATAAATACTTGATACCTGAACATTGTACTGAAACATCTCAATAAGGTAGAGTTTACAATGTTTTTAAAAGTAGCAAAGATTTGCTACATGCTTAAAAATTACTATTTCTCTTTATTTCAGTTGGTGTAGGCATACTCTTTTTTTTCACATGCTGTGCTTCTTATCGCCAGGATGTGCTTAAATCATGCTCTGTACTCAGTGAAGCTTTGCTGAAGAATGTCAGTCAATAGTTGCAAAGCTGTCAAGCACTTTCCCTAAGTTGAATTTACACAGGCACCTCAAGAAGAAATTAATGAAGTCTTGTTTCACTGCACATGTGTAGCCATTTTTAATAAACTTTGTGATCTAAAGTACTTTCTGTGCAATTGCATATTTTTTTTTTCTGGATTACAAAATGGATAAAGCTTCACCAGCCTTTGCAGAATGAGGAGAATAGCAATTTACAATTTTTTGTGGCAAACATTCACTTTAGGTTGGTGATATGTGAATTTACTCGCTTATTTATTATACCAGTGATAGATTATTCTCACTTCTACTTAAATTTGACAAGCTGCGCAGTGCTAAACCCTACTAAACTGGTGCAAAGACCCAATTACAGAAACTACAAAGGCATGCAAGAGTAAGCAAAGAAAAAACATTTAAAAGGATTAAAGATCAAAAATAGAATAATTCCAGTGAAACTGCATTAGGAAACGTCAGGCAGGAAAACACGAAAGAATTAGAGTATGAAGAACAAAGCTTTTGAAAACTGAGAAACATATTTTAAAAATTATTTCTGTTAACTCTCTTTATTAGAATGAAAATAATTTATTGGAAAAGTACATATTTTTCAATGTTGTAATGAACTAAACACTTGTATTCTTCATACATTTTGTTTATGGAGTTTGAGTTGCTTCTGTGGAGTAGCAGTAGCTGGCTTTAAACAAGGATTTTGAAAGTAAATTGTATCTTTAATTTTAAATAAAATGCTATCTAAGATTTATGAAGAATTGCAGGTTGGATTTACTCTAATGCACGCTTACCCGTGTTAAACATGTCAAACCTTTTATTTCTTCTGTGGCTTTAAACGCTACCTTTCCAGCTAATCCTTATTTCCTTATTCGGTAGACATGGTGGTGTGCTGTATCTAGAGTGCTGATGAAATTGTGGTGCAATCAGGAATGAAAATGGCGTTTGACCCTTACTTTTCTTCATACAAATGACTATTGTGTAGAATTCGTTTTCTTTGCACAGGGAGCTGGGAGAATGGGATAAATGAAAAATAACCATTCCAGGAATAAGACATACTTAATTGTGATTCCCCCATGTTCCTTGGAGGAATTGAATCTAATTGACAATTGTAAGAGGGCTTTCATTAGATAAAAGTCTTGAAAATACTCCAGAAGCTTTGTATAAATTAATACTTGCTGTGTATTTTTGGTCAGCACGGAACCATGTTCCTGTAGCAGTTCATCTGAACTTATTATTCAGGTTTCCCTTTCCATCTCCTGGACCTACTGTGAGGGTATCAGTTTGGGAACGGATGAGAAGTGTTGTGACGTTTCGAAATATTTTTGTAGAAGCATTGGCTACTGGTTGAGGTGCTGTGTAGACAGTCACTGTCTCTTCTCTGGGGTTGTTCTTCGTGTAGCTATTGCAGTATGGTTGAAGCCTGGGAGGGATACAAAGCAAGACAGATGGTTTCCCACAGACTTCCCCTCTAGCTCTTTCATCTTTCATCTAACTATTAATTCATCTGTTTGGATGGATACATTCACGCATGGAACCAAGATGAATAATAATGAGATTTTTAATAACTCCCTACATTTGCATTCCTTGTAACTCTTTACATGGTTCTAGCTGATTAAAATGAATCATTTACATAATTAACATATGGTTATAGTGTTGGCTTTAATATGCTGATTATCTCAGTACTTTTGTCTAGAGTCAATTGGATTCAAACTGTAACAATTGTTTGAAGTGAGAATAGTTTATTCCTGTGAGGGTTGGTGAATATTTGCCATGGGGCCTGATTAGAAATAGCACAACTGTCCAAGAAATTCTTTAATGTAAAGCATGTATTACAAAAAAAAAAAAAAAAAAAAAAAAAAAAAAAAATTTAAAAATGTCTATTATATCTGCTGTGTTTAGGTCAGGCTTTACAAAGAGCTTTCTATGGTTAGGGAGACTTCTGCCATTAGTTCCTTAGTGAGATACAAATAAAGTACCAGGCATAGTATTAAGAATGAATCAAGACAACCAATACAAGTCTAATTGTTTCTTAATTTGTAAAGACTTTTTTGTTTCTTTTCTTTAAATCAGGTTTAGAAACTATACTAATAATTATTTCTTAAAAATTATGTTAAGGTAGAATTATGAAAATATATATTTTTTTATTACACAAAATGTCTTTCAGTGTTTTTATATTCACTGGATTACCCTACTCTTAAGATTAAAAAAGGAATAGTTTTCATATTTGTTACTTTGCTTGTTTCCTCCTAGCATGCATGTGTAGCAAGTAACAGTGAAGCAATCATATTTTAAGAATTGGTAGAATATTTTTCCAGTCTTGCTATCACCCTTGATGGTGTGCTTAGCTTCCTAATGCAGAAGCTGCTTGAAAACAGAAGAGAAAAGGATTGTCAGTTTTTGTGGTTAGGTAACTAACACTTGTGTCAATAAATGCTTTTTGAATGTTCATGAATATTTGAAGCAAATTTGTGTTAATTGCACTACTGTTGTCCACAATTAGTCTGTGGTAGACATGATTAATTGTAAAGAGCCTTGACATTTATGCATAAAAGGCTTGAGGTCAAACAGAAATGGAGAAAAATGGTTGCTGCAGCTTTGGCAGATGGAATGCTAATGCATTTTGACTTGTACTGAGAATAATGATATTTCTACATCAATAGCAAATAATTGTTTTAGAACTGTGGAATATTCATCTCCTCTCCTTTGCTTTTCTTTCTCTGTTTAACTTTCTTCCCTCCCACCCTGGGATGCCACAGTCACTAGTTATTTTTTACAATGTAGTCTTTAATTGGCTTGAATACTTCTTTGTCAAATGCTTTACTGGAAACCTACGCCAAATTGCTAGCTGGGAAAGGCCTATATTGATTTGCTTCTCTGAGGAAAAGTGTAATGGAAAAATATTCTGATGATAATTATGCATGCATTTTGAAGGAAGTCTCTCGAATTTGTGTTGGTATATATCCTATCAATAAATGAACTTCCGTGTTCCTAGGACACAGGCTTTAATGACATTTTAGCATGCTTATCATGTTGAGTAGCAAATAATTCAGCAGATAGAGTCTCAGTGTTTTAATTTCTATCTTAATAATGAACAGACCATGTTCATAGTGTCATTACTAGCTTATGAGTGTGATCCATAACTATTTGGGTCCCTTGCCACCATAACAAACACCACATGACCAGTACACTGCAGTGTTCCCAATGGGTGGAACTGTAGGGCTACAGCATTCTTCATGGGTTGCTAGTCCTAAGCCCTAGAACTTTTTAAAAATCAAGAGACCCTGATGGATCTTCCTTTTTAGAAAGCTAGCAGTATGGTTGATTCAGTGAATGTAGCATCACAGAAACCTAAGGCTGGCTGTATACACATGGTGTACAACAGTCCAAGTAAATGTATGTGTGCCTGGAGCAGAGGGAGTCTTCTTCCAACTCTTCAGTGTTTGGGAGTTGACTGATAAGTTTTCTTTGTTAAAATTGACATGAATCTATCTAATTCTTTATAAGCTATTGATGGACTCATTAGTCCAGTGAAGTTCTGCTGGTTTAGATCCTTAGTATAAAGGCTGAACAGATAAGACTTTCCCATAAATTATCAATATTTAAAAAAAAAAAAAAAGACTCTCATAAGCAAGCAGGATTCACTGCCTTCATTTCATGCATTTTAATAAGTTTCAGGTTGTCATGCTTTTACTGATGTAGCATCCATGAAAGATAGGCTAAACCTTTCCAATACCCTTTGTAAGTTTTTATTTGCTTATGTAAAAGTTTGCTGCAAGATATAGAATTTTATACTCCCATTTGAAGTGCAAGGAAATTACGTTTTTTTAATCTGTTCTCAAACAAAATGTTTTTCAAGTGAAACCACCATAAAACATTTAAAAAGTTTATTTTTCTATCTTTTAGCTCTCTGCAACAGAACAAGTTTTTTTTTTTTATTCATAGTTTTTGCCACTTGGCCATTTGCAATTGCTTTTCAGCACATCTTCAAAAGTTAGAGGAAGTAAAATGGTAGCCTGGAAATGTATGATGATATTCAATGAATGTTTTTAGGATGCCACTTTAGAATTAACTAGCAGCGCTCCTAAAAATGCTAATATTACAAAACAGTTTTTTAGACTGTAGTCCAGATGACAGTGTTGAGTTTCATGGAATCGTGTAGACTTTCTGATGCTTTTGGTTAAAAATTGGGTGATGATTGTTCATGGTGGCCTCTAAGAAACGTTGAGAGTTGATAATGGTCTTTGCTGAATAGTCTGGGACACAGTGTTCTGTGGAAATCCCACAACAATTACAACAGGTAATATTTCTTATGTAGTAGCTCAGCCTGCTGAATTTTTGCTATAACATACTTGCATCAGACCAAAACCAAGTAGCAACTGTTAACACACAATAGGGCCTTATGTAATTATTGCATAATTGTGTTTGTATGTTTTTCACAAACCAAAAATCTGTTTTTCCATCATAAAAAAGGCAACCTGTTACCAGTTTTACTCTTATGTTTTAAAATCTACAAAAAATAACCTAAATGAGAGAAATCAGTTATATATGTAACCCAAAAGATATGGTTATCTGGAAAGATTAAATTAAGTGAAACCCTGTGTTCTTTCATTGAGTACTTTTTGACTTGCTCAGTGACATTTGGTTACGTGGTCTCATTTTCAGGTATGGCATTCTTTCAAAGCAGGATATATGGTACTAATCTCCAGCTCTCTTGTAATAAATGCTGGACTGTGGACAGGAGATGGCCAAAAGAGAGTGCCTGGGCAAACCTTAATCTTTAATAAGGTGCAGAACTAGTCTATAACTGTCAAGGAATGACAGAAGAGCAGTGCTTTCAGCTTGCCTGCTCAGAATAGAAAATGGGGTCCTCTGACAGGCAAGAAAGGCTACTTTATTCTTTATTGGGTTTGGGGCTATTATTGTGCCTGTGTTATTTAGTTATTTGACATTTGTGAGTTGTCGGGGCAAAAGGAAGTCCAGTTATTAATGTGAAAACAGAATTTAAAATGGATTTTTATGCTGAACTTGCATTGAAACCTCTTACTCTTACACTTGGAAACAAAGCCATACCTGATGCTAAATGGTAGGTGTTTGTAATTGAGAAATATAAGGCATTTTTGTATTAAACCAAAAAGCAGCTATTGGAGATAAAAGCAAGCAGACATTCAATATTTTCCAGCTTCAAGTGGATGAAAAAACAACGGAACAGTTGGGTATTTTAATTCTTTGAACTACTACTTGCCTTCTAGAATTCTTGATAATAGCTTTTTCTGTGCAGTCTGAAGTGTTTTCCCAAGCTTCAGCTAGAAATGTGACACTCTTCTGTAACTGCATTGCCAGCTGTGGTTGTGTGCCACCAGTCATCGGTCTAGGAGTATGCAAAGGGCTCGTGAGTAATGCTTTTATCAAACTTGTGACAGATTCAGCTTCTGCTGCTTAACTTAAGTGATTTGGATGCCTTCCGTAGTTCAAAGCTTTTTCGTCCATGAAGTAGTGTGTGCTGCCGTCTTTTTGAAACAGTTTTTTAACAAACTAGACGTTTTCAAAACTCAGAGTCTTGGGAAAATATTTTTCTCCACTGTTTTACAATGCAATCATCAAGGTGCTTATCTACAAATACGTGACGTTTAGTTTGCAGGAATATCAGAGACTTCATAAGATGGTTATTTTTTGAAAAATTTAGGTTTGTTTTTAGATAGAGTAGTGAAATTAGGATTATTTAGAATTTTTTTGTCTAAAGGTTCAGAAATTTTGAATTTACAAAGATCAATATGGACTTGCGTATTAGTAAGTTTAGACAAAATATTTGTCTAGATACATGAGAATATACATTCTTCAAATATACAGCAAATGTGGGACAGGTATGCTAGCAGATAATACACTGCCAAATTACAATTTTAGACTTTTCCAAAATCTTACAAAACAAAAATATTTCCTTATTAGTTCATTTGTTTTAAGTTCTTAGGTATGTATGCAAGATGATTGCATAGGAGTTAAAAGTTCTTTAACCTTAAAATAGTGTTGCTTTAAATGTTGTCAGTTTGTCTTCCTAAAGATATAATTTATATAAAATCAGAACTGCCAGTGGTGGTGATTTGTGGTGTTCAGGTGGTGTGACCTTTCATTCCAGGTTTTAACAGCACTTTTAAACCTCTAAAAAGACCTGCTAAAATGTGAGATTTACCCATGGTAAGGGCAAACCAATGAAAAATCACTGATTTCCTCTAGACTGATTATTTGTATGTTGATTGTTTTTCACTCAAATATAAATTTTGTCTGATTTTTCTTAAATTCTCTCTTTATATAGTCTCAGATATGCATATGCATAGTCATAAGCATGCTGAGCAAAATACTGACTAAAATAAAGCTTGCCCAAAACTGCAAACAGTTTTACTTCTGCAAAACACCCTACTCCTTTATAATATTTATTTTAAAGTAGTCACACTCAGAATGTGTAGCCATCTGGGATTTTTTTTTTTAAAGCAGATTCTAGTAGGAAACTAGTTGCTAGTTTCTAGTCTTTGCATCCATTCTCAGATTTGCAGATTGTTAGCCTAAATAACTTTCCAGGAAAATCCATACAAAAAGGGAGAGCATCTCACAAGTGACAGATATCCAGAACATGTATGTCTGTGGTTTGGCTCTGGTATTGCAAAATGATACAAATGTAGGACACATTTTTTTGGTGCTTTTAAATTCACAATCATTCTTGTTCTGCAGGAATGACAGGCAAGACTATATCAAATGAAAGCAATTTGCAATAATTCTACTAAAAAGTGAGTAATAGGTACTGTTAAGAGGAGATGTTTCTGTATCCTAGGCAAAAATTCACCAGTACCATTGGCTTAAAAATAACATTGATGCTCAGTTGTGCTTTACTGGGAAATACTGCGCTGCATGAAAAGGGAGGAACATACAACTTCTTCACTTCTGAATCATCTTAAGCCTTAGCTTTTCTTCTTTTGTAGTCTTAAATCACAAATGATAGTTTCATGTTTTGAAAGAAAAGGCAGATACTGAACAAGTCTTTCCAAGCAAGAAGTTTTTTAGGAAACTTCCAGAGGACTTTGCAAACTTGTTTTTAGATATTTGCTACATCTGCATTGCTGGTTTTTGTCTTGAAACTTGAAACATTTGTTTTCTGTGAGAAAAGTATCCTGAAAATGTGGTAAGTTTATTCTCTAAAGAGTGATTTTGGACATGTTGTTGCGTATGCAGTTGTCAGTGGACTTTTTGTCTAATCTCATCATCATATTATTCAATTAGGGTCATAGCAATTTAAGTATGGCACTGTGCCATTCCAGACAGATGGGCATGGGCAGACAGCCAAGAATAGATGTTAAGGGCAGAAGACTTTTCAGCAGCCTTGTTTGAAAGTGTGAGTATCTCGGCCCACGTGTAGCATGACTGTACATACCTGATCCATTTTTTTCCTGGCTTGTGCAGCACTATAAAGGCAGTGTTTTGTCTTAGAAGAGTCTAGGATGGCCCTCAGATAAGACTCTGCAAAGATCCCTTACCTTTTCTCATAAGACACTGGTAATCCCAAAGAAGTCTCCATAGCTCAGCAAAATAGTGGGCCAGTTGTCTGTCTTTTTTTTTTTTTTTTCCCTCAGCTGGGATTAGTCTATTTAAACAGGAAGGTTATTTAAATAGGAATAAAATTAATTTAAAAAAATAAGTTTTCATCAAGTTTGTTAAAAACTAAATATAGCACATTCAACTTTTTTTTTATTTGGTTGGTTGTTTAACATGGAAATTATAATAATGTTATTTCTTATCATTTCATAGAGGACAGAAATTCTTTATATTGGTGACTGATTTCTTGTCCTGAATGGGCATTAACATTTCTTAACCCAGCCTCAGTTAAAGTTTATTTTCCGTACTTTTGTTTAATGATTACAGCAAGTTGCTTTAAGAAAAACATTTTAGTACTGTGTAACATGGCATAATTTGATAATGTACAAGGGATGTGTGTTTGTGGTCTGAACAAATTACTAGTCAGCTAAGTTTAGTTGAGCAGCCAGGCATAGTCTGCATTTTAAATATGTCACTATTAGTCACAGATACTAAAAGTTTGGTGACAACTGCTTTAATCATTTAGTCATTCTGAGGATTACTGCTTTATTTGGAAATCAGTCATTTGGATCATGTTCCATTTGTAAGTAAAAGTAGTTTAAAGTAATATCTGAAGGTCAGACTACATTGTGAGATTTGCCTGCGGCTAAAACTGTGCAAGACACTTTTAGAGGTCTATATACTGACTATAAAGTCTTAGAAAAAAAACAAAAAACCAAAAAAAACCCCAAAACAACCCCAAATAACAAAAATTTGTTTAAAATCTTGCTGTATTAGCTGTGAGTTTTCTTTTTGTAGCGACACATATGTAACAGTACAGTTGCTTTTTTCCCTTGGTCTCATGCTCATGTATGGGAGTCTGATTCATCCTCAGTCATATTGACTTGAAAACTGTGGGTAAACAAGAGAGTAGAGTCATGCGATTGATGACTGTACAGTGGAAAGCATGAACTGTTCCTGAACAAAAGCTTTTAAAGTAATTGTATTACTTTTACATACACAAGTTGCATATTACCCAGCGAATTGCATGTTTTCTTGAGTCTATTCCTCTATCACTCGGTATCTCTTCTTGGGTTTTGTATCTTTTAATATAGTAAAAATTAAGAGGAGAAAAGAAATTCATATTTAAGTTTTCTGGCTATTTATTTAAGAGCTTTGGTGATACTATGGCATATCTTACATTACACTGAATTTCATCGTACAATTCAGTTCACAGAAAATTGGATTCTTTGAGCAATTCTGTTTTAACAGTTATTAAAAGAGCTGAATCAGTTCCTTTCATAATCTTAAAAGAAAGGGTATGAATGCAGAATAAATTCCAGATAAGAGATGTAATTTAAGTGTAGCTCAACTTTTTTCCATAAAATACATAGGCCAGAAGTCCAGACGGGGCTACTGTAATCATCAAGTTTGACCTTCAACCTGTAATACTGCTATAGACTCCATCTGTTTGTTCCAGCAGCCACACTGTATTATATATTAACCGTTTCTATCAGTTAAGTGCTGGAAATGAGGTAATGAACAAATGCTTAATACATGTTTCTTAGTGTCTGCATTGTGTGCAGATTTATGGACAAAGAATGCACACTTCATTGAAGTTTGGTGTGATTGTATTATTATTATATTTGTTACAACAAAATATAAATAAATGTGTTTAACTGCAAAAAATACAAGAATGTATTTTCATTATATGTCCTTTCTGTTACAGCTAGACTAAATTCAAAAAATTAATGTTTTGTTAGCGTTGTATCAGCATCCAGTTTCACATGTGTTCATATAATAAGACATCTTGAGATCTTATATGTACCAATTTGGGTTCTTCAAGCCAGAAAGTACATCATGGTCACTAATGGAGGTGTCGTAACAGAGTGTAAGACTGAAACTACTGTTACACTGTATTGAATAGAGTCCATGCAGGAATATCATACAGTTATATCAGCTTAGGTAATATTTTGGCTGTGATTTACTGCCAGGATTTGTGGTTGGAAATGCACCCTTCCTTCCTCCACCAAACTAAAGAACAAAAGCAAAACTGAGACAAATTGTAGTTTACTTGGGTGCAGTCAAGAAGTGGTCTTTGTTTGCATAAGCAGGTTCCCCCCAGTTGAGTTTTGCCATCATTATGTCACCTTCTTGTTATAGGATTATATTACATGGGATAATACTGGATTTGTTACGAAGTCAGAAGGCTATTCGTAGTGCAGAAACTTGTCGGGTTTCCGTAATTCACTGATATGCTCAACTAATTCCCTCAAGGTGATCCTATCTTCTTTGTGCCTCTGAGTCCTAAATTTTTGGTTTGATTTCTTAGGGGTTAAAAGTTGTTCTTCCCACACAGACAAAATGTTTGTGTTGACAAGCTACCCAAGATAGATTATGTAGGTGATCTGTTTTGAGAAGCAGAATGTATTATTCCTGGGAGAGAGAAACCTACTTGTTCTCCAACAGGTGGGTGCAAGTGCTGGGAGTGCAAGTAGAGATTGCCAAGCTTGTAAAATCCCCCCCCCCCCATTTTTTTTTTCTTTACATTAAAAAAAAATGTTGAAAGGGATTTTGTAACTGTCAGATTAATATTTTACACAGTTGAGCCTTTGGATTTTTTGCAAAGATTCATTGTATTCGGTCACCGCAACTTATCTTTTTCCGTTCTCCTCTTAACTCTTGCTATGGGAGGAATTTTAGCCTTACCTTCCTTTCTGGCACAAGACAGAAGTTCAGCTGGTTCTGGCATCATAAAATACACAAACCCAGTGGGGTCTTGGGGACAGAGATGTGAGAATCTCATTTGGCTATTGGAGCCTTAAATGAATGGTGAAATTCTGCCCCTTAGGTGGTGGTCAGTACTCGGAAAGGGGAATGAAGCAATATTAGTAACTGTAGTGCTATATTTGCTTTGTAATGACTCCTAGCCAGGCTTCTTTTTCACGCTTTTAATAGAAAGTGAGCCTTTCCACAGATCACTTTTTCTGGCCACCTCTATGTCATTATGTTCTGAGGGTTGGATACTCTTACACTACATCCTTATTCCTGTGCAGCTCCATGAGGAAAAGGAGGCATTTCCTTTTTTTCTCTTTTTTTCTCACCCCCCCCCCCCCCAACCCCGATAACGAGTAAAGCTTTGCTGAGTTAGTGCTCCTAGCAGCACCTGGGGATTAGTCGTATCTCTAGAATTGTAATGTATGGGCCGATATTGTATCACGTCCTCTCTAATGGGTAACTGTAAAGGGAATTTCATCATCCTGTGTACTTTCTAGTGATTTCAGCATTTTTACTATGAATATCCAAAGGCCACTGTATTTTCCTTGGAGGAGGGAGGAATGACTGCCTATAAGAAAATAGGTATACAAACCCATAAACATCAGTTTAGTCTTCAGTTTCATGCAAACCATACAGTAAACAGTCAATTATAATACTTAGAAATGAGGCAAAAAGCTTTTTCTATGCTCACTGCTCATGTTTAAGAATCTTTTAGCTTCATAGCCAGTTCTTAGAATAACTTACTACTTAGTTAATATATTTGACCTAGTGACCGAATGTGACAACTTTATGAATTATGTATCAGTTTCTTGAGTACCAAACTGTGTGCTTTGGTTTTATTAAATCATCTCTGATTTGATTATCTTCATTATATCGTGCAGCAAGTTCATTTCTTTTGAATTTATTGTTCGGACTTTACAATTAAAAGATGCAAATTAAATCGTGTAGTTCCCTTCCTGTCTTCATTGTGATATCAATGAGTAATGTACTGATTTCTAGAATTCCAAATACTATTATAACGTAGCTTCCTTATAATCTAACAGTAGAAGATCAGTGTAATACTTCACATTATCAGTTTCAGGACCGTGTATTATCTGTTCGGAACAAGCATATTTCTAAGCTCAATAACATCATCAGCAGTAGTGCATGAGGTGTTTTTATATATTTCAACTTGCCAATTAGTAATACAGTGATGGTTTTCTAAGATGCATAAATCACAACACTCCCCACTTTCCTAATAGGAGTATAACAACTCAATGTAATAACATCATGGTATTTTAAAAAAGCTAAGGTTTGGCAATTCTGCTGTTCTGAAGTATGGGGTTTAGTTTTCAAAATCATCTGGGAGGTGAATGTCTGAGATGAGTGAGATACAAGTAGGAAACATTGACAAATACATGGAGAGTGAAGACTTTGTATGACTTTTATGTTTCTTGTGCCCCTCGGAGCTCGATTGTCTATGTTATTGTTCAGTCTAAGCCAGCAACATAAATACTCCAATGGAAGCTGAGTACCAGCTGTATTTCTTATATTCTCATAATTATTATGAATTTCTGGCTAAAGTGCTATGTGTAAGTCTGTATGGCTGGAAGGTATAAAAAGTGGGAGAGCTCATCTTTTTTGTGATTGACTTGCTGTATTTCAGTTTAGGAACTCTCTTAAACTTGTTTATGGAATCATCCAAACCCTACAGTCCAGAATGCTAAATAGCTCCCACATATGCAACAATACTGTTCCAAAAAAAGCAAAATCAAATGATAGATGGCATGTGTTATTATACTAATGCCTGAGGCTTTTCAGTATGCTACAGCAGAGGGTTTCCCCTTTCTGAGTGTTTATTTAAAGTAAAATTAAATTTGGTCCATTCATAACTTTTGTTGTATTAGCTGAAATATATATCTAATTGCTTTGCAAGACTTTCACTTCTCTGTATTCCTCCTGCTCCCATCTTTGTGTCACCACAACCATAGGGTTAATTTATTGGGCCTTTAGATTCTAGTTTAAATACATTCATATTGCTTGATTGGAATAATATCCCCATTCTTAACAGAGAAAATTCAAATTTACCATGTTCTTCAAAAAGATGGATAAACCATTTTCTTTCTATTCCTTGCTGAATATGTTCCATACAGCTGTCTTCAGAAATGTACAATTACCATTAAGTAGTTTTCTGGCTCTGAAATGATACTTACTCTATAAAAGGATACTTAAGTGTTATTTTTCTTGTTTTTATGGGAATAAAATTAGATTGTGACCTTACAATGGATATGTTTATGATTTGACAGTAAATATTATTGAGGAAGGCATTCCTCCTCTTGATTTTGAGTCAGTCTGGTGAAAGTCTTGATTTAGGACAACAGTAGAGGATTTTCTGAGTAATGAAGTACTTGTTGAATAGAGAGACAAAATTTGTTACAAACTCTTAAGTTAGGCAGGGATAAACGATGAATGGACTTCGGCAATTTGAGTAGTTGTAATTTCATTTGAATCCATGGAGTTGCACCACTGTAAATTAAATCTATGTATTCAAGATTACATTCCTGAATACTTAAGCTTTTCCTATTTTCTTCTTATTTATCATAGATGTACTCTTGGATGAAGGAGATAAGTTTTATGCTCCATGTATTGTCTTTTATTATGCAGGCTAAAATATTACAATTCCTTCTTCAAAGAAAACAATATATTTGAATGAGAACTAATTACCTCTTTTTTTATTCCAAGTGACAAAAGCTAATATATCACACTTAGCCACTATAAGAACTCCATTTCAGTAAACTAATTAAACTAATCCTATCTCTACTCATTATTCTCAGTTCTGCTAAATATTTTAACAGCATAGATTTATTTCATTACATAAATTATATCATACTTAAAGAAAACAGTTTGCATAATGGCGCATTTGCATTCCCAAGAGTTTATTTTGGGTTTTTGAATTCAGGCTTCAAGTTTCAGTTGAAATAATACTATTTGCTTTATTTAGGGTGGTAATTCTTCTTAATTATTACTAATTATCCAGAATGATGTATAGCTTTAATTAAATGTAAGTGCTTGGCATTCTTGTTAACATATATTAAACAGTGACAGTTCTCCTGAATATAGATAATATAACGTTAGAAAGTTGAGATATTTCCTAGAGTTTACAACCTGTAATTTCATAACACAAGGGCTGATTAATTTACCAATCATGGGGAAAAAAGTTGCTTTTTGATTGTTAGTGACTGTAAAATTAAAAGATCATGTGCTTACTGGACATTTCTTAACCTACATAATTAAAATGAAAATGTGTGCATCACTTTTTCTACTTAAATTATAAAACTAGAATATGTTGAATGCTAAGAACTTAACAGCAGTGTTGTTGAGAAGCTGTAAAGAAATAATGCATAAGTACCACTTCAAACTAAATTGCTCTCTACTTATAGACATGTAATGCAATTAAATCAAGAAGCTGTAAGCCTCCTGAATCTCCTAAGTTTAGTTTAGGTATTTGTACTTAAGATATCTGCTGCAGAGCTTTCCAAAATGATAAAACAGAGACAATACAGAAAATAAATAATTATTCAGAATGAATTTACAGTATGTGATTCATATGAGCTGTACAGAGGATTCCTAATTTTACTGATTTTGATAAACCACTTATATCACAGAAGTAATGGTGTTCTAATTTTAATGCCAGTTTTCATACTGTTATCTGGACTTTAATTTCTGTCATTGTTACTAGCTTATCATAGTGATGACACTAGGCGAATCACGAGGTTTTTAGGGATTTCACAAAGAAAAGGAATTAATTGTGGTTGGTTCTAGTTGAGGATCCTGCATGATTTCTTAAAGTATGAAAGACAGACTGACAACTGACAGACAATTTGTAAATTGTTTTATCCTAAGTGCTGTGGGTTATGGTCCCTCAGCTCAATGCACATCATGGAAGCTATCTCACTATTATGCTTGCCAAGTCCAATCTGCCAACTTGAATTAACAGAACTGTAATTCATCTTCCAGGTATCAAGCAAGGATCAATACACACTTTTCAATGACACTTTACCCTACTTTGCACCTTAGTTGTTTCTTGAATGCAACAACGAGAATTCACAGAATCATAGAATGGGTTGGGTTGGAACGGACCTTAAAGATCATCTAGTTCCAACCCTCCCTGCCATGGGCAGGGACATCTTCCACTAGACCAGGTTGCTCAAAGGCCCATCCAGCCTGGCCCTGAAGACTTCCAGGGATGAGGCATCCACAACTTCTCTGGGCAACCTGTTCCAGTGCCTCACCACCCTCACAATACAGAATTTTTTTCCTCAGTTCTTATCTAAATTACCTTCTTTGAGTTTAAAGCCATTACCCCTTGTCCTACCACTGCATGCCCTTGTAAAAAGTCCCTCTCCAGCTTTCTTGTAGGCCCCCTTTAGGTACTGGAAGACTGCTGTAAGGTCTCCCTGGAGCCTCCTCTTCTCCAGGCTGAACAACTGCAACTCTCTCAGCCTGTCTTCACAGGAGAGGTGCTTCAGCTCCGTGATCATCTTTGTAGCCTTCTTCTGGGCTTGCTCCAACAGGTCCATATCCTTCTTATGCTGGGAGGCCCAGAGCTGAATGCAGTACTGCAGGTGGAGTCCCACGAGAGCAGAGGGACAGAATCGCCTCCCTTGACCTGCTGTTCATGTTCCTTTTGATGCAGCCCAGGATACAGTTGGCTTTCTGGGCTGCAAGTGTACATTGCTGGGTCATGTTGAGCTTCTCATCAATGAACACCCCCAAGTCCTTCTCTTCAGGGCTGCTCTCAATCCGCTCATCACCCAGCCTGTATTTGTGCTTGGGATTGCCCTGACCCATGTGCAGGACCTTGTACTTGGCCTTGTTGAACTTCATAAGGTTCACACAGGCCCACCTCTCAAGCCCATCAAGGTCCCTCTGGATGGCATCCCTTCCCTCCAGTGTGCTGGTTGCACCACACAGCTTGGTGTCGTCAGCAAACTTGCTGAGGGTGCACTCAGCCCCACTGTCCATGTCGCCAAACATGTTAAACAGTGCCAGTCCCAATACTGACCCCTGAGGAACGCTGTTTGTCACTGGTCTTCACTTGGACATCGAGCCATTGACTGCAACTCTTTGAGTGCAATGATCCAGCCAATTCCTTATTCGCCGAGTGGTCCATCTGTCAAATCCATGTCTCTCCAATTTAGAGAAAAGGATGTTGTGCAAGACAGTGTCAAAGGCTTTGCACAAGTCCAGGTAGATAATGTCACTTGCTGTCCTGGTTTCAGCTGGGATAGAGTTAATTGTCTTCCTAGTAGTTGGTACGGTGCTATGGTTTGAGTTCAGTATGCGAAGAATGTTGATAACACTGATGTTTTCAGTTGTTGCTAAGTAGTGTTTAGACTAATGTCAAGGATTTTTCAGCTTCTCGTGCCCAGCCAGCGAGAATGCTGGAGGGGCACAAGAAGTTGGCACAGGACACAGCCAGGGCAGCTGACCCAAACTGGCCAGCGGGGTATTACATACCATGTGATGTCACATCTAGTGTAGAAACTAGGGGGAGTGGGGGCAGGGGATCACTGCTCGGGGACTAGCTGGGTATCAATTGGCAGGTGGTGAGCAATTGCACTGCGCATCATTTGTACATTCCAATCCTTTTATTATTGTTGTTATTTTATTAGTGTTATCATTATCATTATTAGTTTCTTCTGTTCTATTAAACCATTCTTATCTCAACCCATGCATTTTACTTGTTTTCCTGATTTTCTCCCCCATCCCACGGGGTGGGGAGGGGGGAAGTGAGTGAGTGGCTGCGTGGTGCTTAGTTGCTGGCTGGGGTTAAACCATGACACTTGCTCTTCCCTTATCCACCAACGCTGTAACCCCATCGCAGAAGGCCACCAAATTTGTCAGGCACAATTTGTCCTTAGTGAAGCCATGGTGGCTGTCACCAGTCACCTCCTTATCTTCCATGTGTCCTAGCATAGTTTCCAGGAGGATCTGCTCCATGATCTTGCCGGGCACAGAGGTGAGACTGGCTGGCCTGTAGTACCCTGGGTCTTCCTTTTTTCCCTTCTTAAAAACGGGGGTTATGTTTCCCCTTTTCCAGTCACTGGGAACTTTCCTGGACTGCCACAACTTCTCAAACATGATGGATAGTGGCTTAGCCAGTTCATCTGCTAGTTCCCTCAGGACCCGCAGAATGCATCTCATCAGGTCCCATGGACCTGTGCACCTTCACATTCCTTAGATGGTTTTGAACCTGATGGTCTCCTATGGCGGGCGGTTCTTCATTCTCCCAGTCCCTGCCTTTGCCTTCTGTGACTTGGGCGGTGTGGCTGGAGCACTTGCCAGTGAAGACTGAGGCAAAAAAGTCACTGAGTACCTCAGCCTTCTCCACGTCCCTGGTAACCAGGTCTCCTGTTTCCTTCTGGAGAGGGCCCGCATTTTCCCTAGTCTTCCTTTTGTCACCAATGTACGTATAGAAGCTTTTCTTGTTGCCCTTGACGTCCCTGGCCAAATCTAATTCCATCAGGGCTTTGGCTTTCCTAACCTGATCCCTGGCTGCTCGGACAATTTCTCTGTGTTCCTCCCAGGCTACCTGTCCTTGCTTCCACCCTCTGTAGGCTTCCTTTTTGTGTTTGAGTTTGTCCAGGAGCTCCTTGTTCATCCATGCAGGCCTCCTGGCATTTGTGCCTGACTTCCTCTTTGTTGGGATGCATCGCCCCTGAGCTTGGAGGAGGTGACCCTTGAATATTAAGCAGCTTCCTTGGGCCCCTCTTCCCTCCAGGGCTGTATCGCACGGTACTCTACCAAGCAGATCCCTGAAGAGGCCAAAGTCTGCTCTCCTGAAGTCCAGGGTAGCGAGCTTGCTGTGCACCCTCCTCGCTGCCCTAAGGATCTTGAACTCCACCGTTTCATGGTCACTGCAGCCAAGGCTGCCCTTGAGCTTCCCATTCCCCACCAGTCCCTCCTTGTTGGTGAGAACAAGGTCCAGCACAGCACCTCTCCTCGTTGGCTCCTCTTTTCACTTGGAGAAGGAAGTTGTCATCAACGCATTCCAGGAACCTCCTGGATTGCTTATGCCCCGCTGTGTTGCCCCTCTAACAGATACCAAGGTGGTTGAAGTCCCCTATGAGGACCAGGGCTTGTGAACGTGAGGCTGCTCCTGTCTGTCTATAGAGGCCCTCATCCGCTTGGTCTTCCTGGTCAGGTGGCCTGTAGCAGACCCCCACTCTAAAGTCACCTGTCCCTGCCCTCCCTTTAATCCTCACCCATAACCTCTCAGTTGGCTCCTCATCCATTCCCAGGCAGAGCTCCATGCACTCCAGCTGGTCATTGACATAGAGGGTGATATCCCCTCCTCATTTCCCCTGCCTGGCCTTCCTAAAGAGCATGTATTCTCCTATTCCAATGCTCCAGTCATAGGAGCCATCCCTCCGTGTCTCTGTGATGCCAGTAAGATCATAGCCCTGCAGGCATGCAAACGTGAACTCCTCTTGTTTATTCCCCATGCTATGTGTGTTTGCATACAGGCATTTAAGCAGGGCCCCTGATGAAGGTAGCTGACTTAATTACTTTTGTATTTTGCTTGTCAGTAATTAAAACCTTTCATTTATGTACTAAGTGTACATATATATGCTGTTTTGTCAGTTCTCAAGTATTTGTCACTAATTTGTTACAAAAGACCACGATAATTTTATTTCTGTAATCTGTGCTGTTCTTTTTCTGACATATACAAAAAAAAGTAAATCAGTGTGCAGATTTTTTAAAATTTGAGTTTCCTTCTATTCATCTAATTTGCAAAGATATTATCTACAAACAAGTTTCAGATGTGATTAACAGAGGTTAGCATAATGATGTAATCTGGTTATATTTATAATGTTAAATATATTGCAAACATATTTTTGAAGGCTAGAAATTATTAGGAAGAAAAAGGGAAATGGAGTATGTGACACAATTTTTTTTATCCTTCTCTAATACTTTTATCTCCTTAACGTTTTGGAGAATATCAAGCAAAATTCTGAAGAACAAAGGTAACTGCTTTGAATAACAGTGAACAACTTGATTCAAAATACTGTGTGAACCATTCACTTTTAGAAACTAGGGTAAAATGACTAAATTTTCCTATGAAGACTATCTAGATTTTACTAATATTTAAAAAATCATTAATTAATTATAAGAAATAGTCTAAAACTAATAAGCGAATATTGTGTGTAATGTTTTTATTTAGTTTCTTAGAATAATAATGCATTGCAGTGACAAAGGTGTTTACTAAGGGAAAAGTTGTAGGTTATAGAGCTCTTCACCTTCATCATGCTGCTTCAGATTTGAGCTCCATCAATAGCAACTGAAAATTGGTAGCGCTGATGCACACTCAGTGACCTCTGTGTAGTAAGCTTGTTCTTCACGCAAAAGATCCTGGAGACTGCTGTCTAAAAAGCTGTCATAGCATGGAGCAATCTTCTAGTGTGGCAGGATGCTCAAAAGATTGAATGGGTCTGAAAACCAAATTATGGACCTTTGTGTGGGTATTCTTGTCTGGTCAGACTTAGGAGCTTACTACTATGTATGAAAAAGCCTGTCGTCCCACTCAAGTTGTACATGTTTGGAAAACGCCTGTGAAAACTTCTTGAAATTGTCCTGTGGTTTTAAGTGCTTACCAGGTGTTCTGGGTGTTACTATGAGTTTATATCATGTTCATGCAAACTGCTGAGCAGTGCTGTGGGAAGTAGAGTTGAGGCTACTTTTGTTGAAATCAGAGCAGAATGGAAGGTACACAGAACTGGCTAAAAATGAGGATGTAGAGGTTGGAGTGAGAAATGCATAAGTAGGCTTGGAGTTGGTAAATGCTCAGAAGATCAGTGAAAAATGTAGTTTTCATGAAGGTCTGGAGTCTCATTTTTGGTGGATTTAGAGTATTCTGTTTTGCTAAAGTAGTTAGCAAGTAAGATTTAAAAAAGAAGAAAAAACCAAAAACCAAACAAATCACTAACCCCCCCAAAACTACAAATGGCATATGGTGTTTGATAAATAAGGGGTTGAAAGAATATCAGCCTCGTCATCGTGAAGTAACCTGTTTCATCAGCATAAGATGTAAGCAGAGAGAAAGGGACTTTGTACTGTGAAATATTTGGTATTTATCTCCTGAGTATATTTACTTACTGTTTACATATCTTTTTTTAGTGTCTTTTGCATTATTGAACCACATTGTTCGGCGTTAATTATCAGTATCGGTAAAACAAATTCCAAACTTCAGTCCCTAGATATGATAATACCTAAAAAAATTAGTTGTACTCTTCAAAGTATGCTGCATTCGAGTAAAATATGAAGTGTGTATGTAGCTTCAGTATGCTTGCCTAGCCTTTAGCAGTCAGCTATGAATTTTACTTGATGGATATATGTAATTACTTATATTTTTCATAGATCTGTGTATATCATAAGTCATCTATAAGAATATGTAGTAACCTTAGATGGCAAGTTTATCTGATAATCTTCTAAATTTCAAATTTTAGTGTTAAAGTTTCTTGAAGTACCTTGTACGTACATATGTATTTATGTCTATTTCTACAGAACTTCTGTATAATTTTTATATTAAGAAATACCTGTGTGTTTATGTAGTGTAAAATATACATAATTTATGATTATAGAATTTTTTACGCTAAGCTTGTTCAACGATACTCTCTTTTTATTTCTATTTGCGTTAATTATTGAGTGCTAACCGGTAAAACATGCCTGTAAACAAAGAGTTGTTTTGAAAATAGAAGAAAATAAGATTTTTACTTGTGTTTTTCTTTCAGACACATCTTATTTATTTAACAATGAGTCTTTTCTTATCTTCTTTTACAGTTTACAGTAACTTGCATACTTATATTACTTACATTAATTGGCATGTAAGGAACACCGGTCAGACTCATGCATATCCTTCCTGAATAATGCAGTAAGCTAAATGTGTTTGAAATTTAATGTGGTTTCATATTGGTAAATGAGATGTATTTGTGGATCATGTTGCTCATATATTAGATATGTTTAATGATAAATTTATGATAACTCTCTCATTGGTCAAAAGATCTATGGGTAATTTAAGTATTTTATGCAACTGCCAGAAACTTAAAACTGTTAAGGTGATGGAAATCACTTTGAATTTTTTGAAAGAGTTGGTAGACCACAACTTCATGTCAATTTGGTCTTCAGTTCTAGTAGAATAGTATTCTGACAAGGGACAACATTTTATACAGTCTGAAGGCCAGATCTTTCACTTCCATAAGTCATTACAGCTCAGTTGAAGTTGCTCCTCTTGAGGACCTTACCTCAAGTGCTAAATATACCAATTCTAACTTTTGCTAGGCAAAGATGATGATAACAGTATATTCCCATGCACTCACAGCAGCTGTTTTGTATATTTGATGAGCTCTCATTCACAAGACATCACCATATCCTGTAGTATACAGCTGGGTGGACCAGATATAATGTAGTCCATAGTGAGTAAATAGTCCTACATTATATTAAGCTATGTATCCATTACTTTCTAGAACTGTGAAGACTGGCTGTTGGGGTGGGAGGATAGTATTAGGAAATCTTCCTGATTGATTAATCCAATAAAATGCTTTCTCTTTTTGTCACGGTCTTCTCCTATCCTGCCATATGTTCTAACAATTTCATCCTAAAGTGGCCACCTAACAACCAATATTACTATAACGTGCATTATAGCCTGTTGTAAAATGACAAAAAGTCTAAAGAAACTCCAGTGTATTCATTAAAATATAATTTGTCTATAATTACTGCTGGTCGTGAAAATAAATAGGGAGGTATTTAGAAAGAAAATTAGCCAAAGTGAGCAAATAGCTCTCCAGACATAACATATGGGTATGAACAAATGCTTAAAAGAATATTCTCAAACTGTTTAAGTGGTCTTTACATACTATAATCACAGAACCTGTTATTAAAATGACAGATATTTATTGTGTTTATTTCTTGTTACTAGCTTAATACTTAAAATTCTAAAATTAAAGTATAATACTTAAAATATTGAAAACAAAGGCTGGTCATGCTGATAAAACTAATCTGTAACAAATTTGTATGTTTAAAAGCTGCTGGTTTTGCATGAACAGGCCGTACAGCCTAATTTCAAATCTAGACTATTGGCCTAGTGTCTTTGTACTTGCCCCCACATTACCTGCATTCAAGGAGTTTGCAACTAAGGTGTTATTAAATACTATAATAGTTCCAAAACATTAAAGCTAATATTGTGAATTATATGTCTTAAACTCAAACACACAACTAATTCAAAGTCTAATGGTGTATGCAAGACTTATAAGTACATGTAACGTCTTCAGTTAACCAGATGGTACTGTTGGATCATGACAGGTGGACACAGAGTGGAATAGGTGCAGATAAGAGCTGGTAGAATGTGGAGAATGGAAAACTGATCATATTAGAAAAGAGGTAGGCATGTTTAGTCAAGCAAAGAAAAGGGCTGAGAAGAGGATATTGTTACTCCATATGAATACTTTGGAGTAAACGACAAGGATGTGGACAGGATTTTAAGCTGAAAGGCACAAAGATAAATAGGTATATCTTGTCCATAATAATTTACAGAGAGATACAAAAGAACCTTTAAACAGTCACATCAGGGAGTTTCTGAAACAGGATTCTGGTTTGAGCATGGGCCAGGGGAGGTCAAACACTTACCAAATTCTAAGATCGAGTTTCTTCAGTTTCTTAACAAAAATTATATCATGTGGCTTCCTAGCAGGTGACTGGACCCACTGACTCGGGAGTTACCGTCCAGTTCTGCTTTCTTTCCAAGAAAAGTCAGTCACAGATGCTCTGGCATTTTCAACTGCCAAAATCCCTGCAGTTGATAGGATTAACCTGCTAAATTTGTCCATGAATAATAGGAAATCTGTGTTTTCTCATCCACATTCAGTAACTCACATGTTACTACTATATTTGGTGATAGTGCTACTTTTCCTAAACCTTGTCTTTTATATGTGGAAACTAAGGAAAATTCTTACTTTGAAATTTGTGATGTTTGGACAATCAGTTGCTCCCACAGAGAGTCTCCTTGGCTTCATAGAGTCTTCAGGGCCACACCAGTCTGTTCTGTGATGCCGATTGTAAGTTCTGGGATTCTATATAAATTTAAATAGCCCATCTTATTATGTGATAAAGGAATTATGGTTTGTATCAGTATAAAAGAAAATGAAGTGTAGACTGTATCAAGTTGCCTTATTTCAGGGGAAGGTTAATTGGAAATGCAGCTCACACAATGTGTGATGAGGTGGAAAAAAAAAAACAGAAGTGACCACAGTCAATGCATGCAGCCCATGTGCTTACCATTTTTCCATTTTCTTAAGCATTTATGGACAATTGAACTGACACAGTCTGCAGCAAATGGATAGTTTCCGCATCTTTCTGAGCATACTGTCAAATTCATATATTTTTAAAATTACTAATAGTAAGTGCAGGGAAAAAAATTACGTGTTTTGAAACTATACTAAATGTCAACTATAGTAACTACACTGTGGCTGAAGACATAGTTCTGATGCTTGCAGAATCAACTACTTAATTAAATCTTTTACTTGTAAAATCTTACTTGTAATTTACTTTTCAAGAACACAAATTTTGTGCAAAATTTAATTTCAGAGGTAAAGCCTCAGTGAAGGGATGCCTCAATGCTTCTTTTGTCAGTGGAGTTAAATCTTGTATAGTTGTGTGTTTACACTTTTAATGCATGTATCATTAAATTAATACTATTGTCAAAGGTTAATGACAGCACGGTACCTGCACTAAAAATTAAACAACTCCAGGCCAAATAGAACTGTTACGGTTCTGTGTATGTAGTCATTGTCATTACTGCCATGAGGAGTAAATTAGGGTAAAATCCAACTTCACCCTGCATGATCTTCAAGATTCTGTGGGACCACATCTGATAATATTCCTTCACAGAAGCCTTTTCATGGTTTTGAATAAGGTTCTAGTGAGTAAGAATGCCAGGACTTAGCGTTGTGTAAATATATATTTGTATCCTTGTGAGTATTATTTTCAGGGTGCCTGAAGTTATCTCATATGCCAGATCCTCTCCCAATTTCATTTTACATGTAGCTGTCTGTATAAGTGTTGTTCTTGTTCCAGCTGCATTAGCTTATACCTTCTTATATATTCTCTTTATATTTTTATTGAGAAACATCACTAAACCAAAAAGAAAATTGTCCTTTCCTTTTCAGGGAAGGTAGAAGTATTTTTATTCCACCTATTTTATCAGATTGAAACCTTTCACGGCACTCTTAAATAATCATTATATTTTTGTGCCTTGCCTTTTTGAGCGCTTATTCATGTTAAGCAATCGGCTAAACAAGCATTTTAAACTTTCACCCAAGTTACTTAATGTACTGCCAGTGTATACCTTGACGATTCATGTGAACAGAAAGTATTCTATTCCGATTTTCATTACTGTATCTAGATATCTGCTTATTATAAAAGTGAGGTGAGGAGCTATTTGCATGTGTGCATGTATTGATATATATGTAGGCATACAAACAAAAGGTTGAAATACAGGTAGGAGAATATGCAGGAATTAATAGTCGCTCTTTTTCTGGCCTTTTCAAATTAAGAAAATGTGCTGGTATTTTGGGTGGTTCTGTGGTAACATCTCATTTCAACCACTTTAAAGACTTAATTAATTTAAAAATCAAAATTAATTTTAAAAACCCAACAAATTTCTATGGATGATATCACAAACTGCAGAACTGTGAAAGGATGGGTAGTAAGGAAATATTATAAAAAGAAAAAAGTGTAGTAGAATTAGTAACAAGCAGTTTGGTCTCTGCTGGTGGTTATCTTAGCTGAATGTTACATGCTGGTAGAATACAACATCTTGGACAAGAAATAAAGTCTTGAATGTTTTGCTCATTTAACAACTTATTCTTGCAGCTGATTAATCCAACTGCATTCTTTCTGGAGGAAACACTCTGCCTTTTCCATTCTTTTAGTGTCGTCTTTTGAACTGTTGTGTGTAGGTGTTGCTTTTGCAGAATATATTTGAATCTCAGAGGCAGTTATAGTCCAGCAAAAAGTGAAATAATTCACGTCTCTGGATTTTACCAGCATTTAACTGAATACTATTGGGTTCCAGACAAAGACGTGTAAAATTATTGTTACTTCATCTCTGATCACAACCTTTTGATTGATCTTGACTTTCCCTTGGGCAGTCATGCAGAATTTGCCATGTGGTGCAGCAGCCAAGTAAGCGTTTAATTTTTCATTGTTAAGCTCAGTTAAAGTATAAATTCAGGTTTTAGTAAATGGCTTTTTGGGTAAATCAGCATGTAATATTATCCTCTGAAATATCACAATTTTTTCTGAGAAATACATCTCTCTGTAAAAAAGGTTGCTTAGCCCATTCAGTCTTTTTATAACCAACATAAGACCCGTGGAAGTAGAATAAAGTAACCTCTCACAGCAGAGGAACAAACTGACCTTTTAGCCATATAAAGTTGGATCAAATTCCAGGACTAACAGAGGAGTACAAAAAATGCTAAAGTGGTTTAGCATGTCTTGGGAGCTGGGAAAGAGCATATAACTGCAGGTAAAGTGGTCAGTGAAATGCATGTTGCAGAAAAATCTAGTATGATATCATGCAACAGATGACAAATGTTGGATGCCTTTATAGTATTAATATAACTGTAATGTATATTATAACTTAATTTTTAAACTGATTTATGACATTTAGTTGTGATTGAAAAGTAAGGATGTGAGATAGGATTAAAAAGAATCTCAGAAAGAAATGCACAAATAATTTCAAATCCATTGGAACTCCATTAAGATGTAACAACGTGAAAGTTCTGAATGATGGATTATATAGCAGGACTGCAAAATGACAGTGCCTCTTTCTCATACCTACTTAATTTAGCATTATTGCATAAGAAGAAATCTGTGTATTTTCTGAGCACTTTGTCTATTGGGCTGAAGTAAAGATTTGCTATCAAATAGATCAATTATAATGTCCTTTACCTAAAAAAAACCAAAAACAGAACCCAAAAAACCTTTGCAGTCAGTGGTGCTGTCCATTTAATTTATGACAAGCCTCTTGCCACTGGACTCTCTAGTTTTTTTAAATTTCTGAGAAGATAGAGACCAAAGCCACAGTGCTGTAATAACGGAAAATTTGTTTTATTGTGTGGTGCTTAAAACCATTGCCACGTTTTCCCTAACTTGTTCACTTACACTATGGCAACTTTGCAGTGTTAACACAAGTTCAGCATGTATGTCTAATATGTGTCTTAAGAATATCAAGCTGAATGAAATCAGTGGTATATATTACTGACTACATGGAAAATACATATGTATGTACATATATGTATTTCACATATGTACATATGTGAAATTAACATCAGATTGTTATGTAATGTCTTTCCATTTAATTCTGAAGGATTATTTTATTTTTGGTTTATTTCCTGGTATTAATATTTTTATCTAATGCACCTTTCACCTCCAACCACAGCTGTTGTTACCAGTGCCACCTGAAATATATAATTTCTTTTTTTTCTCATAAAACTGATACTGAATTTAAAAAGTATTAGCTATAAATTTTTATGCTCTTGTAAATTGTGCTGCCCAAGAACCAAATATTAGAGAACTCAGGAATGCCACTATAGCTCTAATTACTTCTGTAATTCTTTTAAACTCGGTGCAAAATAAATTACTACTTACAAAAAATATTAGTGCAGAGAAAATGTACAGAGAAAATACAGTGTGGGCAAATGTTATGCTGCTTTCCCTGAAGTATTCAGGTGACCTTATTCTGTAACAACATGAAAAAATGATGTTGGGATAAGAAGGTCATTCAGACATCAAGCAAAAATCAGTCTTTGTCCTTTGCCATAGAGATTTCCAAGTATATATCAACTACTCTAGATAGGAATTCCATAACTGATTTGATGTGTGATATGTACCTAAAATCCTAGTAGATTTTCATTCCTGGAGATATAAATAATCGGATAATTGCATAGTAAGGTGATAATCAAAGCCATTTTTGCAAAGCACACGTCTTACAGTATGATTTTTGTCAACAAAATCTATTCTGTTATTAATAGGGATTTTCACAAATACATATACTTGTGGCAGATAGGAAATGAAGCTATTTATTGATCAGAACTGATTTTTTTTTCCCTTGAGTCAGTGCCCTATCTGTAAAGTAAAAGTGCTGACTGACGCACATTGCTGATTGCAGATTTTTTTGACAGCAAAGACCTGACTCTTCCCTAATCCATGTAGCTGCATTGTGCGAATAACAAAGCTTATGTGACAGACCTGTTCTGTATTCCAAGAACTGCAACATACCTGTCATCAGATAGAAGCAAGAATGCACAAGTTATCACTTTACTTTGGAAGCAGAACAGATGATTGAAATTATTTCTTACTACTAATTCCCCTTTTAGTAGAGATAAGCTGCTTTGTTCAGCTGTAAATGAAACATTAGGGTATTAGCTGTCAAGCCAGAAGTATTGGAGAAGCTAAGATTTTATCAGCAGTAGTAACATTTTGGGCAATAAATTGTTTTGTTGGGCAGAATACTAATCTCCAGAGGTACAAAGAAACAAAGCTCATTAAGGTAAATGCTTAAAGCACGCACAAAAAAGAAGCAAAGACAAAAGCTTATTACCTTTGTTTTGGGGATAGAGAAAACATTTGCACTTTTTCATCTTTGTGTAGCATTGAAGAATTATGTGGTATTGTTATTAAAAAGATGCATTTGTAGACTTGTAGAATGCTTTCTGAATATATCCAAGGGACAAATGCATTTCTGAAATACCAACAGAGAGCTCTAGTAAGTGATGGCTTTTTGGAAATTGTTTTGTTTCCCTCTGGGTAAAATTAGGTATCTGCACATTGTCCTGTACTTAGCATTCATCAGATTAATAGACTAGCATTATTAAATGAATGTTTGAAATAGAGAAGAATAAATGTCTGAGTTATACTAAATATCTTTACCAGTATATATACCTAAATTAAATTCATAAGGGTTTGTAGTGTAAAGCAGTAAGATGATGGGAGGAGAGGACCTGTGTTGCTGTTAGGGACTGCAGCTAAAGAAAAACATATTTGGAATGTGATGAAGGAATTACAGCTCTGTAAACCAAGGTTGGACATAAACTTGCTATCAGAAACAATTTAATAGGAAGTAAGTAAAATAGGTCAAAGGAATCTGTGTGTGTGAGCTAAAAGCCAGAGTACAGCCTGCAAGTAGCCAGAGGCAGATACTGTTTTCCATCATTACTTGTTTGAAGTAGCATTTTAGAAAACTGTAAAATAGAAGTAAGTTTAATACATGATACAAAGAACAAAAACATGCCACTGAAAAATTGCACAGAAAATTCTGTTAACAGTTGACACAAATGTCTTCAAAATTTTCTCTGTGCAACACCTAGGATTTTGAAACACTAAAAGAGAGATAGCTTTGCGGTCTATCCTGTAATCTACCAAAGAGTCAAAAAAAGATGCTTTAGAAGGAATCAAGCACAAATTAATGAAGTAGAAGACAGTTGACCAAAACATGGGTTTTTTGTTAATGGCTTTCAGTAGATAGGAAACCACAGACACCTCTTGGGGTGAAATCCTACATAGATAACAACAAAAAACCCCTGAAGTCTGCTAGCTGTATTTTAACAAAGACATGATGTTGTTTAGATACTGCTCTCAGTCACTGGATCACTGTTCAATGATGGACAAATCTTTTCTGATCTGCAACTTTGTTTTCCTTCTCTATAAAACAGAGATTATAATGTTGGCCCACCAGTATAATCTGCTTGATATTATGGGAATAAGTACAATAATAGTCATCTTAGTTGTTGGCTAATACTGAAATTAATGAAGTTGTCATTTCTTCATTTGGGGTAATTGTGCTCATCTGAGGGATGAATTATTAAGATTTGGTGAGGGAGGATTTGGTGATACTTTATTTTACCAGCTTACATTATGTTGTTAGCTAGAAAGAATATTAATATTTTATACAAGTGCTTTATATGCACCCCTGCAACTGTAAAAGAATAAAACTTGATTTTAAAATTCAGATTTAATCTGTAGAATTCAGATTATAAGAATATAAATCTATTGTATGCTGGTGTGTTCCTTGTTCAGTCCTAGTTTCACTGTCATGACCTGGAACAGCAGGAACCTTTAGGCTGTTGTTTTACTCCAAATACTGCATCAAATCAAATGCAACTTAGCTTTATTTTGGCACTTACTGAAGGGTTGCTTTCTAATCTGAAAATAGCGCCAAGTCAGAATTCTTGCACAATTGCTGAGGTTGCATAGCTATATGAGAAGTCCTAAGGTAAACTCAGAAGACGAAAGTATCAGGAACTCTGGCTTTTAGTATTAGCTTTACTATGCTCCTTATCTTGGGGAAATCTGTTTTCTTAGATGTCTCAGCAGTTGAATGCCAGGCTTTAAACACAGAGGCTTCATTTTAAGAGATGTTGCATGTTTCAGAAAAACCAATCAATCTGCAGCAATTTAAGTAATCTTTGAAAATGTTGATGTCAATGTATCCTTTTTTTTTTTCTTTATTTGTAAAATAGCATTAATAGAAGGAATGTATTGTGTAAGAGTAGCGTATTATTGCTGTTTTTATTAAAATAAGATCGGAATCTTTTGCATTGTGGACTCATCCCTGGGGTACTCTCAGTCACAGTTATACATGAGCTAAATTTCATCTCATTAAGAGAAAAAAAAATTCCCCAATTTTTCAATTATCATGATCAGCAAATGAATAAGAGCTTGACTATAATCTTCTAAAATGCATGGATTGGCTTTTAAGTGCTATATACTATAACACCACATTGTGAATTTGACAAAGCTGAGCTCTCGTATACAAGTCCAAAGTGTTATTCCAGCTTGAAGTTTCATTCACGTTAGGGATCAAATCCAGTCATTTATATTAGTTGAGCAAGTTGATGTTTCTTTATTTTATAACTCATTTTCCTAAGCAGCTTGTTTTCAGAGTTATGTACCAGCATTGAAAAGGCCTATTGTGAAGATGAGTTAATAGAGCTATTGTTAAGAAGCTAGTAAATCGCAAGTTAATTACTTGAAGTAATTTCAGTAATTCAAGGATTTAGGATTTCAGTTATTGTTATATTTTGATGTTTTATATTAACAAAAAGATAATAAATAAATATATATGTATGAATAACTATATAGTTCCTTTACTCTTAGGGGAAGCAATCATGTAAGCTGAACAGAAGCCTTGAGCTTCTGAAGCCAGGTGGATATAGGCAGGATCACAAGGCAGATATGCAGACATCTAGAAAATTTTTGAGAATTTCCTCACTGTATCAGTGAGATGGAAACCATTTTTCTGTGAGCATAGGCTGTGGAAACCATAAATTTCAATGGCTCCTGTTTTTGCACTTATTAAGCTGAATTAATTCTTGACATGACATTATGAAAGCCAATGTAGTATACCTACACTGAGCTACAAGCCTTGTCCTCTACTTTCATGTGAACTGGAGAACAGAAATTCCAAGTCTGTATGAAATCCATAGACTAAGAAAATTCCTTCCTGGATTACTTCATATTAAATGGTATTTTTAGAGTCACAGAACACTTTTTTGAATGTATTGAAAATACAGTAGTAGATATTTGCTATGTCCTAGATTCATCCTATGTGTTCCTGACATCGTAATCATTGTATCCGGGATGCTTTTAGGGCTGTAGCAGTTCAAGAGTATTTGGATGAAGCCAGAAGTGTATTGGAAGTGGACATTAGTAGCATATGAAATACACGTTTCAACCTGGACCATAAACATGTTCCTGATTCTGAAACATAAGGTGAAAAGGTCTACTCTAATTTTTAACTGGTATTCTAAAGTGATTTTAATCATGCTTTTATCTTGTTTCAAAGCATAAATTTAGTTTGAAATACACACTTATTTTGGAATAATGATTGACAATTACTGAAATATTCAGAGGCCTGGATTGTTTCAAATATTTAAAGGTGGCTTGTTTTTATCTGACATCTGGTTAAGCTTTGGATATGGTACTGCTATGAATCACCAGGAAATAAAACCAAAAAAGTATCAGTTGAAATATTTTCTTTGTTCTTTTCTACTTTTGGAGCTCATGGAGCAGCTTGAAAGTGGATAGAGCTCTGAAAAAAACCCCAAAGTTTGTGTTTGTTGTTAAAGTGGAGGAGGAGAATTTTCTGTGAATATCAAGTTCCAGAATCTGTGAATTTTGACAGCAAATATATGGGGTACAGTTTGATGATCCAGGAAGTCTGGCTTTTAGGATTTTTAGTACTGCATCAGAAATGCCATGCTAACAGGGTACAAGGTGCTGATCTGATAGAAACTTCAACAAGCTCCCTTTGTACTGACAGGTCTAACCCAAATCAGGCATTCTCTCACCATGTCACTCGAACTTTATGCAAGATCAGCTATTTCTGTCTTCTCCTGGCTTTCATAAAGCCAGCACCGCCCCCCCTGAACCATGTGTTCTTGTTTATTGGGTAGAAATATGACTTGCTAAGATTTGCACTGCAGGTGATCCAACAATGTACAGATCTGGTAGCAGCGATAGGAGAATCGTAACAGCCTAAGAGACAGTTGCCTGACTGTTGCGTAGTGGGCTCACAGAGGATTAGGTCAGGGACTGACTTTCTGAAATACAGCTGCTGCACTGGCTGAACGTGCCCCAGCAGACTATGGCATAAAATGCCAATAATGTTACTATGTAATGTTACTATAAAATGCCAGTAACGTTGGGACTTTCATGAAGTCATACATAGAGAAGATGAAAAAATAATAACATCCTGTTGACCACTTAGTCAAGCTCTTAACGCATGCGGTTGAAGAAAAACATGTGTTTTGGACCTTTGTGAAATGAGACTCAGAAACTTAAGAAGCTAAACGTATCTTCATATGTATCTTTACCAGCAAGATGTTGGTATCTTAAATTTGTGATTTCTGGAACTGTGCTGATTTTTGACATTGATCAGATTCAGTCAATTAAAACTAATGTGAGTACAGTGCAGAATTCGGCACTTGAATATGCTGGAAAGGGTTGCAGTACGAGGCTAGAACTTTCTGTTTAGTACATCAGTGCAGTTGTCTTTTGTTTGAGCAGTAAGAAAGGGAGAGATAAAAGTTAGTAAAATCATACACCTAACCTGTCAGAAAACTCCTTGAAGTGGTGGAAACTTTTATAGTCTCTGTACAAAATAGTGACTGAATACCTTACACTGTTTCATAAAATTGCTTACTGCAATATTTACAGATAGTGTCAAGTGTTTTATATCCATTCACCTGCATATTTTCATTTGTATAATGTTTCTTTTTAATGTCAACCCTTTGCCTTAACTGCTTGGGCTTTTATCTCAAGGCAGCAATGATAACCGAAGAAAACAGTAATGATACTTAGCTGAGAAATCATACTTTGGTTGCTGCTGGGGCCAGATATTGCAGATTGTTCTTGGATCTTGCAGATTTGATACTCTACTGTATAATCCACAGGCATACTTTCAGTGCCAAACTTAAGAGGAATTTTTCAAGTCCACTATAGTCCTCTGGGTTCCTTATCCATTTGCATCCTTTGCATAATTTTCATTTCAATGAAAACCTCATCATCTTTCCTATGTCGGTGTTTTTTTCATTTGTACTGTGGTTTAGAGACCTAACTTTGCCAGCCAGGAAAGAGAATAATGGAGGGGTAGTACTGAAAAAAACTGTGATGTTGTTCTGTTCATATGGCTTCTGGATAAATCCTTGAATTACTGTATTGAAGACGCTTGAAATTTTACAGTCTTTGCTGACAAGAAAACTAGGAGAATCTATCAGCAGTGTGCAGTGGATGGGCCACATTCCTCAAATAATCCAGTCAATTAAAAATTGATTTTTGTTCTAGGCAGCATGGTGGTAATGTAGTGGGGAGACAGTGTATGCATTACCAACAGAGCTCACATCAGTTAAGTGATATTTAGGTGATCTTCTGTCATGGGAGAAAGCAGTGCAGTTGATGATCTTTGCTACTGAAGAAGCTAAATTGAAGTGTCAGATACCAGAATTGCATTTTATTTCTAATATGTTGGCCTGCCAGCCTGGGAGAAGCTATGTGAAGTCTGTGAATACAAAGGGACAAAAGTGCTAAATCTAGCAGAAACTGAATGGTTTGGGGAAGATTAAACTATAACATGGCTTTTAGAGCCTTCAAGTAAATGCATTTAAAGAAATTGAATCTTGAACTCCAGTTGCTGGACCTTTTGTCTACTACCTTTCTCCCTCTTCCTGACAGCAGATCTAAAGTAAACAGAAGATATGCATGATCTAAATTGCACCAATATTGTTTATTAAAAGAAAAAGAGGTTACAATGCCACTGAAAAGTTAGGGGAAAAAAAACTTTTCTTAAGGTAGTTGAACTGAGAACAAAAAAAGCTTAAAACTGTTCATTGAAAAATTTATTTACCTCAGATTTGCAAGATTGTGAGTTACGGAATGTAAAGAGGTATCTTTTTCTAATGTTGGAAATGTGGAAATGTGCAGTCATGCAGATTGGATTGTATCCTCAGTACCTATTGTGAGCCTGTGCAGTGTTTATTTTGGAGAGACACGCAGTATCAGCTCACAAATTGGAAAGTAGTCTGGTCTTGTCTTGATTCATTAAAACATCTAATGTTAATGATAGCTTTGCAAACTTTACAACAGAATAGAAAACACGCAAAAAGGTTTATCTGAAATTCTTAGTAACGACAGGATGCTGAAGTCGCATCTGCTTTTGGTTATGAGACATCACAGTCAAACACCAAGACACTAAAGGTGTAACTTTGAATTTTATTTTTTTAACAGAATGCAGGTTTTCCCCTTCATTTGCTGTCAAAGCAGTTGTAGGATGTCCTGGTGCATCTGTGCTTCACCTAAAAGGTGGCAGCATTTATGTGGTGGGTTAAGTGATACGTATACACTTCTTCAGACCTCTTGGAGGTTTTGTGAGCTTCAGTTTCTTAATGTCTGTGAAGTGCTTCATAGTGCTTAGGTGAAAGGCACTGGAGAAAATATAAGTGGTCCTGTTGTTTAAAGTCTAGATCCTAATTTTAAATGGATAGTGTCACATCTATGCTTGCCAGAAAACTCTGTGTCACAGTAATATTTTGGTAACCTATTGACATACATCTCACTTCTTGGATTAGCTTTCAGCATGCAGTATTATCTGTTTGTAAAATGAATATATCAGAGATAGACTGGAATGCTGAGCGATGATCTGCAAGGTATTTCAGAACATGTGGCTGTAAATTAAGTTCATGCTGTATTTCTGAACACTGCTTGACAAAAACGTTTGACATCTCGAAGCCAAATTATGGAGGGGACAGTGCGTTTATAAACATAACAATCCAAAATTGTTTTCAGTAGAAGAGATTAGTACAAAAAAGTGTGAATATTGGTTGTCAGTACAATTACTTCTTAACATCATGTTTTGTTTTAACATAAATTTTAGTAAGTTGGAAGTCTTCCATAAAAGATGGTCTTGCCTGTGTCAGTAGTTTTCTTCATTAATTTATTCCTAGACTGTATAAAGAGAAAGTAAATCAAATCACAAATGCTTTTTAAAGGTTATTATTGGGATAAAATGCTGCTGGGTTTTAGTGCTTTGGTAGTGGAAAAAAATAAAGAAAAAAAAAAAAAGATGTTTCTGGGCCTCAGAACTCTTCAGCATGATTTGAATACAAGTGGCTAACTGTGATAAGTATGTTAGGCTCCCTTCTGTTAATTACAGTATCTCAAACAAGACTAATTTGACAGCCACTGGCTCATATTGTGCTAAATACTTCCTATAGTATTACTTTGAGGAGAAGTCTCCTTCCCCCCTATGTGAATACTTTTTGATAGGACATTATAATTTTAGAAGCTCTGCACCACAAGCAGATAATATCTAATTACCTACTAGTTCTCTGTGTAGTTTGAATGATTGCTCTCTGCTAATGACTAAACTGAAAAGGTTTTACCAGTCATTGTCAGAGACAAGTACAAAATGTGGTCAGATATTTTCTCTAAAATGTCTTTAAAAACATGTGTTATTTCACTGGTTGGGGTTTTTTTGTTGTTTTTGTTTGTTTGTTTGTTTGTTTTTTTAAGAGATGTCATTTTACTTGATCTGTTGCTGTGAGTGACAGTTGATTTATTGTAAATATTAAACCTTTTCTTTCCTCCAGTTGTGTTAAATGAATGGCATTTTTTTATTTTATTTACTGTTCTTTTTTCACTATAATAGTGCAAAACAAGCCGAGTACTAATCTCAAGACTAAAGCTAGTTATTGTAGTTATCGTAATATGGTATTTGATATTACAAAAATACCCACTGATGTTTTGTAAAAACCAAGAAATTGTCTGTTTTCATGTTAACTTGAAGTTTGTCCTTTGTGGATAGCTTAAGAAGTAACTTCATCAGAAGTATTTAGACAAAAAGTACTAGAGTTGTAGTAACTTTTCTTTTACGTTATTATTGTAGTTTTATCCAAATTCCACCAGGTGCTGCCAAAGAACATACAGCCAAAGCAAAGTTTACAGCTGAAGTGGAAGTTGCTTAGAACATGTGTGCACGCTTTCATGAATACAGCCGTTAAAACCTTTTTCAGAGGCAGGAGCATCTTCCCTACACGTTTAAGAGCATACCTCTTGTCTTTGTAACTAAGCACTAGGAATCAAACAATTTGATACAGAGTGACATCATTTATGGGTATCATGTTCTTAAAAATGCATTTTTTTTCTTCTGACACAGGTACTCATTAACAGGCTATAGGTGAAGAATACACTGTTTTAACAAGTAGTTATAGACTTTTGTAAATATTCCACTCTGTTGCTGTCTTAATTTTGGGTGATAGGGCATTTTTTTAGTGAGATGTTCAAAATACTGAAGTTTAGTGTATTTGGTGGTTTGGTTTTGGTTTGGGGTGGGTTTTTTTTTTTTGCTTTTTTCCATTCCAATAAGCAAAGTTGCTATAGACGCTTTATTTGTACTAACTTTGGTAAAGATGTTTTTTCCTTTGTTTGCTTTTTGTCTTGCTGAGTCAGGAGTTTTGTGTATCACAAGTCAGTTGTTTCAGGTTGTGTCTCATTCTGGGAAGAAAATGTGCTTCCAAAAGCCAAGGTTTGCTTGAGGTAATAAGAGCCCCAAACTTGTGACTGATCACAACAGTGCAGTGCAAAATGCTAAGGCAAACAGCACTCGTAGCAGCAGGAATCAATTCAGAGACTTGGCGCAGAGCAGTTTCTATCCTGCCTCCCTGGTGAGTTCAGCCATTGTGCTTATGACATAAAAAGCAATGTGCATTTTAATTGCTATACTTATTTTGAACTGTTGCTCAAGTATTAGTATGGTTTAAGTCAAAAAGGCTGGATCATGGATAATGCAGTGTCGGTTGCCAGAAAAGGTGTAATCAGCGTCTGCTAGTGTTGGTGATGCAAAAAAACTGTATTAGCTACTGCATTGGGCAAGCAACTTTAAGGGATTAGCCTCGTAGCAGGTAATCACTAATCACTAGAACGGTAGCATTACATTCTATAACTGCTGTGTTGTTTTCTTTTGTGCTTTATTTAATTAAAGCCTTGAGTTTATTGTCGTGTAGAAATGGTTTATATTTGAATGTTTATTGAATGTTCAACAGCAAAAATGAAACAAAAAGATTCTTTGGGGTAGTCTGGCATAATGAGTGTGGATTGCAAAGATAAATGTGGTTAAGGGAAAAGGAAGGAAAAAATTGAAATGTGGCAGTTCCTTTAAGCAGAAACATATTCAGAAATGTGACTGTAGCTAAGTCTGCACAAAGAAACTCCTTGCTTGAAAGAAATCCATGGCAGTGGCTTCACCTGGCAGTATTTAATTAATTATTTATTGAGCATTATGTTTGCCTTCCCTTGGGATATGATCTTTCTTGTTGTGTCTCCCTCCTTCCACCAAGAAGTGTCACCTAATTATTTGAATATAGAATATTTTAATTACTTTAGATTTCAAAAAATGTTAATATGCAAGTACTTTGTTTCTTTTCATAACCGTATGTGTATAATAGATAGCTCAATATTACTGCAGCTTTCCTGGGTTCCCATTTTACCGCCATCCCAATGTACTTGACAGAGGGGGGGGGAGGAAAAAGGGGAAACATAAATTATCCTACCAATGTAAGATTGGATCAACATTTAAGCTAGTAGGTGTAATACAGATGCTGTGATCAGGTGCTCAGAGCCAAAATACTCACAGTCCTTGTGCTATTCTAATCAAAGGTACTGAAGATTGAGCAGTTCTCTGATGTGGTCTTATCAGTTTGAGTATAATGTAAATCCTTTTACAGCAGCTTTGTCCGATCTGCCTGTAGCTTTGTTCTGAACCTTTCAGTAACAGTTCACTGAAGCAGAAAGAGCCCTGTGAATTGATATTATAAACCTGCATGGTTGCTTTATTCATTGTTGAAGCAAGAGAATGTAACAGAAGTATTTATTTTAGTGGATTGAGGATACTTTTTTTTTCTATCAGCGCGAGCAGGGGAAAAATGTTCTAAATGCAAAAGAGGAAAAGCTAATACTATAATCATATCCATACCCATTCAGAGCACAATCCCATTGAAAGATAATGCAGAATACTATATGTTTAATTTATTTTACACATTCAGAGAGATTGTTAAAATACCAAAGTGTTGTTATTTCCTGCTGATGTAGAGAAAAATATCATGTGACATTATTATAATCAGGAAATAATAGTCATGTGAAAGAAAAGCTTCTCATAATGCACTTAGACTTCCCAGACAACTGTATTTTTCGAAGCACCACCTACCTGCTCTCTTTGGGACTGAGATGAGCCTTAGAAATTCAAGATTGTATTGTATTCACTTTCTTGCTGGTGGGCATTCCTTACTGAAGTTCAAGAGCGTGAAATTTCTCTTTAGTCTCACTGCTTTGATATGGTATTTGCTTAATAATCAAACAAATTAAAGTGTGGAAAAAAATTGATAAAACTGCAATATCTTAAAATTAAGAGGCTGAAATATTAAATCGAGTTCCTCGTAATAATGCTGTGATGCCATGTTGATCCTTATTCTTGAAAATCAGTTTTTATGTTGTGCATCAGTAAGAAATATTACAAGTTTGGGAACCTGACAGAAGATATGCTCTATTTGAACTTTTAAACTGTCATGTAATCTAAAAATTCTAGCTTTATACTTTAAAGATCTTCTGGAAAGATTTAATTGACATTTGTGAATTAAAGAGATATGGAAGCCCAACTTTATTTGTATATGTTTGTATACGCTATCAACAAGTTCTGCTACTTAAGACATACTTTCTCTTGTGTGGAGATAAGAAGATTTACAAAGTTAGTTCCATTACCACCAGAAAGTGTTTCAAATGGAAATCACTCTAAGATGAGAGTTACTTAAGATAGAAATGTTTTTGTACACTGCTCTTAAAATTTCATGTTCAGTTTTTAAAAAAACCTCTGATCAGGAAGTTAAGGTAGTGAACAGCTGATTTTTTTTTTTATGCTAAATATTTTAAATACCTAAGAAAAAAGGTATACTATACTCTTAATTACAGGAGAAAAAAAAAAAAAAGCTTGTCACCTCTTCATTGAAATTAGTAGGTGTAAGAATTACTTTTGTGGAGAAGTAATGTATTTAACTTTTATATTTCATATTTGCCTTTCAATTAATTTCACACAGTATTCCATGAAAAGGCAGACTTTGGTTTGGTTTTATCTGATGATATAAGCAACCACAGATAACCAAAGGTCAATGCCTATCTTCAAAATAAAAAAAAACAAACCCAAACAAGTTATCTGATGCACAGTCCTGCATCCAGACCCCCACTGGGGCAATCCTGTTTCTGTTTGGAGCACCTGAGTGAAGGGTAGAGCTTCTGTAAGGCACTGGGAGAGCAGGATGTGCTACGTGCCAGTCCTATCTCACAACCTGCAAAGTAAAGTAAGGCTGAAAGCTCTGCAAGAACTAAATTGTGATCAAAGAGATGGATGTTTTTGTTTAAATGATGAGAGTTGTATGTCCTCACTGATTCTTCATGTGTAGTGTAAGGTGTTTCCACATAGCAGCAGAAATCAGAAAAAGTTCGGGTGGATACAAAACAATGTCTGAGAAGTCTTAGTACGTGATATGAGAGATGTAGCTGCCTTATGGGATGACAAGTGAAAGGGCGTTTTGTTTTCTTTTCTTTTTTAAAATTTTTTTGGCCAGGTAGACTAGTAAGAAAGGACAAATATTTTTGGTTAATTTCACATATTTAAACAATTCTAGTGTGACAGGCATGCTGTTGATTTTCCGTATGTAGCCATTCCTCTCTTTACATATTAAATAGCTGTATGAGCTTTCATAGGATGAGTATTGTTACTAATCCTCGACAAAGGTCCCAGAGGTTTCAGTGAGAGTCTCTGAAACAGTAGGCAGTGCGGATGTAAACTGGGTAACAAATACAGTGGACTGTGGATCTCAAATGGTTATTACTTGCTTCATTCTCACTTTAAATTCCAGCTAAATAAGTCCAACAGTTGCAAATGCAGTAGAATGTAAAGAGGAATAAATGGATTTAATTTTGCAGAATACTAACTTTTTGGTATGTACCCACACCACTCATCAGTGCAGATGTTTTGTGTATTGACCACAAAACACTCACATCCCTGGATTATGAAAACATACCTCTTTGTATTAGCAAGATGAATGTTTAACTAATTTAGTAGTCAGGTCTTCTATGTGTGATCATTGTAAACATTTGCATTGATCAGAAGGAAAAACAAGGCCTGTTTGCAAGGCCAGAAAGTTGAATTGCCTCAAATTGATTTTTTTGTTTGTTTGTTTTGTTTCATTTACATGTTTTTTTTTCTTATTATGATTTTTTTCCTTCCAAAATAAATTTTAAGCATTTCTGAAAGGATTATGGAAAAATAAGGTCTATATATAGGTCTATATATAGTTTTCATATTTATCTATCTCTGTCTTCTGAAGTTTGTGGAATTTCTTGCAGATCTGTTTTTGTATTAAATCTTCACTCTGAAACAATTCCTCCCATTTTTTACTCTGTAGAGCTGTAATATTTGTCCAAGGATGAGCTGCATTCAACATTTTGTTAACTGAAATGGGAAGTGACAGACTGACTAAAAGAAAATCTCCGTGCCATAGAAACAGATATTACTTCTTTTTCACAGATTACTGTATGCCTGTACACTGAAGACTCTGAGATTGCAGATGCACTAAGGTTTCATATTGATCCATGTTGGACTAATTTGATCAGAAGAGAGACTTCTGTATCACATTATTTTCTCCTATAGCATTTGATTGAGATGGTCAAACACTGAGAATATTGTGCAGGAAAAACAGGGATAGGAAAAGAGAGACATTCAAAAAAATAATACAGACTTGTTAGATATATTTTGTTTGCATTGATTTTCTTCATCGGTATATATCTTTTGGTGGCAGCTGTCTTCAAAATAATAGCATAATAGATAATACTCTGCTACGTAATGTTGTATTTTTATTACTTTTTTACTGATATTTGTAGAATAATTTAATCATTGAAGTTGGTCACTACCTGCACACCCAGCAAAGATGTTTTTGTTTATTGCATTTTAATGTTTTTCGGCAAAATATGAGAAAGCCATAGTTGTTATGCAAGAATATGAAGTTGAAAAATGTCTGAAGAACTGCAGAGGAGATTCTGCAACATGGGCATGAAAAAGTATAAATTATATTCTAGTCTTGCAGAAGTAGGTCTCAAGCTACAGGGAATGCTCCATCCAACAGAAGACAGCCTACTGTCTGCTTTTTAGTTCAGGTTTATCAGACTGTGACTTGACAGATCAGAGTCAGTGCTGATTGTGCTGGTTTGAGGAGTCCCTGTCCTTGATGGTTTGCTTCCATGCTACAAGAAAAAGAGGAGGCAGGGGGTTATAAACTACTGGGAAGTTATGACAATTTCAGATGTCCTTTTGTCGCGTTTGTTTTGGAAGAACTGGGAGCCTTGAAAAAGCAATATGCAATGGTAATTCAGAGCCTCATATGCATAGGGAGAAGGGATGTTAGGGTGCCTGTGTCCGACGGCATCTGCTATTCACCAGGTTCTTCACCATCTTACTGGCTGAGACAAGGAACAGTATCAACTAATTGGCATTCATCTCTCCCGGTCTTTCTACAAGCTTAAATGAGGTGGCGTGCCCTGCTCTCCCTTTCCTTAGTCATAGCAGGGAGCATGCGCTTTTTGTAAAGAGTTGCCACTTTAAGGACGTACAGCTTGGCTAAAATGAAAGAAGTCCAGTGGGATTTTTCTTGCCGATCTTCACTTGTGTAAAGGAAACAGAGGATCTGAAAATTATGTTGTCTAAAAGTTTAATATTAAGAAATGGGAACCATTAGCTTGCTGTCATTCCCTGGCTAATATCCTCATTTACTGAACTTAGTTACAATACTAAGTTACTGAACTTAGTATTGGATGTCTTCTGTTCAGTCAAATAAAAATTAGACCTAAAGCGTCCATTTTGTATAAGCTGAAAAAAGACTGGTTGTATAGTAACGTGGTATAGGCTTTAGCGAGACAGAAAGGGTAGTTATCACATAGTGTCATCACATCATTTGCAGAGCAGTTATTAGTTTTATTTTTGCTTGCAGTTATAGCTCAGGACAGGGAAAATGTTGTATATTGCTTGCTTTCTTTCTTTTCCCTTTTTTTT